>NC_060119.1:1255513206-1256139992 GCF_021461395.2 Schistocerca americana
CGTTCTTGTTTGGCATAGGTAGTCCATGTTTCCGATGCATACAAAGGGATGCTGAAGACGCAAGTTTGATATACAAGAATTTTGGTGGTCAAAGAGAGTTTGTTGTTTCTCCAAACAGGTGTAGAGAGTTTGCCAAAAGTTGTCGCAGCTCTTCCAGTGCGAGCATCAATTTCCTTGCCAACAGACATGCTTGATTCTACAGGGTGTTACAAAAAGGTACGACCAAACTTTCAGGAAACTTTCCTCACACACAAAGAAAGAAAATATGTTATGTGGACATGTGTCCGGAAACGCTCACTTTCCATGTTAGAGCTCATTTTATTCTCTTCAAATCACATTAATCATGGAATGGAAACACACAGCAACAGAATGTACCAGCGTGACTTCATACACTTTGTTACAGGAAATGTTCAAAATGTCCGCCGTTAGCGAGGATACATGCATCCACCCTCCGTCGCATGGAATCCCTGATGCGATGATGCAGCCCTGGAGAATGGCGTATTTTATCACAGCCGTCCACAATACGAGAACGAAGAGTCTCCACATTTGGTACCGGGGTTGCGTAGACAAGAGCTTCCAAATGCCCCCATAAATGAAAGTCAAGAGGGTTGAGGTCAGGAGAGCGTGGAGGCCATGGAATTGGTCCGCCTCTACCAATCCATCGGTCACCGAATCCGTTGTTGAGAAGCGTACGAACACTTCGACTGAAATGTGCAGGAGCTCCATCGTGCATGAACCACATGTTGTGTCGTACTTGTAAAGGCACATGTTCTAGCAGCACAGGTAGAGTATCCCGTATGAAATCATGATAACGTGCTCCATTGAGCGTAGGTGGAAGAACATGGGGCCCAATCAATATATCACCAACAATGCCTGCCCAAACGTTCACAGAAAATCTGTGTTGATGACGTGATTGCACAATTGCGTGCGGATTCTCGTCAGCCCACACATGTTGATTGTGAAAATTTACAATTTGATCACGTTGGAATGAAGTCTCATCCGTAGAGTGAACATTTGCACTGAAATGAGGATTGACACATTGTTGGATGAACCATTCGCAGAAGTGTACCCGTGGAGGCCAATCAGTTGCTGATAGTGCCTGCACACGCTGTACATGGTACGGAGGAAACAACTGGTTCTCCCGTAGCACTCTCCGTACAGTGACGTGGTCAACGTGACCTTGTACAGCAGCAGCTTCTCTGACGCTGACATTAGGGTTATCGTCAACTGCACGAAGAATTGCCTCGTCCATTGCAGGTGTCCTCGTCGTTCTAGGTCTTCCCCAGTCGCGAGTCATAGGCTGGAATGTTCCGTGCTCCCTAAAACGCCGATCAATTGCTCCCTGTCGGGACACCTTCGTTCTGGAAGTCTGTCTCGATACAAACGTACCACACCACGGCTATTGCCCCGTGCTAATCCATACATCGAATGGGCATCTGCCAACTCCGCATTTGTAAACATTGCACTGACTGCAAAACCACGTTCGTGATGAACACTAACCTGTTGATGCTACGTACTGATGTGCTTGATGCTAGTAGTGTAGAGCAATGAGTCGTATGTCAACACAAGCACCGAAGTCAACATTACCTTCCTTCAATTGGGCCACCTGGCGGTGAATCGAGGAAGTACAGTACATACTGACGAAACTAAAATGAGCTCTAACATGTAAATTAAGCGTTTCCGGACACATGTCCACATAACATCTTTTCTTTATTTGTGTGTGAGGAATGTTTCCTGAAAGTTTGGCCGTACCTTTTTGTAACACCCTGTACACTAGATCCAAGATAGCAGAAGGGTTAAAGCACCATAATAGGTGCATTGGCAGTCGGTATGTCTTCGCTATAGGAACGAACGAGTCCCAGCTGACTTGCTCACGCTACTGGCTGCAGGACAAGGTGTGAGCCTGTGACGTAGGGCCTCAGGGCTCTGCTGGATTCAGAGGTGCACCTGGCCGGCGGCCACGGCTCTGACCTTCCCGCGGACACGGCCGTTGGCCCAGTCCAGCCGCGCCAGATGGTGGAGGGGGCCGCTGGCCGCGGTGGTGGGGGTAGGCGGAGGTGCGCGCGCAACCGCACTAGAGCAGCAGCGGCGAGCGCGAGCGGCGCAGAAGGCCGGCAGACTCCGAGCAGCGCGCATCAACACGTGGGGCGACAATGACCGACAGCAATCAGCGTGCGGGCCAGATGGACCCGCTCGAGCAGATACCCAAGGAGGAGACCATCCGGCTGCGCAAGCGGCACGTGGGGTGAGCACCAGCAGGCTGCCCGTACTATACCCTACATTATAATGTCTAATCTCGGCACACGAGCAATCTAACATTCACACAAAGATGTTTCACTTGCGGCAGATATAATCGGGCAAGATAATGTGCCAACGCTATTCTCTGTAGATAGTGCTGCGCATCTTGAAAGTGTCGTGGAACAACCCGAAGCTACTGTAATGAACAATTATTTAGGTGACTTGAAGATGGTGGCTTTTGGTCGTTCCTCGACATTGTTTTTTAAATTTATGTGTAATCACCACATGGATACCTAATAATGACAGGCTACTACTAAAACGCATCCCCCATACTACAAATATTACGGTTGTGTTAAAACGCGATTGAAGCAAAAATGTGTGTTGTGCATAAAGTTCGTAAGAAGTCGCAGTCTTCATCCGTTTCCATACACATACACAAATGTGAGCGTATTATGTAGCTTAACCTTTGTGCTAACGTGCTTGGAGTGCAACACAATAATAACATGAGTTCGTCCACCTTGATAAAAATGTTCTACACACAAATATCTTTCGCCGAAATTTTGACATCAGCGGCGTCTTCTTTAGGTTGCAGTTTTTGATAGTACTACATCACTTCCAGCCGCTATGAGCTTATCGCATCTTTCAGATGCATTTGTCAGTTTTCGCCAAAATAGCAACAGCTGCGTTTACTAGCTAGATCCCATTTTCACGGATTTCATCTTCAGTTAAGTGAGTTTGTTGTTTACTGTGTTACCATCTGGTGCGAAGTCACATTTTCAAGCTAAAAATTCAAATTTTATTACATGACATCTTTCGACTATAATTTGGTTGTATTTATTAGGCAAAAGTCTGTAAATCTAGCATGATCAGGTGTTTAATCTGGTTCGCACAACAAAATAAATGAATTTCTTATTCTGGCGTAGCCGCAAACATTCTAGAAACCTAAGACTAAACTACTTTGAGGCACTGTCAATACCGGCTTTTCCAAATAGCTTCGTAGCCTATTCGAATCATCAGGTACTTTGGTAGTAGGGGAGGCCCTCAGTTGGTTGGAATTTATTAATAAATGTATTGTTGTTTCGGTGATGAGGACACGAACTTCCAGGCGTGTAGATAAGGCCAGAATTGGCAAAATAAAAGTTTCAAGACCGAACATGATGTAGGATAAATCTGACAGTGCTTTTCGAGAACCTACCAAGAGGTTCTTGTGCGATGTAATAGATTTATTTGGCACTTAACACAGACAAACATGATCAGCAGATACGCATACATTATGAGAGCTGGAGAGAGGAAACTGGATAAAAGCACTGCAGGTAGTCTCTCGTGTATAGCAACATGGTCAGTGTCGATGTAACGCTGTGTAATGTAGCACTCTGTGTGCACAAGATAAAATGCACAATCGATCGGCTCTAGAGAATGTGCTTAATACCCGGCTACAGAATTAGCAGAGACAATTTCCTTGTACAGGTGAACGAATGGGAACTGCAGAGAAATTGACAATTTGCATCGAGCCAAGGACTCATGTAAGGGACATCCGACACACACCGTGTTTCCAAGCTATTCCGACAGTTAATAGGATCACGGCAACTGGTAACACATTACAGTGCGCGAGGTGCGCAGCGACGTGCACTCGTTCCCGTCTAGGAAGAACGTTGTGCGAATGAGAGACTTACCATCAGCACTCGATCACTTACACGTGAAGCGGAAGTCGTGCTCACTACTGAGTGGAAATCAACACGAGAACATCAGGTATCCACTAGCGCCCACAGAAAGTGTGACCTCAGTCTGCTGCTGACTTTGGTCCTCATGTCGTGGTGAGCCAATGGTTACTGCATCGCTGTGTGTTGGATGTGATTCGTCACTGACCAGCGCCCATACTCTTCTCCGGGCAAAGACTCTTCCACCAGAGACGGGACGCTTGCCCGTTGCAACAGCGATGTATGGGCTGTTGAAAAGAAAGAAAGGAGGACTGGGGCTTAACGTCATGTCGGTGACGAGGTCATTGGAGCATGAGTACAAGTTCAGGTTGGGGAAGGAAATGGGAAGTGCCCTTAAGAGACTGATGAGAATCACGTGAAACATAAATCTGGATAGCGACTGGAACCGCTGTCCTAATTAAGGATCTAGTGACTTACCACTGGGTTCGTCACCTCCATTGCAATGCCTGTCAGCGAATTCCCATATTATACAGTACTGGCCATTAAAATTGCTACACCAAGAAGAAATGCAGATGATAAACGGGTATGCATTGGACAAATATATTATACTGGAACTGACATGTGATTACATATTCAGGCAATTCGGGTGCATACATCCTGAGAAATCAGTACCCAAAACAACCACCTGTGGCCGTAATAACGGCCTTGATACGCCTGGGCATTGAGTCAAACAGAGCTTGGATGGCCTGTACAGGTACAGCTGCCCATGCAGCTTCAACACGATATCACAGTTCATCAAAAGTATGTGACTGGCGTATTGTGACGAGCCAGTTGCTCGGCCACCATTGACCAGACGTTTTCAATTGGTGAGAGATCTGGAGAATGTGCTGGCCAGGGCAGCAGTTGAACATTTTCTGTATCCAGAAAGGCCCGTACAGGACCTACAACATTCGGTCGTGCATTTTCCTGCTGAAATGTAGGGTTTCGCAGGGATCGAATGAAGGGTAGAGCCACGGGTCGTAACACATCTCAAATGTAACGTCCACTGTTCAAATTGCCGTCAATGCGAACAAGAGGTGACCGAGACGTGTAACCAATGGCACCCCATACCATCACGCCGGGTGATACGCCAGTATGGCGATGACGAATACACGCTTCCAACGTGCGTTCACCGCATTGTCGCCAAACACGGATGCAATCATCATGATGCTGTAAACAGAACTCGGATTCATCCGAAAAAATGACGTTTTGCCATTCGTGCAACCAGGTTCGTCCTTGAGTACACTATCGCAGGCGCTCCTGTCTGTGATGGAGCGTCAAGAGTAACCGCAGCCATGGTCTCCGAACTGATAGTCCATGCTACTGCAAACGTCGTCGAAATGTTCTTACAGATGGTTGTTGTCTTGCAAACGTCCCCATCTGTTGACTCAGGGATCGAGACGTGGCTGCACGATCCGTTACAGCCATGCGGATAAGATGCACGTCATCTCGGCTACTAGTGATACGAGGCCGTTGGGATCCAGCACGGCGTTCCGTATTACCCTCCTGAACCCACCGATTCCATATTCTGCTAACAGTCGTTGCATCTCGACCAACTCGAGCAGCAATGTCGCTATACGACAAACCGCAAACACGATGGGCTACAGTCCGACCTTTATCAAACTCGGAAACGCGATGGTATGCATTTCTTCTCCTTGCACGAGGCATCACAACAACCTTTCACCAGGAAACGCCGGTCAACTGCTGTTTGTGTATGAGAAATCGGTTGGAAACTTTCCTCATGCCAGCACGTTGTAAGTGCCGTCACCGGCGCAAACTTGTGTGAATGCTCTGGAAAGCTAATCATTTGCATATCACACCATATTCTTCCTGTCGGTTAAATTTCGCGTCTATAGCACGTCACCTTCGTGGTGTAACAATTTTAATGGCCAGTAGTGTAGTTATGACGAGCCACCAAAACACATTTGCAGTGGACTTGTGGGCGGGCATTGTCGCTGATTGGTTAACTGGTTCGTACCTGCTTCTTCGTCGTTCTCTGCGTAACTGCACCAGCCGATAGCGTGTTTCTGGGAGACATTATCCCCAAATTGATGGAAGATCTCACATTTGTTGCTGCAATAGTAATATTTAATATCCAAGCACGCTTAGATTTAATTTTTTTGTTAAAGGCGTTTTCAGTGGATTGATATACTGGCTTCACGAATCTGGAAGCTAAACATTAGTTATTAGTATTTCAGCAAGAAAAGGGCGTTTAGATTTGAAACGAGTATGTATACTCTAGCTGTGGAAACCGGCAACAGTAACAAGCTTGATATCCCATTCCGTCTTAAAGCTCACGTTTGGTGACTTCAACCTGGTGGACCTCCGTTCACGTCGCACATCCTGTTCGTGAACACTTGGGTCAAATCTTCTCTGAAAGCTGGACAGAGAGGAGGTCCTGTTTCGCAAGCAGCTCATTCACTTGCTTTCCTTTCTTATGAGAAGTCGTGCGTGACACCTGTTGAATCTTTAGAGCATCTCCTGGCACGAACTTTGGCTGTCTACGACACTGCTGTTACTCCAACAATCCCGGGTTCTCTCAACAGTCACGGCAGTACCTTGTGCGGCTATTCCAGGCATGCTCAGAAACTGCGGCACGAGACTGTGATAAACTGTTTGGGCGTAGCACCTTGTGCGAGCTGTGATGATAAAAAAATATTCTCACAAAAATACACCTAAATGGGTTTTCAGCATCATCAGCAGACTAAGTTAAAACTAACATGGTATCACTTTCGCTTTCAAGTGTTGATTCATTCGTTTGTGGACCAGGTTATCTGATCTCAGAGCGGTAAAATCTGCCTGTCTCATTTAGCTTGTACCATCATCAGGGGAAACTGTCAAGATAGTGCACTAGAATCTCTTCTCATCTTATTCGAAGAACAGTAGTGATGATTATCTCTACTTGCGATACTCGAGATGGATGACTGAATCGTTCAGCACGACATCAGCAAGGTTATTTATTTATTTAGCATATTGCAAACACTACAGAAAAAATGTGAAAATTGTAAAATAAGCGGACAAATACCCACTCCGAGGGTTCTGTACAAACTTTATTACGTATACAGATAGTTCGTCAACAGGTTTTGATGAGTGGGTTTGCGAGTATCAAAAATGTGACATAAATGGCAGTATCTTTTGATTTTACTGTCTTAGAAGCTTAATTTTTTTTGCACCGCCAAGGGACCTTGGACATTAGTATTTGACACAAATTTCAACTTCGTACCTCTACCCGTTCCTGACAAAAACGGTCTTAAGACATGGACAAACAGACGGTCAACAACGCTAAAGAAAGGACACAAAAATATGAAAATACTAACACACTAGTAGCCTACAAAACTGCAACAAGTGGAAGTTTGGAGGTGTCATTAATTTCGCAGTCGCGTCATAGCTCCAAGTGCATTGAGCTTAACTGTGCACAGCCTTAGGAGAAGCCTTCATCAACTCGTTCCAGTCTACTTTATATCTTATTGTGATTGAGGAATGGCGTGGTCCCCTGTTTGCTCCATAGCGCCACACTGTCAGGGCTGTGTGCGGGACACTTTGCATCTTGCGTGCCTGGCTCTGCGATGGTTCAGGCGCTTCTACATTTTTGTGGGCAGCTGCGTGGTTACATGCTGTCAGTCAGACGCGCAGGCCCTGTCCAGCAAACAGAGTACAATTAGGTCTCTAGTGTTCTTCCACAAGGCAAGCAGCAGGTTGGTGGGTACTGTTGTGATCGTACACACCTTGCATTGTAACAGTCCGGCAACGGACCGTGTCCGCCGTAGTTTTATCAAGACCTCGCAGTTTTCCGCCTTGTTACGTCTCTAAACACTCAACAACTTATCCGGCGATCGCACGTATTAGGGTCGACACGTGATACTCACTTTATCTCGCGATAAGATTTATGTTCCTCAGTTCAAACTTCGTTCAGTGACCGGGCATGTTTCGCAATTAACGAGTGGTTTATGAGGCAATTGATCGGCTTGTGACGCGTCCGGAGATATTAAACATACGTTACATGGTCTTGATAAGCGCCAATTGGCTCAAGGCGATTTGCGAAGGCCTCCGTGGGAACATTTCAAGGATTACTCTGACGCACTCTGCGCACAAAGTATCGTCGCTTATGGGTGCGCGACCCAAAGACTGCCACATGGGAATTCCCTCTCATCAGAAACACACTGAGCCACGTAACAAAGCAGGAATGGTAACCAGTTGGTCGGCGGTACGGTACTGAAGTTAACTGGCGACCAATTGAAACAACGAAGTAACCAAGTCGTATGTGGTCGCGATGAGACTACTGCACTAACAGCGAAGCCCCCAAGTTCTTAACCATTCACATTCTAAAGAGAACTGCGCTCAGACAAACAAACAGTAACGTTAACAGGGTTTTCAGGACGTAGGTTGCTCGTCGCATTGTGAAGACCCCTGTAGCTGGCCTTCCATTTTTAGCCGCTGGTGTGACAGAAGACGACTGAGAGGAAGTTTACTGCAACACGTGTAGCTCGTCGAAGCATTCGCATCTTTAGCAGCATCAACCCCGATCGTTGGTGAACCAGAAGTAAAAGCTGGACGCAAATTAAACTTTAGCAATTTACACTAGTGTTCTAAATCTGCGTCGTGACCAACTACATCTCTTAAGGACTGTCTAACTATTACATGTACTGACAAAGGGACCGCGCCTACTTGTCATCACCGATTAGGTCCAAATTTATGCTACATGCAGAGTTTGGTCATAAATAAACTTGACAGGAGAGACAGCTCCAGATGGACGTGCGTTTAGAAAAAATAGCATTTTGCCGCTGGTCGCACGAGGCATGAACCATTTATGTTCACGTAGTTCCCAAGCAGCGCAACGGAAAGAGCACAGAGGGTCGTGGGGTCGAGTCCCAAGCGGCATCTTATTTTAATTTTCAGTTTTTACTTTACTTCCACTGAAAATCAACCGGAATAATACTCGATATGTTGTATTTATAAAAATTTTCATAAAAGGCATCAAAAGGGAATGCAAAGCACAATTTTTGTACCGAGGATACAAAAAACAGTGAATGAGTACCCGACAGAATACAGGAACGTCATTATTACTTCAGCAAAATCTAGGAGATTTACAACACCTGCCTACAAACAATTTTTGATAGATGTAGCCCATGCGCAGGAGAACAAATTTATTCTGTTAACTGACGCGTAGCGAGAAGAAACTAATCCACAATTTAAAAAATTGTTCAAATGGCTCTGAGCACTATCGGACTTAACATCTGATGTCATCAGTCCCCTAGAACGTAGAACTACTTAAATCTAACTAACCTAAGGACATCACACACATCCATGCCCGAAGCAAGATTGGAACTTGCGACCGTAGCGATCGCGCGGTTCCAGACTGAAGCGCGTAAAACCGCTCGGCTACAGCGGCAGGAAATCCACAATTAACCGACGAGATTCTTCAAGAAAAATAAGAGTTGCCATTGTGCCGTATTAAAGCGACCGCCTCTCTAAATGCACTCGCTTCGTCTATTTTTATCGACAGGTAACGAATTTGATCGAAAAGCTTCAAAACTGATCTTACGTCACAGAAATCACACCTCGAGAAGACAGCATCAAGATACATTCCACTGTCCATCACTAGCTAACCTCGCCAATATTTGGCGTGGTTTACTTCCAAACTATGCGTTGAGAGAGAACCTTTTATAAATGTAAACTAAGTCTGTCTTTCTATAGTATCTTTAAAATAACCATGTAATCTTAAAAATGCACGGTTTATAACTTGTGCATGAATCCGAGAAAAGTACTGCTTTCCCTGAATTTACGATGAATTTCTATCCAGCAAGGGTAAAACATCAACTGTAAAATAACAAAAGTATCTTATTTTATATACCAAGTGCTCATGTAGGTCTCAAAATCCCTTCATGGTACTTTACTTGCATCCCAAATTTTCCTTTTCATGGCTGTTACGAAAATATTAATGAATACAATGTACTGAGCATTATTTTCGTTTATTTGCAGTGTGACGTAAAAGCTGAAAATGATAAAGAAGTTTCCACATAGGGGCTCGACCCACCGACCCTCGAATTACCGTTCTCTACAATTTCTTCGGCGTCAAATGCTACCTGGGAAATACCCTTAAATAAATAACTGATGCCTCGCCCACTCCGCGTCAAAAATACTAAAACGCTTGGCCATCTAGAGTTCTCATTTCGATCACTTTCATTTCCGGCCAAACCTCCCATATACACCTAATTTGGACGAAATCGGCGGTGACGGGTAGTCCCGGTCCCCTTGTGAGTTTCACTACAGGTTCCTCGCTGCCTTCCTATCCTTTGTTATGAGGAACAATGCATAAATAATCCACACCAATTTTTTTACTTACACGTTTATTTTTTTTCAATATCTCTTTACAGTCCTTCAGTATACTCTCTCTGCTTCTCTATGACTGGATCCCAACTCCTCGGGACCTCTATTATTCCATCCAGGACACCACTTCTGTTCATCTCATGAATGGCTCGGTAACAGTGGTAGAACGCTCTTCCAGAGAATGATAATGACGTCCACGAATAGGTTTCTTCAGCTTCGGGAACAAGTCGAAGTCTGTACGTTATTGCAGTGCCTGTGTTATTCCGAATTATGATGCAAAATTCCTCCATACTTGCATGAAATAACGTGTTTATCCACAGACATCGCGCAAGCGACTTTGAAGAAAAATTTCTCCACTGTACGGGAATATACATAATGGATGTACGAGCATAGGTTGATAGACACATGGCTGACGACTTTTGGAAGTTGAGTCGTGCACGGATAGCCAAATGGAAAGGCGACCGCTCGCGATAGGCGGGAAACCTGAGTTCGATTCCCGGTCCGACACAAATTTTCATTGTTGCCATCCCATTATACAGCTGGTGGTAGTCCATATTAGAAACTGCGAATACGTTTAATGTAAGTCGAAGTCTGGTGGACTCGTGTCCGGGCTGTAGGGAGGATAAGGCAACACTTCCCACCCGTATTAGCGCAGTTTTTGGGCTACAACATTGCTGATATGCGGGCTAGCATCGTCGTGGAGAATGAGCGGCCCTGGCTCGAGCAACTGAGGTCGGGTTTTGTGCATTTTTCTGCACAGGTTTTGCATGAAGTTACGATAGTACATTGCTGTGAGACTTGTTCCACATGGAACTATCTGTCATAATGATTCCTTGGAGATCATTACTAAAAGTCACCATTTACTTGAGTTTCCATTGAACGCGTCGAAATTGTTTTGGAAGTGGAAAATATGAAGCTCTCCACTCATTGGAAGGTAAATGAATGTGCCGTATTTACGCATAAACAGGTGGAAAGACGAATTACTGTTCAATAACGCAAACGCGGCAGCGTGGGGCATTGTGGTGTGCTTACTGTAAGACCGTCGGTATACACATCATCAGATTATTTGACTTGTCGCTCTAACGAAGTAGGCGAATGTCAGCAATATGTCTCTTGGTCTTATCGTGGCGTGTTTATCTTCTGCCGTTAGGTCAGTCGATAGAAATGCCACTTGCACACTTAGAGTTGCAGATTGACGGTGACCAACTTTAAACAGAACTTGATTAATTTTCACAAACATTTATTAAAATAATAACAAATATAGACATTAAGTAACTTGATTCTGGATGCTGTTTGCAATTGTCAATCTGAAGTTCCTTTGGTCTTGGTACGTTAATCTTATTCTCACATATCTCTGATACTTGACAAAGTGTCTATACATTTCTCTTCATGGCTATGTACAGGAATATGATAATCTTATTAGGCGCAGACTGAAACTTGACTACAGACTAATGTAGACTGGTACAGACAGGTGCAGACAAATGCAGACTGACTAATAGGAGGTCTGTACACTCGTTATAACACCTCGCGCGTTCAGGTATCACTGCGCGAGTGTGATCCGCGAGGAGAAAAGGTTCTACGTTAGCAGCAATCTCATTGGCTGCGTTACATATTAATACGCGGATCGGCGGAAGCAGAATTTGGTCCGTCTTTATGGCAGCGCCATCTCGTAGTGCGGAGACGGACGAGCGCTGCGCCTGCGCTGTTGTGCTTAGCGGGGCGCGCTCTAGTGGGAAAGTTGTGTACGCACTGACTACGCGGAACTATGTACACAACAGGCATATAAGGACATCCCTATTATTCCGAGCGGCGAATGAAACGAGAAATATAATCTGTTCGATTACTCTACTGGCGACACATCATTTGCAATAGCCAAAATTGTAAAACATGTGTAAGTAGGCATCAGCAGCGACCAAAACTGCATCTACCACATAAAATTAGTTTTAGGGAAAGCAGATGCCACGTTGAGACTCACTGGAACAAGTCTAAAAAAATTTAATTTATCCGTAAAAAAGATGGCTTACAGAACACCTGTTCGACCTATTCTTGAACACTTCTCGTCATACTGAGCCTTCATCTTCTTCTTTTAGTGTTCAACCCTGAGGTTGGTTTTCAGCAGAGCGCCATTTCTCTCTTCTGTGTGCCTTCCTCTTCGTTTCTGCATATGCGTTCACCTAACACTATTCATGATCTGTTGCATATATAATATCCTTGGTCGCCTCGGCCGATTCCTTTCCTCAATGACTCCTACTGCTGTTGCTCCAATAACGTAGTTGTTGTCTCTTAGAATGTGCCCTACAAGTTTGTCTCTCCTTGTCTGGATGTGCCTCCACAGAGATCTGGGTTCATGTACTCTTCATTTGTTACATTGTCGCTCCAGCTGATCTTCATCATCCTTCTATAGCACCACATCTCCAGGGCCTCTAGCCACCTTCTCTCTTCTCTTCCCATTTTCCAAGTTTCACATCCGCATAGGGCCACACTCCAAACGAAAGCCTTCATAATACGTTTCCTTATTTTCAGACTGATGTTCGTGCTGGTAAGTTCCTCAACAGATTGAATGCAGTTTTGGCCTCTTGTACTTTGCTCACCATTTTTTTCCGGTTTCTGTCATAATTTATGATATTGCTTCCCAGTAGGTAAGTTCCTCTACCACTTGCAGCTCCTCTCTTCCAATTCTCGTTCTCAGAGGTTCATGTTCTGCTTGTGTACTGCATACCATTACTTTCGTCTTTTTCTTGTTTATTCTCATTCCATGCCGATTATATAGAATCCTTTCCATTGTTCTGAGAACTTACTCTAGATCTCTTTTTGCCCCTTTGACTATAGCAGTATCATCTGCATAACGTAGAATGTCTATCTTCTGCCCATTTATTTTGATCCTCGCCTCAGTAGTTTCTCGAACTTGGTCTATAGCTTCCTGGATATAAGTGTCGGATTTAATAGGAGAGAGAGCACATCCTTGCGTTACCCCTTTTCTAATATTTGCTTCTTGTTCCTGATGACAGTTCCTAATCACTGCCACCTCATTCTTATAGAAACTAAGTATCACGCGGATGTCTTTGTACTTCGTTCCACTTTTACTCAGTACTCTGAAAATCTCTTGCTAGATAACGTTATCAAAAGGCTTTTCCAGGTCTGAAAAGACAGTATAAGTTGGTTTATTTTTCTGTAATTGCTTTTCGACAAGGAGTCTTAGTGCCAGAATCGCTTGTCTTGTTCCCAGTCCCCTTCTGAAACCAAACTGATCTTCACTCAGCATATCTTCCACCTTCTCTTCAGGACTACTTTTATGAGAATTTTTGATGCATGTGATATTCTGCTTAAAGATCAGTACTGTTCACATTTTGTAGCTGCTGCCTTCTTTGGTACAGGAACAATGACGCATTTCTGGAAGTCTGTCGGTATCTCTCCTGTGTTATAGATGGACCTAATAAGTTTAAGGCAGCATCAGTTTCATGCTGTCACTATGAGACCATGTAGGGTTAATGGAGAAGACAAACAAGATCCAGCGAAGAGCAGCGCATTCCGCAATGGGTTGTTTTGGTAATTGCGATAGCTTCATCATAATGCAGTAGCAGACACTAGAAGAGGTGCGTTGTGTATCACGGAGAGGTTTATTATTGATTTTTCGATAGCGTCCCAAGACGAGTCAGGCCACATGTTACTTCCTCCCACATACGTCTCGCGAAATGACCATGGCGGGAAAATCAGAGGAATCAAAGCTCGAAGGGGGGGTTGCCGGCAGGTGTTCTTCCCACGCAGTGCTCGCGAATGGAGACGAAAGGGAAGCTAACTTTACAGAGGTGGCAAACACCACCCCTGCCACGAAAAAGGAAGCTAACTTTATAGAGGTAGCAGACAACCCCGCTGTCACACACAGTAAGTGTGCATGCGTTTTTCCTTGTAACTTGGACGCTTTGTAGCGCCGTTCGACGACGATACCAGACATTGCTTCCTATCCTCCATTATTTATGTCCTTATGTCGCCCTCTACAGTCCCTCAAATTTTGTCGCTATGTTTTTGTTCCACGCAAACTACAACACAGGTTTCAAAGGCAAGTTTTGGGAGAGCTACGTGCCGCAAAAGGCGACATGAAACGTGTTACTTATCGGTAAAATGGAAACCGTCTGCTATAAAGTGACGGTAACTGTTATACAGGCGAAGTTTCACAGCTCACGTCAGCACACAACACGGCGAAACTATGCATTGAACAGGGATTTGCACCCTGAAATTGCTTACGGCTTTATAAACAGTGGTATATGGGACATGTTAGGAAACTGCAGGAAACAAGCAATTACAGCTGTCACCTGTGTAGTAAGCGCTAATGTTGTCCGTTAAACAGGAAAACGCGTTTTTCGGGTGGAATACGAGCAGATAGTTGCCTTGGAGTTAGGCAGCCCACATTGCTGTCACGCTGGCCGAGTGAGCTGACATCCTTCCCCTAAAGCAACCGACTTGGGAGGCTGGGAAACTAATACGGCCAGAAACCCATTTCACACCTTTTCCTGTTTACCATCGCCTCTAGTTTTATGGCCAGGATGCCCGCATGACGGCACTGCGATTGATTTTTGATTTCTGGAGCATACCAAGTGTATCTTCAAGAGGATGAACAAGGACCTCACATGCAATGGTGTTGAAAACTTAAGAACTAAAGTCACGGCCAAGTAACATAGCTCGATGAAAGTTGGACCGTACGTGGAAAGAACTGCTACTGTCTATTACAGAAGATAACTGATATAAATGCGCAATGAGACAAGACACTTTAATTCAAAGATATTAATTACACTGAAGTGACACCGATTTATGATGATCCCTTGGGCGTTATAAAAGTCGGGACGTGGTTGTTAATAGGGTGTGTGACCACCAAGCACGGCTATGCACGCCCTGCAACGTGCTTCTAACTGGCCCAAATTTGGTAAGGCCGCTATTACACTATCAAATTTCTTTGTCAAATATCTTTGTCCAATATCTTTGTCAAAGATATTTGATGGTGTAATAGGGAACTTTGTCAAATGGCGTCCAATATTTGATCAAATCTAGGGCCTCGCTGTATATTTGATCAAAGAAACCTCTTGTCTTCTGTTCACTGCAGTGTGACATGTTACCACATGGAGCGCTAGCATCGCTGCAGCGTTCTGTCGTCTGTAGTGTTTTTATAAACATTGCCGGTAAATACAATTGGTGTGTGCCGACAACTACAAATTAATAGAGATGTCTGAAGCTGATGAGGCGCTTTACAACGTGAGGCACGCTGAGTACAAAAATAGATCACGAAGTGTGGAGACCTGACCTAACCTAACCCTCTCCTGTAGCAAGGAATCGGAGTGTTGCAGTGAGCCTGTCTTCTGTAGATGTAGCAGTTCTTAAGTGAATATTGTGCTTTGTGATATGAGGACACACTTCACTGAGCCCATGCAGAAATGTATGCTCATTCATTCTTAAGTAATTGATGTACGACTTGACGTCCTCCACTATAAGCTCATGTACAAGTTTTGTTGAATGCTTTTATCGTGTCGTCGTAAAACCCACGGCTTCACCCAGGTATGTTTCCTTTTTTCCCTCCGCTTCTCTTCCGCATGTGTGCACAGTGCAATTGTGGTACAAGCAACTGCTGCAGTTAATAACAAGTTGTTGTTGTCAGCCAACTTGAACTTTGACGAAAAATATGATGACAGTGTAATACCCCTTCTAGAGCTACGTCAAAGATCTTTGTCAAATATATTTGACGGAATATTTGATCACATCTTTGATCAAATCTTTGACGAAGAAATTTGATAGTGTAATACCGGCCTAAGGGGTTCCATTCGTCCACCAGTGCGGTTGGCAACTGCTGCATAGTTGTCAGTGCATTTGGACGTTCCGCAATACGTCCCCCCCCCCCCCCCCCCCCCCAACAGATTCTACGCGTGCTTGATTGGATTTAAGTTGGGGAAACGGGCAGTTCAGTCCATTCGCCGAATACCCCTCGTTCCATGAGCTCCTCACGCTGTTCATATATATCTACGGCTACATGAATACTCTGCAAATCACATTTAAGTGCCCAGCAGAGGGTTCATCGAACCACATACACAATTTCGTTCGATGCGGTTGCGCATTGTTATCCACAAAAATGAAAGAGTCAAATGCACTCCTTAAAAAACGCATTTGGGCAAGGAGTAATGCGTCACAACAACGTTGTTCAAAGAGTGAGAAGTCACTTCCCCCACGGAACATTGTCTCCTCACATCATACCATCTGGACCACCAAAACGATCATCTAAATCCGCATCTACATGTTCGAGAATGCTGGACATACCCTAGCATGTTGAGAGCTGGAAACACGCAGCACACCTAGAAACATTGTCGAATATGGTCGTTTTGGTGGTCCAAATGTTAATGGTGTGTGGCGGCATAATGGCCCATAGGTATGGTGACCATCAAACCACTGATCACTGAACACGGAGCACTCACTGGTCAACGTCATTGTGAGGCTGTACTATTTCACGTGCGGCTTTTCAGGGGTGTATCCGTCCCTGATTTTGTTTTTAAAGACGACAGTGCGGGACCTTATCGAATAGCACAGGTGAAGGAGCTCTTGGAACGAGAGGATATTCGGCGAGTGGGTTGGCCTGCCCATCCCCCCATCAAGCGCGTGTGGAATGCGTTGAGGAAACGTCTTGCGGAACGTCCGCACTCACCAACGACCATCCCCAGTCGTCAACAACGCTAGTGGACGAATGGAACGCTCTACCACACGAAATCACTACCATCCTCGTGGCCAGCTTGGGAGCAGATTGCAGAACATGAATTGCGCCGGCCGCGGTGGCCGAGCGGCTCTAGGCGCTTCAGTCCGGAGCCGCGCGATTGCTACGGTCGCAGGTTCGAATCCTGCCTCGGGCATGGATGTGTGTGATGTCCTTAGGTTAGTTAGGTTTAAGCAGTTCTAAGTTCTAGGGGACTAATGACCTCAGATGTTAAGTGCCATAGTGCTATAGCCATTTGAACCAATTTTTGAACATGAATTGCTTCCTCTGATGATCACACACCCTATTAAGAACCATATCCCACCTTTTGTGATGGATGTCCAGCGGACCATCATGAATCGCGGTGTAATTAATGGCTTCGAATAAAAGTGCCATTTCTGTTCGTCTCAGTGTCTATCTCTTTGTTACCTTCTGTCCTATAATGTAGCAGTTCTTTCTATGTATACTCCAAGTTTCATCCAGCTATGTTATGCTGCAGTGGCACATCATGCAAAAGTTGCAGTTTACAGCTCGCTGTCGACCAAGGGCGTTCCGATACACTCAACGAAATCTTGATTTAAGTGGTATAAAAAATACGAGACAACAAGGTTTGTCATAATTTTCTTGTGTTGCATACAAACGGCAGTACAAGTGGAATGAGCTGCAGCGATTGATTGCTGTGTAGCAATATAGGGTGAACAGCTGCATCCGGCTCCTTTCTTTTCGTATAGCTGTTGGGTAAGAGAGAAATTATCAATGCAGTTGGTAACAGCCTAAGGTCTTTAGGGTACTTTGTCACTGTCACTGACGTACTTATTTGTGGCTTGTTGTTAAAAGCATTTCTGCTGTACGTTATCGCCACGCCCTTCTGTGAGTGTGCGAATTATGTCCCGATAAACAATGGATTACATGCATTGGTAAGCACTTAAGAAGCGATAAGGGACCAGCTTAGGTTACGTAAAGACTGCACACGGAGACAGAGGTGTTAGCTCTTCACAGTCCTTTGTCCGCCGGGTCGTTAGCGCTGCAAGTGGAGGTGCCGCGGCGTTGCGCAGCGTACAGGTTTGCGGCTCAAAGCGTGGCTTATATCAGCCTGGCTGTTCACTTTTATCTCACAGAGCCAGAAAAACCTCGCTTCGCTATCAGCGCAGTTCAAATTGTGCATTGTTCCCCTAATTGCAACCAGCAAAACAGCACCTGCATCTGGCTGAGGTGGCGCTTGGACTGTTTACGTAGCCTCAAGCCAAGAAGCGCAACATTTAAAACTCCTGTTAGAAGAAACCGAGACTGAAGTGCCCGTCAGAGAAGATAGAGCTTACGTGCACTTCGTGATGAAAGAAATAAAATAAAAAAAGTGAAGCACCCAGAAGACGGTCGGACGTCAGCGTAACTTCGTATACGTACAAACCATCGGCGGGTGTGTCAGTGATTCGAGTTGCAGTTCTCTGTGACACGTAGAACGGCCGACAGAGGCATTAGTGCTGTTATCACGCCTCGTAGGGTACACAGGTCGACCAGAAACGGCCTGAAAAGCTTGTAAGGGTGTTGGTGGGAGGTTGTGCTGAGAAACAATTGATAACAAATTCGATACGTTGTGATATTTCCAGGTTATTTAGCACTGAACTTAGCCAATCAAGTCGACGCTCACGTAAATTCAAGCACTTCTACGCGTTAAAATGCCGTAATGCAATTTTTTTTTTTTTTTTTTTTTTTTTTTTGAGTCCGTGATTTTTCCACTTGTTGAAATCGTAATTAATAGTTAAAATGTGCCTCTTTCGGAAGTGATAAATGTAAGCTAGATGATGAAAAGCAGCGTTCACAAAATTCTGCAACGGTAACAGTTTCGCAATTTTGGACGGCTATACAGGCAACGTAGCTCAGAATTCCGGCAGGCGATTTCTAACGTCTTGTTGAGTCCGCGCAACGTCGAGCTGCTACAAGTACGTCGGGCGAAAGGAGGCATCCCATGGCTTTTGTCACCACCCCTTCGCCGACCACTGTGACCGAGCGGTTCTAGGCGCTTCAGTCTGGAACCGCGCGACCGCTACGGTCTCAGGTTCGAATCCTGCCCCGGGCATGGATGTGTGTGATGTCGTTAGGTTAGTCAGGTTTAAGTAGTTCTAAGTTCTAGGAGACTGATGGCCTCAGACGTTGAGTCCCATAGTGCTCAGAGCCATTTGAACCACCCCCTCCCGCCCCATGCTCCTTCCAGCGCAACCTTATCTCTTCCTCAATGCCGTGGCAGATGTTGCAGCAACCTACCCAATCTTCTACAGACTCCTTTCCTTGTACTCGCACGTTATTTTTAGTACTTCTTTGTTTCATACTTTACCTAAATACTTAATTTTTAAAATTCTTCGACAGCACCAGATTTCAGATGAAATTAGAATGAAATCCAGACCATTAGCTGCTTACAGGCGTTGATAAATATCAACGGGGACAGTTGAAAATGTGTGTCCCGACACATGTTAAGTGCCATAGTGCTCAGAGCCATTTGAACCATTTTTTTGAGCCATGGAGGGCACAGAGGGTAGTAAGACTGCAGTTATCTCTGGCACGCTCCCCCATGACATCTACATCTCCAACTTACTGTCCACACACTACACTTGTAGTGCCCCTGTCCACTATACACGATTACCGTAAGATTGGCTCGTTCAAATGGCTCTGAGCACTATGGCACTTAAGATCTGTGGTCATCAGTCCCCTAGAACTTAGAACTACTTAAACCTAACTAACCTAAGGACATCACGCACACCCATACCCGAGGCAGGATTCGAACCTACGAGCGTAGCGGTCGCGCGGTTCCAGACTGTAGCACCTAGAACCGCTCGGCCACCCCGGCCGGCGTTTATGATTGTGCTTCTTTAGCTTTAATTCTGCCGCTATTGTTGATGTTAAGCATGTCCTGTGCTATTGTTGGCCACCTTTGCCTTTCATCAGTTCATCCGTAATTCATAGTTGTGTCAAGCGTGGTGGCCATTCCTTTCATCAGGTCAGAGTCTTGTTTACATCTAGCAGATCGACGTCACCAGCATCGACATCTATTGCGCTTGCTCTTTTATCCGTCTGCTGATCTTTCAGGGAGCTAAGAATACACCGGGTGCTCACCTTGGCTTGCGGAATCGTCCGAGATCCGCAGCTGACCATGAACTAAATAACTGTACCGTATATAGACGGAGAGATCCACAGTTGTTCGATTACACTATCGGTGGTAAATCAATGGAAACGACAAAAACCGTAAAATACGTAGCAGCAACCGTAAAATTCGTAGCAGCATGACCACTTAACACTAGTTGTAGAAAAAGCAGGTGTCGGACTGAGATTCATTACGGCAATCTTAAAGAAATGTAAGGGACTCATAAAAGAAGCAGCTTACAGAACTGTCGTTCAAATGATTATTGAATATTGCTCATGCGCTGGACAAATGGTTCAGATGGCTCTGAGCACTATGGGACTTAACATCTGAGGTCATCATTCCCCTAGAACTTAGAACTACGTAAACCTAACTACCCTAAGGACATCACACACACCCATGCCCGAGGCGGGATTCGAACCTGCGATCGTAGCTTTCGCGCGGTTCCAGACTGAAGCGCCTAGAACCTCTCGGCCACATCGGCCGGCTACACTGGACAACCAGAGCAGGTTGGATTAACAAAAAAGACAGAGAAGAGTCAACAAAGAACGACGCGTTTAATTAAGGGATCGTTAAGTAAGAGCGAGAGCTTTACAGGGATGCTCAACAAACTATGGTAGCAGGCGCTACAAGGGAGGGATTGCGCTTCACGGGGAGGTTTACTTACTACCAAAAGTCAGAGAGCGTGCAGTCCTAGAACAGTAAGACGGTAATTACTCCTCCCACACGTGTTTCGCGAAATGAGCTCGGGGAAACCAGAGGAAGCGGAACTCATATGGCGGCTTACCAACAACCATTCTTCCCACGCATTGGCCGGCTGGTGTGGTCGAGCGGTTCTAGGCGCTTCAGTCTGGAACCGCGCGATCGCTACGGTCGCAGGTTCGAATCCTGCCTCGGGCATGGATGTGTGTGATGTCCTTAGGTTAGTTAGGTTTAAGTAGTTCTAGGTTCTAGGGGACTGATGACCTCAGATGTTAAGTCCGATAGTGCTCAGAGCCATTTGAACCAACCCACGCATTGTTCGCGAACGGGACAGGGACGGGGGGGGGGGGGGGGGGGAAATGAAGTGGTACTGGAAGCACCCTCCGCCACACACCGTAAGGTGGCTTCTGAAGTATGCACGTACACTCGTCTAAACGTTGTAGGCCACGCTGAAGCGATCCAGCGACTGGAAGAATGTCTCCAAGAGCGCTCGCCCGCCCTCTGCTTGTGGGTGACCGCTATGTGCAGCACTCGGCACCCGCGCCTCATCAATCACCACGATCATGGCACGACTGGGGAGCGCTCCCTGCCCGTCGCCACGCCAGCAAGGCGCGCAGTCGTGCAGCCGTCCACTTCCGCATGACGTCATCAGCGCACCTTCCGCATGCGCGGTGGCAGCGGTTGAAGGCCGCGACGCGCCTTTGTCTCTAATAAGCCTGTTTCACACGAGGCGACTTTCTGGTTAAAAGCGACTGCTCCAAGTGCGCGCGCCTTTCGTGCCTGCGTGTGAAACAGCAACCGACCACGACGCGAGTGTGTCTGTGACGTCAGTGAACGTCAAAGGTCGTGCCAAATAAGGAGTACTAAATTTCCGAGTATACGCCATACTAGAGATGGGCAAACTGAAACACGTAACTGTTTCGGAACAAATGAAACAGCACAATGTAATGTTTCGATACGCTGTTTCGAAACAGTGAAACAGTTTGTGTTTTGTAATCTAATAAACCTACACATTTTATCATCTTGAATGTCTATTGTATAAGTATGTCCATGTAAACACAAATGAGGTGCGAGAGCGCTAATCATTTCGCAGAAAGCATGAAACTATCACTTAGGCGTCTTGGCAGTTTCGTATTTCCTGCAGCAAATGCGCTGCTTTCGTGTTGTGTGACTTACATACTTTTCAATTGGCTGAGGACAGCCATAGCTGAAGACAGAAGCACCACCACCACGAACGGAACTGGAGGTGGGAGCAAACTGCAGAAACAACGGATATGCTACTGGGATTCCCACATTCCGTTAGTATGGGTAATATACCCATCCTGCTAATTTCCATGCACACAAAGGGAATCATTTTGGATAATAGGCACAGTGACTATAGACTCACAGATAACACCAAATAATTCGAATAAATAACAAAATACAACAGAAAAAATTTTGCCTTTCAAGGTGTTTCGAACCGTTACTATAAAGTCACCATGTTTCCCAGCCCTTCCCGTTCACCACTGCACTATCAGTGATATGTCAAACAGATTGCTTGCAATTATACCTAGATCAAATTTATGTATATATCTACTGTCACTCTACGCCTTTTTTTATTCAGAATGTTGTAGGCTTACTTGCGTTTCTTAATACGATTACTGTACATGAAAAGAGAAGCGTATGTTATAAAAAAAAGTGTAATTTAACCGAATGATTTTCACACATTTATTATTTTGAATGTGAATAGTATGCGTTTTCATTGTTTGATTAGTGTTTATGAAGCAGATGTTACGCCATTTCGTAATAGGACAGTCAGCTAGAAACGAAGCTATATTTTCGGATATCTTAAGCTTCATTCTATTGCTTGTCAAAAATATTTCGCCACTCTTGAAAGTGTTTCATTAAGTGTTATGTTGTGTTTCAGTGTCTGTGCCGAGCCCGAATCTCGTACGACACAGAGCGGAATGAAACGTCACTGTTTCGATACAATTAGTCCGTTACAAGCACAGGTGGACTGAAACAGCCTTATTTTGAAACAACGATACAGTTTCTATGTCTGGCTCGAGATTGAATCTGGTCCGGTTATCCGACACAGGTGCGGAATGAAACACCACTGTTTCGAAACAGTGAACCACAGCCGTTCCGAAACACTGAAACAGTTCCACGTATCGATACACTGTATCGAAACATAGAAACAGTCGCCAAGTCTACGCCATACTCCACATGCGAAGAAACCGCTGCCGCGCCTGTGAACATCAGAAGTTAACGTATTCTGACCGAGCCCGCGCCTATTATAGAAATGGATTTTGTGCTTTCGCATGTTTTTGATCTTTAGTGTGTTGTTTGCTTTCTTTTCGTAACACACAGAACACGTTGCACGACGACCTGGTATTTTCCCTGCTAGCGTTTTCCTACAAGAGAGACAAAATGTCTGAAGAGATGAAGTATTTGCGGAGAAAGAGCCTACACTGTGCATAAATAACAATGTAAGCAGATGAAAGTGGTCTAAGAAAAATTATTTCAGTGTGAAAAAGTCAGAATTATTTGACGAGAAAAATAATTACACTACTGGCCATTAAAGTTGCTACACCACGAAGATGCCGTGCTACAGATGAGAAATTTAACCGACAGGAAGAAGATGCTGTGATATGCAAATGAGTAGCTTTTCAGAGCATTGACACAAGGTTGGCGCCGGTGGCGACACCTACAACGTACTGACATGAGGAAAGTTTCCAACCGATTTCTCATACACAAACAGCAGTTGACCGGCGTTGTCTGGTGAAACGTTGTTGTGATGCCTCCTGTAAGTAGGAGAAATGCGTACCATCACGTTTCCGACTTTGATAAAGGTCGGATTGTAGCCTATCGCGATTGCGGTTTATCGTATCTCGACGTTGCTGCTCGCGTTGGTCGAGATCCAATGACTGTTAGCAGAATATGTAATCGGTGGGTTCAGGAGGGTAATACGGAACGCCGTGCTGGATCCCAACGGCCTCGTATCACTAGCAGTCGAGATGACAGGTATCTTATCCGCATGGCTGTAACGGATCGTGCAGCCACGTCTCGATCCCTGAGTCAACAGATGGGGACGTTTGCAAGACAACAAACATCTGCACGAACAGTTCGACGACGTTTGCAGCAGCGTGGACTATCAGCTCGGAGACCATGGCTGCGGTACCCTTGACGCTGCATCACAGACAGGAGCGCCTGCGATGGTGCACTCAACGACGAACCTGGGTGCACGAATGGCAAAACGTCATTTTTTCGGATGAATCCAGGTTCTGTTTACAGCATCGTGATGGTCGGATCCGTGTTTGGCGACATCGCGGTGAACGCACATTGGAAGCGTGTATTCGTCATCGCCATACTGGCGTATCACCCGGCGTGATGGTATGGGGTGCCATCGGTTACACGTCTCGGTCACCTCTTGTTTGCATTGTCGTCACTTTGAACAGTGGACGTTACATTTCAGGTGTGTTACGACCCGTGGCTCTATCCTTCATTCGATCCGTGCGAAACCCTGGATACAGAAAATGTTCGACTGCCCTGGCCAGCACATTCTCCACATCTCTCACCAATTGAAAACGTCTGGTCAATGGTGGCCGAGCAACTGGCTCGTCACAATACGCCAGTCACATACTTTTGATGAACTGTGATATCGTGTTGAAGCTGCATGGGCAGCTGTACCTGTACAGGCCATCCAAGCTCTGTTTGACTCAATGCCCAGGCGTATCAAGGCCATTGTTACGGTCAGAGGTGGTTGTTCTGGGTACTGATTTCTCAGGATCTATGAACCCAAATTGCGTGAAAATGTAATCACATGTCAGTTCTAATATAATATATTTGTCCAATGAATGCCCGTTTATCATCTGCATTTCTTCTTGGTGTAACAATTTTAATGGCCAGTAGTGTATTTAGCACTTAACAAGAAACGAAGTCCTGTTTTAGGGCGTTGCTGCAATGTATATATACCGTAGTACGACTCCGACGTTCTAAGCCTGCCACACGTATTTCGAAATGCCGAGTATGCCGTTAAGGTATTTGTATATGGGTTCTGTACTGGAAACGCTACTGCTGCTTGTAGATAATACGGCAGACGACTTCGTAACTGCAGAGAACCAGGTTCAAGAGTGTTTACTCGTGTTTTCACTAAGCTGCGCGAGACTGGTGCAGTGCCCAACAACCGTGCCTCATCCGAATGCGCACGGGAACAAATGGGTGTGAAGTTGAGACGCTTATTCAGTTGGTGGGATGTAGCCCTTCAACAAGAACGTGCAGTATGTCAACACGTATCAGTGTTCACATAGAAGAACGTGGCGGACGGTATGCAGGCTCTGACTCCACCATTATGATTTACAGCTGATCCGATAGCTTCCAGAAGGAGATAATTTTTCCTGTGGCTGTACAGGCGGGTGCAAGTATTTCAACTGGACATCAATTCATCATCCTGTGTGCCCCTAACCTATCCCTGTTATCCAACCGGGAATGCGTATCTACAGTGTAATGTGCAACCCAAACCAGGTCTCGTTCCTGGCGACACCTCACGCCACTGAAACTTCCTGGCAAATTAAAACTGTGTGCCGGACCGAGACTAGAACTCGGGACCTTTGCCTTTCGCGGGCAAGTGCTGTGAGGACGGGGCGTGAGTCGTGCTTGGGTAGCTCAGACGGTAGAGCACTTGCCTACGAAAGGCAATGGTCCCGAATTCGAGTCTCGGTCCGGTACACAGTTTTAATCTGCCAGGAACTTTCATATCAGCGCACACTCCGCTGCATAGTTAAAATTTCATTCTCCTCACGTTACTGATCTGTGAAGATTTGAGTAATGGCAGACTGTAAATTTCCTCTGTCTGACCGGGATTACATCCCACGACCTCGCGGTTTCCAGTTACCGCTAGTCCATCAGACCCGACCGAGAAGGAGATGACAACAGACGACTGGAATTTTGTCATTGGCTAAATGTAAGCTGCCGAGTAACCCCTTTAATACTGTTTACTGGTGAAATTACTTTCTGTCGCAACGGAATGAAAGCTCTCGCAACTCGCATCGGTGGTTCGAAGAAACCGACATGGCTTTGTTGAGATACATTTTAAGTGTCAGTTCATTGGAACTGTTGTGTTTCCGCATAGTCATACAGAGTTCCGTTGTCGAGACTTAACTTGAAAACCATCTTCCAGCATTACTGGAAGAGGTTCCTTTGGCTAGGAGGATGTATAAGTTCTTCCCGCACGGTGGAGCCCCTGCACGTTCTAGTCGTCAGGTCACACGTCATCTGAACAAACGTTCACCGGAAGGCGGGTCGCCAGAAACGATCACATTTGTTTCCTGGGTGGATTACCACGTTTGTTGCCCCAAGATCCTCGGGCCTAGCTCTTTTCATTTTTTGCCTGTGGGGGATGGTTGAATGGCGAGGTTCCCAAAGAGAAAGTAAATACAAGAGACGAATTGATCGTTCGGGTTATGAATAGTGGTGCCCCCGTAAGACCATTTCTTGGTATTGTCAAAAGAATTTGAAAGTGCTTTGAAGTCTGTGGTGGAATTTACGAAAATCAACTCTGAATTTAAAATAATTTGTTTCTGTGAATATTTGTTAGGGTTACAATGTAACAACTGTATCTCTGCAACCAATAAAAGACGGACATGTACGAAATGTTGTATTCGAATTAGTCTATACTGCCAGTACATATCGTGAACAAAAGCGGCCCTACCACATAACCCATAGCTACGCCAGACGCTACTGTGATTCTGATGATGTATACCCATTAGTAATGAGTTACTGAATTCTGTTAGCTAGGCAGTTTGGGATACGCCGTATGCACAATTTTGTTTATAGGTGGAAGCGCGGAAGTCAAGAGACACAGCATCAGGCTGAGCTCTGCGTTTCATGAATGAAGAGACCAAGTTCGACTTGACACGAATGGTGCTTCCGGAAACGCTGATTCACACAAAGGATTCCCCAGAAAAATCATCGCCTTACGCTGAATGACTTAAAGAAACCGTGGAAATCGGTGTGGTCACAGATGTATTTGACCCCTGCTACTCCCAAAAACCAGTCCAGTGTCACTCGCTGCCTTGTGTAAAGACTAGCAGCTACTTCTCAGTGCAGAGAACTAAAGAGTTGTGGAGTTCACGAAAAGAAGAAACGTGGCGTTCTTTGAGTAAAGTGTTAACGAGTCACAACTAGAGTGAGTCGTGCCGTTCGAATATTGTATTTGGGACTAACAATTTGGAACGACCTCGTAGGCTCGGTTGTAAATAAAGCAAAGGGCAGGCTACTAGTTATTGTTAGGATACTGGGGCTCTGCAGTTAGTATACAAAAGAAATCGCACAGGAAACACTGGACTGCTGCTCAAGTGTATTGGATCCACATCAGGTCGGACTAACAGGATACAAAGAATAAATAAATTAAGGGACGCCAATGAAATGAGCCGCATTCGGGCTCTGAAATAACTCCAAAGTCAACAGGTGAAAATTTGCTCCGGACCGGGTCTCGAACCCGGATTTCCCGGTTAACGCGGTCGGTCGCCTTGACCGCCTCGGCTATCCTGGAACGCTTCCCAGCTGACCCAAATTCCCGTCCTGTCGTACGCAAGCAGCGTCTCTGCTGCTGGCAGCTCACCCTGACTCCCACAGCAGTTCGGACGTGATGTGCATCCGCACTGAAATAACTGTACAGTGTGTAAACTTTTGGATGGCGGACCTCTCCCTAGTCCCGAATCGGTAGAAGTCGGTTAACGTCGGGAGGCTTCGGTAGGCAAGCAGTTTCGACTGCTGCCAACATTACGTAGCTGACTGTGTTGTACAAGGTAGCCATTGTCGTCTGCTTCGTTATTGTTTTGCGCTGTACTGTTCTGCGTGTCTTTATTGTGCAGTTGTGCTAAACATTATCAAAATGAGTGAAGAGGCAGTTGCTGGCCCATCTCGGGAGTCGCCAACATGCCCTACCGGTAGGCCTACGGAGAACAACTCACCAAAGTTTCATTGCAATCGGATGAATGGTTTGTGAGCGCATAGTAGACAAATATATATATATATATATATATTAATGTACATGACGATTTCAGTTTCGTTTACGAACAACATAACAACATTTAGAGCGTGTTTTACTTCCAAGCCTTTCGTCTGCTGCCAGCACAGCAACTGGTAGACGTGCCTTGTCTCCCCTCCTCCCCCCCCCCCCCCCCAACGGCTCCCCCCCCCCCCCCCTCGCCAGCCAATGCTTGCTTCCTCCTCTCCCCGCACTCCCCTCACAACTCTTGCCGTCTTACAGTTAACACATATGCATATGCGTGGTACACGTTCTGTTGAACGTGTCTGACAGAACAGACATCCCGCGTGTAGGAAAAGAAATCCACTACTGTACAGCTACACTACTGATGGCAAACAGCTGGAGACACCGTCTGCCGTAAAATATCTAGGCATAACTATCTAGAGCGTCCTTAAGTGGAATGACCATATAAAACAGATAGTGGGAAAAGCAGACACAAGACTCAGATTCATCGAAAGAATCTTAAGGAAATGTAACTCACCCACGAAAGAAGTGGCTTCTAAGGCGCTTGTTCGCCCGATTGTTGAGTATTGTTCATCTATCTGGGACCCTTATCAGGTAGCACTGATAGAGGAGAAAGAGAAGATCCAAAGAAGTGCGGCGCGTTTTGTCACAGAATCGTTTAGCTGGCGAGAGAGCGTTACGGAGATACTAAACAAACTCCACTGGCAGACGTTACAAGAGAGGCGTTGTGCATCACGGACAGATTTACTATTGAAATTTCGGGACAGCACTTTTCAGGAGGAGTCAAACAACATATTACTGCCCCCACATAAATCTCGCGTATTGGCCACGAGGAGAAAATTCGAGAAATTAGAGCCAATACAGAGGCTTACTGACAATCATTCTTCCCACGCACTATTCGCGAGTGGAACAGGCTTGGAGGGATCAGATAGTGGTACCGAAAGTACCCTCAGCCAGACACCATTAGGCAGTTTGCGGAGTATGATGTAGATGTATATGTGTGAATGGAACAGGCTTATTTCAGTGGCGAGAGAGTGTAACAGAAATGCTCAAAAATCTCCATTGGCAATTAATTCAAGAAAGAGGCCGTACATCTTGTGAGGCCGTACTTAGAAAACTTCCGGAAACGTTTTTTCTGGGGCAGAAGCTACAAATAACAGTCAGGCTCCTTCATAGCTCTCTGTGAGATCGTACTATTAAAATTTGGAAGGTAACAGCTCTCAAAGGGGCGTACAAGCAGTTATCTTTCTCACGTTTTGTCCACATCTACATCTACATGACTACTCTGCAATTCACATGTAAGTGCTTGGCGGACGGTTCATCGAACCACAATCATACTATCTCTCTACCATTTCACTCCCGAACAGCGCGCAAGAAAAACGAACACCTAAACCTTTCTGTTCGAGCTCTGATTTCTCTTATTTTATTTTCATGATCGTTCCTACCTATGTAGATTGGGCTCAAAAAAATATTTTCGCATTCGGAAGAGAAAGTTGGTGACTGAAATTTCGTAAATAGATCTCGCCGCGACGAAAAACGTCTTTGCTTTAATGACTTCCATCCCAACTCGCGTATCATATCTGCCACACTCTCTCCCCTATTACGTGATAAGACAAAACGAGCCGCCCTTTTTTGCACCCTTTCGATGTCCTCCGTCAGTCCACGAATGGAACGGTAACATGGTCGCTACGGGAACATTTTTCCGTACAAGCGACATATCATTTGACACTTCCCTCCTTCCCCCTGTCTCCCACCCCAGTGTTTTAGTTGCCGCCGTACCTTGGGCTCTCGGTAAGGACTTTAAAAAATAAAGGTAAATTTAGTGAGTGTGGAAATGATTATTTTCTCTACAAATTATGACACACTCTGCCTACAAATTTTGCCCTCTCAGCTAGGCACCCAAAACGGCCGCTTGTGTCACTTGTTCCTTGAACCGTTCCCGATCACGGCGAAAAAGCCTTACGCAGGATTATTTGTTTAATCGCATGGCTAGGGCTCCCCGTCGGGCAGACCGTTCGCCGGGTGTCGGTCTTTCAATTTGACGCCACTTCGGCACCTGCAGTCGATGAGGATGATGATGAGGACAGCACAAGACCCAGTCCTTGGCCGGAGAAAATTCCGTGACCCAGCCGGGAATCGAACCCGGGCCCAGAGGATTGACAATCCGTCACGCTGCCCATTCAGCTACTGGGGGCGGACTGACGTAGGATGACCGTTATTGAACTATATGAAAAAAATGTAAATTATCTACAAATTACAGCGTGCACACGCTTTTTTCAACATGTAAACGTCACTACAGATATTCGGATTTAGGTTATGGCATGTTCGATATGCCTGACATCATTGACGATGATGTGGCGCAGACGAATAGCGAAATTCTGCATGAACTGCTAAAGTATCGGAACATCGGTGCAGTAGATGACCTCCTGAAATGGCGGTTTTCAGCTGAGAAATGGTATGGGGTTAATGCTGTACACCTTTTGTTGCACGTAGCCGCACAAAAAGAAGTCGCATGTTTTCAGATCCGGAGAATACGGCGGCCAATCGAGGCCCATGTCAGTGACCTCTGTGCACCCCAAAGCCAGAATCCGGTCCGCAAAGTGCTCCTCCAGGACATCAAACACTCTACTGTACTGCCTCGATGGGGTCGAGCTCCGTCCTGCATGTACCGGATATTGTAGAAATCAAGGTTACTTTGGATAATGGGGAAGAAATCATGTTCCAAAACCTTCACTTTACCGTTCGGTAGTGACCGTGCCATCAAGGAATATCGCACCGATTATTCCGTGTCTGGATGTTGCACCCAAAAAGTCACCCACTGACGGTGAAGAGACTTCTCGATCGCGAAATGCGGATTCTCAGTCCCTAAAATGCGCCACTCCCACTCTTGCTTATTAACGACATTTTCACGTGCAAATGGCCGACAACAACAAGGCGCTCGCGCATGCGCATACTAGTTCCCATCATGCAACGCGGCCAACCGTGCAGTTTGAGCGTCGTAGCGCAAACGGTTCAGAAGTTATGACGGTTTTATTTCACGTAATTCAATAATTGGGTTGGGTTGTTTGTGGGAGGAGGCCAGACAGCGAGGTCATCGGTCTCATCGCATTAGGGAAGGACGGGGAAGGATGTCTGCCGTGCCCTTTGAAAGAAGCCATCCCGGCATTTGCCTGGAGCGATTTAGGGAAACCACGGAAAACCTAAATCAGGATGACCGGGCGCGGGATTGAACCGTCGACCTCCCGAATGCGAGTCCAGTGTGCTAGCCACTGCGCCACCTCGTTCGGTTCAATAATTGTCACTCCGTGTGTGGTATAATAAGAAGTACCCTCTTCCATGCACTTAGCCCTCTGCCTACAAGGTGGATGGGGAGGGCGTCAACAAGAAAGTCGGACGGAGTCCCACCCGGGTAGTACGTGCCACTGTGTAGGTGGCCCCTCCATTACTGTGAGTATGATGGGCTACATGCACGCAGCCCGATGTGGCCGAGCGGTTCTAGGCGCTTCCGTCGGGAACTGCGCTGCTGGTACGATAGCAGGTTCGAATCCTGCCCCGGGCATGGATGTGTGTGATGTCCTTAGGTTAGTTAGGTTTAAGTAGTTCTAAGTTTATGGGACTGATGACCTCAGATGTTAAGTCCCATAGGGCTCAGAGCCATTTGAACCATTTTTTTGATCTAGAAGGATACACCAACTGGGGATAAGACCCGAGCTAGACCGCGCTTGCGCACGAAGGCAAATAGGGCGGGTGGGTAGTTTTGCACCCCACCTTGTGGGCAGAGGGTAAGATGTAAGTGGTAATCAGTTTCTGCACGGCCCTCGAGTGAAGATGGAGCGTCGTCACAAGATGTGTCGGCGCTGGGGTCTGCTTGACGACAGTCGATTGCTTTGCGCACCGTTATTTCCCTGTTCTGTATAATTACGCCGCGAACAATGCGGCGGCGTCACGTGCGTTACGAAAGGGACTCGGCTGGCGCTCGCGTGTTGCCGTGATTAGCTGATTACGGCAGCAGCAAAACAGCTGATAGCGGCCCCAGGCGGGTCGCGGCCAGGTGACGCAACCCGCAGCAGTCCTTGGCCGTGACGGCTTCGCTGGCGGGTGGTTAAGCAGCGCCGTTACTCAAACACCGGAAATAGAGCCAACCAGCGCGCTCCTACTCGCGATGAGTGGGTGAAGACCCAGTCGCCTCCAAACATCACCTGACTCATTGTTTGCTAAATTTACTTGGGCGCTAGGTTACGAAGCTCCACTGGATCTCCTTGGTAAACTAGTGCTCCACCCATTCCACATGTGCTTGTACTCGAGCACAGGCAGATTAACGCAGTTTCACTTTCCCTCTGCACTCAAACTACGGGCCACTTAATTTATAATACGAAAATCCTCAGAAAACTATGTGTGAGCTACCACCGTGCTCAATAGCATGAGCACTTAGCATCGGGCAGAACCTGATTAGGCGGGATGACGATTCACCTGCCCCTACCACTGTCGTTTTATGCAACCCGCAATGTTATAGGTGCCTTTATAAACCACGCACGAGATTTTCATGTTCTCTCGCTCGCTACGAGCAAACTATTAGTCCTATAGAAAAAATGAACAGGCTTTTCGTTGAAAATTTCATGTAGTGAATTTTGTACTGAGATACATTTTCGCTAGAGGCCGTATTTTCTAGTTATTGCAGAAAAACTTACAAAAGTGACCTTCAAACGCGCCTCCACTCTCACATTCAGCCCCCCACCAGCCATGGCACTCACTCTCTCCTACCGCTGTACAAATATTTCCGACTGCATGAATTATGCCAGCCGGGGTCGCCGAGCGGTTCTAGGCGCTACAGTCTGGAACCGCGCGACCGCAACGGTCGCAGGTTCGAATCCTGCCTCGGGCATGGATGTGTTGTGATGTCCTTAGGTTAGTTAGGTTTAAGTAGTTCTAAGTTTATGGGACTGATGACCTCAGAAGTTAAGTCCCATAGTGCCCAGACCCACTTGCATGAATTATTTCCCACATTCGACCTTCCTTGGTCTTTATTGAGTGGCCCTATTACGCCACCGGCTTATTCGAGCACTTACAAATTGCAAAACTCATGTTCGTGTAAATATTACTTAACAGTTTTGTGATTATTAACTGCATAAATTAAACAATTATATCGTTGTATTCGTCAGGCCTTCTGACTACGAAACTACTATGTTTGTAGGGGTTCAGTTTGGATCGAATTGTCAACGTAATTACTTTTAGCGTAACGTTTACAAAAGTCGTTTCATTACTGTCATGGGCAAGTTTAAATTAACGACGTTAACGAAATAACCGACTGTACTGGTGGCATGATAGCCCAATGAATAGAGACCAAAATATGTCGAATATCGGGATTACGTACTGTAATTGCGCGGGATTAGCCGAGCGGTCTCAGGCGCTACAGTCATGGACTGTGCGGCTGGTCCCGGCGGAAGTCCGAGTCCTCCCTCGGGCATGGGTGTGAGTGTTTGTCCTTAGGATAATTTAGGTTAAGTGGTGTGTAAGCTTAGGGACTGATGACCTTAGCAGTTAAGTCCCATAAGATTTCACACAAATTTGAACATTTTTACTGTAATCGAAAATTTTTGTATAGTGGTAAGAGCAAGTGCCACGAACAACGTTCTAGAAATCCTCACTGGTGAGGGATGGGCGTGGGGTTGAGCTGCGTTTGAAGGTCGTTTCTGTACGTTTCTCGTGAATAATTCGAAAACTGTGGCCTCCAGGAGAAACGTGTTCCAGTACAAAGTTTAACTGCTTCCAGTTTCCTACAAAATGGTCCACCTCACTTTTTCTGTTGGACGAACAGTTTGCACGTAACGAGCGAGAGAAATGAAAATTTCTCGAGTGGTTTGTGAAGGTCGGCTGTAACATTGCGGGTTGCCTAAAACGACAGGGGTAGGGGCAGCTCAATCACCCTATATGTACCACATGAAAGACGTATGCATTGAGCAAGTTCAAGATGAAATTGGAAACTATGCCGAATTAAAATCAGCTACAAAATGTATTAACCCACACTTGTGGAAGCTGCAGGTACCGAACCTAGGTACACCTATAAACGTTTGCAGTACGTCGCATCTTGCAGCTCTCAAATACTGAAGAAAAAACGTTTTTTAAAAGTTTAACTCCAAAGCTGCTATTTATTTACTGGCTGCCTGGTTTCGGGCTTTGCCCATCTTCACAAGCCACATGTTTTGTAATTAGGATATGTTTGGTGTGGCAAGATCGATTTACGTCATCACACTTAAATCTTCGTTACTCAGCCTGATGTGATCCATGTGGCGGGGATATTATAAACAATGGAGAATTTGTTCTCATTGGCTTGTACAGTATGTCACGTTGGCTTATTTATCTGAAGTGTTTTGATAATTACGATGAACCCTACGGTAAATAAGTCAGAATGACACATAGTGTAATCTAGTGAGAACAATCTATGGAGTGGCGCCAGACACCTCTCCTCCAAATAAAACGTTCTAAGGCGCACCCTTAGATGTAAAGTCATGGCGATTGTCTTATTGGACTCTGAAGGTATTATTCTGTTTGAAGGCCTTCCTCTGGAACCGCGCAACCGCTACGGTCGCAGGTTCGAATCCTGCCTCGGGCATGGATGTGTGTGATGTCCTTAGGTTAGATGGGTTTAAGTACTTCTAAGTTCTCTGGGACTGATGACCTCAGATGTTCCATAGTGCTCAGAGCCATTTGAACCATTTGAACTCGCAGAATAATTTCTAATGGGTAGGCATTATTAACTCGCAGAAGTGGTATAAGAAAATGGAGAAAGAGTAGACAGCTTAAGAAGTGCCACTGATAAATTATCGCAACGTCGGAAGAGAATCATAGGTAACTAAGGAGCATACATCATGATTAAGTGCTACGTTTATCTCCGTAATGTAGGAACTTTTCGCCGTGGCTAAGCTGCCCAGCGGAAGCTTAAATGAACCCAGCCCCGGCTGGTAGCCATCCACAGAGGCGTCGACGACGCCAGCTGTGGCTGTCGGCCCTCGAGGTTAGTGGTGTGGGCGCAGTAGGCGACCGTGACGCGGCCGTACGTCAGCGGGCAGCCCGCAGCCCCTCTCCCCAGTCCGCCACCACCAGCCAGTCCCCAGTCCTCTCTGCCTTCACGTGCGCCCTGCGGTTGGCCAACAGCGGCCGCGGCCCGCGTGCTGTTTGTGTCGCAACCGGCCGATAACCCAGTCAGTCCCTCCAAAACACCAACACGCCTCCGTGTCACTTCCCGGCGTGGGGTCCGCCAGGCACGCGCCGTTGCGTAGCCAGATGTAGCTCCTCTGCTGGCTTTAATGATGCGAGTGGTGGCTGCTGACAAACAACCGGATAAATCACCCAGCGCTGGAAGCCAAAACTAGCCACTGACGCCTAGATCTGTCCACTGTCTTTAATGTCCCCACAACTGTAATAAATCTGATTTGCTTAGCCAAGTTGGTTCCCGACAGAGAATTTCTTAATCTGGTGTCATAGTTAACTGCGTAAGACACCCTTGTCCTTAGGTCAAGATATTCTTTCATTTACGACGAGCATTCAATAAATAATGCAACACATTTTTTTTCTGAAAGCAGGTTGGTTTTATTCAGGATTCCAATACACCATATTATTCGCCACACTTACGACTACAAAACCCTGTTTTTCAACATAATCTCCGTTCAATGCGACGGCCTTACGCCACATTACTGGGAGGGCCTGTATGTCCGAATGGTACCACCCTACTGGTCTACGTCGTTGCCACCGTCTTGCTGCATCAGTGACCTCCCCACCATTCCTATACTGCTGCGCGTGGACTGCATTCTTCATCAGACCAAACATATGGAAGTCTGGAGGTGCGAGATCCACGCTGTATGGACGATGAGAAAAAACAGTCCAGTGAGGTTTTGTGAGCTCCTCTCGGAAGCGCACACTTGTCTGAGGCCTTGCATTGCCACGGAGAAGGAGAAGTTAGTTTACATTTTTGTGATGAAGAACACACCGAAGTCGTTTTCTTCACTGAGGGTAGCGCACTTCAGAGTTGATCGTTGCACCATGAGGAATTCCGTCAAATGGTTCAAATGGCTCTGACCACTATGGGACTTATCACCTGAGGTCATCAGTCCGCTAGACTTAGAACTACTTAAACCTAACTAACCTAAGGACATCACACACGTACGTGCCCTTAAGCAGGATTCGAACCTGCGACCGTAGCAGCAACGCGGTTCCGGACTGAAGCGCCTAGAACCGCTCGGCCACAGCATCCGCTATGCACAAGATAGCTTCGTTTCCCGGAATCATGGTAAATAACAACACAATATCGAAACTGACGAGGATGTCATCTGGGCCCACGCTCATTTCCTTTAACTTGTCAATGAAATGAGCTGAATTTTTAGTATGACCGTCCGTCCTACCAACATAAGGTTGCAGCAATGAGGCAAGGTGTGTAGCCAACTCGTGGGTGGGTCCGCCTATGGCGCTGACAGTTGGTGTCAACTGAACCTTTGTTGTCAGTCAAGCATTTTGTATCATTGGATAAGTGACCAAAAATTTGGTGGCAGTCCTCGTGTACCTCTTTATGTGCTAAATAGAACTTTAATAAGCAGTAATGAATGTCAATTTCTCTTCTGGTATTGTAGTAATGTCCTATTAAACTACAGTCGATTATTTACGACAAACTTCATGAGAGAATCAAATATACATTGTGAAGCAACAGCAAAATGCGTAACCCCTTAAACAGATGTCTACAAGATGATTGGGAGGTCAGCACCACATATTATTCCTGGAGCACAACTTTGAGTAATTTAACATTTTCCTAAAGTTGTATTATTACAGAATATATTCCATGCGGCATATCGCGTAACTGAATGAAAACGCGCAATCTTTCCCCAAGATTTGCTCTGATTCTAACTACAAATTTGGCTGAACTGAGTTGTTTTAAGAGTTCCAAAATGTGTTTTTCCCAGTTTAAATTCTCGTCGATGTGGACATCTAAAAATTTTGAAGTTTCCACACTAGTTATTATTTTCTCATCATATGTTAAACTTCTCGTTGGTGTAGTACCTCTAGATGTGCAGAACTGAGTAAGTTGTGCCTTTTTGACACTAAGAGTCAGACCATTCGCAGAAAGTCACTCGGCAATACTTTTACGGACATTATCTACCATTTTATTCTGTTGCTGTATGTATGTTTGGATTGATAATTGTTGTATACAATGGTTTTCCTTAAGTTACAATGCAAGATTTGCACCCAGAAATATCGAAGACCGATGGCATCAGTCTAATGCGACTCACACTTTTGTATCTATTTGACTGGTGTCTGTCTACTTTCTAATTTGCTTTAATTTACTTTGTGCCATCATTACCAGAGAGGATGTAAAATTTGCGATAAAGAAGTTAATGGAGGCATTTGAACGAAGCGGACTTAGAATAAATATGAGAAAAACAGGGTATCTAGTAGTGGGAGGAAACGGTAGGGATATAGTACTGCTGCAAGGAATTATTAAAACAGTAAATCAGTTTAAATACTTAGGATCGATTATCCATTCCTCGGGAAGCTGTGAAGCAGATGTGTAATGCAGGATCCAGTAGGTAAGACGAGCATTTAAAATGCTAAATGGAATTTTGTGGAGCAGGGCAATATCAAAAGAAACAAAGAAGAGGTTCAGCAAACAGTGGTGGAAAGTATACTAACATACAGTACAGAAGGATGGACCCTGTGGAAGCGGCAGAGAACCAGACTACGGGCGGTAGAGATAGATGGAATAAGGAGGGCAGCCGGGATATTCAGAATAGAGCTGAGAAGAAATGAGGAAATTAAGGAGATAATGGACATGAAACAATAAGTCGAGGAAGGAACTGAGAATAGAGGTCCTCAATGTTATGGCCATGTGCGGCGCATGGAGCGAGGACGACGGCTGAAAGCAATCCTGGAATGGTCGCCGCCAGGCAGGGAGAAGCGTGAATGGTCGAGATTCACGTGGAGAGCGGGAGTAATTAGAATGACGAGGAAGACTGCTACGATCGTGAAAGCTGGCAAACATGTCCGACAGAACATACACCACTCAAATGTGTACATTTCTGTAAGAGCGCGGTGACTCCTTGACTTTGTTTTAGTGCGGATTGTGACAGTACAAACCCCCGTTACTAGATGAATAGGTGTAGTATGCAAGGATTGATTTGTGGAGAGCGAGAACGCGACATGGTGCGCCATTCACGGAAGCGCGTGGCGCGCCCGCGCGAGATTTGCAACGGTCGGTGAGATGTCTCCGTCGCCGGGCGGCCACGTGGCCCGCAGCTTGGGGCATTGTTTGGCTTTTCGCGCATTATGCGAAAACTATGTAACTTACGGTGAAGAGGGATGCGGCAGTGGATTGTGGTCAGCAATATGCACCTTCTGAAACATCGATCTTTATTTCAAGTCACGAGACGCAAAAGTTATAGTAACCTCAAAATCGGTTAATATCAGGAATACTGAAAGATTTATAAAAGTAGTAAATAACAACTTACAGGGGTGAGCGAGCACACATTAAAAACTTTTCGTCATAGCGGATCGAGTGCCGCAGTCATATGTTAAGATTCATAAATAATTAAGCCCGTAACGAGCAATAAACAAAGTTTGAGAGAAAATTGTATATAAAATTTATTAGAAAATTCATGACGTAAAGAACGGCACTATACAGGGTGATTCAAAAAGAATACCACAACTTTAGGAATTTAAAACTCTGCAACGACAAAAGGCAGAGCTAAGCACTATCTGTCGGCGAATTAAGGGAGCTATAAAGTTTCATTTAGTTGTACATTTGTTCGCTTGAGGCGCTGTTGACTAGGCGTCAGCGTCAGTTGATGCTAAGATGGCGATCGCTCAACAGAAAGCTTTTTGTGTTATTGAGTACGGCAGAAGTGAATCGACGACAGTTGTTCAGCGTGGGGCACTGAGAATCCGCGGGAAACAACTCAGTATGAACGTGACTCGCCTAAGGTGAACGTTTTCTGTGCCATTTCAGCCAATAAAGTTTTTGGTCCCTTTTTCTTCGAAGGTGCTACTGTAACTGTACTACAGTATCTGGAGATGTTAGAGAATTGGCTGTTCCCTCAGCTCGAACAAGAAGCACAACAATTCATATTTCAGCAGGATGGAGCGCCACCACATTGGCACTTATCTGTCCGTAACTACCTGAACGTCAACTACCCGAGGCGATGGATCGGCCGCCAGGCAGCCCGTGACAGAGCTCTTCATCACTGGCCTCCGAGAAGCCCTGATCTTACCCCCTGCGATTTTTTCTTATGGGGGTATGTTAAGGATATGGTGTTTCGGCCACCTCTACCAGCCACCATTGATGATTTGAAACGAGAAATAACAGCAGCTATCCAAACTGTTACGCCTGATAGGCTACAGAGACTGTGGAACGAGTTGGAGTATCGGGTTGATATTGCTCGAGTGTCTGGAGGGGGCCATATTGAACATCTCTGAACTTGTTTTTGAGTGAAAAAAAAAACCTATTTAAATACTCTTTGTAATGATGTATAACAGAAGGTTATATTATGTTTCTTTCATTAAATACACATTTTTAAAGTTGTGGTATTCTTTTTGAATCACCCTGTATAATGTTTTGTGTGGCATCACATGTATTTTAAACTAGTTAAGTTATACTATACACTTAACTTGCAATAGTTTCATTGTTTGCAAATTATTATTAACATTTATCGCCTATAATTAATTAATTATTATAGATATGAAGATTTTCAGCAGCGCAATGTCTAGATCGCTATAGATTACTTCTAAAAACGGTGCTATATGGAGTTCTATGTTAAAACTTTGCAGCACAGATGTCAACAAACAAATTTGCGCCATGTGGCGAAATTTTGCAGAAACTAAAAACTTGATGTACGGGTGATAGAATAATCCTAGAAATTAATGTAAATGAGATGTGCTTTTTAGCGCGGTTCCGATGGTGTACTTATTTCTGTCGAGGGATGTATGTATCAAAATTTGTAACCTTAACTGGTGAGATTGGGGCGTGGACATCCGAGCCTATATAAGCGAGCGGCCATGTTGGCCAGGGTCAGTCGTTGGTCAGTCGTTTTGGAGTGTGGGTGGCGAGCGAGCCCCGCTTTTGGGTGGCCCATGTGGTCGTTTGAGTAAGAATTTTTTTTCGAGCCGATTTATTTCGAAAAAGAGTATTGTTTAATAGTGGAAGTGTGCATGCATATATCTGGTGAACTGGAAGTGCTACGATTAGCCACGCGAGGTTAGCCGAGCGGTCTCAGGCGCTACAGTCATGGACTGTGCGGCTGGTCCTGGCGGGGGTTCGAGTCCTCCCTCGGGCATCGATGTGTGTGCGCTTGTCCTTAGGATAATTTAGGTTAAGAAGTGTGTAAGCTTAGGGACTGGTGACCTTAGCACTTAAGTCCCATGAGATTTCACACACATCTGAACATTTTTTTGCTACGATTATTTGTGTGAGTACGAATTACGAGGTATACATCGGCGTAAGTGAACATGTGGCGATCTGTGGTTTCATGCCAAAACTGCTAGAACAACGAGGTCAGTGGGGCTTGTGGTTCTGTTCGGATTGAGGGAGTAACTTTCGATTATAGCAGCCTACATTACTGGTACTGGGGGCTCGGAGTCAAATTATTATTAAAGTAAAACTGTATACCGTCTCACCAGTGTTAATTTCATTGAGTGAAAGAAAAGGACAACGCCAATAAATAGTGATTGAACTGTGTCGTGAAAAACTGATTTTGCTATAATAATCGCCTAATTTTTGTTCTCTAGCATAAAGTGTACTCATGAATATTAATTCAAAAACTATAACTAATGCGCAGGTGTGGAACAGTGTGCTAATGCACCAAGTATGGAAATCATTCCCTAAGACTTAAGTGAGAACCAAAATTTGCAATAACATTTTAACCAACATTTGTATATGCACATTCGTGTGAACTCTTCAACCGCACTTCTTTATATACCACCCCGTCGCAGGATACACTAATAACGTCCAAACTCCCACTGGAATCAATAATTTGCGAGTAGAGGTAAAACGGGCGATTAGTTAGAAATTTGAGTCTGTCAGGGACCGTGTCCGGATGACCGAAACGGTTATGGCAACCGCTCATGAGAAGCGGTAAATCCGTGTTGGAGTCCCGGTCTGGCACAAATTTTCAAATTGCATTACCAAAGTGCCCCGTGCGGCTGGAGGTTAGGAATTTCGATCGATCCCTTCCCTTTCTTTCCCCATTCTATGCTTCATATGAACTGAGACTTTTTATTCCTACCACCTTAAGTGTCTAACTTTCTGCTACTAAAGTTTATACGTACACTATGTGATCAAAAGTAACCGGACACCTGGCTGAAAATGATTTACAAGTTCGTGGTCCACCCTTAGCCTTGATGACAGCTTCCACTCTCGCAGGCATACGTTCAACCGTGTGCTGGAAGGTTTCTTGGGGAATGGCAGCCCACTGTTCCCTGAGTGCTGCACTGTGGAGAGATATCGATGTCGGTCGGTGAGTAATGGAACGAAATCGGCGTTCCAAAACATCCCAAAGGTGTTTTATATCATTCAGGTCAGGACTCTGTGCAGGCCAGTCCATTACAGGGATGTTATTTATCGTGTAACCACTCCACCATAGGCCGTGAATTATGAACAGATACTCGATCGTGTTGAAAGATGCAATCGCAATCCCCGAATTGCTCTTCAACAGTAGGAAGCAAGAAGGTGCTTAAAACATCAATATAGGCCTGTGCTGTGATAGTGCCACGCAAAACAACAAGGGGTGCAAGCCCTCTCCATGAAAAACACGACTTCAACATAACACCACCGCCTCCGAATTTTACTGTTGGCACTATACACGCTGGCAGATGACGTCCACCGGGCATTTGCCATACCCACACCCTGCCATCGGATCGCCACATTGCGTACCTTGATTCGCCACTCCACACAACGTTTTTCCACTGTTCAATCGTCCAATGTTTACGCTTCTTACACCAAGGGAAGCGTCGCTTGGCATTTACCGGAGTAATTTGTGACTTATGAGTAACCGCTCGACCATCAAATCCAAGTTATCTCACCTTCCACCTAACCGTCATAGTACTTGCAGTGGATCCCGATGCAGTTTGGTATTCCTGTGTGATGGTCTAGATAGATGTCTGCCTGTTGCACATTACGACCCTCTTCAACTGTCGGCGGTCTGTGTCAGTTAACAGACGAGGTCGGCCTGTACGCTTTTGTGCTGTACGTCTCCCTTCACGCTTCAACTCCAGTATCACATCGTAAACAGTGGACCTAGGGATCTTACGGAGTGTGGAAATCTCGCGTAGAGGCGTATGACACAAGCGACACCAATCACTTGACAAAGTTCGAAGTCTGTGAGTTCCGCGGAGCGCCCCATTCTGCTCTCAAAAATGGTTCAGATGGCTCTGAGCACTATGGTACTTACCATCTGAGGTCATCAGTCCCCTAGGACTTAGAACTACTTAAACCTAACTAACCTAAGAACGTCACACACATCCATGCCCGAGGCAGGATTCGAACCTGCGACCGTAGCAGTCGCGCGGTTCCACATTCTGCTCTCACGATGTCTAATGACTAATGAAGTCGCTGATATGGAGTACCTGGCAGTAGGTGGTAGCACAATGCACCCAATATGAACAACATATGTTTTTGGGGGTGTCCGGATACTTTTGACCACATAGTGTAATTACGCAGTGATGTAACTTTCTTCTGGGTAGGAGACTGTCGATAATGAGCATAAAGTTCGAAACGTGTTGAGTACACGAATTAAAAGAGAAGGTGTTGTGGAGGATGTTACTGGAGAAGTTGTGCAGTGCTGCTCGGTGGACCACCTTTTCTCGCCTGCCAGTGGCTGGGGTGCCTCGCACAGCTGGTTCGCAGCAGCTGGGCGGCCCGCCTTTGTCAGTGCGCAGCTCCGCGCTTGCACATTCCCTGGCCTTCTAGAGGACGCGTGGCAAGACAGATATAGCCAGCCTCCTCTCGCCTGCATCAAGGCTACAGGCTGCACGTCTGCCAACCCGAGAGGAGCTTCCGCGGCAGGTTCACAAGCTTCTGTCTAGGTGCTACATTCTTTTCTCATGTTCGTAAAGAGCCGCACGCTACACACTTTCTTTCTATGTCAGTTTTCCGCTGGTTCGATGCGGTTCTCCACCTCTTCCGTTCTCGTCCTCGTCTTTATATCTCTGACAAACACCACCATCGGCTGAAAGATTTGAAGACAAACAAGTTGCCAGGTCCGGGTGGACCCCCAGTTCACTTTTACAGAGGGTAATCTTAGGCATTGGTCCCTTACGTAGCACACATTTATGGCGAGTCTATCGCGCAGCGAAAAGGCCCAAGCGACTGGCAGAAAAGAGTGAGTCCTATGTACAGCGAATCTGCAAAGCATTCTCGCAGGGGTGACCACCGCGTGTGTCGACTTGCGAGGCGCGAAAGGTTGGCAGCACAATCATCTCTCTGTGTAAACTGAGGGCCAGGATTCATTGCTATTGGATCCAGTTATGTTGGAAAGTGGGATTCAACCTTATTACAGTTACAACAATGAAATTAATTAATTTTACCAACTGCGACGTAGTCGCGTACACAAACAGTGATCCAATACTGTCAAATGTTTATTATTCCAGTCTTTGATCACAATATCAGTTCTTTAGACGATGACCGGTTTCAGTCCGTAATGACCATCCTCACTTTAGGACATGGTGTAAAAAAGATCTGAGGATGGTCATTACGGACTGAAACCGGTCATCGTCTAAAGAACTGATATTGTGATCAAACCCTGAAATAAAAAACATTTCATTAATGTTATTAATTGTAAGTATTACACTGTGTTCAATAATATCATAGTAATGTAATTACAATGAAATCCTGACCATTAGTTGCTTACAGGCGTAGATAACTATCAACAGGGACAGTTGAAAATGTGTGCCCCGACCCGGACTCGAACCCGCGGTCTTCTGCTTACATGGCACATGCTCTATCCGACCTTTTTTTTCGTTTTGTTCGTTGTTGATCGTTGTGTTTGGTCGCTGCGGACGTCACATGACATCCGGTCAAGTTCGTTTGTTAATTCTTCCACTCAGTTTTTTTTTTTTATTACAGAGGCCAACCAGCTCTCTGACAGAACACGCTGGGCTACCCTGCCGGCAACTGAGCCTTCTAGAACACACAGTATAGTGCGACTGCAGGGACATAGCTCTCGCTCTCTCCCTGTGAGACCCACATTTTGAACTGTTTATCAACGCCTGTAAGCAGCTAATTGTCTGGATTTCATTCTTCGAAAGCTGCAAGATCACCAATGGTAGCTGTTCTTTCGGACATGTCCGAAAGAACTGATACTATCTTCATATGAATACCACAGTTGTTGCTGGAAATGTTTTCCTCTTTCTTGAAGGCATAAGTCAAACTGTTTGCATTTATTTGCGAACAGCCTTACCATGTTTCACGTGTAACCGAATGCAGGTAACCAATTATCGCTGTCTTCAGTTCATATATTGTCTTTGGGTTATTTTGATACTAAAATGTTTTAGTCGCACCTCAAACGAAATAATCGGGCGGAGACAGATCCGGCAAGTCCGGGAGCCAGAGACCTTCCGTAATTACTCCGTCTCCCAAAGATGTCATCTTGCAAAAATTAACGACTGATATCATTTTCATTCAGCAGGGCAATAAATGGATGAAGTGTTTGGGAACAATAGATGTTCAAATGTGTGTGAAATCTTACGGGACTTAACTGCTAAGGTCATCAGTCCCTAAGCTTACACACTACTTAACCTAAGTTACCCTAAGGACAAACACACACACACATCCATGCCCGAGGGAGACTCGAACCTCCGCCGGGACCAGCCGCGCAGTTCATAACTGCAGCGCCCTAGACCGCTCGGACAATCCCGCGCGGCTGGGAACAATAGACATTTGAAGTGACGGTAGTATTGAAAAGATCGGCCCTATAACTCGCGATCGCGTTATGGCAGTCCACACTCCACTTTTCTCTGTGTGCTATGGCGTTTCCCGGCCCGAGTGGCCGAGCGGTTCTAGGCGCTACAGTCTGGGACCGCGCTGCTGCTACGGTCGCAGGTTCGAACCCTGCCTCGAGCATGGATGTGTGTGATGTCCTCAGGTTAGTTAGGTTTAAGTAGTTCTAAGTTCTAGGGGACTGATGATCTCAGAAGTTAAGTCCCATAGTTCTCAGAGCCATTTGAACCATTACTATGGCGTTTCTCTTAAGGCATGTGTATTTTCTGACCCCCAAATTCGTAAATTTTGGAAATTAATGTAGCCAAATATGTGTAACCAAGCCTCATCGGTGAAAAAGGTTCGATCTAAAACGCCGACTACATGTCGTTTAACGAAATCGCTGAAATCATTCACAATACGCCATTCGGTTCGCATGGTAATTGTTGCACAACATCAATTTTGTACAGATATATCATCCCTAGCTCCTTAGTTACGGCCTTACGTGCTTTCGTACGAGAAACTTTATAGTCTCTTGCGATAATCTTCTCACCAATTTTGTTGGTCTCTGCAACATGATGTCCGAAATGTGTCAAACTTCCGTCCTACGAAAATTCTGCCCCCACCAGTTCGTGGCGCACCATTAACTGAAACAGTTGTCTGGAACTTGCGAATTAAATCACGTACAGTGTCACGATATGGACACCGCGAAGCAGGGAAATGCAGTCTCAATTGCCACCTCACGTGTTCTATAAAGTTTCTTCCTGCACGGAGGAACTCTTCCACTAAACGCGCTCTCTCTGCAACAGTAAGCATTCTCACTATACCCATGTTGCACAAGAACTAGTCAATAACACGGCTAATAGCTGCGACGCACACGTAACACGACTGCCCCCACCCTACCACTGCAGGTCCGCGGAACACGTGCGGGCTATACTTGCTTGAATGAGCTGCCAACGTTACGCGCCGCGCAAGCCGAGCCACGTCAGGCTCGCCGCTGCGTAGAGACTTTGCGGACACGCGGTATAAGAAAGGTAAAAGAAGAAACGACCCGCAAAATTACAGATCAATATCCTCGACGTCGGTCTGCTGCAGAATTGTTGGGCATATTTTCCGTACGAATATAGTCAATTTCTGTACAAATTGTAAATAGCCTTTCGCTCCCTGTATTTTACCCCTGCCACCTTCAGAATGTGAAAGACAGTATTCCAGTCAACGTTGTCGAAAGCTTTCTCTAAGTCTCCAAATGCTAGAAGCGTAGGTTTGCCTTTCCTTAATCTACCTTCTAACTTTGAGGTTCGCCGATGACACTGTAATTCTGTCAGAGACAGCAAAGGACTTGGAAGAGCAGTTGAACGGAATGGACAGTGTCTTGAAAGGAGGATATAAGATGAACATCAACAAAAGCAAAACGAAGATAATGGAATGTAGTCGAATTAAGTCGGGTAATGGTGAGGGAATTATATTAGGAAATGAGATGCTTAAAGTGGTAAAGGAGTTTTGCTATTTGGGGAGCAAAATAACTGATGATGGTCGAAGTTGAAAGGATATAAAATGTAGACTGGCAATGGTAAGGAAAGCGTTTCTGAAGAAGACAAATTTGTTAACATCGAGTATAGATTTAAGTGTCAGGAAATCGTTTCTGGAAGAGTTTCTGTGGAGTGTAGCCATGTATGGAAGTGAAACATGGACGATAAATAGTTTGGACAAGAAGAGAATAGAAGTTTTCGAAATGTGGTGCTACAGAAGAATGCTGAAGATTACATGGATAGATCACATAACTAATGAGGAGATATTGAATAGAATTTGGGAGAAGAGGAGTTTGTGACACAACTTGGCTAGAAGAAGGGATCGGTTGGTAGGGCATATTCTGAGGCATCAGGGGAACACGAATTTAGTATTGGAGGGCAGCGTGGAAGGTAAAAATCGTAGAGGAAGACCAAGAGATGAATACACTAAGCAGATTCAGAAGGATGTAGTTTGCAGTAAGTACTGGGAGATGAAGAAGCTTGCACAGGATAGAGTAGCGTGGAGAGCTGCATCAAACCAGTCTCAGGACTGAAGACCACAACAACAACATCGTCAGTTTCCTTGGGCGGAAGATCTTCTGTCCATAAATCAGCACGGATTTAGAAAGCATCGCTCGTGAGAAACTCAGCTAGCCCTTTTTTCACCTGATATCCTGCAAAATGTGGATCAAGGGCAACAGGAAGGTTTTTAGATTTCCGGAAAGCATTTGACGCGTGCCCGACTGCAGACAGGTGCAAAATTACGGAATTAGTTCCTTGATACGTACGTGCCTCGAAGAATTCTTAAGTAACATTTCTCGTTGATGACCTTAACAACAGAGAAGAAGCGAGTGAATCTAAACTCTGGATTATTTATTGATGTTTCTGGGGCATTTACTTTCTGTATATCCCCCTGCAACTGAGTCAGGTCGTTGCTCCTGCCACGAGGCAGGCGTTGGCACGCCGACAGGGCGAACACCCAAGGTCAGCCATTTGGCGGCAACGCCCGCCTCAGGTATTTCCACTGTGCCACGTCAGCGTTTACCTTTTCTCTTCCCGGGATTCATCTCGTCACAGCCAACAGTCAAGTCCACTCTCTGGCAGCCAGCCACGGAAGTAGGTAGAGTTTGGCGTATCTTAGTGCACTGTGGTACAGCTGCAGATATTCGCGATGTACGCTCGTCTAAATGATAAGGTGGATAACATCCGTAGCTCTGTGACGGCGAAGTTGTGTACAGGGATGTGGAGTCGTTAGAAGCAAAATCCAGACACACTTCCAACTATCAGTACCTGGTGAGAAGACTGGCTGCTGAGCCACAAAACATGGATAATTACAATACTGGCCATTAAAATAGCTACACCAAGAAGAAATGCAGATGATAAACGGGTATTCATTGGACAAATATATTACACTAGAACTGACATGTGATTACATTTTCAGGCAATTTGGGTGCATACATCCTGAGAAATCAGTACCCAGAACAACCACCTCTGGCCGTAATAACGGCCTTGATACGTCTGGGCATTGAGTCAAACACAGCTTGGATGGCGTGTACAGGTACAGCTGCCCATGCAGCTTCAGCACGATACCACAGATCCTCAAGAGTAGTGACTGCCGTACTGTGACGAGCCAGTTGCTCGGCTACCATTGACCAGACGTTTTCAATTGGTCAGAGATCTGGAGATTGTGCTGGCCAGGGCAGCAGTCGGACATTTTCTGTATCCAGAAAGGCCCGTACAGGACCTGCAACATGCGGTCGTGCATTATCCTGCTGAAATGGAGGGTTTTGCAGGGATCGAATGAAGGGTAGAGCCACGGGTCGGAACACATCTGAAATGTAACGTTCACTGTTCAAAGTGCCGTCAATGCGAACAAGAGGTGACCGAGACGTGTAACCAATGGCACCCCATACCATCACGCCGGGTGATACGCCAGTATGGCGATGACGGATACACGCTTCCAATGTGCATTCACCGCGATGTCGTCAAACACGGATGTGAGCATCGTGATGCTGTAAACATAACCTGGATTCATCCGAAAAAATGACGTTTTACCATTCGTGCACCTAGGTTCGTCGATGAATAAACCACCGCAGGCGCTCCTGTCTGTGATGCAGCGTCAAGGGTAACCGCAGCCATGGTCTCCGAGCTGGTAGTCCATGCTGCTGCAAACGTCGTTGAACTGTTCGTGCAGATGGTTGTAATCTTGCAAACGTTCCCATCTGTTGACTCAGGGATCGAGACGTGGCTGCACGATCCCTTACAGCCATGCGGATAAGATGCCTGTCATCTCGACTGCTAGTGATACGAGGCCGTTGGGATCCAGCACGGCGTTCCGTATTACCCTCCTGAACCCACCGATTCCATATTCTGCTAACAGTCATTGGATCTCGACCAACGCGAGCAGCAATGTCTCGATGCGATAAACCACAATCGCGATATGCTACAATCCGACCTTTACCAAAGTCGGAAACGTGATGGTACGCATTTCCCCTCCTTACACGAGGCATCACAACAACGTTTTACCATGCAACGTCGGTCAACTGCTGTTTGTGTAAGGGAAATCGGTTGGAAACTTTCCTCATGTCAGCACGTTGTACGTGTCGCCACCGGCGCCAACCTTGTGTGAGTGCTCTGAAAAATTAATAATTTGCATATCACAGCATCTTCTTACTGTCGGTTAAATTTCGCTTATGTATCACGTCATCTTCGTGGTGTAGCAATTTTAATGGACGGTAGTGTAGTATTATTTATGTATTTCGACATAGTCTCCTTTTAGACTAATACACTTCGTCCAACAACGTTCTAATTTCTTGATCCCTTCCGAATAATAGGAATTGTCTAAGTCTGCAAAATAGCGATAAGTTGCTGCAGTCACCTCCTCGTTTGAATAAAATCTTTGTCCCCCCAGCCAGTTCTTCAAATTGGGGAACAAGTATTAGTCCGAGGGAGCCAAGTCTGGAGAATAGGGGGGATATGAAACGAGATGGAATCGTATTTCCAATAATATTTCGCCCACAACTGCTGAGGTGTGTGCTGGTGCATTGTTGTGATGGAAAAGGACCTTTTTGCTGTCCAGTCGCCGGCGTCTTTCTTGCAGCTCGGTTTTCAAACGGTCCAATAACGATGAATAATATGCACCTGTAATATGCACCCTTTTCCAGATAGTCGATGAGGGTTATCCTTTGCAAATCCCAAAAGACAGTCGCCATAACCTTTCCGGCCAAAGGAATGGTATTCGCCTTTTTTTGGTGTACATTCTCCCTTGGCAACCCATTGTTTAGATTGTTGTTTGGTCTCAGGAGTATACTAATGTATCCATGTTTCATTAACAGTGACGAAACAAAGTGCGGATTCTTCCTGAACAGCTGCAAACCATCCTTGCGACACTTCACACGATTCCGTTTTTGGTCAAGTGTGAGCAATCGCGGAACCCATCCTGCTGACAGCTTTCTGATGTCCAAATGTTTATGCAAAATATTATGTACCCGTTCATTCGAGATTCTCACAGCACTAGCAATCTCACGCATCTTAACTCTTCTGTCATCCATCACCATATCATGGATTTTATCAATGATTTCTGGAGTCGTAACCTCCAAGGGCGTCCAGAACGTTCAGCATCACTTGTGCCCATATGGCCACTCCGAAAATTTTGAAACCATTTATAAACTGTTCTAATCGAAGGTACAGATTCACCGTAATGTTTATCAAGCTTCTCTTAAGTGTCCTGAGGCGTTTTGCCTTTCATAAAGTAATGTTTAATCACCACACGAAATTCTTTTTCGTCCATTTTTGGACAATCACCCGACTTCCTTGATTCACACGAATGCCAAACACAAAGAAATACACCAATGTGGCTGAAACTTGGTGTGCGTTCTTTCCAAAGATGCTACTAACTGAACACGACCGATACGCGCCGGTGGTGCCATCTCTCGGACTTTGAACGTACTTTCTAAACGGCCCTCGTATATGGTAATGCGCCTAAATAGACGAAAGCATTCGATACCGCTTGACCACACAGTCGGCAATCAGTCACAATATTCAAGTATCTAGAGTTTCTGCCCAGATGATTCGTGGCGAAACCACAGAAATCTAACGTGGGGAAAGCGGGTGCCAGTCTCACGTTTATTGGAAGAGTCCAAAAGAAGAACAATTCGTGCGTCAAACACGTCGCTCGCAAAACCGTCATTAGGGATCACTCTTGAGAGGTGTTGGGGGATCGGGGCAATTCCTGAGTCGCATTAACGGAAGAGATGAAAAGCTACTCGATTCGCCACTGGTTTCTGTAGTCACTGTCACAGAAAAGATCAGCGAACTGTAGACGTGATGCCCTATAGGAGAGACGTTGTGCATCACGGACAGTGGTACAAAATTTCGAGAGCTCACGTTACAGTACGAATGAACAAACACACTGCTCCTTCCTTCTTCCAACGCACTATCTCGCTTAATGAGCATGACGGTAAAATGAGAGAAATTTGGGCCAGTGTAGAAGGGTATCGCCATTCTTTCTTCCCGCGCGTAGAATAAGAATGGGGAAGAGAGAAATGATGGAATAGGAAAGAAGGAAATGATACCTGTGTATTATGCACCCTCCGCCACAAACACAGTATGTTGCCTCGCAAAGCGCACACCTACATGTCGTTCGCTTTCTTCGAAAGGTGGGGGAGTAGGAATAACATAATGTGGCCTTAACTGAGACGGAACGTGTCACGTGCTGGAGCCTCATTCAAGCGGACAGGGCAGCAGAAGCGCGAGACATGTGTTCGAAGAAGGCTGCGACGTAGCGGGCGGAAATGCGTGGGCGTCGCGACGCAGAGCACGTCACGTCGCGTCTAGAGCCTCGCTTCCAGCGCTGACCAACGTCCGGGACGAGAATAGCGCAAATCTGCGTAGGTGTGCCAATGGTGGATCTTGCTGCGGCGCACCATCATTACAGTAACACATCGCAAAAACACCAACAGCGTCTCCACATCAGCAGAACGCTTTCCACACCGTCAACGGGCGGTAGCCCACGCAATACGAAAGACGAATGCGCATGCGCGCGAATTTATTGTGTGCCTGATGCAATCAGAACTTATCGATCGATCGCGGTATCGCCATCCTAGTTCGTGATGCCGTGTTCCTTGATTTCAGTAAGGCATTTGACACCGTCCTGCATTGCCGGCCGATGTGGCCGAGCGGTTCTAGGCGCTTCAGTCTGGAACCGCGCGACCGCTACGGTCGCAGGTTCGAATCCTGCCTCGGGCATGGATGTGTGTGATGTCGTTAGGTTAGGTAGGTTTAAGTAGTTCTAAGTTCTAGGGGACTGATGACATTAGATGTTAAGTCCCATGGTGCTCAGAGCCAATTTTTTGAACCGTCACGCATTGCCGTTTAATGAAAAAAAAAAAAAAAAAACGAGCTTACGGAGTATCGGAGCAGGCCTGCGACTGGATTCAAGACTTTTTGCGGACAGAACTCAACACGTCGCTCTTAACGGAACGAAATCGACAGATGTAAAGGTGATATTGTGAGTACCACAGGGAAATGTGATAGGACCGTTTCTGTTTACAACATATATAAATTATCTATTAGAAAGCGTCGGATGCTCTTTAAGGCTATTCGCAAATGATGCAGTTGTCTATACCAAAGCAGCAACGCCTGAAGATAGCAAGAATTTGCGGAAATACCTGCAGAGAATTGATGAATGGTGCAGTCTCTGGCAGTTGACCCTGAACATAAATAAATGTAACACATTGCGCTAACATAGGGAAAGAAATCCACTACTGAACAGTTACACTATTGATGACAAACGGCTGGAGACATCGTCTGCCGTAAAATATCTTGGCGTAAGTGTCCAGAGCGACCTTAAGTGGAATGACCACATAAAACAGACAGTGGGAAAAGCAGACACCAGACTCAGATTCATAGGAAGAATCTTAAGGAAATGTAACTCATCCACGAAAGAATTGGCTTATAAGGCGCTTATTCGCCCGATTCCTGAGTATTGTTCATCTATCTGAGATCACTATCAGGTAGGACTGATAGAGCAGATAAGGAAGATCCAACGAAGAGCGGCGCATTTCGTCACCGGGTCGTTTAGCTGGCGAGAGAGCGTTACGGAGATGCTAAACAAACTCCACTGGCAGACGTTACAAGAGAGGCGTTGTGCATCACGGACAGATTTACTATTGAAATTTCGGGACAGCACTTTTCAGGAGGAGTCGGGGACAACATATCACTCACAGATCTCGCGTATTGACCACGAGGAGAAAATTCGAGCAATTAGAGCCAATACAGAGGTTTAGCGACAATCATTCTTCCCACGCACTATTCGCGATTCGAACGGGGCTGAAGGGATCAGTTAGTGGTACCGAAAGTACCCTCCGCCAGACATCATTAGGTGACTTGCGGAGTGTGATCTAGGTGTAGACGTAGAAATGGACAAGTCCAATTCTTTCTTCCACCATCTGGGAGACACGACGAAGTTCTCGAAGGCTGCGCGTCCAGTGGAGCGCAGCTGTACGATTTTCAGTCACTCGAAATCGTACGATACAGCATCATCGTTCCCGATACGCACGTAGCAATCGATGCTTTCATACTGCGTAAACATCCTTCGTACACCTTCTTGCGTATACATGCGACGTACTGGAATTTTAAGCGCAGGTATGCGGCCTTTCAGTTGTTTGCAATGAGGACAGGAGAGTTCAATAGCGTAATTTGCGAATGCAGATCTTTGTGGGACTAAGGATATTTAAAACATGAGTATCGCTGCCATGGCCGACGAAGAGTCGAATGGCGGAGATTTCGTCCGAAAAGAAAACACACAGTACGTGTTGCTGAAACAACCTCTAAGTTGGAACAATAACTGGAGCGCTAGTCGACTAACACATGGGGGATAGCTTTTCTGTGAAGTCAGGAAACTAGGAGAGACTTAGCGGTAGAAATGAAGCTGCTACAAAGGGTTATGGATCGTGCTTGGATAGCTCACTTGGAAAGAACGTCGGCAACGTAAGGCAGGTATCCGAGTTCGAATTTCGATCTGGCAATCAGTTTTAAGCTACATTTATTTATTTTGATTATTTATGTATGGCTTTCTGACGCATTGAAAAAGGTACATATAATGTAGAGCATAATATTTACAATATAAAATCTTATAAATAAACATTTGGCAGCCGCGCGGGGTAGCCGCGTGGTCTTCGGCGTCTTGTCACGGTTCGCGCGGGAGGTTCGAGTCCTCCCTCGGGCATGGGTGTGTGTGTTGTCCTTAGCGTAAGTTAGGTTAGATTGGATTAATTTTTGTGTAAGCCTAGGGACCGATGACCTCAGCAGTTTGGTCCCATAGTCCTTACCACAAATTTCCAATTTCCAAACATTTGGCCCCTTTATGTGGCCTATCGGTTTTGGAGTTGCCAGCAGAAAGTCTTCTTGCGTATTGTCGTATGATCTTGTGGGGCATTCTTCTGTGATGCGTCTGACGGTTTGTGGCTCTCCGTAATCAAAATGGTTCAAATGGCTCTGAGCACTATGGGACTTAACTTCTGAGGTCATCAGTCCCCTAGAACTTAGAACTACTTAAACCTAACTAACCTAAGGACATCACACACATCCATGCCCGAGGCAGGATTCGAACCTGCGACCGTAGCGGTCGCGCGGTTCCAGACTGTAGCGCCTAGAACCGCTCGGCCACTCCGGCCGGCGCTCTCCGTAATCACAAAGTGGGGATGGTTGCTTACTCCATTTGTGTAAAAAATGTGGACATATGCCGCGTTGGTTTCAAACTCTGTTTAGCAATGACCATGTTTTCCATGGCAAGTCAAATACTAATGGCTTCTTTTTGATACGCGGTATATTATTATTTTGTTCTCCAGTCCATACTTGAGTTCATGCGTTAACAATGTTGAACTCATCTTCCACGGTTATTATTATTGATGGTTATCCAGAGCGGAGTCGACATCTTGACATATTGGTAGATTTATATGTACACATGAGCTTTTTATGCTCCGTTCTGCAAGTGTTGATTTGATAACGCTAGCAATCATTCTGGTGGCGATATTTAGTTTGATCCTTAAGTTTTGAGCATGCGAGGTGTTTAGTTAAACTGGTGCACAATATTTAGAGAAGGAGAACGTTGGGTGCATTCCGATGCTTTATAGGTTTTTGAATCTATAAAAAAATTTTCAGTAACAGAAATGTTTTGAAAGGGAATTTTATTAAATTTATTGACATAATTTTTCCATTTCCTTCCCCATCTTACCCAAACTGAGCATCTATTCCGTCTCTAATAACCTCATCGTCGACGGGACGTTAGACACACAATCTGCAGTCCTTCTCTCCACAAAGCTGTGTCTAATGCCACTTTCAGAAAACCACATGGTATGTTGATGCAGGCGCTGGGTACTGAAACATCCCTTGCATTTCAACTCTACTAAAAACGTGCTTCGATTATCGTGAGCAAAACAGTTATTTTGTAAAGCAGTACTCGTATGCTCTCCCAACGTCCCCGCTTTAAAATTAATTACGTAGTCTTCCAACAATGCCTGAACTATCACCAGTGATTGTTGCCCATAATGCCTTCTTTATCAGTTATTGCGTTATGAACCATGTGTATACATTTCACAATAACATCAGGATATTCACCTACTCCTTCATCCTTTTACATCGTTTCAATTTTCGCCCGAAGAACAAGGGAAAATTAGCCTTTAAAGCCCAGTGGACGATGTGGTCTTTAGAGACTCAGCCTCCGCCTAAGCGAAAGAGAATTGACAGAAAGGAATAATTCCATTCTGCCATCTCTTAAATATAGTTTAATAGTTAATACGCGATCCATGAACAAGACTAAATCGGACGACTCTGAGGCTAATAATACCGTACAACACTTTATTCGTCGCCAGCGCTCTTTTTCTATCCTGGGAAAACATGTTTCTGTGCTCAGTTATGGTACAAGTGGAGCTAATGCACTCGCAAATTGTGTATAGCACTGTATAGTAACTCAACTGTGGCCTAGGACCTTGTCGCATTTTAGCGAATAAAGCTGTTCTTCACACTAGTGCTACACTACTGACACACATCTCAGCAGAGGTACTGCTCTTAGCAGCAACATTCCTTGATTCACCTTTGCTCCCGTGCCACCTTCATGGTCATTCACAGCCCAAACAGAAGACTACGCTGTAGATATAACTCCCTTCGAAAATACTACAACATATTCCACAAACATAGTTACTTACCACTTTCCTGTCTTTTGCTTTGAAGATGATGTCATAACTGTATTTTAACGACTTGATTCTGCTACGTTAAGTACAGACAAATGCCTTCTTTTTAGTCCCGGTCGTTCTTTTCATTTTTTAAATTTTGTGTTCCAGATTCCTAAAAGTGTGTTTCCAGGTCACCGTCAAAGTCCGTATAATAAACAACAGCTTAGATAGTCCGGTCAGCTTATCGAACAGAATGATATTTTGCTCAGCGTAGCCACTTGCGTCATCAGCTTTTTGAGTTTTCTTTCTGTTTTTGTTTTTTAAAGTCTTTGGTCTTTCGAGTGGTTTGATGCTTTCCGGAACATCTACCTGTCTAGGATTATACTTTTCACCTTTACGTAATTACTAACCAACAACCTCTACAAACAATTTTGTCCGTTCATACTCCGTATTTTTCACCTCTCTTGCTTTTTGCTTATCTGCTTTCCTTGATTCCGTACCAGATGTCCCACTAACGTGTCCCTTCATCTAGTAAAGAAGTTTCATAGATTCATGTCCTCACCTGTAACTTTCGGTATTTCATGATTTGATAACTTACCTGCGCATTTAATTTCTGACATCCTCCGGTATCAGCACCTCTCAAATCCGTCCTCTGTGTTCTTTTCCGGATTCGCAATGGTTCATATTTCACTTCCACACAATTCTATCTTCAAGACATAAAATTTCAGGAACTTCTTCATAGTTATTATATCAATATCTGATACAAGTGAAGCTCTTTTACTGATGAAAGCTTTACCTGCCTTTGGCTTACATCTCACTTGCTGCGGCGATGCTTTGTAATTTGCTTCCAATAGGGGAGAATTCTTTCACTTTCTTTATTTTAAAAATTTTTTTAATCGGTTTATGTGTCGTTCATCAAGTTCGTTTTTGCTTTGTTTACCCGTAAGCCTTACGTGTACTCGTTATGCTGACCATTCGTTTCAAGATGTATTCTAAGTCATCCTCACATTCTACATCTGCATCTGCGCAAGCTAGCTGACGGTATACGGAAGAGAATGTCGATATTCCGCACTTCTTCGTTGTATTCGCGAATGGCGGGTGCGAGGAATAGCAGTCGGTAAAGCGCCATATGAGCTGTATTTCTCGGCTCTTCCCCGTGAGATCATCTCGAGACACCTGTATACAAGGAAAATGTGTTTGTCCGCCACTTTCCGCAAAGCTCTCTCTCGAAATATCTGTACTCAACCTCTCCTTGATGCACCAAGCCCCTCTTGCAGCGCCTGCCGTTGGAGGTCCATAATGATCTTGCACCGACTATACGATCCTGTGACGCAACGCGCCGCTGTTCGTTGGATCTTCTCTGTCTTTCCAAATGATCCTACTTCCTGAGAGTCCCTGGGGAACAATACTCAAGAATCGGTGTAACGAATGTTTTGTATGACACCGCTTTCGTGGGTAAAGTACATTTCCTTACTATTCTCCAATGAATCTCATCCTGACATATGCTTTTCCTACTATCTATTCTATGAGGTCATCCCACTTCAGATGGCTCTGGCTGGTTACTCGTAGGTGTTTTACGCTAGTTAGTCACCAGCAATTCGTCGCCATTAGTCTGTCGAAAAGTGTCGGATTTATTTCTGCATTTATGCCAAATACGCTATATTCATTCACTATCTGTCTCTGCACCACTCATCGATCCTTTGCGGGTTTTTCTGCATTTCGGACATTGCTACCTTACGACAACTGCATCATCTGTAAATGGCTCGTGAAGCTTCCAATGTTATCCACCAGACTATGTATACATATTTTAAACAGTAACGATCCTATCACATTTCCTGTACATCTCTCGATTTCGTCTCGTTAAGGAGGAGGACTTGAGCTCTGTCTGCAACGAATTCCTGAATCCAATCATAAATCTGTCCCGATATGCGTTAAGCTCATATTTTCTTCATTAAACGACAGCAAGGAACTGTATCAAAAGTCGAGAAACACAGCATCAACGTGGGTGTCGATGCCTACTACGCTGTGGATGCGGTGAACGAACTGAACGAGCTGAGTTTCGTAATATCTTTTTTTTTTCAGAATCCATTTTGGTTTTTATAGATAAGATTTTCGTTCTCTAAAAGCGTCATAATAAGTGAGCGTAAATCATGATCTATAACTCTACAACTGACTGACGTCTGCCATATAGGTCTATAATTAAGAGCACCTATTCTACACTCCTGGAAATTGAAATAAGAACACCGTGAATTCATTGTCCCAGGAAGGGGAAACTTTATTGACACATTCCTGGGGTCAGATACATCACATGATCACACTGACAGAACCACAGGCACATAGACACAGGCAACAGAGCATGCACAATGTCGGCACTAGTACAGTGTATATCCACCTTTCGCAGCAATGCAGGCTGCTATTCTCCCATGGAGACGATCGTAGAGATGCTGGATGTAGTCCTGTGGAACGGCTTGCCATGCCATTTCCACCTGGCGCCTCAGTTGGACCAGCGTTCGTGCTGGACGTGCAGACCGCGTGAGATGACGCTTCATCCAGTCCCAAACATGCTCAATGGGGGACAGATCCGGAGATCTTGCTGGCCAGGGTAGTTGACTTACACCTTCTAGAGCACGTTGGGTGGCATGGGATACATGCGGACGTGCGTGTTGGAACAGCAAGTTCCCTTGCCGGTCTAGGAATGGTAGAACGATGGGTTCGATGACGGTTTGAATGTACCGTGCACTATTCAGTGTCCCCTCGACGATCACCAGTGGTATACGGCCAGTGTAGGAGATCGCTCCCCACACCATGATGCCGGGTGTTGGCCCTGTGTGCCTCGGTCGTATGCAGTCCTGATTGTGGCGCTCACCTGCACGGCGCCAAACACGCATACGACCATCATTGGCACCAAAGCAGAAGCGACTCTCATCGCTGAAGACGACACGTCTCCATTCGTCCCTCCATTCACGCCTGTCGCGACACCACTAGAGGCGGGCTGCACGATGTTGGGGCGTGAGCGGAAGACGGCCTAACGGTGTGCGGGACCGTAGCCCAGCTTCATGGAGACGGTTGCGAATGGTCCTCGCCGATACCCCAGGAGCAACAGTGTCCCTAATTTGCTGGGAAGTGGCGGTGCGATCCCCTACGGCACTGCGTAGGATCCTACGGTCTTGGCGTGCATCCGTGCGTCGCTGCGGTCCGGTCCCAGGTCGACGGGCACGTGCACCTTCCGCCGACCACTGGCGACAACATCGATGTACTGTGGAGACCTCACGCCCCACGTGTTGAGCAATTCGGCGGTACGTCCACCCGGCCTCCCGCATGCCCACTATACGCCCTCGCTCAAAGTCCGTCAACTGCACATACGGTTCACGTCCACGCTGTCGCGGCATGCTACCAGTGTTAAAGACTGCGATGGAGCTCCGTATGCCACGGCAAACTGGCTGACACTGACGGCGGCGGTGCACAAATGCTGCGCAGCTAGCGCCATTCGACGGCCAACACCGCGGTTCCTGGTGTGTCCGCTGTGCCGTGCGTGTGATCATTGCTTGTACAGCCCTCTCGCAGTGTCCGGAGCAAGTATGGTGGGTCTGACACACCGGTGTCAATGTGTTCTTTTTTCCATTTCCAGGAGTGTATGAGGCTTATTGAAAACGACAGTGATCTTCACTTTTTCCCAGTCGGTAGGTAGCTACATCTACATCTACATCTGCACGCTGCAAGCCATCTTGCGGTATGTGTCGGAGGGTACTTGTGTACCACTGCCAATTCCCCCCCTCCCCCCCCCCCCCCCCCCACCCCTTCTCCAGTTCCAGGCGCGAATAGTTTGCGGGAAGACGGATTTCTGGAAAGCCTTCGTGTGGCCTCGAATCTCTCTAATTTTATCTTCATGGTCATTTCGCAAGATACACGTAGGAGGAAACAGTATCTTAATTGGTTCTTCTAGGAATGTACACGCTCAGAATTTTAACAGTACACCACACCGTGCTGCAGGACGTCTCTCTTATAGCGTTTGCCAGTGGAGTTGGCTTAGAATCTCCTAAATTGACCTGTAACGGAACGCGCTACTCTTTTTTGGATCTTTTCTATTTCCTCTATCAATCTTATCTGATACGGGTCCCATACTGACAAGCAATATTCAAATACTGGTCGAACGAGTATTTTGTAAGCTAGGGGCTACTTTTCCTGAGGATTCACCCAACCAATTTCAGTTTGGCATCTGCCATTCCTACAATTAGCTTTATGTGGTCGCTCTACTTTAAATCGCGCTGTATGGATACCCCTAGATATTTTATGGAAGTAATTGCTTCCAGTGACCGTTCTGCAATTGTGTAATCATACAATACGGGTCTTTCTCTCTATGTATACGCAATACTTTACATTTGTTTCTGTTGAAGGTCAACTGCCAGTTCCTGCACCAAGCATCGACCCTTTGACGTCTTCCTGCATTTCGCCACACTTTCCCAGCGTTTTGACTTCTCCGTATGCAACAGCATCATCAGCGAAAAGCCTCGCGGAATTTCCGATGTTGTCTACTACGTCATTTGCATATATTGTGAAAATGAATGAACCTATAACACTCCATTGAGGCATGCCCGAAGTCACTTTTACCTCTGAAAACTTCTCTCCACTGAGAATGACAAGATGTGTTTTGTTTGTTAGAAACTCCTCAATCCAATCTCACAGTTGGTCAGATGTTCTGTATACCGTTATTTTCTTCGTAAGGTGGCAGTGCGAAGCTGTACCGAATGCTTTACGCAAGTCAAGGAACACAGCATCTACCTGGGCGCCGGTATCTACCGCCTTCTGGCTCTTCGTTTGCTCTACCGACCAATGGCAAACTACTGCAAGACAGGGACCAAGTTCTTCGGGTACGATCTGATGGGCACGTCATTCGATCACGATACTTTTTCAGTATTAAGCGATTGTAGTTGCTTTATCTATTGCTCGATCACTTTTGTAGGAATCTGCCATTTCCAAGTTCGTGCGGTGACTGGAAGTATGATCCGTATTACGACCTTCCGCGGTGAAACAGTCTCGGAAGACCTAATTCAGTGTTTCTACCCTCTCTCGTTCATCTTCTGCTCCGATGCCAGTATGATCCCTAGGAAACTGAGCAGATAAAGAAATGTCGTGTGACGAGGGCCTCCCGTCGGGTAGACCGTTCGCCTGGTGCAAGTCTTTCGATTTGACGCCACTTCGGCGACTTGCGCGTCGATGGGGATGAAATGATGATGATTAGGACAACACAACACCCAGTCCCTGAGCGGAGAAAATCTCCGACCCAGCCGGGAATCGAACCCGGGAGCAGATGATTTCGATCCGCTTACTAACGTAACGTGAGACTAAAACTTCTTAGGGTTAGTAGATAAGTTGGAAATTTTTTACTTTCATATTCATTAAATGCTTCTCGCATTGCTCTTCTTAAACTCGTTTTCGATTCGCCCGGCTTCTGTTTGTCACCTAGATCTTTGACTTCGCTTACGTCTGTGATGAATGCTCTCTCTGAATTCGTAGCAACTTTCCAGCACGGCTGTTGAACGATAGTGGGTTTTCTGTCCCTTAAAATCTCGCGTGGCTCATACCGGTTTGGGGCGTATTGAGCATTACTTTTCATGTTTGTCGGTCTGTGCTCGACGTCTTCATTCACAGAACTGAATATTTGACATTGAGTACTCTAATACTTTTTAATTTGTATCCTATAATATTTCCTGATTAAACATATTTTCCTATCTTTCTTAACATTTCTTGTAAAACCTATAGTAATTCATGCTATCACACGCTTATAATCACTTATGTCCTCCATGTTAGCTGATTCTAAAAGTCGAAGTCACCTTGTTGGTGCGAAGGCCTAATACTGTCTCTCACTAGCTGGTTTACTAACTACCAGCTGAAAGCAATTTTCGGACAAGACACTCAGAATGAAGTTACACGAATCCCTGTCTCTGGCACCAGTTTTGATCATATGACTCTCCCATTCTATAGCTGGCATACTGAAGTCTTTCTCCATAACAACAGTATTGTCACGAAACTTACTGTTGTGGAGTAACAAGCTAGCTACGCCACACTGAGAAGGCAGCCGAAAGGCACGCGTACACACACGCCGACTGGCGTCAAGTCTGGAACAGGATAAGTATTGAATTCTAATAAGAAAAGTATGCAGCTCCTCGAATACTTAACATTCTCCCATGAGAATACAGCATTCTTGATGAGACATTTTATACGATAGCTATCAAACTATGTAAGGCTAATGGCGCCTTGCTAGGTCGTAGCCATGGACTTAGCTGAAGGCTATTCTAACTGTCTCTCGGCAAATGAGAGAAAGGCTTTGTCAGTGTAGTCGCTAGCAAAGTCGTCGTACAACTGGGGCGAGTGCTAGTCCGTATCTCGAGACCTGCCTTGTGGTGGCGCTCGGTCTGCGATCACACAGTGGCGACACGCGGGTCCGACATGTACTAAATGGACCGCGGCCGATTTAAGCTACCACCTAGCAAGTGTGGTGTCTGGCGGTGACACCACACTTACGATAGTAGCTATTTCTGTATGGAGTGGTCCGCCCCTACAGCTCCTGGCGCTTGACGCTTAACTTCACAGAGATTATTTAATATTCGGAATTCGTAAGAACATCACTGGATACTATCCACTTATTTTACGGCAATAAATATGCCGCCGCTATTGGCGTCTAACGTACCTTTGCGACGTTGTTGTTGTTGTGGTCTTCAGTCCTGAGACTGGTTTGATGCAACTCTCCATGTCACTCTATTTTGTGCAAACTTCTTCATCTCCCAGTACCTACTGCAACCTACATCCTTCTGAATCTGCTTAGTGTATTCATCTCTTGGTCTCCCTCTACGATTTTTACCCTCCACGCTGCCCTCCAATACTAAATTGGTGATTCCTTGATGCCTCAGAACATGTCCTACCAACCGATCCCTTCTTCTGGTCAAGTTGTGCCACAAACTTCTCTTCTCCCCAATTCTATTCAATACTTCCTCAATAGTTATGTGATCTACCCATGTAATCTTCAGCATTCTTCTGTAGCACCACATTTCGAAGCTTCTATTCTCTTCTTGTCCAAACTATTTATCGTCCGCCTTTCACTTCCATACATGGCTACACTCCACAGAAATACTTCTAGAAACGACTTCCTGACACTTAAATCAATACTCGATCTTAACAGATTTCTCTTCTTCAGAAACGCTTTCCTTGCCATTGCCAGTCTACATTTTATATCCTCTCTACTTCGACCATCGTAAGTTATTTTGCTCCCCAAATAGCAAAACTCCTTTACGACTTTAAGCATCTCATTTCCTATTAATAATTCCCTCACCATTACCCGACTTAATTCGACTACATTCCATTATCCTCATCTTGCTTTTGTTGATGTTCATCTTATATCCTTTTTCAAGACACTGTCCATTCCGTTCAGCAGCTCTTCCAAGTCCTTTGCTGTCTCTGACAGAATTACAATGTCATCGGCGAATCTCAAAGTTTTTATTTTTTCTCCATGGATTTTAATACCTACTCCGAAATTTTCTTTTGTTTCCTTCACTGCTTGCTGAAAATACAGAGTTAATAACATTGGGGAGAGGCTACAACCCTGTCTCACTCCCTTCCCAGCCACTGCTTCCCTTTCGTGCCCCTCGACTCTTATAACTGCCATCTCGTTTCTGTACAAATTGTAAATAACCTTTCACTCCCTGTATTTCATCCCTGGCACCTTTAGAATTTGAAAGAGAGTATTCCAGTCAACATTGTCAAAAGCTTTGTCTAAGTCTACAAATGCTAGGAGCCTAGGTTTGCCTTTCCTTAATCTTTGTTCTAAGATGAGTCGTAAGGTCAGTATTGCCTCACGTGTTCCAGCATTTCTACGGAATCCAAACTGATCTTACCCGAGGTCGGCTTCTGTCAGTTTTTCCATTCGTCTGTAAAGAATTCGCATTAGTATTTTGCAGCTGTGACTTATTAAACTGATAGTTCGGTAATTTTCACGTCTGTCAACACCTGCTTTCTTTGGGGTTGGAATTATTATATTCTTCTTGAAGTCTGAGGGTATTTCGCCTGCCTCATACATCTTGCTCACCAGACGGTAGAGTTTTGTCAGGACTGACTCTCCCAAGGCTGTCAGTAGTTCTAATGGAATGTTGTCTACTCCCGGGGCCTTGTTTCGACTCAGGTCTTTCAGTGCTCTGTCAAACTCTTCACGCAGTATGGTATTTCGCTTTTCATCTTCATCTACATCCCCGTCCATTTCCATAATATTGTCCTCCTTTGCGATATACAGTGCGATATAAAGGAGGAATGGTAAATGTTCATAACTATGACAAGAACGACCATTCAAGGAAAAAGATCTGCGACACATGTGCTTTAGAATGCATACCTCAAGAGTTATGAACACTTCTTCATCTTCAATACTGTGAAACAAATCTCTTCTACTGCAGCTCTCCTTTCCATATTTTGAGAGGTGGTAATATAGACCAAAACCATAACAAAATGTCCAGTAAATATGGCCTCTAAAGTGCACACCTTAAGAGATATGGGCACTTGTTCGTCTTCACTACTGTGAAACGCATCTTTAAAAGAGATGCTCATAGCTCTTAAGTTATGCATTTTAGAGTGCATGTTTAGTAGACAGTTTTTATTGCTTTGATCCGCAGCACCTCCTCCCAAAATATAGAAAGCAAAGACTTTCGGTAGAAGAGATCGAAGTATCGAAGATGGAGAAGTGCTCAGAGCTCTTAATTTATGCATGAATATTTAACTTTTTTGCTTCGAATGAACTACAATTTGATGTCGGTCGCACCCAGTGTCTTGAGTATCCTCTGGTAGGGCGCTTTCCACGTATCGAACGAGACCGCCAGCAAATATGCCTGGTGCACACGGGCACTCTTTCCCGAGCTGCCTGTTGTTTTCCTGAGGAGATCCCTTGCCCGCCTAACGTTGAAGCTCCCAGTGACCAGCATGCCGGTCTTCAAAGCTTGTCCCGACGTTGCAGGAAAACCAGCCACTGGCACAACATAGCAGACAGCCAGTGCTGGCCTTGTTGTGTTATCAACACTGGGTAGCACCTCGTACTGTACCTGTTGCTAAGGCATCCGCGGGCAGGACTCTTGCCAGAAAGGCCGTGTTTGACTGCGAACCTTAGCACGGGTACTGTGCCCCTATCACTTTAATTCTTTTTCAGAAATGTTCTTCCATCTCCTTCATTATTCCCTCACGAACAAGTTGAACAACAGTCGTCAGAAGCTGCAGCCATGCCTTGCTCCCATCTGGACACGCGCTTGTCTTTGATTGAACTTCCACATTCATTAGTCCCACTTGGGTTTTATAGGTGTTGTAGATTATTCCTCAATCTCTGTACTTTTGCCCCAATCTTCAAAGGATTCTGAACATCTTAGTCCATCTTACATCCTCGAAAGGTTTGCGTAGATTCCAAAATGCTAGGAAGGTATCCTGATTTATCTTCGATCTGGCTGCTGTCATTAAGCGCAACGATTTATTTTGCTAATCAAAGTGTCTCTGAAAAATGTAACCGGCATATGAAGGTAAACTTTACGCCAAATCTGCCTAGTGACAATGCAAGTAAATCGTTGAAGTTTGACCCCAATACGTACATTGGCAATGCAGGGCATAAATGTGACTATTCAGAAATTATCTTTGGAACAACGTAAGAGCATATGGACTATCAGACCAATTGTGTGATTGGATTGAAGAGTTCATAGATAACAGAACGCAGCATGTCATTCTCAATGGAGAGATGTCTTCCGAAGTAAGAGTGATTTCAGGTGTGCCGCAGGGGAGTGTCGTAGGACCGTTGCTATTCACAATATACACAAATGACCTTGTGGATAACATCGGAAGTTCACTGAGGCTTTTTGCGGACGATGCTGTAGTATATCGAGAGCTTGTAACAATGGAAAATAGTACTGAAATGCAGGAGGATCTGCAACGAATCGACGCATGGTGCAGGTAATGGCAATTGAATCTCAATGTAGACAAGTGTAATATGCTGCGAATACATAGAAAGAAAGATCCTTTATCATTTAGCTACAATATAGCAGGTCAGCAACTGAAAGCAGTTAATTCCGTGAATTATCTGGGATTAGGTATCAGGAGTGATTTAAAGTGGAATGATCATATAAAGTTGATCGTCAGTAAAGCAGATGCCAGACTGAGATTCATTGGAAGAATCCTAAGGAAGTGCAATCCGAAAACAAAGGAAGTAGGTTACAGTACACTTGTTCGCCCACTGCTTGAATACTGCTCACCAGTGTGGGATCCGTACCAGATAGAGTTGATAGAAGAGATAGAGAAGATCCAACGGAGAGCAGCGCGCTTCGTTACAGGATCATTTAGTAATCGCGAAAGCTTTACGGAGATGATAGATAAACTCCAGTGGAAGACTCTGCAGGAGAGACGCTCAGTAGCTCGGTACGGGCTTTTGTTGAAGTTTCGAGAACATACCTTCACCGAGAAGTCAAGCAGTATATTGCTCCCTCCTACGTATATCTCGCGAAGAGACCATGAGGATAAAATCAGAGAGATTAGAGCCCACACAGAGGCATACCGACAATCTTTCTTTCCACGAACAATACCAGAATGGAATAGAAGAGAGAACCGATAGAGGTACTCAAAGTACCCTCCGCCATACACCGTTAGGTGGCTTGCGGAGTATGGATGTAGATGTAGAATCCCGCGTTACCTACGTGGAAAGGAATCCGGTGGGAACAGTTTGCGGCTACATATCCCGACCTACAATGATTCGTAAAACAAGGTACTGCGACATATGTAAGGCAGAGATGCGTACTCATAAAATGCAATGCCGCGTTTGCTTTGATACGTTTTATGATTGTGTGAAACGCTAGACGCACTGTTCACGCAAGATATATCATCAAAAATGTTCAAATGTGCCTGAAATCTTATGGGACTTAACTGCGAAGGTCATCAGTCCCTAAGCTTATACACTACTTAACCTAAATTATCCTAAGGACAAACACACACAGCCATGCCCGAGGGAGGACTCGAACCTCCGCCGGGACCAGCCGCACAGACCATGACTGCAGCGCCCTAGACCGCTCGGCTAATCCCGCGCGGCATATATCATCAATAGCGGACATACGCTAATAGTCACTTCCCGTATTCACAGATTACCGAAACGTTTTCGGCACTGTGTCATCCGTCTGACTGATATCAAAGGTTAAAGTCTGCTGTGTATCACGTACATTAAATGTATTCACAATGACAATGAAATTTTGTACCGGATCGGGACTCGAACCCGGATTTCCCGCTTATCGCTGGTGGTTGCCTCACCATTCGGCTATCCGTGCACGGATCGTGGTCCGACCCAAACTTCCATGTCCCTACATGAGCGTCTTTTTACAGGTGGTTGCGGGAGTCGGCTGTTCGATACAGGATATCAATGTCAGTTTCAGAGCTTTTCTACGCCATCTTCAGGCTACTGACAGACGTGTAGGAAGATTGTACTTCGGTTCTGATCAAAACAGGGGCAGCAATACTGGTATTAGTAGATTTTTGCTATAGCGGTCATTTCAGCCAACATGGTGAGTGTTCATCAGAGGTGAGCGTATCATCTGGAGTGCTCCAGGGTAGTGTGGCTGGTCCGCTGTTGTTTTCTATCTACATAAATGATCTTTTGGATAGGGTGGATAGCAATTTGCGGCTGTTTGCTGGTGATGCTGCGGTGTACGGGAAGGTGTCGTCGTTGAGTGACTGTTGGAGGATACAAGATGACTTGGACAGGATTTGTGATTGGTGTAAAGAATGGCAGCTAGCTCTAAATATAGATAAATATAAATTAATGCAGATGAATAGGTAAAAGAATCCTGTAATGTTTGAATACTCCGTTAGTAGTGTGGCGCTTGACACAGTCACGTCGAGTAAATATTTGGGCGTAACACTGCAGAGCGATATGAAGTGGGACAAGCATGTAATGGCAGTTGTGAGGAAGGGGGATAGTCGTCTTCGGTGCATTGGTAGAATTTTGAGAAGATGTGGTTCATCTGTAAAGGAGACCGCTTATAAAACACTAATACGACCTATTCTTGAGTACTGCTCGAGCGTTTGGGATCCCTATCAGGACGGATTGAGGGAGGACATAGAAGTAATTCAGAGGCGGGCTGCTAGTTTTGTTACTGGTAGGTTTGATCATCACGCGAGTGTTACGGAAATGCTTCAGGAACTCGGGTGGGAGTCTCTAGAGGAAAGGAGGCGTTCTTTTCGTGAATCGCTACTGAGGAAATTTAGAGAACCAGCATTTGAGGCTGACTGCAGTACAATTTTACTGCCGCCAACTTACACTTCGCGGAAAGACCACAAAGATAAGGTAAGAGAGATTAGGGCTCGTACAGAGGCATATAGGCAGTCATTTTTCCCTCGTTCTGTTCGGGAGTGGAACAGGGAGAGAAGATGCTAGTTGTGGTACGAGGTACCCTCCGCCACGCACCGTATGGTGGATTGCGGAGTATGTATGTAGATGTAGATGTAGATATGCCGATTGTTCGCAGCTGATGACAGTCGTCAGATGACGGTTGAAGTGATCGCTACAGCAAAAATCTACTAATACCAGTATTGCTGGCCCCTGTTTTCAGCAGAACCGAATGTTGCTACACGTCGTCTGAAGATGGCGCAGTGAAATGCTAAAACTGATAGCCAGATACAACGAGTTTGGAGACCAGAAGGCTGAAAGGTATTTAACTTGACATACAAACTTCCATATCTCGTCAACCGTGCGTTTACAAGCTGTACTCGCATAGCCATCAGGCATATTCCCGTACTTGTCCGGTGTCGGCGGATAAGTACGATAATGGAGTGCTGTATTATTCTGAATTACGATGCAAAGTTCCTGTCGGAAAAAAATGTTCAAATGTGTGTGAAATCGTATGGGACTTAACTGCTAAGGTCATCAGTCCGTAAACGTACACACTACTTAATCCAAATTACCCTAAGGACAAACACACACACACACACACCCATGCCCGAGGGAGGACTCGAACCTCCGCCGAGACCAGCTGCACAGTCCATGACTACAGCGCCCCAGACCGCTCGGCTAATCCCGCGCGGCTTCCTGTCGGAGTTCCTCAGTGATACGCTATTTATAAACGATCTGGGACAACGCAAAGTCGCAAGTACGACACAACATGGGCAATGACAGATCCACTGTAGCCGTCTGCAGATCTCGAGGTCAGGACCTTAGTGAATGTATTTCCCTCCCTAAAACCTTTTCCTTTCTCACGTTACGATTGTCTGGTAAGTCGCAGCGGCGCACTTCGCACCACGCCGCGCCTGCCCCTCCCCTTCCTGGCTTTCGCTGCTCTCTGCTCTCCTTTTGCAAATCTCAAGGCGAGCGGCGCGAAGCCGCCCACAGCCGGATACCAGCGGCTCCGTATCTGCGCGCGGCTCAAAACCGGTTCTCCGCCAGACCTGACTGAATGGCCGAAACTGTCCCGCGAGTGGAGCGATTATCAAAATACTTGTGCAAAATGTTTTGGCTTTCCAGATTACGGCACTGCAGCTAACATTTTTAACCTCCATTGCGAAACAGGCATCTAGATAAATGTTTACGAAACCGAGGGTATTTCGGGCGCCCAGATTAGCTGCAAATAAAACACTGGATTATCATGCGGAGTTTACGAGTATTTACATTGATAAAACATACACCAGCGGTGAGTTCTTCGTTTAAATGTCTGTACCAGATTATGTTAAGTCATCAAAAATGGATGACCTTCCCCAGAATGGGCTTCCGCAGAAATTTTCACAAGAGGAGGCAAAATTCTGAAATTACCATTTCTGATCTATATGATTCGGTGAGTCTGAAAATGTGTTTTTGTCCCAGAAACTAAATTTCTACACAAGCACTGCAGCCGACATAATCGTCTTGAGAGATTTCAACAACTGTATCCAAATTTAAGATAATTCTCATTTATTGTTCCGCCTCCGTACTCTTACATTTGCTTCTTAGTAGGCAAGAAGGGCAGCTGACGCAATTATTTAGGTCTACTTTGTTTTAGATCTGAAGATGTTCCAGAGCGATCGTCACATGTAATCTAATTAAAAATGTGCAACTGAGACGGAACAATAAATGAAAATTATCTTAAAAGTGCACGAAGCTTATTACACATCAAACGAATGTTAGTATTTTTAAGATAGGTTACTTTAATACCAAAATGGTAAGAATAATCAGCTTTATATGCAAAGTAGTTTTTTTATTACTAGTGTCAATATTGATTCCACCTTTTTGATTCAAAGATCTCAAATTTCATCCTAATATGATTAAATCCAGGGAATATTACGTCATGAAATAAAGTTAGTAAATATTTACAGAAAATTATATTTGTAGCCTCATAATGAGGTATGAAGTGAACTGAAACAGAAAGAGTCAGAACGATTGAGAAAATCTTGTTGGATCTCACCAAAAGTATCTAACGTTAGCACTGCTCGAAGTTGAGGAAGAGGCTGTAAAGCGGGGAGCCCCGTGGCAAGGCGACGCAGACCACGCGGCTACCCCGTGCGGCGTACTGGAACTATCGATGTATACAAACCTCTACATCAGCTTGGATTCAACTGGTAAATAGTGATCAGCTGCGATTCTGCAGTATGCAGAATGCCTTCGTTCCTATCGGTAGTGCTGACTGTTAATGCAGCATGAATGAGTGCACTTTATGACATAGGTTACGATTGACGATGTAATTCGTATTGCCATGTGACAACAGGTAATTCCGTACAAATGAGATATGTCTGCGTTTTATTATATGTTTTGTTCATAGTTGGTTACATTATTCTGTGTGTCGTGGTTTTATTTGCAGTGGCGAATTCACGGATTTTATTATTTTACATCGCCTAATATGATTTTGCATACACTTCTATGTACGTGGCATTTTAGTGCATGTGGTTTCCATTAATATTTGCCATTGTGGGAATCTTGCAATACTCTTCATATGTTCTTTCAGTTGGAATACACGAACCTGATGATTGTCTGGACCGAAACTGATTATTAAATTAGGAAATTTTATCAACTCTTGGCGGTAACCACGATGTTCTTTGCGTGTTTAGTTCTGCCTGCTAGAAAATTGAACCTAGCCTCAAAGCTGGTCCGATGTTCCCTGAGCTTCTATTTTGTTCACCACCCGACAGAGGGGGGGAGGGGGGGGAGGGGGGGAGGGGGGGGGGAGGAGCTGTAGCGAGCAAATGTCTTCCGGCAGTCAGGACACTCGCCATCAATCTGGGGGACCTGCGGCCGAACAGAGCGAGCGGAGCCTCACAAGATCTTCGTTTGCTGCGGCCATGAAGATACCTACATAGAAGATACAGATCCTAGGCGGGCGAGGCAGTGTTCAGACACACTGGACCCACACACAGGAGGACGGCGGTTCAAATTCCTGTCCAGCCATCCGCCATTACGTTTCCCACGATTTCCCTAAATCGCTCAAAGCGAATTCTGGGACGGTTCCTTCGAAAATGACACTGCCAGCTTCCTTCTAAGCCGTTCCCCAGTCAAAGCTGTGGTCTGGCTCTAATGACCTCGGCATCGACAGTGCGTTAAGCTCTAATCTTCCTCTCCCTCTAAATAGAGAAGCTCTCCAATAACGTCATAATACTCGAGCTGAAACGTGTTCCGTAATTCCACAACACAATGGCTTCAGCGACGCATATAATTACGCATATAATTACGCGCACCTGTCCAACGGCCTTTTTTTTTTAGGTAATGCGAATGACCTGCGTTTTTTTCCAGTCTCTTGGAATCTGTCGTTGCTCCAGAGAAACCTACCGCAGATGAAGTGAGGGGAACAGAACTGCAGCTGTTTGAGGTGAGAGGACTTAGAGTCCCTGGGTGTGTAGTACGCCGGGATGCCCTCTCAGTCAAGGTCGTTTCATTTTAAAACAACATGCGGTTGCCGAGCTCTTGCGTAATACTTCCTCCTTGAGATAAACGAGTCAGTCATTGACTCGCTTCCTCCAGCAACAGCGGATGTGCCATTTCGTTCGCGGCAATTGAGTCGGACGATCTCAGCGAAATGAGTCAAGCGCGCCAAATTAAGTTCTGCCTAATGTTTATATACTGCTACTACCGTCTTCATCATTATTTCATCATCATTGACTCGCAAGTCGCCGAAGTAGCGTCAACTGAAAAGGACTTGCAATACGGCGGCCGAACAACCCCGCACGGTGCCTCCCGGCCAACAATGCCATACGACCATTTCACATCACTGTCTCGGTGGCAACCTTCCACTAGCTTCATCTATACGTCTACGCACATATCTAAATTTTTTTAAAAAATTTATTTTATTTACTTCGCGGTTATAGCCTGTTATCTGGATGGATAAAGTTGGCCTTAAAACTCACATATTTCTTTACAATAATTGTTACAACTTGCTATGTCCTACTGCTGCACTAAAACTGATGCAAAAAAAAAAAAAAAAAACGGTAAATGGAAAACTACTTCCTTCTGTCACAAAACTGTTACTGACCACAGTGCCACTGTGATTATTACCATCAGTACATTTATCTCCTATAGTGACGTACAATTCGCAATTTTTCACAAACACAACTTTTATTTATGAACGTTTACAATGTTGATGACTGAACAACAAAAGAAAGGTAGCAATAACGATTCCAGTAAAAGTCTCCTAAATGAGGCAAACAAAAGTTCACTTCTAATTTTCCACAAATTTTCGTGTTAACACACACACTAGTAAAAGTCCAATTCAGAGACGAAGAAGTAATCTTCAGTGGTCGAAGTCCGCGAGGTCGGCATCCAGCGTGAATTGAACTTAGGGGCTGGTTCTAGCTGTCTCTGGCCAATCAGGTTTTGGCGTAGTGATACTTCCTGCAGGCCGTGGCTCGAGCTCCCCCTGCAGGAAGTAGGGCTCGGAATGTCTGTTTCGATTATCTTGTATGTAAATAGCCGGTGTTTACCATGGTGCTTTTGGTATGCCTTGGACTTAGACAACCCCATCCTCTGTGGTGTAATATGGGTTGCCGGCCCTCAGGGGCTACCTTGACTCCGGCATATCATCTCCTTTTGTCGGTCACCCTTAATCTTGCGCAATTAACTCGTCTAAAGTATTGCAATGTTTTCCACATTTAGATCCGACCTGGAACTGCACAGCCACTATCTGCTGCGTTCCCCGGGTGCAGGAAGACACGACAGCTGCGTTTCCACTGCGGCTATCTGTTCACCATCCACTGTTCCATCTCAGAATCCACGTCTCTGGACGCGTCCGTCATAAAAAAAAATCGCTCTGAAATGCGAACTGCTACAGTGGTTATACGTCATTGGATTATCACTTCGGAGGACATCAGGCTGTCTCTCCTTTCCCTACACTACGGCGAATGATAGAATGATTCCTTTGGAAGACACAGCTGATTTCCTGCTGCATCCTTGTCCAATACATGCATGTGTTCCGTCTTTAATAACTTCGTCGCTGCCAGGACTTTCTACACTAATTTTCTTCTAAAAGACCTAACTGCTAATAGTTTTGACTATGTAACGAGCTGGATGGTCCAAATAAAATAAAGTTCGTGGTAGAAACATACTTCCCGAACTCCTCTTTAGAACTAAGTGGATGAAAAAATATGCCTTGAAAGGGACCGAAAATCCAAAGAGAGCGAGCGAGAGAGCGAGAGAGCGAGAGATCTTTCCTCAGACAACGCCCCTGGCCACAAATCGCATCGTCAACGATGGAACAAAGGGGAATTGATGGTAAATCCACCGTACTTGCAAGCGAGTTTCTCTTTTACTTCTACTGCTTGCCACGACCGAGGAACATTTCGGCTGCAAACGTTCTCCGTCCAGTCAGGAGGTTAGAAGAGGCCATCGTACCTTGGTTCTGGGTGTGCTGTGGAATGAAGACATCAGGTCCAATTTGTCTGCTCCTCTCAGAGTTACTCTTTTGGCAATTCTCTTGATACTTTCTCAGTTTGCTAAGATCGTACTCCTTTACGGAATCTGTTCAAATATATTCGTTCTCCAGATATAAACTTTTGTGGGACTTAATATCACAAACGAATAAACTAGTATGATATTTTTTGAAAACGATGTTCAGCAATCAAAAGTCAGTTGGCGTCTCGTATTTACTAGACACAACAAACAAAATAGGTGTCCTCAGGAGAAAAAAATCGGAAGTACGAGGGTTGGAACTTAAATAGTGGCACCTATTTATTCACAACCGGCGAAAAAGAGTCACATGTTTGCACCTGTTACTGTCCTTCAAATGGCTCTGAGCACTATGGGACTCAACTGCTGAGGTCATTAGTCCCCTAGAACTTAGAACTAGTTAAACCTAACTAACCTAAGGACAACACAAACATCCATGCCCGAGGCAGGATTCGAACCTGCGACCGTAGCGGTCTTGCGGTTCCAGACTGCAGCGCCTTTAACCGCACGGCCACTTCGGCCGGCTTACTGTCCTTCAGAGTAGTCACCAGCGTTGCGTAGAACCCGTTGCCAGTGATTTGGAAGGCGTAGTATACCGTTAGCAGAGCTTGTTCTGTGCGAATGGGGCGGTATAAAGCTGTGGCGATTCTCGTGTACGTCTGTGATGCTGTTATCCTAACGCGTTACGTTCGTCCACGGTAGACCGTCAATGCACAGTACTACTGTTCGTTTTTGGAGCATCACCGTCACTTTGCACGACAATGAGCGGGCGCATACAGCGTAAGCTGTGGCTGGTCTGTTCAGTCGATGGGACTGGGAAGTACTGTACCATCCACCATACTCCCCGGACTTAAGTCCTTGTGACTTTGATTTGATTCCGAAGATGAAGGAACCCCTTCGTGGCATTCGCTTCACAACTGTTCCGGAGATTCGACAGGCAGTAGACTGCCCCATTCGCACCATCAACAGAACAGGCTCTGCTAACTGTATACTACGCCTTACTCATCACTAACAAGGGATTCTACACAACGCTGGTGACTACTTTGAAGGACAGTAATAGGTGCAAACATGTGACTCTTTTGTACCGGTTGTGAATAAATAGTTGCCACTATTTAATTTCCAACCCTTGTATAAAACTTATTGACATCTGAAGACATGTAGTGACAAGCACTACTTTAGGAACCCAACACCACCTGGACTGCACAAGTTTTTTTAACAACCTCTGATCCGTTGCGAAATTAAAAACGAAGCGAAAATCCGATAAAACTTTGTGTAGTTGTGTTGTACAGTGTCTCTAGTATTTTCGTCGACTGTGTCACATCACACTTTCAGTTCCGAGCGCACAGTGAGCACGTAAAGATGTTCAGAATAACAGAGTCTCCGCCCAAGGGTGAAGTACCTGCTAAAGGGTTTCCGCCTGATTACATGCAGCCCACATAACGCAACTGTGGTGCGTTTCCTCTTTCACGACAATGCTCGGCCGCACATTGCAGGCGCAACAGCGGCGCTCCTGCAGCGTTCTCGATGGGATGTGTTTGAGCAGCTAGCCAGGTCTTGCCGCTAGGAAGGTTGGCTGCGCCACAGAACAAGAAAAAAGAGAAACGCAACTCCCATGTTAAAAGTGGGAAACACAGACCGACAGCAGCGCCTCAAGTGGTATTGAGATGAACTAAAATATGAAAACATTGCGGGTTGCACCCCCCGCCCCCCCTCCCCTAGTTTACTTACGTTGTAGGTTTTTATTTTTCTTTTAATTCTAATTTTTCTGGGCGTGCTATGTCATTATTTTGGCTGGCATCATAATAAAATAATTGAAACACAGCTATACCACACTGTACTACAACAGAGAGAAACCTATTCAGTAATATTTTCAGTCTATTTTTGACGTTTGCGTCTGACAGACAAGAAAAAATGATAGGAGCAGCGACTGTCAGGCGCAAACATCAAAAATAGACTTTTAAATTGACACGCTTATATTGTTATCCATCAACATGTGAAAGCTGCAGCATATTTTATGGTTCATAAGAACTAGATGCAACACTTGAAACTGAGAGTAAGTCGAAACAAGCTTGTAGTGTAAATAATTGAAGCAAAAGAAAAATAACATTGTAGCAGCTAAATTGGACTACAAATACTCCTGAATAATGGCATAAGTTTTACGTCATACAAACTGCTGGATCAATGGAGGAAAAAAGCCTATTATTAAGAGAATAAGCAGCAGTTAAAGAGGTTCAATTAAGAAATATTTATCACAGTATTAATTAATGAAGAATTCTAAAATTTGTTACAACTATGTTTCAGGACTATAAGTTCTGAGTAACTGCCCAGCAAACTTGCACTACTGACCATTAATTTCTTAAAAAGGTTCCTACATCTTACTGCTGTAAATCCTTCAACACAAAAAAGAAAACATCAACATCAAGTACCAGAAGCAGGGAAGGTGGATAAAAACAGTGAAATGAAAACAAAACTTACTTTTTATTCACTATTAACAACAGTGTCACCTGATTCACTACCGATTTTGGCAATTTCACAAGGAACACTTGTCACATAATTTGGAAACACACCCCTGTTTAGCCTATGCCTCCTTTTATTCATAAAATATTCTTCGAGAAAATGATCTTCACAAACAAAATAAGAAGCACAGTTCACATCTGGTGACAGTTTACAAACACTCTTCCACTTTAGAAGCAACTCTTGAAGCTGTTTTGGAAACCTGTAGAAATGCTTGTTGCAAATTTCCTCCGTTGAACCCACGTAATAGCCAGATGAACCGCTGGGGGAACTTGCAGGAGCATTTCAACGTCAATCTGTTGTGTTGAATATTCTGAAAAAAAAAACCAACATAAAAGTCTTCTTCCAATAATACTATTACAGACATATCACAGTTCTTTAAATAAACAAACAGAAACCACACTGCTTAATTCACGATAGAAGAGAATACATTTCATTTATAGGCTACAAGATTATTTAATGAAAAATTAAATGTCTTACCTTACAATTAATTGTGGACATTTTTCAGCGGGAAATCTCTTCAATTCCACAGTGAACTTTATGAATTTAGAGTAAAAAATCTGTTTATAATGAAGATGAGTAATATGTAAATATGAAACAAATACAAAGACGACTGTAACCGAGGACCACAGACGTCAGTGCAGAGCAAGATGATAGAATATTTCAAAACAACCACCATAGGAGTTTAGACAGATCTCATTGGTCAATTCCAGCTTCGTTTGACCCCTAGCGCCTCTAGTGGTCGGGAATGGAACTACGTGGCTTGTTGCCTCTTTGGCCGCGCTTTCCGGTGTGGGCCTGCCTCGCTCGAGCCACCGGTTGCCGACGCCGCTGCAGTCCCAGGCGCCTGCTGCACGCCCGCACTCTCTGTCTGAGCAGCTCTTAACCTCCCGCGCTTCGTGTTGCAGGCAGTCGTGCAAGCTGTTCTACCGGGCGGACCCCCTCAAGATCGTGCGCGCCGAGGGTCAGTACATGTACGACGAGAAGGGCGGCCAGTACCTCGACTGCATCAACAACGTGGCCCACGGTGAGTCCACGCCAGCTGCCTGTTCTCTCTCTCTCTCTCTTTCTCCTTCTCTTCTTTACCGCTACTTCCTATCTTCCTCCTCGCTGTTGTTGCTTCAGAGACTGTGGGTATTTATTATTTACCGTAAGGTACACTATATACCCGGTGATCAATTTGAAAACTTAATAAACCACGGAATAATGTAGATAGAGAGGTACAAATTGACACACATGCTTGGAATGACATGGGGTTTTATTAGAACAAAAAAAAAAAAAAAAAAAAAAAAAAAAAAAAAAAAAAAGTTCAAAAAATGTCCGACAGATGGCGCTTCATCTGATCGGAATAGCAATAATTAGCATAACAAAGTAAGAGAAAGCAAAGATAATCTTCTTTACAGGAAATGCTCAATATGTCCACCGTCATTCCTCAACAATAGATGTAGTCGAGGAATAATGTTGTGAACTGCACTGTAAAGCATGTCCGGAGTTATGGTGAGGCATTGGCGTCGGATGTTGTCTTTCAGCATCCCTAGAGATGTCGGTCGATCACGATACACTTGCGACTTCAGGTAATCCCAAAGCCAATAATCGCACAGACTGAGGTCTGGGGACCTGGGAGGCCAAGCATGACGAAAGTGGCGGCTGAGCACACGATCATCACCAAACGAGGCGCGCAAGAGATCTTTCACGCATCTAGCAATATGGGGTAGAGCGCCTGGTTCTAATAAAACCCCATGTCATTCCAAGCATGTGTGTCAATTTTTACCTCTCTATGCACATTATTCCGGGGTTTATTAAGTTTTCAAATTTATACTGACTTTTTGATCACCCGGTACTTCCCAGTAAACGGTCAATTCTTTAAAAAATCGAACTCGCAGGTTAAAACATCTAATTATTTTACAAATCATTTAATATGTTACACTTTTAACGTTAAGCATGCTAGCGAAAAAAAAAATTAGGAAATGTTTGAGGTTATGCTCAAGTTTGTTGGATGTCGCTAAGTGCTCTCATTATGTTACGATGGATGAATATAGTCTGGGTAATTTGCGCTTCATTTTAAGCAGAAGCAAGTTTTTCACCCCCCTACATGCCTATAACGTCATATCTCCTGAACTATGGGTCGTACAATGATATGAGGTTTGCCCGGAAAGTAATGCACCGCATGTTTTTTCTTCATCATTTCTTTATTGAACATAATGAGAATTACACACTCGAAAGAATGGTGTTTTATCTACACACCCTATTTTACTACATAATATCCATCCCGTTCTGGGGCCTTCCTCCAGGGCGAAACAAGGCCGTGCATGCCCTGAAGGTACCAATCCTTGTCCTGGTGGCGGAGCCGGTGCTTCACTGTGTGAATCACCTCCTCATCGGCCTCAAAATGTCTTCCACGAATGGCATCCTTTACTGGCGAATGACAACATCAGCTCGCTGCAACACGTCAGGTGTGACAGCCGTGGATGGTCTCCCCAGCCGCTGAAAATCGTGGAGCTCCGCCTAACCGCCTTCTGATGACCTCACCCTACGTGCCCAGCGATTGACTGTACTTCTGTCGACAGGAGATGCTCCGTAGACCTTGCATAAACGTTTGTCAATATTCCCTACAGTTTCTTTCTCTGCAGTGAGAAGTTCAATGACGGCACGTTGCTTGTAACGTACATCACCTACGGACGCCATTTTGAAAATGTCCTGCAGCTGCGCTATCTGTCGGAATTGGCGGAAACTAGGCGCGACCACTCAGGAGGCTTCAAATAATACGTACGTACAGATTCGCATTGGTAGCATTTTTTCGGCTGAGAAAAAAAATGCGGTGCGTGACTTTCTGGGCAACCCTCGTATAATTTTGCAGATACATTTACTGGCATATGCGGATAATGTCTGTAGACACTCCTGCGAATAGAGTCTGTAGTAAGGAAATAATAAATTAAAACGTCATGTCTGCGGCTTAAGTTTTACTGAAGGAATAGCGAAAATGTAGCACTGCAGGAAGGGCAGTGTTATAGCGCTAGTCTGATGGATCAAGGATGGGTGGCAACGGTTAAAAGCTGTTGGAAAGGAACGTAATATTACAAGGCGAATACGGAAGAATAGACAGACGCAGAGTCAAATTACAAGACAGAGAGAGCATTTGGTCCAAGACCAGCAGCACCTTAGAAGGTGCTAAATACAAGAGAGTAGGGTTCAAGTGGCAATCAGGTGGCTTCTCCTCCACACCACCTGATTGGTTGTACAAATAATGGTGGGTGGGCTATGGCGGATCTTGGTACATGCTCTGTACTGCCTTTGGAGTTTTCTCCATCAATTCAGCACTCTTCTATTGGCACGTGTATTTATCTAGAACGGCTGGGTACGGAAAGCAACATGTAAACGAGAGATTACAGCTGTCTCTTCCTCTTCTCCATATCCCGGCCGGAATTACAGGCCAGAAAGAGAACGGAGATCGCCTCCTGCACCACACGTTCCCTCCGAAATGAAAGTTTTTAATTTTGGTTCCCTGTGAACGGTCCGTTCTTGGCCCCCAACCCTTCTCTTCCAAGATTATGGCCACTGTACACTGATCAGCCAGAACATTACGACCACCGATCTACTATCGATATACACCTGTACAGGCGATAGTAGCATCACCTGTCGAGGAATGACTGGTAGTCGAACATACGCACGGTGCGTGTAGCATCAGCAGGCCTCCTGCCAGTGTATAGGATGGGGAGTTTGACCGAGGGCAGATTGGGATGGCCCGGAAGCTCGGCACGAGCATTTCGGAGACTGTGCGACTTGTCGGGTGTTGAGGAGTGCTGTGGTGAGTCTCTCCAACACGTGGCGAAATCAAGGTGCAACCAGGTCCAGACGTCGTGGGGTTAGGCAACCGTCCCTCATTACAGATGTCGGACGTCGCAAGCAGGGCAGACCGGTAAAACAGGACAAGCAGCGAACTGTGGCGGAGCTAACATCAGACTTACTGCTGGGCAGAATAGAAGCGTGACTGACACACAGTGCACCGAACACTCCTACCGATGAGCCTCCGCAGCTGACTACCCATGCATGTGCCAGTGTTAACATCACGACATCGGCTACTACGACTGAAATGAGCAGGTCACCATCGGCACTGAACGGTGGCACAGTGCCAGAACATTGCTTGGTCTAATGAACCCTGGCACCTTCTTCATCATGTCGATAGGAGGGCGCCAATCCGTCGTCTTCCAGGGGAACACTTCCTCGACACCTGTATTAAGGAACGGAGATAAGCTGGCAGCGGCTCCATTATGCTCTGGGGAATACTCGCGTGGGCATCCATGTGTCCTGTGGAGCTCGTGCAAGGCACCATGACGCCCAAGGAGTACCGTACGTTGATTGCAGACCACGTACACCCCTTCACGACGATAATGTTTCCCAACGGCAGTGGCATTTTCCAACGAGACAATGCGCCATGTCGCAAGGCCAGGAGTGTGGTGGAGTTGTTCGAGGAACACAGTGCTGAGTTCCAGTTGGCGTGCTGGGCCTCCAGCTCGCCAGATCTGAACGCGATCGAACTCATCTGGGATGTGGTTGAACGTGGCGTCAGAGCTCATCACTCCCCTCCCTGGAATTTACGGGAATTAGGTGAATTGCATGTGCAGCTGTGGTGCCTGCTCTCTCTCCAGCACCAACCAAGATCTGCCACGACGCGTCGCCACAATTATCCGTGCCAAAGGTGGACATACAGGCCGGCTTCTAGGTAAGTAGTTGGTCATAATGTGCTGGCTTTGATCAGTGTACATCTGTTTAATTTACTAGTACGCAACCGAATTTTTACCGCTTCATTTGTTCCAGAGTTCAACAAGACGAAACGTTTTTGCATCTTCTCGCGTAAGTTTGTATTTCGCTACCCTTGACTTTTTTAATTGTCCGAACTTGATATGATGTTTATGTTCTGGACAGCGCTCGGACAAGACGCGGCTTGCCTGCCCAATCTAATAATATTCGCGAAATTAACGTGGCAGCTTTTAAAAGGCAGGTACGTTCAAACCAGGGCAGACTTTTGCTGAACGCAGCATTTCTTTAATTTTACTCGGTGAATGAAACTCTAAGCTTATGGCGTACTTATATAGCCTGCATACTCTATTGCCCTAAACTGTTCCATAGAAAGGAAGGAATGCCATTTCGCTATTTTCCCCTTTTTCTGTTGGCTAAGTAGGTTTGGGCTCTTGTTTACTGGTGAATGCATGTCTAATTTGATGCGGTTTGTATCTACTTTTTCTCAGTATGTACTTCAAGTGTTTTATTGGAGACCTTGGATATTGTCTGAGTCCTGTATATTATAGTATTATCAGGTGTTGCTGATTTCCTTCATATGGAAAGATTTCTATTTGTCAAAAAGGGGAAAAGGCCTTGACCTTGAATCGACATAAGGCCTTTAATGTTTGCATGGCCATAAATTTAAAGTTTTCATAAGGATATCTAGGGTGATTGTAAACGCCGAGAAAGTCTGTTCACGCGGTTCGTTTGTCGTTCGCAGCACAGCCCGCACAGAACGTCATCGCTCTGTCGATAATAAACGTTAATCGGCTGAGCTATCTTTTGACACCGCACGTTGAACGTAAGTGGTATGATGAAACGTCTGCAGCACGCTATCAGTTTGTTTTCAGTTTAGGGCACTCGATGGGGTGTAGAACGTAACCTGGTGCAGTTGTTTCCAGTGAGCACGACCGTGTCTGCATGAAAGACAAGATGAAACAAAAAGGTCTAAAATACGCTTTGAGGTAACAAAACTAAAGAACGAGAACTCCAGGTTAGTATTTCAAAATTAAGCACAACAAAGCTTCAATCAAAAGGCAGCTAGCACAACAAATGCAATTGGATCGACCAGATAAACGTCATTCCAAATACTGCAAAGGAACAGCTGACTCATAACGACACCATCACCAAGAAACCATGTATACATAATTCAATAACTATGCTCATTGAGGAAAGAAGCGAATTCAAAAATTCTAGGAGTGGAGAGTGAGAAGAAAACTATCAGAGAAAGAAAAAGTTAGTAAGCAGAGAATCAAAGAAAGCTCAAGAAGCTTGGTTGAAGGAACAGTATAGTAAATTTGAGGAAATTAGAAAGAGGCGGAATGTAAAAAAAACCTAACAACTAGTTAAGGCACAATTTGCAGAAAAACAAAAGGCGCCACAATCGGAAACAAAAATGGAGAGTGTATCATAGACAATGACGATTTAATAGAAGGAGAGATACTGAACGCTGAATGAATGGAAAAGTTAGCAGATTTATTACAGGATGATCTCAGACTAAAAATGTTCAGAGAAGGCCGGCCGCTGTGGACGAGCGGTTCTAGGCGCCTCAGTCCGGAACCGCGCCGCTCCTACGGTCGCAGGTTCGAATCCTGCCTCGGGCATGGATGTGTGTGATGTCCTTAGGTTAGTTAGCTTCAAGTAGTTCTAAGTCTAGGGGACTGATCACCTTAGATGTTAAGTCCCATAGTGCTCAGAGCCATTTGAACTATTTTTTTTGTTCAGAGAATAATTCGATGAAGCATTAAGGAACTAAAGCCAAAAAAGGTTCTTGAATGTGATGCAGTAATTAGATGGTTGCTCCAAGCACTAGAGGTCGAAAATATTTTTTATGTGTATGGGCTCATCTGTGAGATGTATGGAAAAGCACAAATCTCTGTACCTGAGCAGAAATCTTATATCTACGAAATCCACATCAGATAAGTATGAAGACCATCGTACACAATGTTGCTAATCCATTCCTCCAAGATTCTCACAAATATCATAAATGTCAAACAAAATTAACCAAAACCTCGCTGACGATCAGTATGCGTTTAGGAAAGATAGAGGAACTAGAGAAGGAATAATTAGCTTATGAACATTGTGCGTAGAAATGATCGGAATTAATAAACCACTGTTAATAGGCTTTAGCGATTTAGAAAAGGCTTTCGACTGGCCTAAAATGGTGAAAATTTTACGCTGGTTCACAGAGGCGGGAAAATAATTCAGCAGCATTACAGGAATCATACAGCACTTAATCTGTGTGTATGTATCTAGTTACAGCTGAGAGCTGTTTGTAGAAATGCATTTTGATTTGCCATTAGCCGTATACGTAATATTTATTCTTGACCTGTTATAGTTAATTAAACGATCATCAACTGGAAGAAAAATTGTAACATCTGTTAGTTTAAAAGTGCATATTTCTCATAGAAGACACTTTCGTATACCACATGTGATGACAAAACGTGGGATGTGGCATAACCAGATTTTGACAATATTTTGAAAATTTAGATAAGTTGCACATGCACCTGAGGAGTGTATGTGAAAATTACCTAAAAGTACCTACAAACGGAGTCAAGTTGATATTTCTGTCCACTTTTTTTTATTATTTATTTCCAGCTAGTTAGAAAAGGATAGGCTGTCGTAGGACTTCGCGCTGCCGGTTGTGCTGGTAAAGGAACGTTATATGCAGCGACAGAGAGAGAGAGAGAGAGAGAGAGAGAGAGAGAGAGAGCAGAGGGGAAGGGAGAGAGAGAAGACGAGAGATCACGATGCTGGGATCTACTTTCACAGTTCACTTGCAGGGCAACTTTCTCCTGTCGAATGATTGCGGGCTTGTGTGATTAGAAACTACTGCAGTTGGCGGGCGTCAGTATTAACATGAGATACATGTACGTGCTCGCCTCATTATGCTACTGTCTAGCAGTGCGTCATTAAGCCGTCATGAATCGCTAAAGCTCACGTTCTCCCTTGTTTTCCTTTGATAGGTTTTAACCGTTTATGTTGCCGAACTCTGACTGTTTTTTTCGTCAGAATCAAAACAGAGGAAAGCGTGTCATATTACGACTGTGTAAAGCAACGAAGAATACTAATAGACGAGGGACTGCGCACCCTTTGTAGCAACCCCCCATTTTCTCCTCTCGTTTCATAACTGTCAAGCTACTACAATCGGAACCAACTCAGACCAAACCCTTCGAAGACACAAGTGTGTGCCTTTAATTTAAGGAACAGGGAAGCTAATCGTGAGCTACATATTGCATGGTCAGGCATCCAACTCCAGCATCATCACGCACCTAATTACTTGGGAGTCACTCTCCATAGAACTCTGACATTCAAAACTCACTGCAAGAACGTCAAAATGAAAATCTCCGCTCGAAACAACCTAATTCGCAAACTAGCGGGGACACAGTGGGGATCACATCCACAAACTATTCACTGTTCCGCGATGGCACTGTGATTTTCTACTGCTGAATATGCTTCTCCAGTCTGGTACAGGTCGTCTCATGCCAGACAAGTAGACATTGCTCTCAACGAATCCTGCAAGTTGATCACAGGTTGCTTAAGACCTACCCCAACTGATAAGCTCTACTGCCTGGCTGGAATAGCGCCACCATGGATACGCAGATCAGTGGCTGCCAACAAGGAGAGTCTGAAAGTGGAACAGGACAGTGCCCATCCACTGCACGGACATAATCCACCACAGCATCGACTGAGATCGCGAAAGAGCTTCCTGAGAACATCCGAGAAGCTCACCATTTCACCAGAGAAGGCAAGGCTGCAGTTATGGAAGAAGTCGACGCCTCACCTGCAGACGCCAGAAGCTGAAGAGCTACCACCTGGACACAACGAGAGCTGGCTGGTGTGGAAATCTTTAAACAGATTATGATCAGGAGTTGGACGGTCCAGAGACAACCTGAAGAGATGGGGATTCATAATAGAAGATACGCTTTGTGATTGTGGACAAGAACAAACCACAAGCCACAGGCTCCACTGCCTTTTGTGCCCTACATCCTGCACGAAGATTGGTCTCCTGCAAGCCACTCCAAGCGCCTTGGAGGTTGCAAAGTACTGGGCACATGTAATATAAATACAATATATATTTATTGATGTGTATGGCTACTGTAAATTTGTATGTTTCTGAAACGAGAATAAAATAACTTTCTTTCTTTAGAGCAGACTCAACTCCACTCTTCTTTTTACTTCTCTTTCTCGCTTCTTACGGTCCAGAGTATGAACACTGATTGTCAAATCGTTTTTTAAGAGAGAATAGATAAAAGCTGACTTAATACACTAATAAAGGTAAGCACGTTTGCTCAGATCGGTATCTGACCAGTTACAAGACACAAGGTCGGTATTCAACCCCTGCCGCTCGTATGATATTATTCCTACCAGTTTCCGTTGGAAGCACACTGCCATTTCGGTTTACCTTTGTTTTCATATGTATTTCAACAGGATTAGGACTAAAGTAAAGATATTACGATTTGGATACTTACAAAGGGAATCTCGCGTAACAACCGCGGGCTCTTCGTGAGTGCCCATAGTCTGCCATTGTCACTAGTAAATCAGTGTACGTAGAACTGTGTAAAGTGTGACTGGCAGCTTTGGATGAAGCACTGACAGAATACACGCGTTCTCACTCCCTTGAAACTGTGTAGGTCCGTGCATCTTATTTGTAATTCGACACGCGCGAGGATCAGGGGTACGGTGAATCTGCCAAAGAACGGTTTACTGTCGTGCCAGCAGAGGAAAGAAGGAAGAAAGATGGAATTTAACGTCCCGTCGACATCGTGGTCATTAGAGATGGAGCACAACCTCGGGTTGTATCAAGGATGGGGAAGGAAATCGGTTGTGCCGTTTCAAAGGAACCATCCCGGCATTTGCCTGGAGCAATTTAGGGAAAGCACGGAAGACCTAAATCTGGATGGCTGGACGTGTGTTTGAACCGTCGTCCTCCCGAATGCGAGTCCAGTGTGCTAACCACTGAGCAGAGAAAGGAAACCGCTAACACTCGCTTCATGGTCTTTTCGGGATACACATAGGAGACTAACTGTTGGTTCACTCTTCTAGGAACGTACGTTCTCTCATTTTAATCTTGAGGAATTCCGCGATGCCACATGACTCTCTCGTAGCGTCTGCCACCGGAGTTGAATGAGTATCTTACGCTACCAAAGAAACTTATAATGAAACGCATGCTCTTCTTTGCTCACCCCCTATTTCCTTTTCAACATTATCTACTATGGATCGCAGGCTGACGAGCGGTATTCACGCATGACTGTATGAGGGATTTTGTAAGCTACCCCTTCCTGAGTGGACTATACTTCCCGAGCGTTTCCAATGATTCTCAGTCTGATGTCTGCCTTACCTACAGTTAGTTTTATGTGGTCGTTCCAGTTCAGGTCGCTCCTTCCACATACGCCCAGAAATTTAATCGATGTGACTGCTTTCAAGGGCCATTCGTCTGTCATACAGCAATGGATATTCACACATATTTGTGCGCAATATGTTACATTCGCTACTTTCGGGCTCGACTGTCAAACCATGCACTAAGTGTTGATCCTCCCAACGTCTTCCTTCATATCTGTACAATTTTCTAGTTTTTAGTCTTCTCTTTACACGACACTATCGGCCCGATAAAGCTTCCCACTTTCTACATCTACATGGTTACTCTGCAATTCACACTTAAATACCAGAGGGTCCATCGAATCATTTTCATACTACTTCTCTACCATTCCACTCTCGAATGGCGCGTGGGAGAAACGAACACCTAAATGTTTCCGTTCGAGCTCTGATTTCTCTTATTTTATTATGATGATAGTTTCTCCCTACGTAGGTGGGGCCGGCCGGTGTGGCCGGGCGGTTCTAGGCGCTTCAGTCTGGAACCGCGTGACCGGTACGGTCGCAGGTTCGAATCCTGCCTCGGGCATGGATGTGTGTGTGATGTCCTTAGGTTAGTTAGGTTTAAGTAGTTCTAAGTTCTAGGGGACTGATGACCTCAGATGTTAAGTCCCATAGTGCTCAGAGCCATTTGAACCATTTGAACGTAGGTGGGTGTCAACAAAATATTTTCGCATTCGGAAGAGAAAGCTGGTGATTGAAATTTCGTAAATAGACCTCGCCGCAAAGAAAACCGCCTTTGTATCAGTGACTGCCACCCCAACTCTCGTATCATATCAGTGACACTCTCACCCCTACTGCGCGATAACACGAAACGAGCTGCCCTTCTTTGCACTTTTTCGATGTCCTTCGTCAATCCCACCTGGTAAGGATCCCACACCGCGCAGCAATATTCCAGCAGAGGACGGACAAGTGTAATGTAGGGTGTCTCTTTAATGGGTTTGTCGCATCTTCTAAGTGTTCTGCCAACAAAGCGCAGTCTTTGTTTCGCCTTCCTCAGAATATTGTCTATGTGGTCTGTCCAATTTAAGTTGCTCGTAATTGTAATTCCTAGGTATTTAATCGAATTGACAGCCGTTAGATTTGTGCGATTTATCGTATACACAAAATTTATCGGATTTCTTTTAGTACCCATGTGGATGACCTCGCACTTTTCTTTTTTTAGTGCCAATTGCCACTTTTCGCATCATACAGAAATTTCTCTAGATCATTTTGTAATTGGAATTGATCGTATGAAGATTTTACTAGACGGTAAATTAAGCGCCATCTGCAAACAGTCTAAGGGGGCTGCTCAGATTATCACCTAGGTCATTTATGTAAATCAGGAACAGCACTATATTATACAGTAATTGGAAACAACAATGGACCTATACCACTGCCTTGGAGTATGCCAGAAGTTGCTTTTACATCATGAGATTTCTCTTCGTTAAGAATGACATGCTGTGTTTTCCTGAATCCAGTTACAAACATAGTCTGATTTTCCATACGTTCGTATTTTGTTCATTAGATGGCATCCAATTTGATGCCGTGTTTCCTGACTTCGGAAGGAGTTCGATATGATTCCACACTTCTATACTTTGTATCCTGGGAGGAACTAAATATTCAGGGATGTTACAGAAACGATCATTCCAAACAAAAAATATCTAGTAAACATGGGCTCTAAAGAGCAAATCTCCTCTATTGCAAGCTCTTCGCTTCCTCATAGTGTCGACCACAACAAGTATAAAGTGTCCAGTATACATTGGGTCTATAGTGTATACCTTAAGCGCTGTGAGCACTTGTTCACCTTCGCTAATGTGAAACACATCTCTTCTACTCAATAGGTGAATCATAACTCTTAAGATATGCATTTTAGAACCCATGTTTAGCAGGCAACTTTCTCTTGTTTTGGTCCATACTACCTCCTCCCAAAATATGGAAGGCAAAGAGCTTTAAGTAGAAGAGATTTACTTCACAGAGTCAAAGATGAAGTACTGCTCGTAGACCCCATGTTTACTTGACTTTTTTTCCTGCGCTTTGTTGGCAGAACACTTTGAAGATGCGACAAACCCACTAAAGAGACAGCCTACATTAAACTTGTCTGTCTTCTGCTGGAATATTGCTGCGCGGTATGGGATCCTTACCAGGTAGGATTGATGGAGGACATCGAAAAAGTGCAAAGAAGGGCAGCTTGTTTCGTGCTTTCGCGCAATGGGGGTGAGAGTGTCACTGATATGGTACGCGAGTTGGGGTAGCAGTCACTAAAACAAAGGCGGTTTTCTTTGCGGCGAGGTCTACCGGGTGATCAAAAAGTCAGTAGATAGAGAGGTACAAATTGACACACATGTTTGGAATGACATGGGGTTTTATTAGAACCAAAAAAATACAAAAGTTAAAAAAATGTCCGACAGCTGATCAGAATAGCAATAATTAGCATAACAAAGTAAGACAAAGCAAAGATGATGTTCTTTACAGGAAATGCTCAATATGTCCACCATCATTCCTCAACAATACCTGTAGTCGAGTGTTTGTTTCAAAATTATGGGAGAGCTGATTTTCAGATGACCACTTAGTAATTCATTGAAAAACATCATTAACAGTTTCTTCTGTGCCAGTCAAGCAGGAATGTCAAAGGAAGTGGAGGTTGAACTGGGGTACAAAAAGGCAAGGTGTTGTCACCCATATTATCAAGACTTCCCCTTGAAAAAGATTAGTCACATGATCAAAAGAGTAGGAAAGGGCATCAATCTGAATGGAAATCTGCAAGTATCAGCATGTGCATTTGATATAATAGCTGTATGAGAGCCGAGAGAAGAAATGATAAAAAAAGAGGAGGATTTGAGTTCAGGGAAAGTGGGCTTGTGAATCAAACCAGAAAAGACAGAAGGAATGGAGCTAGGTAGAAGGATGAACCACAATGTGCCTGGAAATTTACACGTGGCACAAATGAAGTTGAAGGTAGTCGAGAACTCTAAATACTTAGAATCATACTTCAACCAGAGGAATAATGTCCAGCTAGAAGTAAACCAACAAGTTGTTTTTGCTTTCACACTTGCCTAACAGTCAGAAATGAACTTATTACTGCGCACCTGCACAAAACAGATACAGGTCTGGTTTTGAGTGTCCTTGTTGGGGTTATGGACACCTGAAGACCTTGACAACCCAGAGAATCAAAATCTTATAATTTTGTATAATGTTTTCTCTGATTTGCCATAATTTTAGTTTTACCTTACATCTTGTGCTGCCACGAGTACTGGAGGTGCCCCATCACTACAGAAACAACTCAGGATGCAATGTGAATAACACTCAACATTTCTCTAGTGATTCTCAGTTGTACGGGTCTTTGTAGTAGTTATGGCGAATGGGACACTTTTAATCAAGACATTTTTGAAGGTCATTGCATTTTATAGTCATATTTCAATATTACAGTAGAAAAGCAAAAAAAAAAAAAAAAAAAAAAAAAAAAAAAAAAAAAAAAAAAAAAAAAAAAAAAAAAAAAACATTATCCCAACAACACACTGACTGGACACAATTTACCTCACACAAAAATCAATTTGTATTCCTTGATACCACAATAATTTAGTTGTTTTGAAGGTAAACCAGAGTTTGTTGTTATTCCAACCTGGAATTTCCATTGTTTGACAATAATTTACTTGTCAGGTCCTATTCGAGGTAGTTTCTTCCACAATTTGGAAGGCTCTCCTTCACGACGGCATTTGCGGAATATCGTATACGAATGAGTGACTAGACTGGGACGTTTCTCTCCTCCCACAGTGGGGCACTGTCACCCAGCGGTGGTGCAAGCAGCGTGCGACCAGCTGTCATTGCTCAACACCAACAACCGCTTCCTGCACGACAGCCTGGTGCTGTGTGCCCAGAAACTCACCAGCCTACTGCCCGAGCCACTCCAGGTCTGCTTCCTCGTCAACTCGGGCTCCGAGGCCAACGACCTGGCACTGCGGCTCGCCCGTACCCACACTGGCAACCACGATGTCATCACTGTGGACCAGTAAGTCTGCTTCTCGTATGTCTCTGTGTCAAAATACTCTCTGCCAACTGTGCAGAAAACTCTTGAGCTTGTTGCAGGTGATGGACTCCACTTGGTGCTCTAAACTAATATCAAACCACAACTTGCAGCCATTTTGGTATTATTTCTAAAAAAAAATAATTGTTTTTCCTAGTGGTTGCTGAGTACTTTGGCACTAATCCCTCTATTTTATTTGTTTTTCTGATTTCAGCATAAAAAAATTAAGCAGTGATAAGAAGATAGTCATCCTACTACATCAACAGTTAACAACATTCTTTGAATGTTGGAGTTGCGTTACATCCTTTTTCACTAGCTAGCTGGATATATAATTTTAGCTGAATTTCCCAATAGGGCTTTGTTCAGTACTATCCCTGTTCCCTCTCCTCCTATTGTAGGAGAGATTCTATGAGTGTACACGCACACCTGTTGCAGTGCGTACCACGGTCATCTATCCTCCCTGATTGACATCTCGCCGTACAAGTTCAATAAGCCAGGAGGACAGGGGAAGCCTGAATGGGTACATGTGGTAAGTACAGAAAGCAGTTTCCTAGTATAAAGTGTCTTTTGAGTAGAAAATTCCAGTCATTACACAGGAAAATAAAGTAAAAAACAATTTCAAATGACAAAATATTAGTTAGCTTTGTCATAATAATTTGTTATTCCACACCTCGATAACAGATGTGGTTCGATGTAATTCTGTATGTAGTAAACAGCATTGTCCAAGTATCCTCATGCAACCATAAGCCCAAACTGGCCAAAATGTCTAAACATTAGGTGTGTTGTTCTATGTGATCTCAGAGATTTTTCAAAAAGGTTTAGTTACTGGAACTTTGTGCATCAGTCAAGATGTGTGATTGATTCTGAACATTTCTCTTACCAACATGATCTAGTCAGTGTTTTGTTCATGAAATCACAGTTTTAGCCCTGGAGATGCAAATTTTTCATCTCAGATGACAGGGCTAATAATGTTACAGTTCCTATTAAGATCAAAAGGCAAAATGTGACTATATAGTATTTCAGTACAAATCTTTTGATTCAAAGCATATGTTCTTTCTGGTTTTCACATTACTAAAGCATTGTTAGATCATTACATAGCCTATTCCAGCACACAACAACTACTGGGGGCAATCCTTGAGTAGACTTCATGGTATCAACAACAATCTTGGCACCAAATGTCATTCACATATGAGCAGAACTTAATATATAGTGTCTCACAGAATATTTCATTAGTGACTTCATCATGAGAGTGACTTACAAGAGCAGCTACATTGGAATTAATCACAAGTCCAGTTCGGGCAGGGCTGTTAAAATTGAGCAAATGCTCTGAATGTTTTGTGGCCCGATACAGCCTGAGGCTGGAAGCCAAGTTCGTCATAAACCTGGAGAAGAGCTGTCCAGTTACAAACCAATAGAAATTGAGAAACATGGCACCTGTACTGCCCACATAATTGTGCATGTATCTGAGAGGGTCTTTCTATTGAAGTCACATATAGCTGTGGGCTTTGTCAATGTGAGGTACATCACAGTCTGTGACGACCATATCTATATCAACATCTGGAGGGAGATTGAATTATTTCATTTGGTCATGGATTGCCTAGTGAGGACACCAAATGATGTGTCTTATATAACAATGAATTTCCAATGTCCTCTGGTCCAATGTTTGTCTCTCTTTCCCTTCTTCACCAACTGACATTCTGGGCTGGACTAAGGGTATCTCTTACTTTCACAAGCGTTCCAAATGTACACCCTAAGCAATCTGCTGCTGAAAGGTTGTTCAGAATAACTTGAAGAAGGATGTGTGTTAAAGTCTTGCTGCAATTTGTGCCACATTGTGAAATGATTTTTTAATGTGCATAGAGAATATATCTACCAAGATTTTATTAAAACATTCTGGGAAGCCATATTTCTGTGGTTGGTGGCCACTGTGGGTGGTGTCGCAACATAAAATTAACTCTGATACTAGTCTTTACTGGAAAGCTTTTCCACATTCAGAGATCAACACACAGGGTGCTACATGCTTCAAAGTATCTTCTACAATAAACTTTACAATTTCTGGAACTTCATCAATTGGCACATCTTTGGTGGTAGCATATTTAGTAACGTAGTCAGTGCAGATTATTATCCATTGATTTCCATTTGTCATATTCGGAAACCTCCACAAGAGGTCAATTGTAATTCACTGGAATGGCACTGCTGCAAGCAAGGTTGGTACCAGATGCTCTTCAGGTAACTGCAGCATGATTTTCCATCACTGGCCTTCCTTACAGTGGTTCACATAGTTTCTAAAGGGTTGGTAGAGACCTGGCTGGAGATGCCTGTGTCTGATTCTATCTAGAGACTTTACAAACCCTAGGTGATCAGATGTTAGAGCATTGCGGAAATACTTCAGGATAGCTGACGGCAGATGATGTGGGATGATGAGCAACCATTTCTGCCCCACTGGATCATAGTTCCACTTATGCGATGTCTCTGCATTAACTGGATCTCTCCTTTGGTTGGTTCCTCCTCTTTCAAAGCTTCTAAGATTTTCAGGAGTGCTGGATCATCTCTCTGTTCAGCAACAATGTCATTTAATTCAGTGATGAATGGTATTTCATTCACACTGCTGTGTTCCACCAAAGTGTACCTTGAAAGGCAGTCAGTGTTCTTGTGCTTGTGTCTGTTTTTGTAAACAACTATGATACTGTACTTATGAAGCCCCATTGCCCACCTCACCAGCCAACTTTATGTATCATTCAGGCTAGTCACCCAGCACTGTTAATGGAGATCTGTAACAATGGTGAATGGTTTGCCAAAGAGATATGGCTGAAACTTGTTAATGGCCCAGACAACTGCAAAGCAATCTTTCTCAGATGTAAAGTAGTTCTTCACAGACTTGTAGAGTATCCTGAAAGCATAAGTTATCACCTTTTCAATACCCTTCTGAATTTGCACTGGAACTGCACCTATCCCATAACTGCTAGCATCATTGTGAAGTTCTGTCCTGCTATTCTTGTCATACATTACTAGAACTGGAGAAGATGTTTGTGCTTCACTAATGAAAAGGAAAGATACAGGATAATTTTGACACCTCTCTGCATGCAGCAGTACTTGCAAGAGATATACTTAGCTACAGAAATTGTTCACGAATCGACTGATGTATGAGCTCATTCTGACAAAACTTCTCACAATGAACCTGCCAAATAGTTGGAAAATCTGTGACTGCTTTTATTTTGTCTGGGTCATTCTAAGTACCTTTATCAAAAGTCTTCAATCCTGCCACTATTCAGTATCTATATAGTAAAATTTTTAAGTATATGAGAAAGGATTTAAAAGACATATATAAATACTTAAATATCCATGAACATGATACATGGCAAAATTAAAGTTTCAATGTACAGCCAGTAAAGACATCAGCTTTCAAAACTTGCACCACAATTTACAATAGTCTTACTCAAAAGATAATAAATATTTCATCATGTTCACTGTTTAATTAAACCCTAAGGCCATTCCTCTTAGAACACTTGTATGCACATATGAATTTTTAAAACATCTGAAATGCAAGAGACTTGTTTTCTTGGTCACAGGCTTTCACCAACCATTTATAACAGGGGACTTTAGACAACCAAGTTTAATATTTCCTACTGCAACTAGTGTAAGTTCTCTTCCAGATAAAGCCAAAATTCATCTACTTTAATTTGCTGCAATATTATTATAAACATTTCCTCTAGTGTACATGTGTGTGTGTGTGTGTGTGTGTGTGTGTGTGTGTGTGTGTGTGTGTCAGAGAGAGGGAGAGGGAGAGGGGGGAGAGGGAGGGGAAGAGGGAGAGAGAGAGAAGCGTACAGATATACATGCACAAGAATGTTAGTGAACACCTTCCAGTGTGATATTTGTAAATGCATGGGGACTGATGACCACAGATGTTAAGTCCCATAGTGCTCAGAGCCATTTGTAAATGCATGATGACCCATCCCACAATCATGAAGATTTTTGGATGAATTAAACCAATAAACAAAAGAAGCCCTAACACTGGTTGTGGAAGAATGTATTCATTGTATTCCCAAACAACACCATCATCCAGGATTTTCCATTAGTGTATTAAATAAACCAAATATAATTTTAGCTCAAACAATTAGGGTTCATATTAAATTTGAGCAAGTTTTCACATTAAGATACAAAGTCAGTATAACAGGTAACTATCAATAATACTTAAATATTAGAGCTCATAATTTGTCTGATAATGAGCAAATGTTCATTACATATATTGTTAATGAAACTTATTTTAGCTAAAAAAAATTATAGTGAGAACTATGTTCCACTAACATACAATAAGTTAGTTCTCTGATGCATTTCAGGCTCCTTGCCCAGATGTTTACAGAGGGAAATACCGAGATGTTGACTACCCTGGAGAAGACATGGGAAAAAAGTACGCTGGAGACGTCAAGGAAATCTGCAGGAAAATCAGGGATGATGGTCGTTCAGTATGTGCATTCTTTATTGAGAGTCTGATTAGCTGTGGTGGGCAGATAATTCCACCACAAAACTACCTACGTGAAGCCTTCAGGTTAGCAGATCACTAAAATTAAGTAATGATGAGTTTTATTTAAGGCAATTATCTCAAAAAGGTACAGAAATTTGGAGTTATACTACTACTTTATTCATTCTGGACACACAACGGCCATGATATTTCAAGTCTTTATTTTTATGAACATTTTTCTCTGACTCCTGCATATAGACCAGTGTACTTCTTTTTTTATGCGGGACTTGTCTTCCCTGTTTAAGTTTTGGTTCATCTGGGAAGTTTTGATGTTGCATTTCTTCCTTTGTGGTTCACACTTCCAGATGTTTTGCACCTGATCTCCATCTCTTGTAGGTCTGTTTTTTCTTTACTTAACCAAAAAACTTGTAAAAAATCCAATGCCTAAATCTTGGTGGTTTCATTCATGCCATGTCTCTATAAAAGGCAGTCATTCTTATGTTCATCACAAAGGCTGTCTTTGAATTCAAAGTTAATCAACTTTCAGATAACTTTGGGTGTGAACAGTATTGTTGAGTTTGAGCCCTTTCTCTATTTGCTACATGTTCATGTTCCACAAACATTACAGTTTTAGTATAATCCTTTAATTAATGTGCAAAAGGAAGAGCAGACAGAGTACTAAATATTGTGGCAGTCCATAGTTTATGTTTCTAATTTATTCTCTGCTCATAACGTGTAATTTTACATGCATGTGCAATGTCATGAAAGTATAAGTTACAGCATTACTTCTTACAATGTGCTATATTTAAATAATTCAAACAGTAGGACAATAATTTATTCCATGATGAGCAGTTACCATATAGAGAAGATGCTGAGTCACAGATAGGCACAACAAAACGACTGTCACAAATAAGCTTTTGGCCAGCAAGGCGTTCATCAGAAATAGATGACACACACATGCATGCACATGCACACACCCACACACACTCACGCACACAAACAAAATTCACACACATGTGACTGCAGTCTCTGGCAACTGCAGCAAGCTGACAGTCATTTTGTTGTGCCTGTCTGTGACAGCTTCTCCTCTATATAGTGAGTGACAACTTTCCCTTTCACAATACTGTTACATTCCATCCTGGATTTTCCTTTGTTTGATAATGAGCAGTCGGTGTTGCATGCAATTTACTATTATAATTATTTCTAGAAATAGGTCATTGTTTAAAATATTAGTCATGTTACATACAAGTTGTAAGAGCATTTATGGATAAGCCACTGCTCTTGAGTCATTTTTAAAGGTATCTCCACACAACATTGTAAGACAATTAGGTAACAAATTACTAAAACAGCTCTTTTGACATATACGCTTTTTGCCATTAAAGTTAATCTTCTGTTGATCATATGAAAGTCTGTGTTAAGCATAGTTTCAAGGTTGTGAATTTTAGGGTTGCTATTTTTGAACTTAGTTTCTTCTTTCACTAGCACAATCATGTGTAGCATATACATTGCATAAACGAGGAGATTACTGAAACTAGTGAATAGACTTTTACAAGGCATTCATTGTTTCAGTTTTGGTATGATCCTTAAGCCCCTCTTCTGCAGTATTAAAACACTTTTCATATTAGTGTGGCACATCGCCCCCTTCCTTTCCCCTTTCTCTGCCACCGTGCCACCATGCCATTATTCCAGTAGACAAGAAAGGATATACGAACCCAAAATATACAGTCCTCAGGTATTCAGAATTAATGTGTGGTGATAATCTCCACCATACATATAAACTGGACGTTATTCTTTGGAGACAGTTTCAACTTGCTGCTTTGATGAAAGTTGGTCACTTAGGTATAAACCCAAAAATGTATATTCTTAACAGGTTGTTGACAGAATCTCATCATTCACAGTATTATACCTATTTGGAATACTCTCTTTAAAGTGAATAATATTCATTTTTTCTACATTAACTTTCATATTGTCATTTTTAAAGTGAGCTCTTGCCTTTTTAATAAAATTTATAATCTGTTCAATAAGGCCAAGCTCTGTCTGCACAATAGACATCAGATATGTCATCAGCTTACAAAGTGATCAAACAATTATGATCCAGAGAACTTGGGAAATATATGAATAAAAATAAAATAGAGCCCTTAGGAGCACCAAATATCTATTTCTAATTCTTGACCTTCTCCTCTCCAATACTCCTTTATTATCACACACAGTTTCTGTATGCTGTTGCCTACCTTTAAAATGTTTATAGCAATTGCATACATTTTACAGTGACAATGCTCATTGCAGTTTCTGAAAAGAGTGCTTTGTGATGTACTCTATTGAAAGCTTTTGAGAGGTCCTGGGATACTCCTGCTGCTTGGGATGTTTAATTAATGTTTTCAAGTACATAATGGTCAAACAGTACTGCAGATGCTGTGGTAGTTTGAACTATTCTGCAACTATGCTGGAAATCACTTAAGATGTTAGCATTGTTGCAATGTTCCAAGATTACTTTTAATATTATTTCCTCAATCAGTTTGCTGAGTGTTGAGATTAGAGCAATAGGTCTGTGGTTCTGAACATGCTTTATTTTCCCATTCTTGTGCAAGGGTTTGACTACAGCGAGTTTCAACTTGTCAGGGAATAAACAGTCTTCAAGAACACAGTTTATTATATTTCAGAACTGATCACTAAGGCATGAGGGATGACATCAAACAAAATAGCCCCTTCAGAGTCTCAGAAAGCCTTCACCATGGCTTTACTGGCTGAAGGTGCGGCTATGAACTTTTTCTTTGGAGGAGAGTTGTGTGGTGCCACTCCATGGATTGCCACTTTGTTTCTGGTTCAAAGTGATGCCTCATTACATGCAAGCAATTCTGCACAGATGGTCCTTCACTGCTCTTTATGATATTCTGAACAGTTATGAACCCACTGGGCACACACCTTTGTGTATCACAATTGATGGACAAGTGTGTCAGCACTACCAACAGAGATGACCAATTGAACAGTGAAGTTTTTGATTGTGATGCATTGGTCACCTTGAATGAGAATGTCTGCACATTCTGACATTTCAGCAATCACAGCTGTGTCTGGCCGGCTGCCACACGGAAGACTGGACAGGTCTGTGTGCCGTTGTCGCAATGATGCCTCAGCCAGTGATTCACCATGCTTTGTTCACTACCAGGTCTCCATAGACATTCTGCAAGTGCCTACGGAAACCTACGATTCTGTGGCTTTCGGCCAAGAGAAACTCGATGACAGCTCTCTACTTGAAATGCACCTCCATTACTGTCGTCATTTTGAAAGCTACGCATAGTGCCGCCACTTATTGGAACTTCATGAAACTATACGGGCTGAGTTGGGGATATTGCATGATGCTCTAAAACAAATTTCGTATTTTTAAACCTAAATTGGCTGAGAAAAAAGTGTTGCATTACTTATAGAACACCATTTATACTGTATGTGTTATTATTGCACTGAGTACAAGTTCATGTTGATCTTTAGCCCCACAAGAGAGGATAAAATCTGTAAAACATTTGCTTTCCTGGCACTCATGTAAAGTGTTGATGTTTATATCTGCAAGTGCGACCAGATTTACAATTTTATGACTTGACATTAATTTACTCAGTACTCCATCAAGTCAAATGTCTAGGAGGAAGAAATGCAAGATTCTACATGAAATGTGTTTATTACAAATTATTGCTCTTATCTTTTTTTTACTGGTGATGGAACCATTCACTGTTTCCTTATTTTATTCTTTTTATGATCACCAGGCATGTCCGTGAAGCTGGTGGTGTGTGCGTAGCAGATGAGGTTCAAGTGGGTTTTGGCCGAGTGGGAAAGCACTGGTGGGGATTCCAGTTGCAAGGTGACGATGTTATACCTGATATTGTTACTCTTGGCAAACCAATGGGGAATGGCCATCCTGTGGCAGCAGTTGTTACAACCAGAGAAATTGCTCAAAGTTTCCAGAACACTGGAATTGAATATTTCAATACTGTAAGTATACACTTAATTAAAATTACAGGACAGATTGAAAGCTACATTTTGTTAGCTAAGTCTCATAGTAATGACTTTATGGAATGTGTGTGCTGTACATTACCATAAAATCAGTGACATAATCAAAGCACAATAAGTAATTAAAAGCGAAGAATTTGTCTCAGTTTTCAGAAGTATTTTTATCTTAATAACTTCAGAGACCTGTTTCAGTTGTACAAGTATATTTTGCTTGAAGTCTTCCTAACATAAATGTGCATGCTTCCATTTTTCACTTTATTGTATTAAGACTCTTTCTTAAGACTCCTCGTGTTTCATGGTCATCATTTCTTTTCCACAGGATTAATTATAATCAAGTTTTCCCTGTGACATTTAAGTCTCATCTTTATCTATGATAATGATGAAAGCTGAAGAAATGAATTAGAATTTGTGCTGTGGCCGGGGCTCTACTAGACAGAAATGCTGACCATTACACCACCACAAGTGAGGAGACCCGTGTTCAAGTCCTGGCTGTAGCTCAAATATTAATTCATTTCTTCAGTTTACATCACTATTGTAGGATTAATTCTGTATTTATTTAACGAGATGTTTATCACTTTTTGAACATTTCAATATTACTTCGGTTATAAATTGAAGAAACAAATACTAACACTATCTGAGCAAATGACAACAATTAAATATGCAAAAGGAAATAAGTTACTGTTATTTATGAGCTTTCAGAACTTCTGCACTTTGTTTAAGAGAATGGGAGAGATAGGAAATGAAAGGAAAATAGAAGTTTCTGAAATTGCTGGAGTAGCCTAAACACAAGAAAAGCTTATTCATTTTTAATGAGAGCACACTTTTATTTGGGTGATGGAGTACTTGGTTAGCTACAGTTTGGCAATGGCCATTTATGTGGGTGGACAGATGGTTGTTTAATGGTAGGATTTTGTACAGAGTTAAGAGAGTATGGAGAAGCAAATCTTGCTTGAAGCAGCTGCTGGAAGACTATGAAAAGTGTTTTGGCAAATAGTGAGAGATGCTGTAGGAGGGAAGGGGAAGGGAGGGGAGGAAAGAGTCAGCATTATCCCTGCCTGCTGGATTACAGATTTTTCATTCATTATGTTACAAATTAAGGAGACAGTATGAGAGTCTGCATTCTGAATTGCCAGAAGAACTACATGACATAAAATGTATTCCTTGAAATGAGAATTTATATGTCAGCATGCAATATTCAGAGAATTTGTTAAAGACTCAGAAACTGCAACATAAATAAATTTTGAAATATCTCAGCGTATAGCAAAAAGTTGCCAGCCATTTACAGACGGAGATCTTGTCAAAATTTTTTTCAAGATAGGTGTTAAAGAGAGAAGGGAGAAGAAATAAAGGAGAAGAAATAAAACTTCGAGGTTCGCTGATGGCATTGTAATTCTGTCAGAGACAGCAAAGGTCTTGGAAGAGCAGTTGAACGGAATGGACAGTGTCTTGAAAGGAGGATATAAGATGAACATCAACAAAAGCAAAACGAGGATAATGGAATGTAGTCGAATTAAGTCGGATGATGCTGAGAGAATTAGATTAGGAAATGAGACACTTGAAGTAGTAAAGGAGTTTTGCTATTTGGGGAGCAAAATAACTGATGATGGTTGAAGTAGAGAGGATATAAAATGTAGACTGGCAATGGCAAGCAAAACGTTTCTGAAGAAGAGAAATTTGTTAACATCGAATATAGATTTAAGTGTCAGGAAGTCTTTTCTGAAAGTATTTGTATGGAGTGTAGCCATGTAAGGAAGTGAAACATGGACAATAAATAGTTTGGACAAGAAGAGAATAGAAGCTTTTGAAATGTGGTGCTACAGAAGAATGTTGAAGATTAGGTGGATAGATCACGTAACTAATGAGGAGGTATTGAATAGGATTGGGGGGAAGAGAAGTTTGTGGCACAACTTGACTAGAAGAAGGGATCGGTTGGTAGGACATGTCCTGAGGCATCAAGGGATCACAAATTTAGCATTTGAGGGCAGCGTGGAGGGTAAAAATCGTAGAGGGAGACCAAGAGATGAATACACTATTCAGAAGGATGTAGGCTGCAGTAGGTGCTGGAAGATGAAGGAGCTTGCACAGGATAGATTAGCATGAAGAGCTGCATCAAACCAGTCTCAGGACTGAAGACCACAACAACAACAACAATAACAGGTGCTAAAAACATTTGGCTGGAATCAGTTAAATATTTCAAGAAAATTCAATTAAACTGGATGACTGTGCAAAGGAGAGTTATTGCAGTGATGGTAAATATCATGGATCAAACAAAAACTTGTTCAAAGAAAATTTGTTATTTTTCAGGCTACTGCTGAATCAAATGACATCACCTCCACAACCCAGATGATTGTATTTGGACATGGGATAACACACATACTTGAAATATGTAATGAATTGATTGGAATGAGTTCATTGTCTGGGCAAATTAAGGGTGGTGATATGTTCACTGCAGCACTGGGACAGTGTTCAAACTTTCATTTAAATATGACTAAGTTAGCAGGCATTATGAGTGGTGGAGCACCTTGTATAGTAGGAATTAATTCTGCATTGGTATTATTATTAAAACAGCATTTAGGGGAGTATGGTGATGATTTTATACAATTAATTACACCGTATAATCCGCCAGGAGACTTTGTGCCCAAAGCAAATAGGTTCTGCATATCTCATGAAAGTTTAACTTCTCTTAAAGACACTGACAGCAGCAAATATGGTGTCTCCATTTTTACACAGAAATGAGACGACTAATTTGTGGTAAAATTCTTGTTTGGTTTCTGAATTCAATTGATGAAAGAAAAATTTTCATGAAAAAAAAAATCTCTTAATTAAAAAATATGGTTTGTTTATGTGACTTAGCATTTCTAACATTACAAATCATTTAAATATGTCAAATAAGTTCCTTCAAGGCAAAAATCAATTGATTACTCAGCTTTATGATCCTACTACATCTTTTGAGTGTTTCAAACACATCCGAAGTTGGGCAGTTATGTTCATTTTCATGATTACAAGAAAATGCCAAATAAGTTGTAAGCCTGCTTTAAAAGTATATGCGATGAAATAGTTTCACTTACCAAATGAAAGTGCTGGCAGGTCGACAGACACACAAACAAACACAAACATACACACAAAATTCAAGCTTTCGCAACAAACTGTTGCCTCATCAGGAAAGAGGGAAGGAGAGGGAAAGACGAAAGGAAGTGGGTTTTAAGGGAGAGGGTAAGGAGTCATTCCAATCCCGGGAGCGGAAAGACTTACCTTAGGGGGAAAAAAGGACAGGTATACACTCGCACACACACACACACACATATCCATCCACACATATACAGACACAAGACGAAAGGAAGTGGGTTTTAAGGGAGAGGGTAAGGAGTCATTCCAATCCCGGGAGCGGAAAGACTTACCTTAGGGGGAAAAAAGGACGGGTATACACTCGCACACACACACATATCCATCCACACATATACAGACACAAGCAGACATATTATGTCTGCTTGTGTCTGTATATGTGTGGATGGATATGTGTGTGTGTGCGAGTGTATACCCGTCCTTTTTTCCCCCTAAGGTAAGTCTTTCCGCTCCCGGGATTGGAATGACTCCTTACCCTCTCCCTTAAAACCCACTTCCTTTCGTCTTTCCCTCTCCTTCCCTATTTCCTGATGAGGCAACAGTTTGTTGCGAAAGCTTGAATTTTGTGTGTATGTTTGTGTTTGTTTGTGTGTCTGTCGACCTGCCAGCACTTTCATTTGGTAAGTCACATCATCTTTGTTTTTAGATATATATTTCCTACGTGGAATGTTTCCCTCTATTATAACCATAGAAATAGTTTCACTGATTTATAGCAGAGATGTTGAGTTGCACATTGGCACAACAAAAAGACTTTCACAATTAAAGCTTTTTGCCATTGGTATTGTTACATTCCCTCCTGGATTTTCCATTGATAGATTTATTTAACAAACCCTTTGCCATTTTGCCTGGAAAAGCAACAGAAGTAGTGCAGCTGGAACTCACTGGCATGCAAAACTATGAGAATCTGAGAATTAAATTTGATGAAACAAATTATTAAATTTCTGCTATTGTGTCAGTAGAAACAAACTATAAGTCATAGGTAAATAATGCATTAAAATATGCTGATGATTTCAACTTATATCTGGGAAAAAACTTTATTTGATAATGACCATCAAACAATCATAAAGCGGGAACTACCTGACAAATGACAATTTCAGAGTTTTTCCTTCTCATCCTGTCTGATAAATATCCCCTGACCTGGAGTTCTGGGTGACTTTTCCGATCTCTATCCCTTTTCCTATACCTAACCAGTCCTTTTCCTTCACCCCTCTTCCTTCCCCCTCAACCCTTCTGCCAAAAGAAGGAGCCACTGGCTCTGAAAGTTCACAAATTGTAATACCTTTTATAAGCGTGTTCTTCTGCTGCTGTTTGGTGAGTAGCCCCCTCCTAGGAAGGGGAGCTCCTGGGATAAATGAGTAGTCCTGCCGTAAGCTCCTGCCAGCCTTCATGCTGACTGGTCATAAAACAGGAGAAACTGGGGAAGCATTCTGTTCAGGCTGGTCTGGCAAAGGTGTAACCTCGTAGGTGGTTGTGTCAGTTGATGCAGGCTCGAGTGACAGTGAGTTGCCTGACCTACAGCATCGTCTGCCTAGAGCAAACATTTGATTGAAACTTGGCTGGATTTACCATTCTTGTGTTGTTGTAATAAGAAGAGAAGGCCTGGAGCTGGGTAGCCCTATTGTTGGTGTCAAATAGGATAACAGTCTGGAGATGTCAGCATATACAGAGTATGGCAGACCCTCAAATATGCCAGGAACTGTACAGAGGAGTGATGTGTATGGGACATTTGAAATTTACAATAATCATTTACTTTCTCTTTCTGTTCTTCACTTTGGTACACTTTCCAGATACAAACTTGAAAGGTTTAAAAGCAGTCAGTGGTCCCATTGTAGTAGGAATGTTAATGCATGTGTTCTGTAGCATGCCAGTGAGAGGTGCCAGGAGCTGTTTTATGTTGGCCAAAGTCAACAGGGTGTGATGTCATCTTTTAAATTCTGTAATTTAGGTTTAACTGTCATTATGATAGTGGTGTGTATGGCAATTGAAGTGCTTAACAGTTCATTGTCTTGACTACATCTGTTGTCACTTCCTGTAAGTCCATCATCTTCCTGAGCAACTCATTGCTAGTGTTCACTATGATACAAAATTCATCTTTCAGTGATGCTGCTGTCTTGACAGCTGAATATGTAGGCTTCCACATCTGAAACAGTGGCATTTTTTATTTTGGGAGGAATGCTTGAACATCTTGTATGTCTGTAAACTATCTCAACATTTATATGGAGGTGACCCTTCTGTATCGACACATTAAAGTGAAAAATGGTGCAAAAAATCCGTTCCATGAATAGTTTGGTGACATCGGCAATCACGAAGGTCCACCGCAATTTCTTTGTGAAATCAAAACTCACCACCTTTCTGCACTGGCCAAAAGTAGGTATCTTAGAATTAGTCATGGCAGTGAGCCAGGAGGCAACAGAAGATCATTTTTCAAGTCTTGCTGGCAGAAAACTGACATCCAATGCCCAGTCAATTAAATTCTTCAGGAAATGCAGCTTGACATATAAGTATATGATGTATCAACATTGTGACCTGTGTATTGTTGAGTTGACAGAAGAGCCACATCTCTGATAGCATGAAGGGATTTGCTTTCTTGAGAAAGACTGTTGTGAGCCAACACCATATCACATGAAATGGAAGATCCTTTAGTTGCTGTGATGGTGGAGTGTAGGTATTCTACATTAGAGCAACTGGTTGTGCCTACACCTCCTTGTCAGCCATTACACAGAGGGCTGCATTTTCTAATGACCTGTCCAAATCAAGAGTGGTCCCAACAGTCTTAAGAGCTGACTGACGTCACAGCTATCACTCTACTGTCTGGCAGGCTTGGGGCTGCAGGGACCCACTGAAACTTGACAGAATTTTCATTGGACAGTACTGATGTTGCAGTGTCATTCTCCTTGTTCTGGCAGTGGAGGCCACTCACCTCTAGAGGTGTGCACCATAATTACACTTGCAACACCATGCCCTCTTCATGGGGCCCTACCTCAGTTATCACATAACAACATATTATATGTCTTGTCAGCAATAAGTAACTGTGAGTGTAAATTGGTGGTGTTACATGAAACCGCAGCAATTTTCACTGCAAAAGGTGAGTGGTTAAACTACTACTTGTTGAACATTGCCTCAGACACTTCAGATTCTGTCACCTGGGATTGAAGATTACAGCAGAATGCAGAAGGTGATTTCTGACTGATAAATTTTCTTGTCAAAACTTGCTGGGTTCAAAGTTCTGTCAGTTTATGTATTCGATGAAGCACATTGTCCATAAGGTGCATGTATTTGCACACCGATGGTGTGTTATGCACAATGTCAGCCAATAACAATAAGGTTTGAGTGTCTAAACTATTGAACATCAGAGTGAATTTTAGGTTCTCATCAATAATACCATAGGTGTCAAATGAAACTTCCAGAAGCTGGAACCATAGGTCTGGTTGTTGTGGCATGTATGTTTTTCTGCCATTGTGGAAGATGTGATACAGCTTATTGGTGAGTTGTCCACAAGCTGCAAATCACACAAAGTACCTGGCACCTGTCCAAAATTTATTGCCACCGGTGGAACGGTTGTCACTTCCTCCGAATTACCAAATGACTGTCCTGATGAGGTGGTGTGAATGGCAATATCATCAGGTTTGATGGTTTGTCGTCTGCCATGTCACCACCTGTAGGAATGTCAATCCACAATAAAATACACTTTATTAATTTACTGGAAGAATGCATAAAACACACAGTGAGGATACACAGTACGTGGAATAGTGAACAAAAAGGTAATGTGGGTTCACCAAGAGATATTCCACACTACCATTTTTAGTCTTAGTCTTAGGTTAATTGTGACATCACACATCCATCTTTGTACCATCAACGGTATTACACCATATTTGATAACTTTAGGAAAAAATATTGTCCAATACAGCAGAACCATTATAGGACAAAGACCTGCATCAAGGGAACACTTCATCACAGCTGACAAGTGGCTTAGGTGTTTCTGAAATGTCTTTGAGAAAATAACAAACAATGTTGTCCCTGTAACAATGATATTTTGCCTTTTTAAGATACTGAAGAAAATTTTTCACCATGTGCTGAGGAGTGCTGGAGTGCTGCACAGATCAGATGGCATCTTTGTTCCATCAACAGTATTACACCATATTTGATAACTTTAGGAAAAATATTGTCCAATACAGCAGAACCATTACAGGACATAGACCTGCATCAAGGGAACACTTCATCACAGCTGACAAGTGGCTTAGGTGTTTCTGAAATGTCTTTGAGAAAATAACAAACAATGTCGTCCCTGTAACAATGATATTTTGCCTTTTTAAGATACTGAAGAAAATTTTTCACCATGTGCTGAGGAGTGCTGGAGTGCTGCACAGATCAGATAGCATAACTCTAAAAGGCTATCAGATGTTAGGGAAGCAGTCTTTTCCCAGTCAGTGCATGAATCTTAATCTGCCTGTAGCCAGCCTGGATATTTGTTGTGGAGAAATACTTTTCTCCTGTCAAACATTTCAAGGTGTCATCAATTCATAGCAACGGTTATACATCCTTTTTGGCGATTCTGTGCACCTGCTGTAAATTGACACACAAATGCCATGCGCTATCTTTCATGAGGACCACAGGGGAAGACCAAGGACTAACTGGTGACTGAATGATGCCATCTCACAGCTTCTTCTCCATTTTGTTTTGATTCTCCACCTTTCAGTTGTAAACTTCCTGTATGACCACTGACATGTTAGGGCAGGAGGGGGGAGGGGTGCTGTCACCATGGGGAGGAGGGAGGGGATTTTTGACCACATGAGGGGGATGACTCGCCAGTGCTACCGAGGGTTTTCACATTTAGTTTGCCTCATCTCCACTCTCGATCTGAATGCACCTGAAAATTGATTCTGAAGATCAACAACTACCATAACTGTTCCTCAGTCTAGCCAGCTACTACTGGTGGCAGGACAGTAAATTCTTCTGGCAGGTCATCAGTAACAGTAGCAAAACTTGATTTTCCATTGATGGTCTGAGCTGACTTTCCTGGATTGGGTTGGCTGCTCCTACACTCATTTCCATAAATATGAGTAATCGCTGTTAATGGCAGCTGTTAATCCACAGATCTCCTTGTTGACTTGTGATGGTTATGATCATTGCTGGAAAATAGGTCTTTTTTTGTGAAAATGAGTACCTCTTTGCACCTGGCTATTTAACTGAGTGGACAGACTATTCACTGGAGCTTGTGTTCTTGATTATGATGGAATAAGTGTGTCTTCAGTGATAGAAAATCCTCTAGAGCAACTGTTGCATGAACTTTACCATCTGAAGCTCAAATCTTTGACAGTCCATCATTGCTTATGAAGCCAACAAGAAGCCCCATACAAGGACTATCCTAGCTGCATTCTAATAAAATCCACGAATTTACAGGGATGTGTTCTGTAATTGACAGTTATTCTCACAACACAGGTCCTGTTGGCTGAACATATTTTCCATTTGCAACCCCCAGCACAATGGTCGTTGTATTTTGAACATAATCTTCCTTAGATGGTGACAGCATCTGATATCACAGGAAAGACATCCCAGAATAGACTAGTGCCTGCACAGATTGGCTGCCAGTGTTGTCTTCAGTGTGATTTCCTGATATGTAGGCAACTGCTATTGATAGAGAATTTTCATCTGTTGTGGTGTGACCTCACTTACAATACGTAACAATGAAATTTTAGTTTAGCATTTTTTGGCCAATTTTTGGTACCAGTATTCTTAAGGGGTCTGGTTCATCAACAAAAAAGGAAATCTTGAAAAATTTGTCAGTTTTCTAAATAGTGCAGCTGAAAGAAAAAGAGTTGTAAACCCATGTAATGCTTATCATGTTTCAACAGATCTTTTTGGGAACCACCCGACGTATGAACAACAGCTTCTGATCTCTCACTTTTTTCTCAATTGTATTTTGTGTTGTAAATGAAATAAAGCATATTAATTATTTATGTACAGCATAGATGCTTACATCTCAAAATAAAAACAAATTAGAAGCTTGATTTTTCTGGAAGGCTTTTACATTATTATGTTTAAAGAAGACTTTTAAAGAGATGGTGCTGTCATAAATTACAATCAAAAATTTTTTTTAACAGTGATTATCAAAAATGTGTAATTAACTCATACTTTGTCTTTAAAAGTCTTTAAATTTCGAATTTAAGTGATAAGGGTAATATACTTTCTAGTTATGTATATTTTAAGACAGTATATAAAATTTCAGCCCCCTGTCTTTAATAGTTTCTAACTAATGTCTACCTGAAAATAAAAAAGTGAACTTCTAGGAAATTCAGTGCTTGTTTCTCTACCTACCCTGCATAACACTAATGCATCCCAGGTACATATTCATCTTGTTACTGGTGCTGTACCACCTCCCATTTGTTTTTCAGATGTCTTCTTCTTATTCCTGCTTCACTGGTGGTTACCAATGTGCATGTGGAATGGTACATTAGTTTATTTGTTTTAGTTGTAAATATTTGTCATGTATTGTTGTTTTTCTGACATGTTCCACATCCTGGAGGACCTCCTCACTACGGATCAATTGGAATGAAAGTAAATCTAACGTAATCTAATCAACACTGAATTCTCTGCTTTGAAGAGTCTCCTGTGGTCAATGGCAATTGAAGTTCTTTTCATATTTAGTCCATCAGGCTTTCCCATAAATTCCATAACCCTACATTTTTTGACTGCAACATCACTGAAACATAGCAGAACATCCAGCACAGTTAGTTTCAAAGTATTTCATGTGTGCAGACACTTTTAAACTCCTCTAATTTTGGGGCTTAGTTTGGTACAATTTACTCAAAGTGAGTTTTTTCTTGTTCAGAAAACTACAGAGAATTTTTTATAACCAAAATTTAAAAAAATGATTTTTGGCACTTATTCATGTACAAGTCCCCTTAAGAATGGAAAGGTTTACACAAAATACATTAAGTTATCACTTTTTGCAGTACGGTGGCAATCCAGTGTCATGTGCAGTTGCCAATGCAGTGATGGATGTTCTGGAGCGTGAGAACTTGCGCGAGCACGCAACCAGGGTGGGGAACCACCTGCTGAACCTGATGCGGCAGCTGGCCAACAAGCATCATATCATTGGGGACGTGCGTGGCGTCGGCCTCTTTGTGGGAGTCGAGCTGGTCAGGGACCGCGAGACCAGGGAACCAGCCACAGCCGAGGCACAGCATGTTATATCCAGGTCAGGAACCCATAAGAAACTCTCTTTTATCATTGTGGGCACTATTTAGGACCTGTATCCATTTTACTGTACAATGCAAGACTGATACTGGGCCTTCTTCTTTCCTCTGTGCAGTGCTTTCTCCATGTAGTGTGTCAACTATTAATCTGTGTTACATGATTGAATGTGATGAGCATTTTTATGTGTTTTATCATGTTTGCACTCCTGTGGGTGATAATGTAAAAGAAGGATAGGGAAAGGGTTAAAATCTATCCTGAATAGAGGCAAGCTCTTAAACACATTATTTATGTTGCATAGAGAAACTAAAACAGAGATTGTGTTGATGTGAAAATAACCAGTGACATGTGTCAAACTTTATTTCATTACACCCTGAGCACTTCTGAATACTTCTTGCTCATATTCTGATAGTTTACATCACAGATCTTTCATGCAGATATTGCACACTTTGGTTAAGGTTTGAATGTAACTTTGTACACCGCTTGTTTTCTATGTGAAGCACAGGCTTTACCACATGTACCTATACGTGAAAGAAATTCCATTTATTTATTCCATTCCTTATCTATTTGCCCAGCTGCAGTGTTCCTGTCACTAAAGGCCCTTCCCAACAATCTCTGCTCCCAGAATTACTTTGTTCTTTAATTTCTTCTTTTACTTTGGTCTCCTTTCCTTCTTGTAATTTTTTCTGGAATTTTGTGAAATTCATAATATGTTCCCTGTAGCCCATTTAATTGAGAATCATCTCTCACACGATTTAAGCTCTTTTGCTGCTTTATGAGCTTTTTTAGGTACTCTGTAATCACTGATAGTCCTACAACATATTTTGGCCACTTTATTGCAACCAGTAAGTCTCCCCTAACCCGTGATTCTGGGTGACTTTTCTTGCAATTCTCCCCATTTCCTAAACCTCATCAGTCCTTTTCCTTCATCCTTCTTCTTGCCCCTTCAACCCTTCTGCCAGAAGTAGGAACTGCTGGCTCCAAAAGCTTGCACATTATGTTACCTTTTATGTGTTCTCTGAAAATGCCACTTATGTGAGACAATGTAATCATTCATTTGCAACTTGTGTTCCATAAATCCCATCATGAGGCAGAGACTTCAAAATGTGGAACAAGTCCATTACCAGGCAGAAGCAGACACTACAGGCTGATTCTGTAGAGTATATTGGCAACAATTGACAATTGATGCTAATTTTGGGAATTATTTAGCAGAAAATAAGTTGAAACTTCCTGGAAGAGTAAAACTGTGTGCCAAACAGAGATTCGAACTTGGGACCTCCGCCTTTCACGGGTAAGTGCTCTACCATCTGAGCTACCTAAGCACAACTCATGACCTGTCCTCACAGCTTTACTTCTGCCAGTACCTTGTCTCTTACCTTACACACTTCACAGAAGCTCCCTTGTGAAACTTGCAGAACTAGCATTCCTGGAAGAAAGGATATTGCAAAGACATAGCTTTTCCACAGCCTGGGGAATGTTTCCAGAATGAAATTTTCACTCTACAGTGGAGTGTGCACTGATATGAAACTTCCTGGAGGATTAAAACTGTGTACCAGACTGAGACTCAAACTTTGCACCTTCGCCTTTTGCAGACAAGTGTTCCACAAGCTCCAGTCTCAGTCCGGCACACAGTTTTAATCTGCCAGGAAGTTTCATACCCGTGCACACTCTCCTGCAGAGTGAAAATTTCATCCTGAAAACATCCCCCAGGCTGTGGCAAAGCTATGTCTCTGCAATATCCTTTCTTCCAGGAGTGCTAGTTCTGCAAGTTTTGCAGGAGAGCTTCTGTGAAGTTTGGAAGGTAGGAGCCGAGGTACTGGCAGAATTGAAGCTGTGAGGATGGGTCATGAGTCGTGCTTGGGTAGCTCAGATGGTAGAGCACTTGCCTACGAAAGGCATAGGTCCCGAGTTCGAGTCTAGCTCTGGCGTACAGTTTTAATCTGCCAGGAAGTTTCGTATCAGAGCACACTCTGCTGCAAAGTGAAAATTTCATTCTAGAAAATAAGTTACTTTGGGGGAAAAATACACTGTCCTTTCCCTTACACTATTAACATTCTAATTTTATCTAGCTGTTCAATCTAAGCATACGTAACTACCCAGGCCACAGTCAGCTGTCCATATAATGCTAAAGTAGGTACTCTGTAGTCACTGATAGTCCTACAACATATTATGGTCACTTCTTATGAATGCTGGTCTTACCCAGCATTTAATCTCTATGCCCAAGTATTCTGTTAATTATGGAAGGAGTACTCAGTTATTTTTGGCTTTGAATATCTGGGCATTTCCAGTTGCCTGCATGATGTCTACTGCCAATCTGTTAAAGACTTTCGCTCCAGAATACAGATCATGCTACCAAACCCTACACAGGATGTGATAGTGTGGGGTGTCCATGATTATAGTTCCAGTTTCAGAATGTTATAGAAGGAGCACTACTGCTCAGAATGGCATCATATTTGGACAGCATATTATATACCATTTGTACTGTTTAATGTGCATGATTGCACAAGTCAATAGTTGTAACACTGTTAGTTGGGTAAGAACATCCATCGTGGCTAGGTGGTACCAAACTGGATGGGAAAAACTGGTTTTTAACTGTTATGAGGCCAAAAACAGAATAAAAATCAACAATGACATCTGTTTTTAATTGTTGTGTGACTAAAAAGTACATAAAATCAAAATGATATTGATTTTTAATTTTCCTGAGGCCAAAACCCACATAAGAAGCAAAATGATGCCAGTTTCTAATTGTCATGAGACTAGTGTATGACATGTTCAACATCCCGTCACCGGTTTCTGCCACAAGTTGAAATCAAGTAACAGTATGTTCCACAACAGATCGATGTGTCTTAGGGGTCCGGTTCAGAATTCGTCGTACAATGCATGCCTTCAATTCAGTGACATTCACAGTACGAGCACTGAACAAAACATCTTTCAGATAACCTCAAAGCCAGAAGGCACACAAATTAAGGTCAAATGGTGTGGATGGCCAGACTGTATAGAAAACATAGCTGATAATTCTAGCATTTTCAAAATGACTGTGTAGCTGCCACTTCACTGACTGTCAAATGTGCAGATGAAAGCCATTTTGCATAAAAATGATCCTATCAACACATACATGCTGTTGAAGAATTGGAATGATGTTGATGCACAAGACTGTCGTAGCACTTGCCAGTGATGGTACAGGTAACAGGACCCCCAGGACCTTCCTCCTTAAAAAAATACAGCCCTACAATAAATGATGGCATCTACCTCCACCACACACTCAGCTTTGCAGAATGAAGTGGTACCTGTCGATGTGTATGTGGATTTTCCATTGCCCATGTTCTGCAATTCTGCATATTGACACATCCTTGAAGATAGAAATGAGCTTCATCTGTCCACAGAATATCTCATGCCCATTCATTGTCCACTTCAATGTGAGCAAGAAATTCTCTAGTGAACATCTGGCTTGCTGGTAGGTCAGCAGGAAGCAACTCCTGAAAATGGGTGATTTTGTATGGACAGCAACGGAGGGTGTTTTGTAAGATTTTATGCGCTTTGCTAACAGGCATGTCCAATGTTCAAGCAATTCCCTATGCACTGCATGTTTGCATACTGCCACTCTGTCCTACTGCAATACTGTGGCAATATCTTTGACAGATGTAAGAACAACTGCTTTCCTTGCTCTGCAATGCTGTGCTTCAAATACCTTTTTTCTTGCCTTTGAAAGACTGTAATGCCTGCAGGGCTACTGGCACACAGCCACTATTCTTGAACAAGAGTTTTACCAGCAGTATGTGAACTTTCATGGAGACAGTAATATTAGGCAACTCGGACATAAACTGAGGAACAGCTATGTGTTGTGCATTTGTTGGTGTTCACATTTTGACACTTACAGCACCACCTATTGGTCACATTTTTGTAATTTTTTTTATTCCATTACGTTTCCCTCTGTGAAAATAATGCTGTTGTTGTTGTGGTCTTCAGTCAAAAGACTGATTTGTTGCAGCTTTCCATTCTGCTCTATCCTGTGCAAGCCTCTTTGACTCTGAATAACTATTGCAACTTACATCCTTTTGAACCTGCTTACTATAATCAAAGCTTGGAACCCCTCTACAATTTTTAATCTACACACATACCTCAGACGCTAAATTTGTGATCCCTTGATGTCTCAGAATCAACCAATCCCTTATTCTAGTCAGGTTGTGGTGCAAATTCTTTTTTTCACTGTTCTATTCAGTACCTCTGCATTAGTTACACGATCTATCCACCTAATCTCCAGCATTCTTCTGTAGCATCACATTTCAAATACTTATATTCTCTTCTTGGTTAAACTGTTCATCATCCCATGCATGGCTACACTCCATACAAATACTTCCAGGAAAGAGTTCCCAAGACTTAACTCTATATTCAGTGTTAACAAATTTCAAATTTCTTTTCTACAGAAATGCTGTTATTGTCATTGCCAGTTTACATTTTATATCCTCTCTACTTTGGCCACTCTCAGTTGTTTTGTTGCCCAAATAACAAAACTCATCTACCACTTTCAGTGTCTTGTTTCCTAATCTAGTTCCCTCAGCATCATCTGAGTTAATTCAACTACATTCAATTACCCTCATTTTGCTTTGGCTAATGCCCATCTTAAATCTTACTTTCAAGACACTGTCCATTCTTTCAGCTGCTCTTCCAAGTCCTTTGTTGTCTCTGACAAAATTACAATGTTGTTGGCAAACCTCAGTTTTATTTCTTCTTCCTAAATTTTAATTCCTGCTATAAACTTTTCTTTTGTTTCCTTTACTGTTTGCTCAATGTACAGATTGAATAACATTGGTGGTAGTCTATAACCCTGTTTGACTCCCTTCCCAACCACTGCTTTCCTTTCATGCACCTCACCCCTTAAAGCTTCTGTACAAGTTGTAAACAGCCTTTTGCTTCTTGTTTTCACACCTGCTACCTTCAGAATTTCAGAGTATTCCAGGGTTTGCCTTTCCTTAGCCTATCATCTAAGAGAAGTTGTAGGGTGAGTAGTGCCTCATATGTTCCTACATTTCTCCATGATTCAGACTGATCTTCCCTGAGGTCAGCATCTGCCAGCTTTTCCATTCTTCTGCAAAGAATTCATATTAGTGTTTTGTAACCATGACTTATTAGACTGATAGGTCAGTAATATTCACACCTGTCAGCATTCTTTCTGAAGTCTGACGGTATTTTGTCTGTCTTAATGTATTTTGAGTTCTGTGACAGTTGGCTCTCCCAAGCCTGTCAGTAGTCCTGATGGAATGTCATCTACTCATGGAGCCTTGTTTCACGTTCGGTCTTTCAGTGCGCTGTCAAATTCATCTTACAGTATCATATCTTCTATGTTATCTTCATCTGTGTCCTCTTCCATTTCTATATCATTGCCTTTGAGTTCATCTCTCTTGTATAGACCCTCTATATATTCGTTCCACTTTTCAGCTTTCTTTTCTTTGTTAGGATCAGTTTTCCATCTCAGCTCTTGATACTCATGCAGCTGCTTCTCTTTTCTCCAAAGGCCTCTTTAATTTTACTGTAGCAGTATCAATCTTTCCCTTAGTGAAATACACTTCTAAATCCTCACATTTGTCCTCCAGCCATTCCTGCATAGCCATTTTGCACTTTCTGTCAACCTCATTTTTTTTATGCTTCTGTTTCCTTTAACCTGCTTTAATTGCTGCATTTTTATATTTTTTTCTTTCATCAATTAAATTCAACATCTCCTGTGTTATCCAAGGATTACTACTGGGCCTTGTATTTTTATCTATTTGATCCTCTGCTGCCTTCACTATTTCATCTCTCAAAGATACCCATTCATCTGCTACTATATTCCTTTCCTCTGTTCTTGTCAATCATTGCTTAATGCTTCCTCTGACACTTTAAACAACATCTGGTTCTTTCAACTTGTCCAGGTCCCTTCTCCTTAATTTCCTACATTTTTGCAATTTCTTCAGTTGTAATCTACAGTTTGTAACCAATAAATTGCAGTCAGAGTGCACATATGACCTTGGAAATGCCTTACAACTTAAAATCAGGTTCTGAAATCTCAATAATGAATCCGAAACTTTCCAGTGTGCATTCTGTGTACAAGAGCACATATGAAAAATCTACGTACAAATGAGGAATGACATAATTATAATACTAGAACTCGTAAGAATTAGTATGTAGAAAGGGTAAGGACAACACAAACCCAAAAGCATGTAAGTTGTTCTGGAATAAAACTCTACAGTGCTCTGCCAGTGTACATGAAGGCAATAATAGATGAAGTAAAATTTAAGACTGAACTTAAAAATTACCTTTTAAGCAAGACTTTCTATGACGTAGATGAGTACTTTGATTGTGTGTAAATTTATTGCCAAAAATTTTAATTTGTATGTCTAAACTTGTACTTTTAAAAAATGCCTTGAAAGTGATATTCCATTATTATGTCTGTAGTACTTGTACTAGTATGATAACTTTGTTGTGACAATTCCTACATCATGTAAATGATTTACAGGAAGATAATAAAATGAAATGAAATGAAATGAAATCAACAGGCTGAGCATTTATCTGGTTAAACTTATCTTGGTCTATAAAGAAGTTATCTATCAGTGAGCTGCTATCCTTTACCACCCGAGTAGGAAAATCAATAACGGGTGTCAAATTGAAAGAACCGAGTAATACTTCAAGGTCATTTTTCCTATTACCCTCTTTCAGAGAATCTACATTGAAGTCCTCACAAATAATAATTTGTTTCCCCCTGTCTGACAGATACCACAACAAGGAGTCCAAATTTTTCAGAAATAGATGAAAATTTCCCGATGGGGACCTATATACAGTTACAATTATAAATGTGCCTTTATTTAATTTAAGCTCACAGGCACATGCTTCTATATGTTTCTCTACACAAAACTTTTTTGTTTCTATACTTTTTGCACAATGAAAACTTTTGACATATATGGCAACTCCTCCTTTCTCCATATTTTCTCTAATTACATGTGCAGAGAGCTTATATCCACTTACATTTACCTTATTCATATCAGTAACAATGTGATGCTCAGACAGGCATAGTATATCTTTCATCCTCAGCTTCTAAATCTTCTAAACAAACCAGAAGCTCATCTATTTTATTCTTTAAACTCCCAATATTTTGATGAAATATACTTACATTATTTTTATTTATACTTTTATGAGAACCTTTCCTTATTCTAACATTTGCAGTACTCTCCTGTCTCTCCATATACTTGTGCCCGTCTTTATTAAATTTCCATTCCCCACAGTCTGATTTAAGTAAATGCATTACACCCCTTTGCTCTTCTTTCGAAACCACCATTTGTCTGTTTTCAGTATAAGTGAGTGCAGCAGAGAGTCAATGAGTGCACGTTCTCATTCTGTAGTCACATGGGTGTGTCTCCATGCCGTTCTAGCAGAGAATTTAGGGCCTCAGCACTCTTATAGGGACCACATATTCTGAAGGCAATGACATTATGATCCCTCCAGCAGTTTTTAATTTACAGCCTCCAGCTCATTTCTTTTTTAATCCATCTTATAACACCATCCTATCCCACTTACTTCCAACGCTTTCTGTAGAAGTTTTTATGGATTTTTTTCTGAAAGAATAGCTAATTGCACAGGAGCTTGGGAGAAAGCTGTAGATATCAAAGAAAACTCATTTAATATCTTTCTTCACAATATAAAAACCCCCATAAATAAAAAGGAGTAATTTATAATATCAATATTGTAAGTGGAAAGTCAAATGGAATATCAGCAGTTGTGCTATACTTATCACATCAGTGGAAATCACTGAAATGAGCAAGCTAATATCATACTATAGTAGACATAGTAAAAGGAAAAGGGGAGTAGTTGCATACATATACAATTTTTTTAGTGACAGGCAATACTATGCGATAAATGTTGATATCGGAAAGCTCTTTATGTACAAGAGTGGATCCAAAAATGTGCAGACTAGTGATGCTGACAGTTTACAACCTACCTGTAGGAAATATATTGAGCTTTAGCAAGATACCAGAGACAATAGAAATAATATAAAGCAGAAGGATCTTCCCTCAGTCCTGAACCTGGGACCCAAGTGTGCCTCATGTCCTGCCCTCACAGTCTTACTTCTGTTATTACTTCATCTCATACCTTCCAGACTTAACAGTTCTCCTGCACACTCCTGGAAGGAGAGGCTACTTCCTGTAATTGAAATTCATAGTGAAAAAGTCACTGGCAGTACATCAGGATAATGGCACTGGTACACAGAGTTAGCATCCAAACTGGTCCCACACATGCACAGATCAATGAATCTTTCTGGCCATGGAAGTACCTCAGTATCATGCAAACAATTCATAGAGACTCATGTCGTACATGGGTGAGTGTTGCCCTGTTGAAAAATAGTACCAGATACTGAAATATGAGAGGAAGCACACGAAGAGGAAGGATGTCCGTGATGTACAATTGTTCTATCATTGTTCCCTAAATCACTACCAGTGGTGACCTGAAGTCATACCCAAAGGATGATACTAAGACTAAAATAACTCTGACTCTCCAAAGCATTGGAATAATGGTACCTCTCCCCAGTTTACCACTGTACTTGCCAACAATGGTCATTTGATATAAAGCAGAACTGCAATTCAGCACTAAACGATGGCATGCAACAGCAGTCCATATTTCTTGGTCATGGCACCACTCAAAAAACAGCTGCTTGCTTTGCAGTGTTAATGGCAGCCTATGCACGGGATGGTAATTCTCTGGTCTAACTGCTGCTAGTCTCTGACCCATGGTACAGTATGGCACAGAATGTTGCAAGACGTCCTTTACTCTTCCTTGGATAGCAGTTGCAGATGTGAAGGGGTTACAAAATGCGTGGAATGAGATACAGTGATCCCACCTTGCATAGGTGAAATGTGGTCAACCAGAACCTCAGTGATGCCTATGCCTGACCTCGCGTTCCCATGCAGTACAACATCAGGCCATTGTCTCACCCAAATGCCCTACAAACTTGGATATTGCCTGACTCTACCAAATGGCGAAATGGAGTCCCACTCAAACTCTGTCAGGTGTTGATAACACTGTCTCACATGAGAATGCAGCATCTCTGTGTCACTTAGTGATCGCTCAACATCTATTGATTTTGTTGTACCTTATATACCCTACCAAGACTGGTAACAACACTAATCATGAATAACACTAATACACTCTGATGGCCACAGTGCCTGTCACAGAGAACTGCAACTCTAATTATTTACTTGTTTTATTTATTTTTTGGGAGTGGCTACTTCCATTACCAACTGGATAACATTGCTATATTTGTTGAGGAAGGATCCGTGTTTGATCGCTGGTACCTCCTCAAGTTTTTTATAAGGTAGGGAGGTCTGGAACAAGGTCCACTCAGCTGCATGGGGCCAAACGAGGAGCTGTGAATAAAGAAACAGCAATATCACAGGATTCGTCTACTAGCAATAACAGTTAGAGAGATTGGCAACATACTGATTGCATGTCTCACAGTCACAGATCACTCTTTGTACTGCCCTGTAGGCATCAGTGGGCCAGTTGGAACAGGCTTAAGACCTAATCTATAAGTGATGTGTTACACTGATGTAAGGTTGAATGTTAACAGCTACAGAGGAACAATTAGAACACAAAACTCGTGAATACCAGGCAGGCTTCTGCTGTTGTCATTCATGCAGAGAACAAATATTTAATCTAAAACATTTCTAAAAAAAATGTGATCAGGTATGCTCCAATCATTTGCACCTTCATAGATTTGAAGAAGGTATATGATTTCTTTGACCAACAGATTTTGTTCGGACACTGCCTGACACAACATCAAAAGTGAAATTAATGAATGAAATGTATGATCCCATCATGATCAACACTGCAGCATGCACAGGCAAAGGATTATTATCTCCACAATTGTTCAGCCTAGTCCTGGACAGAGTAATGAGACAATGGGAAAAAGAACTGAAAATCCAAGGACATTGGAAACCAATATGGCTAGGGCAATCTTAAGATGATGATCTAGTCATACTTTAAGGTATAGAAGTAACAGCTACCAAACAAAGAGAAATACTAAAAGAATACACACAAAATTTGGCCTGCAAATCTCTGTCTAGGAGTCTGAATTTTCTGCTTAAAATTAAACATACAAAAATATGCACAAAATATGACAAGATAAACAAAAGTCTAAGTGAAACCTTCGAATCTACAAGAGGAGAGAGCTCACTGAAGACTTGAGTACAAAAAATGTAGTGAGCATATGGAAAGACACAGGACATATGTAATAAGAAGTGCATATCCATTCACACAAAGATCAGACCCTATAACAAAATATACAATAACAAAAGCTGAAACATTGTATGCAAATGAGACACTAACGCTCTACACAAAAAGCGGCATGCAGCACATTCTTGACCCAAAGCTGGTAGAAGAGGGGTACATATTTCACTCTAGAAAAACTACAGTGAATATGCCAAACCGGGCAGTAGATGACAGCAAGTACATTAGCAGGGTGCCACCAACAAGAATCACTGGCAAAATTCTGACGCATACAAGGGATCAAGTCAACACATTAAGCCAAACTCAGCCTAGAAAAACCACAAATTGGACCAATAGAAGCTGAAGACAGAAACATAAACAGAGAGAGGATATACAAATGGAATGTTAGTCAGCAAATGAAGTCCTAAAGAAACTAGGGTCAAAGTGGTCTATAAATAGAAAGAGATTTCATGGAGCAGAAAAAGCAGAGCCCTCGTACATCAGAAGGAATGCTCAGTGAGGCAATTTATCTATTGCTGGACTAGTATTGGGTACACATGCCCTTCATCAGTGGTATCCTATGTATACTGGTTTTTTAGCACATGTCAAAGACAATTGTCAAAAAAATTCACATAATTATGCAATTATGTGACAGTTTTAAACTGCATATAAACATACATGTGGTGCATGCGAAGAATGACTGTTTAAATGTCCCTGTGCAAATTGTAATCAATGTTGTCCTCACAATCTCTAAGGGAGCAATACATATGGGTGTTTTGTGTATTCCTAGATTCATCAATTAAGGCTTGCTCCTGAAAATTTGTAAGTAAGCTTTCTCAGGATCTTCATGGCCTACACACACACACACACACACACACACACACACACACACACACACACTGGCCATTCTTTGGGCTACACCAGTGTTTATAGCAAAATATTAAAATCTTGTGCTGCCTTAACAGGGCTACTGTTGGTATGCCTTTGAAAACAGTCAATCCAAAATCAACAGACTTAAGTACATAGTAGTGACACTCATCTATAAAAACAAAGATAATGATAATATAATAACAGTAATAATAATAATAATAATAATAATAATAATAAGGAGCACGAGGATGTAAAGAGCAACTGATAATAGATGCAGAGGTGACATATCAAACTAAACAAAGGTCGCTACACTATGCATACATTGATTACCAAAAAGCTTTTGATAGTGTACCCCACTCATGGTTACTACAAATATTGGAAATATACAAAGTAGATCCTAAATTGATACAGTTCCTAAACATAGTAATGAAAAATTGGAAAACCACACTTAATATCTAAACAAATTCAAATAATATCACATCACAGCCAATACAAATTAAGCGTGGAATATACCAAGGATACTCATTAAGTCCTTTCTGGTTCTGCCTTGCTCTGAACCCACTATCCAACATGCTAAATAATACAAATTATGGATACAATATTACTGGAACACACCCACACAAAATCACACATTTGCTATACATGGATGATCTAAAACTACTGGCAGCAACAAATCAACAACTTAACCAATTACTAAAGATAACAGAAGTATTCAGCAATGATATAAATATGGCTTTTGGAACAGACAAATGTAAGAAAAATAGCATAGTCAAGGGAAAACACACTAAACAAGAAGATCATATATTGGATAACCACAGCTACTGCATAGAAGCGATGGAAAAAACAGATGCCTATAAATATCTAGGATATGGCCAAAAAATAGGAATAGACAATACAAATATTAAAGAAGAACTAAAAGAAAAATATAGACAATGACTAACAAAAATACTGAAAACAGAATTGACAGCAAGAAACAAGACAAAAGCTATAAATACTTATGCTATACCAATATTGTCCTACTCATTTGGAGTAGTGAAATGGAGTAACACAGGCCTAGAAGCACTCAATACACTTACACGATCACAATGCCACAAATATAGAATACATCACATACATTCAGTAACAGAAAGATTCACATTAAGCAGAAAGGAAGGAGGAAGGGGATTTATCGATATAAAAAACCTACATTATGGACAGGTGGACAATTTAAGAAAATTCTTTATAGAACGAGCAGAAACTATCTAAATACACAAAGCAATCACTCATATAAATACATCGGCTACACCATTGCAATTTCATAACCACTTCTACAACCCTTTAGATCACATAACATCAACAGATACGAAGAAAATAAATTGGAAAAAGAAAACACTACATGGCAAGCACCCGTATCATCTAACACAGCCACACATCGATCAAGATGCATCCAACACATGGCTAAGAAAAGGCAATATATACAGTGAGATGGAAGGATTCATGATTGCAATACAGGATCAAACAATAAACACCAGATATTACAGCAAGCATATTATTAAAGATCCCAATACCACAACAGATAAATGCAGACTTTGCAAACAACAAATAGAAACAGTAGATCACATCACAAGCGGATGTACAATACTAGCAAATACAGATTACCCCAGAAGACATGACAATGTAGCAAAAATAATACATCAACAGCTTGCCTTACAACATAAACTTATAAAACAACATGTTCCCACATACAAGTATGCACCACAAAATGTACTGGAGAATGTCAGACAATGTCTGCTTGTGTCTGTGTATGTGCGGATGGATATGTGTGTGTGTGTGCGCGAGTGTATACCTGTCCTTTTTTCCCCCAAGGTAAGTCTTTCCGCTCCCGGGATTGGAATGACTCCTTACCCTCTCCCTTAAAACCCACATCCTTTCATCTTTCTCTCTCCTTTCCCCTTTCCCGATGAAGCAACAGTTTGTTGCGAAAGCTTGAATTTCGTGTGTATGTTTGTGTTTGTTTGTGTGTCTGTCGACCTGCCAGCACTTTCGTTCGGTAAGTTACATCATCTTTGTTTTTAGATATATTTTTCCCTCGTGGAATGTTTCCCTCTATTATATTCATATCATTAATTTGAACCCAACAATAGTTTGGAAACTATTAGAGACAGAGCATCATGGTTTGTTGTAAAACATTTACCAGCCCTCAAATTTTTTTCTATTATGCCAATATTTCAGTGTGTGGTCTACTTGTCACTCACAGAACATCAAGGTGATATTTGAGCTCTGCCCATGAATGGGTCATTGTTGCAGCATCAATATTTCTGATTGTTTCAATGATTCATGCAGAAATGGTAGCAATGTCATTGACTGGTATTTTTTACAGTGATCCTTAACATAACTTCACAAAAAGAAGTCTACTGGTGTGACACCAGGAGACTGTGGGGGGGGGGGGGGGGGGGGCATGCAATGGGTTCATCATAATACATCCACTTCTCAGGAAATGTCTCATTAAGCGCATCCCACATCTTCATACTCCAATCTATGGGTGCACCATCCTGCTGGAGAATGATGGACAGATGCAGCTCTTCAGTCTGTGGGAGCAGGAACTGTTCGAACATGTCCATATAAACATATCCCATTATGGCTTTCTCTGCAAAGAAAAATTGGCCCATCACCCTAGTGTGCATTAAGCCACATCAAACATTAAGGTTTGTGCTATCATTGATTTTTTCACTTGTGTTGTCTGGATTATCAGAGCCTTAAATCCTACTGTTGTGGCAATCCGCATGACCAAAAGTGTGGAATGTCATTGTGAAGCCAGCATGGAACATGTAAATGCAAACTGCAAAGGACAGACAGCAGACTGCAATGCTTGGACATTTTCACTTTGTCGACAAAATACGTAACACTTAATGGACAACTGGTCTCGGTTTCTTCAGTTCACATGATGCACGACAACTGACTTTGGGGCTTGTGTTGAAATACAGCTTGCACTCTGTGACACATGCTCGAGGCAACGGGGCATCCACTTCAAGGAAGTCTTTGACACTGCCTGTCTTTTTAAAGTTTTTGAACCATCTCATTATGCCCATTTTTACCATTGTTGCCCTTCCATATTGTCGTTGATAACTCTGCAGTACTGGGGTCATATATTTGGATTCTGCATACCAGATGACATATTACACCTTCTGCTGGTGTGTCACTATTTTTATACATTCAGAGACAAATTTACAACAAAAGACAAAGGAAAAAAACTTGGAGAGCCATTAAACATTTAACAACAAACTACGGATGTCTGTCTCTAATGGTTTCCAAGTTGTGATTTTTTGAAATGATAGTGTGACTTTGTGGACACCCTGTATGCTACATATATCTCATAAAACGAACACAACAGTGGAGTCAAAGCTTACTGTCAGTGGTTCCTCCCACACACCATCCACAAATGGAACAAAAAAGGGGGAAAATGATAGTGTTAATACAAGTACACTCTGCCACACACTGCAAGATGGCTTCTGAAGTATGGGTGTGCATATAAAATACCTCCAAGATCTGTTTTCTCCTAACATCTTTGTCTGAAGATTATTATTTCTTGAAACTGATCTACTTTCATGCTGTCTCTCTATCGGAAAAAATAATTATTTTGTTATTTTGATAGAGTAAACACATATGATACAAATACATTGTTCTGTTGCAGTTTTTTTGTGACTTTACATGCTACGCATACAATAACATCATGTTTACAGATTAACCCAGTATTAACTGTCCACAGAACTCAAGAAGCTACTGTTCTCAACTTGTATATCATTGTGGACTAAATATCTCAGTTACGCTCTCAGATAAAATATTGGAAATTCTCCTAATCCTTTGTTCATTTCTGCTGCACTAACAATCTCTTCTCACCCAAGAAACGCAGCATCTCCTCCATTATTATATTAAACTTTTCTGTAATTGTTCTGTTGTGACTCAGTAATTTCACATCGTTAGATTTCCCGTGATCAAACCATACTTTTGTAATATTGCAGATTTAAAAACTCATCCCACCAGTCTAACAACCACACCTTTTTTTGCACCCCTTGACATCAGTGCAGTTGGTTATAAAGAAATACAAGGCAGCAGTCACATTGTTTGCCAGCTGTGTTGCTATTACTGTCCTGGCTTCTGCTTTTGCCTGTCTGCCAACAAGACTGTCAACCAGAATACATGGCTACTGGCAAACAGTGCCTGACTTAGAAATAACGCCTACAGTTACTGAGTAGTCTGTCCAGCAGATATTTATTAGCTGTTAGGCAAGCAGAGGTATATAGCTTTCCCCAGATGCTAATCCCTTTTTAAGTTACTTAGACAGTACATTTAAAACAACAGTTTGAAGACAAATATTTAAAAGTTATGGTAATTTCTTCCCTTTTATTCCATCTCTTATATTCTCAGTATACTGTATTAAAACAAGTGTTTCTTTGTATCTTTCATTCACATGTTCTCACCCAATACATTTTTATTTTGGCTTACTTTTTAATTTGCCTTAAAAAAAATTCTTACATACTTAATATTTATTGTTGTATCCCTTCAGATCCCAATGTTGATATTCCACTTCTCCTTATCCTTTTTTACAGCTCCTGGAGACTTGCACATAAATACTGAAAAACTGAAGCATAAGAATTGCATTTTGGCATCCAAATGCTCCCCTACATGACAGTTATTTTTTTTGTTTGTTTGTGTGTGTGTGTGTAAAATCTTTAAGTACATGTATGCAGTATCAACCATCATTCATGATTTGAGTAGATACCTGACCTAATTTTTGAATCCAGAATGAGATTTTCACTCTGCAGTGGAGTGTGCGCTGATATGAAACTTCCTGGCAGATTAAAACTGTGTGCTGGACCAAGACTCGAACTCGGGACCTTTGCCAGTGCACACTCCCCTGCAGAGTGAAAATCTCATTATGGAAACGTCCCCAAGGCTGTGGCTAAGCCATGTCTCCACAATATCCTTTCTTTCAGGAGTGCTAGTTCTGCAAGGTTTGCAGAAGAGCTTCAGTAAAGTTTGGAAGGTAGGAGATGGGGTACTGACAGAAGTAAAGCTGTGAGGACCTGGCGTGAGTCGTGCTTGGGTAGCTCAGTTGGTAGAACACTTGCCCTCGAAAGGCAAAGGTCCAGCACACAGTTGTAATTTTTGAATGTTGTTTCCATACTCAAATTTACATTATCATTTATAATTTGCAATGATATCATGAAAGACAACTACTCACTGAGCAGTAGATAAGCACATAAATAGGAAGTCAAAAAGAGTAATTCAGTTTTCAAACCCTCGTTCTTCTTTATATTACACATACAGCATATATCTTCACATCCTGATACTCTTCTTTACATAACTTTAACAACATACAATCATGCTGTTCTCCATACCTTCTTTTTCAGTACTGTTATTCTATTTTTTGGTGTCTCATTTTATTGTTTTCTTACTTGCCTTTTATTTTTTATCTTAATTCTCCCCCCTTCCTGCTTTAGTCCCTCCCCCACCCCCTCCCTAATCAATCTTCATTTCCTCCCAGTTTGTAACTCTACTATTGATTTTACTTCTCTTCCTCTTAATCCATCTATACTTCTCACTCCAACTTCATCATTTCTGGACAGAAGTGCTTCTCAATGTACTCATCCTACATATTCCTCCCTTCTCCTCAAGAAAGGAACTACTAGTTCTGAAAGCTAGGTTCCTTCTTGTACTTTTATGGGCAGTACAAAGAATTTTGCCTCCTGGAGGTACGTATGGCCAGCCAGCTTTATTCGTATAATATTTTTGTTCCATCTGCAGTTTTCCATTGCCATATTAATTTATTAGCCATTAAGAACTAACTTCATATGAGTACAGAAAAACACATTCCTGAACATGTGCCATTTACAGCTATTTATTTAATAACAAAACTGATACTTTATTATCTCTAATGGGAAATTAAGACTTAACTAACAGGAATGTGAATCAAACAGAATCTGTTTCTGTCCTTGATTAATGAGAACAATCATTCAAATCTGACTGGGGAGAAATCACGTATGGGGTTCCTCAAGGCTCACTCTTAGGTCCACTACTGTTTCTCACATATGTAAATGATCTACTGTCTAATGTACAACAAGCAGAATTAGTTCTTCTTACAGATGACACCGGTACGGTATTCACTTCCAGTATACATACAGAAATGGAAGAAATAGTAAAAAAAGTTCACAGAAGTATCATTGACTGTTTTTCTGCGAATGGTCTTACCCTGAATTTCACAAAGACACATCATATTCAGTTCTGCACCTCTAGGGGTACTGTACCAGTGATAAGTGTAACACATGGTGATGAAATAATACATGGGGTGGAAGCTTCAAAATTCTTAGGTGTCCATATTGATAAGAATTTAAATTGGAAAAAAAACACATGTTGGAACTCCTGTCTCCTGTACATCAAATCAAATGATTTGAAAATTGTATGTAATGAGATGAATAAATCACAACCCATAAAACAACTTAGTTCAGCCACATTTGCACTTAGAATCATTGCAAATTTTGGAGAGAGAGAAATCAGTAAGTTCATATATTTTTCTTATTTTCATTCAGTAATGTCATGTGGAATAATGTTCTGGGGTAACTCATCTTTAAGAAAGTGCTCACCTGCAATAATCTTGTAGACATCTGTTTAAGGAGTTGGGCATTCTGACCGCTGCTTCACAGTATACTTACTCCCTCATGAAGTTTGTTGTAAATAATCCACTACAGTTCAAAAGGAACAATGAGGTACATAATTACAACACTAGAAGAAAAATTGTCATTCATTACTCCACATAAAGGTTGTCTTTAGCACAGAAAGGGTGCACAACACTGCAACAAAAATTTTTGACCACTTATCCAGTGCTATAAAGTGTCTAACAGACAGCAAGGTAAAATTTAAAAATAAATTGAAAAGTTTCTCCATGACAACTCCTTCTATCCCATAGAAAAACTGCTATATTTGTAATGTCTAAAAGGTTGTGGGCAGGAATTGCTAACTCAATCTTAATTTTGGGGGAGGGGGAGGTGATGATTAGAGTAAAAATATATGTACAAATTAATCTGCAATATGAATGTAAAATGACTCATTCCACCTAATGGCAATTTACTGTGCAATATGATCCATGGAGCATGAAAGTAACTTAATAACTTAAATTTGTAACTTCAATTTATCTCCCTATTAGCTCATGTACTAAATGTATCAGTCTATTTCTAATGCTCAATTATTTTTAAATAGGCTGAAAGAAGAATGTGTGCTCCTAAGTGCAGATGGTCCAGACAGAAATGTGTTGAAGTTCAAGCCGCCAATGGTCTTCAGCCAGAAAAATGCTGATCATGTGGCCAGAATACTGGATGAAGTTCTGAGTGAACTGAACGATGATGAAGATGTAAGTTTCACTGTGTTGTACTTTAAATTACAATTGTAATGGCTCAGTTTTGATATATGTTACTTAAATATGTAGAAATGTCAACAGCTTTCTACTCTGCATTATCATAATTTGCAGATGGTGGAGGAGAATCGATCTGTTTCTCCAGAAATAAGAAAGATACGTGAAGATCCTTCTTACAACAGTTCCCCAAACGAGAAAAAAATGAAGCTGGATGGGGAGAAAGCAGAAAATATCATCAAGACGTGAAGAGAGAGAAATATATATGCTGCTGACGATTGCTGTTGGTCAGATTATGTGATATGTTAGATAAAGTGTATGCTGCTGCAATTCCATGGTGCTAATTTAAATAATTGACGTGCCACACATTAATAAATCTGCATATACTGTAATGTTAACAAAATGTATTTTATGTGTCGTTGCTTGTGTAATCGTTTTGCAAGATTTTATGTTTCTGCATATATACTTATTACCTGTTAATGCTGTTTTCATAATGTGCTCCATTCGAGAAGTGTGCCTGCATCTATATTTTTGTATCAACCTGTAATTTCTGAAACATCATAAGAAACTTCAATTTCATCCCAGACTATACCCATAAAATATGGTGCTAAAATTGAAGATGTTATTTATATCTGTGATTCCATTCTATTGAGAACATATGTCCAGTTCCCTATTATTCAGAGAGAGTGAAAGATGACTGACAGATGTGTATGGATGAGAACAAAATGTCCTGTATAACTAGTTTTATAGTTACTATAACTGAACATTATTGAATAAAGAGTGTTCTCATATCAAATCAGTTTATTGCATCACACATATCATTCCATCAGTGGTTTCAGTCTTTTATACCTTTTGCTTAGTGGTTGCTAGACTACAAATCAAGGATCTAAGGTTCAGTTACTGGTGACCCTATGATTTTTCCTAATGCTTTTCCTTTCTTTCATGTCTGACAGTTACTCATTAATGTGGAAAATGTAGTGTCATCCAGACTCCACTTTAAGCTGTAGTTATAATTGTCTGTGTTCAGCATTTCTAAAGAGAAATGAATATCATTTCCAATAGGGCAGTGCCTAGTAAAGCACTGTAATCTGCAAGCCAACTTTTGAGTTGATGGCAGCTGTACTTACTTTTTTCCTTGACAGTAAGGTTCCAGTAACAAATAGTAAAAGGTGCAATGCCCCATTTGTGACTACAAAATCTGGTAATATTTCTGTAGGTTCTGAGGTAAATGCAAAATCTATTAGAGTTCTAAATGAGGATACCTTATGACCCACTTCCAGCTCAGTGGGAATTGATGAAAATACCTTAGAGTTCAAATGAAAGTTTTGTGAAAAAGTAGACTAATATGTTATTAGAGCAACAAATTAGCTTTGTTACCACAAAACTAGGTTTCTCTAAATGAAAATCTGACAACTGCGGTTTGTATTTAATATTGCACTGCAACATAAGAATGAAAACAAAGAGTTGCCTAAAATTTTGATTCTCTGATGTAACTTGGTGTACCGTATATTTCCGAAACGCTTTTCTGTTTCACACCATGCACTGGCAGAGGTATCTACTCTCATACTGTATGCCTGAGGGGCATTATTGCGAGCTGCTGGCTACCAGAACATATTTTGGTTAGTGTTTTTCATTCATTCAGATGAAGACTCTTCAAGGAAGTGGAATAACTCAAGGTATACCAGTATGGTAACAAAAGACATAAAATTCTTATAAACGTGATATGTACTTTGTATCAACAATAACCTCACATTATACTGATAAACAGTATTTGTACGAATGCCAGCTAATTTAACCTAGCAAATTTACCTATATAAATGTTTTAGGAAACAATCCGAGCAACTGTGTCAGGCTGTTGTTTATCATCTAATAAAGTCATCAGAAGATCAAAGTAGAGACATCTGTATGGTGCAAAAAATGGCCATTGACCCTAAATAACTGAAGGTGTGAGGTCATCCCCATGAGTACTAAAAGGAATATCTGTTGAACTTCGGTTACACGATAAATCAGTCAAATCTAAAGGCCATAAATACAACTAAATACCTAGGAATTACAATTCTGGTTCTCCAAACTTAATGCTCAGATGTGTTATCTGCTTTCCAGTCCAAGCATGGATTTCACCTTTTATGCCTTTGAACAGCAGTGTCAAATCATCGACGACTCCTTTGTAGAGAAATAGTGTGAAACAGACATATCTGACCAAAAACTATTCTTTCTTTGCTCCACAGTCAAAGTTTTATGGCCTCGCACCACATTTTCTTGCGACGGACATGTGCATCACCGATGATTGTTTTCGAATTGTAGCTATCCCTCCGATTATCAATTTCTGGTGTTCTCTTCAGCTAGCGATTGTTACCTTCAGTTCTGAAGTGACTTTTACAGCTGTCATGATCTTATTTTCGTCGCAATGACGATCGTCTGTCACGATCACTCAACACACACTTTTGTGCGCCCTGTGACTCGTGGATTATGTTTTTCGACTTTCCCTCTGTGTGGTAAAGATCTTTGATATGGCGTTTCTTGCAGTGTCAAACACTTCGACTCCCTTGGTTACGAAGCACGCCCCTTACGAACATCAACAATTTGCCCATGTTCGAATTCACTTAGCTCACAACTCCACAAAACCCTGTTTTGAGCAAGACTCACACTTGCAACGTATTGAGAAAATTGCACAGGTGCTGTTCCTAGTTAAATACAACAACACAATCTGCAGGCTTGGCTAGAACCTGCGTTTACGTTCAGGCACGCTTTTCTCGCGGCGTTTCTGTAGTTTTGCCGTGCCCCTTTATGTACAGAGCGATTCAGAATTACTATTACAGGCTTCCAGAAGCTGTGGAGGGGACTTAGTAGATGAAGTGAAGATGAGGAACCCATGTCAGGAAATGTACCATTTGGTTGTAAAATCAGTTTGGGGACTGGATCACTTTCAAATCTCCCGCTTCACGGTACGCACACAGCAGAGAGAATGAATTCCGACCTGCGTGCTGTAAGAGCCCATGGCATGGGCCATACTCTGAGTAATTGTATTTTTTTTCTTTTCTTTATTGATTTTCAATGCCCCCCCTCCCCCGAAGGGGGCGGGCTGGCAACAGCTTACTACGCTGCTCTACAGCCTACAGGTAATTGTCCTCGGCTTCTCTTCTAAATGACGAATGACGTCCTCTACAAATTCGAGAGTGCAGCGCATCAGAGGAGCGCTACAGCCAGCCTTCCAAGTATGGAACATACCAGTTTCTCGCTGCCGTTGTTGTGGTTATGACGGAGGTGCTTCTGCATGATTCGTATTAATGTTTAACCCTTTCGTGAGCCGTGGGAAACATGCTTCCCACTACGATGATCTCGCTCCTAGTCCCGTGGGATTCACAGTTCCCATCTCTGTACGGTGCTACCACCTAGTGAACGGTATAGGGTACTACTTCCCGCCGTTTTTGCTGTACCTTCGCGCAGAGCATTGTATAGCTGAGTGTTGCTCTGTAGAGGAGCGTTTCCGTGCTGTTTGCGTGACATTTTGTGATTTACCCAAATTTATGAAGGAAAACGTAAAATTGGAACGAGGAGAATTCCAGTTTGAAACAAAGGGAGCCATTTCTGCAGTAAAATGGATGGATAACCGTCCAGTCACTTTCCTGTCCTCAATTCATGACCCATGAGAAACAGCCACAGTGCAAAGGAAAAACAAGGATTGTGCTAGTACAGAGATTTCTTGTCCTGAAGTTGTGGCAGAATACAACAAAATAATGGGTGGTGCCGATAAGTTTGATCAGTTACAAGAAAGGTATGCTATTGGCAGACGTTGTGTAAAATGGTGGCACAGAATATTTTATTTCCTGGTGGACGTTGCTGCAGTGAACAGTTTTGTCCTGTGGAAAATAAGTAAAGGAGAAAGCGGACAGCATGATCAGCTCACATACAGGATCCATCTAGCCAGACAATTGATAGCTGGCTTCTCATCCCAAAAAAGGCGTGGCCAAAAACCTGTCTTTCTGGCAAAAAGGGGTAAAGTACCTGAAAATTTCCGTCATGTGGCTGTAGGGGAGCATCAACCTATTTTAGGAGAAACCTACTGGACGTGCCGTCATTGTAGTACCAAAGCTGCGGAAAAGAGCACTCGCTGTGTTTGTACACATTGTCAAATGCCACTTTGCATAGACCCATGTTTCAGAAAATTTCGTGGAAAGTAATTGTGAACAATCATTGTAACAATAGAAGTAAATTTATCAAATAAATATGACATATATTGAAAAAGTTGTTTTTGTCATTTAACTCCCAGGAAGGGCAGTGGGAAGAATACTCCCCACCTTGTTGTGTGTCCTCACTTTTACAGTTGGAGCAAATTTGATATTCTGTATGATAAATACACCTGTCTGTTAACTACTATCTGCTCTCCATTAATTAAAAAAAAACTGCTCAATAATTTTGCCCACAAAAGGGTTAAAAACACCCGAAGCGACATAGACGTCACTGCAAAAAGTAATTTAATATAAGGCACACGGCGCGGAAAATTTGGAGAAATACCCCAAAAGTGTCTATGATGCAGTTTTATGTCACAATAACGGAAATAATGGCAGAATTTTAAGTGCTGAAGAGAGTTAGTATAGATCCTGGTGTGTTTACAACACCGCCGACGATAGCAGGGTCAAGAAAGCTAACAGATCAGTGTCTTACCTGCAAATACAGGCCATGCAGATTCGTAGAGGAGAGAAGAGAAACCTGGAGAATGAGGATTATCAGTACGGAGTATTTTAAAATTGAGGTAAGCGTATCACATGTAGAAGTAGGAGAAGAAAATCTTTCAACCTCATAATTTCACCAGGTGCTGACGTCAGCGCTCTATTCTCAGCTTCTGTGCGTACCAAGAAGTACGGAATTTGAAGGAGGTCAGAATTTCAAACTTATTTTATAGCCAAACCTTACATTTTCGGACATTGGCTTATTATCAAAACTTCATGTGCTACGTCCGTCTGCAGGCCCTAGAAACCTGTAATAGTGATTTTGAATCACCCCGTATACAGGGTTTTAGGTTTATAGCATTTTGCTCTGATTGTTGCCAGCATCATATTTAAAGTACCAGGGAAGCAGGTTGCTAGCCTTACTTGCCCCGAGTCCCATTGGGTTTTACCCCTAACGGCTGAGGGACTAACCGGTGGATTTGGAAGTCTTTGCCGTCTGAGCACAAAGGTGACCACGACTCAGAATATGTCTGAGATACCCAGCCTTATTCCAAAGTAACTGGTATCCCGACTGTCAGGACCACTTACTTGGCCACTCATACGTTGCCCGTGGTTCATGAACTAGGACATGACTACAGGAACCCACACCATGAACCACCATAGGTTTATAAGAGCTGAAATTTTATCGATGTGAGGACAGTGTGCTGAACAACACTATATCAGTATTTACTTCATTTGCAGAATTAATAATTATAGCTAATACAACTAATACGTTTTTGGGTTGGTTAGTACCTCCAAGCACGTTTGGCACAAGCAAGGTATTACCGTTTATTTTGCCCTGGGCTGCAGGTCAACTACTGAAGTGTGGGTGGCATGGACATAGACAGGTGTAGTCTAGTTTGTTGACCAGTTACGAGCGTGCAGAAAACAGCAGTTATACCTGTACTCCTAAGACGCTGTATATATGCGTATGTGCAGTCACTTCAACCCACAAGTAAAGGAGCACGCTGACCACTCAGCTATGGGGGCGGACAAAAAATGTCTTGTGGCTCTACAGCCTCGTGCAAGTCTTTTAATTCGACGCCATCTCTACGACTTGTCTGTCCTTAAAACCAATGGCATCCGGTTTTCCCCAGATGATCACCCATCCAAATAGTAGCTGCGCCCAGCGTTGCTGAACTTCACTGATCCGGCGGGAACAGGTGTTAGCAATATGGCAAGACCCTTGGCTTTTGTTGCAACATGCCTAGCTTCTTAATTGGACTTAGAAACATGAAATTTGCTGGGAATGTTTATCATCTGCCGTCAGTTCCCACTAGGGACGGATTTTGTAAAATCCAACCCCTTTTAGCCTGAAACTGATCACTGTCGAGTTGTGTGAATTGATACACTCATCGTAAATCATTTATCCAAGGATATGAAATTTGAAGGGTTCATTCTTTGTGTGACATAGACCCAAAATTCGACCCCTGTGGTGTTGAAACGGAGCTTTGAAGGTTTTTACGAGGGTGAATCAAATGAAAAACTTAAATTTGTAATAACAAATCGAAATTTCGCGCCGTTATCCTATAAGTTGGTAAGCGTGCTACAAACAAGTGCAGAATGGTCTGTAAGTGGCAGCATAGTGCAGGTGCACACATACCGTCGCAGTATCAGTATAAAGATGGCCGTCCCACTTGAGACTTGCACCAGGGAAGAACAGCATTCTGTTATTCGGCTTTTGCGTAGTGAAGGCTTGAAACCTATTGAAATTCGTCGACTAATGAAGGCTCAGTATGGTGATGCATGTTTGTCACAGCAGCAAGTCTACGCATGGAGTAGGAAGTTCGCAAATGGTGTGACTTCAGTGGAAGATGCTCCTCGTCCAGGTCAGGCACAACGAGTTGTGACTCCACAGAACACTGCAGCAGTTGAAGCCATAGTGAAGGAAAACCGCCGAGTGACACTGAATGACATTGCAGCATGTTTACAGATTAGTCATGGGTGAGCGCACCACATTGTGCATGATGTGCTCCAGTTTCACAAAGTGTCTGCAAGACAGGTGCCACGGCAGCTGACTCCTAAAATGAGAGAACGACGTGTTGATGCTTGTGAAGAACTTCTTCGGCGCTCTGAACGAGAAGGCTTTCTTGCAAGAATCGTTACTGGGGACGAAACCTGGGTTCACTTCCACCAACTGGAAACGAAGAGAGTGAGCAAGGAATGGCGCCATTCCTCATCACCAAAACCAAAGAAGTCTCGAGCGCAACCATCAGCAGGGAATTATGCAGACTCCAAGGGCGTACCCAGGATCTGAAGTAGGGGGGGGGGGGGGTGGCAGGTCATACTAGTCTCAAGAAACAAGGACTCGAGACAACATACAACACTTCTTATTAAATAAAACAGTAAACCAGTGAAAAACTGCTTTTAATAAACATTTTAAATACAAGAATGCACTTGTATAATCCGAGAAAACATACAGCGTTTCTTATTAAATAAAACAGTCAACTAGTAAAAATTGCAACTGCCCCCCCCCCCCCCCCCCCCCGCCCTGCCCCTCGCTGGGTACGCCTATGGCTCTCTTTTGGGACGAAAAATTTTGGAGCATTACATGCCTAGAGGGACCACTGTCACCAGTGCATCCTACAAAGATCTCCTAAAAATCATCTGCGGCCTGCAATCAAATCAAAGCGATATTGATTGCTGTTAGCAGGTGTTCTTTTGCAACATTACAAAGCAAGGCCCCACACTGCCCGTACAACAGTTGCAACAATCAGAGACCTGCATTTTGAGTGTCTTTCTCATCCATCATACTCATCAGACCTTGCCCCAAGTGATTTTGATATGTCTGGACCACTCAAAGACGCAATGGGAGGAAAGAAGTTCCATTCTGATGAAGAAGTTAGCCACGCGGTGCGGTGCATGAGTGATTGCGCGGACTACGCAAAGAATTTTTTTCTAAGGGAATTTATGCACTTCGTAAGCGCTAGAGGACTTGCATTGAGCGTGAGGGAGATTATGTTGAAAAGTGATACAGCTTTGAACCAGTTCTGCACAATAAATAATGTTTAAAAAATATTTAAGGTTTTCATTTGACTCACCCTCATATATAACTGGTCTGAGAAACAAGTAATCTGGGGGGAATATGTGTGACTTACCTTAAGCTTCCACTAAGAATAAATTTTACAAAACTTTATAACAATCAACCACTAACGCTGTCCTAACACGGAACGAAGAGACATGCGTTGGTATGCAGCTGATGGAGTTTTGTGACGGCACAGCATGGAATTTCACGGTAGAATACTCTGTAGAATAACATACCGAATACGAAAAGTCAGATATTTGCTTCCTGGAAAGGAATTTGGCCAGTGAGATGCAAGACCGAGCTCTACGCCAAAAGCAGAAATTGTGTGATGCCATATTGGATTTTGCAGTTTCTAGCTGAAGCCCACAATTGATGGATTTTGTTTGTATTATAACTTACGCCCTACGGATATATGATATATGCTCATTGAGAGCACTAGCACATTAAAGTCTCTCGTAAACGCGCCGTCATTGGTATGGTATATGTATGTGCTGTTCCTGAATATATCGTCAGGTCACACACTGCAATATGAGATACTTGCGTTCTGGATATAGGGCATCCGCTCTTTGAGTCTGTAGTGGAAGGGCTTTTATCCAGATTGAAGGTGCAAAATAAAACTATTCTGATGCTTTTGCCAAATATTGCTTTCATCTGCAGTTCCTGTAAAGAAAAATAGTGACTGTGGTAACGTTCTCTAAACTTGCCTAAAATATTTTACTGAGGCCCATGTGTCGGAATCGTAATACACTACAGAACTGCTATAAACGTTTAACCCTAGTTTCTCCGAATAATTTGCCCATTGTGCATAATTAACTGTAATTAGGTCTAGTTGTAGCCTGGACTATCACTGATTATTATCCGTAACGTAACAAGACACGGTAATCAAACACGAAATAGCTCTGCCCATAATTAACTGCGCGCTGACACACTGAAAACCTTGAGAACAAGAGACAGAATGTTAATAATGGAGCACATTTATTTGCAACGTCTGTTCACGAAGCCGTACTACATATAACGCAGTAAACATACACCGACATCAAGAACGGAATAATGAAACGTACCCATCCACACGTTTTACCTGCGCAGACACACTTTAATTACGCCTGGCAACCACACTAACTGAGATAAATGGTAATCAGAAAAGACAATGACAGCTATGTATGTGCAATTTGTAGGCCAACACAGTTCGTAATTTCAAAGAGAATCTGACAAATGCAGTGCAGCGTTGATTCTGATTAATATCTGTGCAAGTCTGAGCGAATAAATGTGCAGGTTTCTTTTCGGAGTACCTCATATACGGTAGCGATAATGGCTGATGCATACTAGTATTATTCTGTACAGAGGAACTACGTGTAGGAAGGACAACATAATTTATGGTGAAACAAAAAGCTAAGTTTGATTGAAATCAGAGGCGGTTTACTCATATGCCACACACAGTCCTGCAGACAGTGGAGTGGGTAGTCGCCTGGTGCTCTGTGCGGAGTTTTAACTTGTCATCCGTTCCCCACTCCGTACCCCTCTTTTACAACTTCTCCCTCTCAGAAGCCCACCAATCCCAAAAAATATTGAACACTTTCGTCAAGGGAAGCAATTTTTAATACGAGTGGTTAAGTAACAGAAGTATAATGTTAATTATTTCGTAAACAGCCAACAACACAATAATATCTACTAATCGTTTTAAAATATCTCTCCATTCCCTTTTTTCTGTTTCAGATTCTGTCTGAGAAATATTATCAATTGTTCGAGTGGCAATCAGACCTGTTATTAAGATTTTCCTCTTTTGAAAACAAATTTGATATTTTTCTGAGGTTTCTTAATTATACGAGTTCGGACTATGTATCCACCAACCTCAAAAACCAATAACAAATTTGCATGTATTGTTCAAACTTACGCATGTGCCAAAGAGCATACAGAAAAAAACAGTACAGGCTTTGACTATCCAGTTTCTCAGAATTTTGTCGACGTTTGGCTGATTGGTATGGAAACAACAGACGTTAACTTTTCGTCTTATCCGTATCCCCTTGTCTGTTAACAGATACGATTGTCCATCTTTGTTTTGAAATGGTTCAGTTCCTGTTTTAATGACCTCAACCATGGAATGGGAAAAGATCTCTGAGAAATGTCACAAAACAAAATATTACTATTTCTTTCAATAGCTTCTCCTACATTTGCTCTCTCTTCACATGGTGCGTTGTCTTCCAACCTATTTTTATTTACATTAGAAATAGTTACAAGATTTTTTACATTTTCTTCAAGCTCTTTAGTTTTTTAGTGAATGTTTTCTCTAACCATCCCCTCACTTTTGTTACTTCTGATAGTTTTTTCGTCATCTACAAATGCGACGCCGGACTGAGATAAATTTACATCTTCTTCCATGTCATTATGGTTTGATGCTTCTTGAATACTTGACAATTTCAGGATTGAGCTGGGGAGCCACTGGTCTTCCCAATTTTTATCCCTTTGTTTTCTTCTTTGCTGTCCTTCACTTGGACGTTGTTGTTTCATGTTTGTGTACATATTTTAAATTACATTAATTTATTAAGTTTATTTAATAAGAACAATTGTTAACTGTTGCAACAATATAATTATGTATAAGTATTAACTGCTGAAGTGCAAACAACACTTACCTATCAGCACTTAACTACACTGAAATTATTATGTGCAAGATAAAGGTTTTATCGTATCAAAGATAACTTAGTATACAAACGGTATTCCGTAATTAGAGCACTAAACATTTTGTAGCATTGAACTACTTCAGTTAGGTAAACATTTTGCACATACAACTTTGGAAAGCATTTTGCACACACTTCCCACGCACAAAGTACACTGTGTTGAATGCTAGTTAACTTTCGTGCCAGGATAGATGTGAACTCTCCTAATTTTTTGCTATGTTGGGCCAGTTATCATCTCCTGGTGCTTTTGTTACTCTTTGTACTGCTGAAGATAGGGTGCTTGTATTCCTCTATCCATCAAAACAACTGCATTTTCTCAGATAATATGGTATGTGTAATTATTATCAATTTCCTAATACCTTTCTCCATGTCATGTCAGTTTTAAGTTCCTTGAAACATACTCTTCTTTGAACTTTTACTGTTTTTTTAAATGATATAGAAGATTAATGCGCAGACGTTTTAATTACAACACAGTAAGGGGCTATGTACCTGTCTTGCACCTAAGACTACGGTTGTGCCGTAGATGTTTTCACGTGTCCAACACTCCCCTTTCTCTGGCATAGGAAGTCACTTTTTTTTACAGGCACCTGTGTCTTCAAGTATGTTGGCATCGCTTTGCATTGCTCATATCTGAGCTAAAGAGCGAGACTTTCTCGGAACATAAAACACTTTACTCACTTTTAAAACCAAGCGAATTTGAGCTCAACATTTCTACGTTCACTCGACAGGAGGTCAGCAGAAATTTCACGCTTATTTTTGCGTAATGTTCCCATTAAAGTCAGATTCAAGTCGATCAAGGTTCAAGAGGAACACTAGTGTAGTTATCAATGGTTGTGTTTCTCCGCCAGTCTTTTAGTCTGCATTCTTGCATACAGCTCAAATGTGTGGAAGTAGAAATTTCTGTATTCTAGCATAGCACCTACCTTTTACTCCAGATTTTTTTGGATTCTTCGATAAATACTGCTGATATAAGCATCGCACCCGCAATGGAATTAATTACTCATCAATGGTCTGATATTTTGTAGTGGTATATGCTTTCCTGTATTTTTTTCCTATAAGGGTCATAAATTCACGAACAGGAAACAATAGGCAGATTTCTTTATCTTAAAATCACGCGCTTAATATGTAAATACTGAGTGAAACCACATGAAATAATTAATCCATATTGTATTTTCTTGTCATTTTCAATGTCTTATTGTTACAATGTACAATACAACTTACCATACTAATAGTTACTGCGATCTTCTTTTAGCAGGGTCCCTTTGTCTAACTTTTATTTCATTTGGTTTTAACTTCAGATCAAGAAAAAGGAGCCTTTACTTAAAGTGGCCGTTTTCAAGACTAAAAGTGGCGGTAATATCTAAATAAGTATCGTATCCACTTTCTTCAATCTTATCATGTTCAAACTTAGATAAACCTGTTACAGATCCATCTACATCGTCGAAAAGTAATTCCACACGAATTTTCTGGCTTTTTCAATGCAGGAAAAGAAACCTCTTGTCACTTTTCTTGGCTTTACGTGAAGAAATGTGATATGATACAAGAATGCCAACTCTCGCTTCAGGGCAGACGCATAGTTATAGCAATTAAACGTGGAACAACAATATCAAGAATGACTCCCATTACACTATCCCAAACATGTCGGCCGGCCGCGGTGGTCTCGCGGTTCTAGGCGCGCAGTCCGGAACCGTGCGACTGCTACGGTCGCAGGTTCGAATCCTGCCTCGGGCATGGATGTGTGTGTTGTCCTTAGGTTAGTTAGGTTTAAGTAGTTCTAAGTTCTAGGGGACTGATGACCACAGCAGTTGAGTCCCATAGTGCTCAGAGCCATTTGAACCATTTTGAACCCAAACATGTCGACAGTAAAAGAAAATACATTGCTGTAGAAAGTTTGGGAATAGACAAAAGAAAATTGTCTCGGTTAATTTTGACCCGACACGGGTACCGTACTGATCTATTGGTGTTACATAATTAATTTAAAAACTGCGAAACGGTTCTGGAAAACGCATCGCATCCAAGAAAGTGCTGTTTTAGATACACGGTTTACCTGTGGTAACAGCCGTGTCTTTGTCATAAACCGATACGAGCGACTAGATAACCTGATCTTGAAGGAAACTGTAATTTAATATTTTCACATTGGTACATATATTCAACTACAAATTTTGCGAAAAAAAATATTTTTTTGGTTCCAGGAGACCCACAACCGGATATCTCCCCAATAAACATCCTCAATTTTTTTGTAATCACAGTACCTTCGTTACTAATAAAGGATTGGATTTCTTCAATTTTACAATTTCAAATCTGTACATACAGCGAAATAATAACAGCACGAAATCTTCTAAGCACAAATGGTTCAAATGGCTCTGAACACTCTTAACATCTATGGTCATCAGTCCCCTAGAACTTAGAACTACTTAAACCTAACTAACCTAAGGACAGCACACAACACCCAGCCATCACGAGGCAGAGAAAATCCCTGACCCCGCCGGGAATCGAACCCGGGAACCCGGGCGTGGGAAGCGAGAATGCTACCGCACGACCACGAGATGCGGGCTTCTAAGCACAGCTAAATCGTATAAACAGTTTAGTGACTGCCAAGTTGCGTTAACAATGCCACCTGCAAAAATATTTATATCGAACTAAGGTCGTTGTCATCAATGTCTCAGGTACTGTGAGAGAATAATTTTTGTTTACGCCCTATTTTAGCGGTCAAACGCGAGTATGGACGCTAAAGAGTCAAGCCTAGTTTATAAGCTCTCTATCTACCTGTCCGCTCCAATAAGTGTTAGGAATGAAAAGGCGAAAAAGGAAATTTTTTACATCTCGTGCCAGAGAACCTAGCAAGTTTTGTCAACCCCACAGAGCTGGTACCCGGTGCAGACCGCACTCCTCCACATCCCTCTAGCTTCCCCACCGTCCACAGGCGTTCTGTACAACTTTCTGGGAAAAATTATCTGTTAGCCAGTTTGATCTGAAAATAATAGTAGTATTTAGAATTATGCAACAGTGAGAATAACAGATCTTGGCATCAATTTGTGCATAGTTATCAATATCTGAAGAAGAAGTCGTCGTAATGCTGCTTTATTAAAGCATATTTTACAAATTACATTTTTAATGTTTTTTTTTCCACTGTAATCTACCGCCCATAATTACAACTTGCATCACAGCATTGCTGACAGACATTGTTTCCTCTACACTGTTAACAGAGCTCGCTTAAAAACATTTAGGGGATATGAATGCACTACAGGCCTCGAAATGAAACGTTCTCACCACCTGAATACTCCAAAAGTCTAACTATTCCTTTCGATTTGAATCAATAAAAATTTACCTAATTTTGTGCTGTTTTTCAGATCCAGTTTTATGTTCCATATACTAATTTTAAGTTGAGGCACTGTGGCGTTGCAAGAGGTTTCTCTATCGTACTTCTGTTAGGTTTTTATGTATATTTTAGTGTCGATGCGTCGCGATGTTGACTACCTGGCAGAGCCCACTGGATGGTATTACGCAGTTTTGTTTCATACGGATGTTTATACTTGACAAGTTTTTCTTATAAACGTGAACTATAATAATTTATAAATAATCACTCTTCAGCACCTGCAACGGCAAGCAACTGTCAGCTCCGCGTGCCGGAAATTGATGTAAACCTGCCTTGCTCATTGCACTTAGAATGCAATTGGTCACTTGGTCAGTATTAGTGCGCACATGGGTTAAGCAGGTAGTGATCCAAAAATTTTGTTTCAGTTTCTTGACAGACAGACTTAATATTAGTAAGCGGTAAGCTGGGTTTAAATTACGGAAATAACATTTTACTAGACATTATCTTCACATTTTACGTGGAAGAGAAGTAATATTTTTACAGCGGTATGAGTGCACATGGCTGAGAAGGAACCCTATGCGCGACCTCAGCCCAGCTGTGACTGTAATCAATTATATTCCGAAATCGAGAATATCTGAACCTAGCGAATATGTGATAGACGTCCGTCAAGTGACAACAGCAGCTGTTACTGACTTCCATTCGACGTACGAACGAACCACACTAGCTCAGTCACATCGGACGCGTTGTAATGACAGGCTGACATCTTCTCTCTCGCTATTATACTCTCGATTATGCAGCATCTGATGCCACTTCCACTCGGGTTCGAGATTAATCAGGAATTATCAGATCTTTGACCCTCTCTGAAACAACCAGATTTTACACATGTTAAATTCCACGATCCCCTCAGTCTCTCTGCCCGTCTTCTCATCCCCCTTCCCCCCCCCCCCCCCCCCATATGTACATATCAACCTCGTCCCATCTCTGTATAAAACCTCCTCCCTCTCTCTGTCCATCTCCTCTTCCCCCTACTTTCATTTCCGTCTGAAAGTTCAGTAGCTCCGTACATCTACATCTACATTTATACTCCGCAAACCACCCAACGGTGTGTGGCGGAGGGCACTTTACGTGCCACTGTCATTACCTCCCTTTCCTGTTCCAGTCGCGTATGGTTCGCGGGAAGAACGACTGCCGGAAAGCCTCCGTGCGCGCTCGAATCTCTCTAATTTTACGTTCGTGATCTCCTCGGGAGGTATAAGTAGGGGGAAGCACTATATTCGATACCTCATCCAGAAACGCACCCTCTCGAAACCTGGACAGCAAGCTACACCGCGATGCAGAGCGCCTCTCTTGCAAAGTCTGCCACTTGAGCTTGCTAAACATCTCCGTAACTCTATCACTCTTACCAAATAACCCTGTGACGAAACGCGCCGCTCTATCTCCCCCGTCAGACCGATCTGGTACGGATCCCACACTGATGAGCAATACTCAAGTATAGGTCGAACGAGTGTTTCTTAAGCCACCTCCTTTGTTGATGGACTACATTTTCGAAGGACTCTGCCAATGAATCTCAACCTGGCACCCGCCTTACCAACAATTAATTTTATATGATCATTCCACTTCAAATCGTTCCGTACGCATGCTCCCAGATATTTTACAGAAGTAACTGCTACTACTGTTTGTTCCCCTGTCACACAATCATACAATAAAGGATCCCTCTTTCTATCTATTCGCAATACATTACATTTGTCTATGTTAAGGGTCAGTTGCCACTCCGTGCAACAAGTGCCTATCCGCTGCAGATCTTCCTGCATTTCGCTGCAATTTTTTAATGATGCAACTTCTCTGTATACTACAGCATCATCCGCGAAAATCCGCATGGATCTTCCGACACTATCTACTAGGTCATTTATATACATTGTGAAAAGCAATGGTCCCATAACACTCCCCTGTGGCTCGCCAGAGGTTACTTTAACGTCTGTAGACGTTTCTCCATTGATAACAACATGCTGTGTTCTGTTTGCTAAAAACTCTTCAATCCAGCCACACAGTTGGTCTGATATTTCGTAGGCTCTTGCTTTGTTTATCAGGCGACAGTGCGAAACTGTATCGAACGCCTTCCGGAAGCCAACGAAAATGGCATGTACCTGGGAGCCTTTATTTAATATTTACTGGGTCTCATGAACAAATAAAGCGAGTTGGGTCTCAGACGATCGCTGATTCCGGAATACATGTTGATTCCTACAGAGTAGATTATGGGTTTCCAGAAATGACATGGTACGCGAGCAAAAAACATGTTCTAAAATTCTACAACAGATCGACGTCAAAGATATAGGTCTATAGTTTCTTTCTTTACAGACGAATGGAAAAACTAGTAGAAGCCGACCTCGGGAAGATCAGTTTGGATTCCGTAGAAATATCGGAACACGCGAGGCAATATTGACCCTATGACTTATCTTAGAAGCTAGATTAAGGAAAGGCAAACCTACGTTTCTAGCATTTGTAGACTTAGAGAAAGCTTTTGGCAATGTTGACTGGAATACTCTCTTTCAAATTCTGAAGATGGCAGGGGTATAATACAGGGAGCGCAAAGCTATTTACAATTTGTACAGAAACCAGATGGCAGTTATAAGAATCGAGGGACATCAAAGGGAAGCAGTGGTTGGGAAGGGAGTGAGACAGGGTTGTAGCCTATCCCCGATGTTATTCAATTTCTATATTGAGCAAGCAGTGAAGGAAACAAAAGAAAAATTCGGAGTAGGTATTAAAATCCATGGAGAAGTAATAAAAACTTTGAGGTTCGCCGATGACATTGTAATTCTGTCAGAGACAGCAAACGACATGGAAGAGCAGTTGAACGGAATGGACAGTGTCTTGAAAGGAGGGTATAAGATGGACATCAACAAAAGCAAAACGAGGATAATGGAATGTAGTCGAATTAAGTCGGGTGATGCTGAGGGAATTAGATTAGGAAATGAGACACTTAAAGCAGTAAAGGAGTTTTGCTATTTGGGGAGCAAAATAACTGATCATGGTCGAAGTAGGGAGGATATAAAATGTAGACTGGCAATGGCAAGGAAGGCATTTCTGAAGAAGAGAAATTTGTTAGCATCGAGTATAGATTTAAGTGTCAGGAAGTCGTTTCTGAAAGTATTTGTATGGAAGTTTTAAACATGAACGATAAATAGTTTCGACAAGAAGAGAATAGAAGCTTTCGAAATGTGGTGCTACAGAAGAATGCTGAAGATTAGATAGGTAGATCACATAACTAACGAGGAAGTATTGAATAGGATTGGGAAGAAGAGAAGTTTGTGGCACAACTTGACTAGAATAAGGGATCGGTTGGTAGGGCATATTCTGAGGCATCAATGGATCAGCAATTTAGTATTGGAGGGCAGCGTGGAGGGTAAAAATCGTAGAGGGAGACCAAGAGATGAATACACTAAGCAGATTCAGAAGGATGTAGGTTGCAGTAAGTACTGGGAGATGAAGAAGCTTGCACAGGATAGAGTAGCATGGAGAGCTGCATCAAACCAGTCTCAGGACTGAAGACCACAACAACAACAACAACAACAACAGTTTTGCGCATCTGCTCGACGACACTTCTTGAAGACTGGGACTACCTGTGCTCTTTTCCAATCATTTGGAACCTTCTGTTCCTCTAGAGACTTGCGGTACACGGCTGTTAGAAGGGGGGCAAGTACATGTCCTTCTCCCCCCATCTCTGTGTGCATAACCTCCTCGCCCTCCCCTCTGTTTGTCGGCTCCACCTCCCCATCTCTATCCATCTTTGTCTGAATTATCAGTTCGGTATAGTGTAAAAGCTCGATCGGTCAAGATCTTTTCTTGATTGTTGGCAAGAGAGTTGTTACATGTATGTTACATATATATTCTATGTTACATATATATTTACATATGTAATGTATTACAAAAATATACTGCATGTGTCTGTCCGAATACTCATTAGAGTATCGTGTAAAAATTGGAAATAAATCGGTCAAGAACTTTTCGAAATTTGTGATAACAATGCTTCCCCCTTCATATATTAATGTATGTAGTCTATCTGTCTATGTTCGTCCGAATGTTAGAGTATTGCGTAAAAATTTGTAGTAATTCGTCCAAGAACTGTTTCGTGATTTTCGGTAACAGCGTTACCTATTATGTATTACGTATGTATTTATATATTATGTACATAACTGTAAAACAGATTCTTTTGTTATGAAAACATGTGACTGCAGAACTGTGAAACTGAACGCAAAAATTTTGTTTTTCGTACCAAAAATGATATTACCACCCACAGTTACGAACACACACATAAAGAAACTCCCAAATCGCTCGAGCCGTTCATAAGTGATGCTCTTTCACAGTTGATTTTAATTTTCGATTTTTCTGGCGGATTTTCCAAAAAATTTTCTTTCATACATACCTTGTCCTGGCTATTACGAACACAATAAAGACAAAAAGCATTCTCAGTTGATGATATTTCATACATGCTGAAACTGGGGTAAATTCCCTACTTTTTCCAAAATGTATTTGTGTATTATGTATATAACTGTCAAACTGATTTTGGTGTTGTTATGAAAACAGGTGACAGCAGAAATGTCAAACTGAACGCAAAAATATTTTTTAGTTTCATTTTCATACTAAAAATGATATTACCATCGTCAATTACGAACATACGCATAAAATAATAGTTTTTCCAAAAATTTTATTTCATACAAACCTTGTCCCGAGAATAACGAACACAATAGCTAAAAATCAACAAAATCGGTCAATCCCGTTCTCGTGTGATGATTTTTCATACATTTAGCAACTGATTTTTATTCATACACATTGTTGTTTACAATAATATGTTTCATATATAGCTACATGTTTGTACCCTCCGCTAATTATGGAGTGTAGATGTAGATGCATAAGGACATAATGGTTCACACATTCAAAAGCCTTATCCGTGTCAGAATGCGTTCCCAATGGCAGTAACTTATTATTGTCGATTCTAGTACATCATCTGTCAATATAAATCTGCCTACTAAGTTGATAGTCCTTCTTGAAATCCAAACTTTTTACTGCTCTGTATGTTTTTCAGCCAATAGTTCATATAATCTGTTGTATATCAACTTCTCGAAATTATGTGAAAATACTGACAGTAGTGAGATGAGTCAGTTATTCTTTTCTAATGTTTTGTCTCCTTTATCGTGAAATGGCATGATACCATATTTCATCCTATCAGAGAAACATAGCACTGTGAAAAAATTCACAACATACATAATTTATTATATTATGAAATTCAGTTGAATACCATTGCAATAGTTTGCTACTGATTCCATCACAACCACTTGAACATCTTCTTCTAAGGGAGTATAATTCAGAAAAATTCTTTTCTACAATTAGATGGAGGGGAAGTTGAATTTTATCAAACCTGTTTCCAGAGAAGTTTTTTAGAAACTGTAAGCTATGCACAAGGAAGTGTTCAAACCTAAAGATGTGCTACTTAGGGATAAAAACGTTATATAAAGTTTCTGCAATTTTAGTGCTATCTTTGGTAAGCTCATTGTCTTCATTTTCCCTATTACAGGAAGCTGTACTTCTCAAAATGCCATGCAAATTCTGCTTACAGGAAACGATTGATAGAGTTAGTAACTTTTAGAAGTGAGTTGTTACTCACTCCATGGATTATGTTTGTTAGTCTTCCTTATGCATAGGTGAACAGATACTATAAATTTACTAAAGATGCCATTTCCCTGCTTAGATCATTTCTGTATATGAAATACTTTTTTGAAAAGTGATTAGCGTGATCAGTATCAAGCTATCTGAAGGTAAGAGAATAATAACAAACCTTATTGGACCACTGTCACTTCACCTCCCCCCCTCCCCCGCCACCCCTATCCTGTTACAATGGCGATTTTTTTACGGGAAGAACGATTGTAGGTATGCCTCTGTATGCACTCGAATGCCTCTATTTATGTTCTTTTCATAGTTTTTGCTCAAGAAATATGTAGGATAAAAGTTAAAATATTATGAAATAGTATTAACAACAGGTTGATAGTTTTTATTTGTTATCTGAATGACATAAAGCATAATGAAGCAGTTTCCTGTCTGTCAAATAATAACAGGCACTCAGGCTTTGAAGAAATCAGACATGGTGTGCCGCAGGGTTCTATTTTCGGTTCTGTGTTGTGTCTGATATACGATACATAAATGATTTTATGCTTGTCCCTTCATAAGATACAAAATTAATCCATTTTGGAGTTGAAATATTGGAACAAAAAGCGGTATCATTCCCTTACTGAAAAAGTAGGTTAGGAAATACTCGAAAACATCAACTAATGATCATACAATGTAGGCTTTCACAGCCGGTATTGTCTTCACTTCATCTACATCTACATCTACATCTACATGGATACTCTGCAAATCACATTCAAGCACAGAGGGTTCATCGAACCACCTTCACAATTCTCTATTGTTGCAATCTCGTATAGTGCACAGAAAGAATGAACATCTATATCTTTCCGTACGAGCTCTGATTTCCATTATTTTATCGTGATGATCGTTCTTCCCTATCTAGGTCGGTGTCAACAAAATGTTTTCGCATTCGAAGGAGAAAGTTGGTGACTGGAATTTGAGGCTGATATGCCGTGGTCGATGTGTAAATCTCCCCCCCGACGTTTCGTCTCTGACTGCGGCAGTTCGCCGCTGTACCTCGGAGAATGTCTGCCGCAGTCGGAGACGAAACGTCAGGGGAGAGATTTACACATCGACCACGGCCTATTAGCCCGGAAGATTTAAGTAAACATCAACTAATGGTTCAAGACAAAAGGATTATCACTGAATTTTGGCAAGCCTCAGTACATAGAGTACAGTACTGTTCATAGAATTCCACTGGCTTTAAAAGTAGTCTTCTCAAGTAATGAGAAAACGGTATAGTAAGTAAAAATTTTGTTTGACTACTACACGCAGTTTAAAATTGAAGAAATTATTTTGTTCAACATATTTTCAGTCATTAATGAGTTGTGGAGCTTTTTATTGGGATACTCAAGATACAGAACAGTACTTCCGGAATACAGAAGAATATTAAAATAATTGTATTTGATGTTAGTTCTAGAACATCCTGCAGAGAACTCTTCAGCAAACTTGGTATTTTGGGAACCACGTCACAATAAAAACATTCGTAAATGTCCTTTGTCGTTTGCAAAATTTGCATTTTATCAAAAAACAGTGAATTGCAGTAATATAACACTGGGAGCAAAGACATCCTCTACAAAGAGATCAAAGGGCTAACATTAGTAAGAAAGGAGTCAGATACATAGTTACACATGTGTTTAAAACCTTCTGGGCCCTTGGTCATCAAACTGCGAGACCCGAATAAGGTAGTCTTGTGGCTCGTGATTATCAGCCGTATTTTAGAATATTATGCATGTAGCAACTAACAACCGAATCCACAAACGTCAACTAACATTAAGAGCTATTTAAAGGTATAGTTTTCCCGCTCAGATACAGAAATGCGTGCAGAGACAAACACATTTTTAGATGTGGTTTATTTTAACTGACATTGGTGAACTGGCTTAGAGCTAAGTAAAGCTGGCCGCTTACTTCAAGGGCAGAGCGACAAGTAGAGCAGCCACTGTGGGGTTAGAGGGGGTGAATGACTTATTGCTTGTCTTCCTGCAGTGACACCTCACGCGTGTGCGACTCATACCGGTCAGGTGCAATGGTATAAATTTTGACAGTAAGAGAACAATTACATTCAAAACAATTTAGTAAACATTTGTGATCGTATCTCATATTACCGACTTTTAAGGACCAGTACTTGGGGACCGGAATTCAGCTTACCGCGCCCTTACTGTAGCGAGTCTGTTGGGTGTTAATAACATAATAATGTATGAAAATTACCACTTCAATTACAAATAAGAGCGGTAGATACGCAGTCCAAGGTGCCACCCCACAATGTCCTTATTGGCTCTTGAGTAAAAAGAGTTTGACGACCACTATGCTACAGCATATTAAATGCGATGTAGATAATTTGATGGAGTGTAACACTGAAGTAAAGAAATTTCTGTTGGGAAACTCTTTCTATTTCATTGCACAGTATCTTCACAGAAGATGTTAAATACGAGGGTGAGTCAAATGAACACTTTAAATATTTTTTTAAAAATATTATTTATTGTGTAGAAGTGGTACAACGCTGTTATCACTTTTCAACATAATCTCCCCCACGCTCAATGCAAGTCCTCCAGCGCTTACAAAGTGCATAAATTCCTTTAGAAAAAAGTTCTTTTGGTAGTCGATGCAACCACTCATGCACTGCGTGGCGTACCTCTTCATCAGAACGGAACTTCTTTCCTCCCATTGCGTCTTTGAGTGGTCCAAACATATGGAAATCACTTGGGGGGCAATGTCTGGTGAATATGGTGGATGAGGTAGACACTCAAAATGCAGGTATGTGATTGTTGCAACTGTTGTACCGGCAGTGTGGGGCCTTGCATTGTCATATTGCAAAAGGACACCTGCTGACAGAAATCCACGTCGCTTTGATTTGATTGCACGCCGCAGATGATTTTTTAGGAGATCCTTGTATGATGCACTGGTGACAGTGGTCCCTATAGGCCTGTAATACTCCAAAAGGACGCCTTTTTCGTCCCAAAAGAGAGTCAGCATACCCTTCCCTGCTGATGGTTCTGCTCGAGACTTCTTTGGATTTGGTGATGAGCAATGGCGCCATTCCTTGCTCGCTCTCTTCGTTTCCAGCTGGTGGAAGTTAACCCAGGTTTCGTCCCAAGTAACGATTCTTGCAAGAAAGCCATCACCTTCTCGTTTAAAGCGCCGAAGAAGTTCTTCACAAGCATCAACACGTCGTTCTCTTATTTCAGGAGTCAGTTGCCATGGCACCCATCTTGCAGACACTTTGTGAAACGGGAGCACATCATGCACAATGTGGTGCGCTCACCCATGACTAATCTGTGAACATGCTGCAATGTCATTCAGTGTCACTCGGCGGTTTTCCTTCACTATGGCTTCAACTGCTGCAGTGTTCTGTGGAGTCACAACTCGTTGTGCCTGCATCTTCCACTGAAGTCACACCATCTGCGAACTTCCTACTCCATGCGTAGACTTGCTGCTGTGACAAACATGCATCGCCGTACTGAACATTCATTCTTCGATGAATTTCAATAGATTTCACACCTTCACTACGCAAAAACCGAATAACAGAACACTGTTCTTCCCTGGTGCAAGTCGAAAGTGAGGCGGCCATCTTTATATTGATACTGCGACAGTATGTGTGCGTCTGCACTATGCTGCCACCTACAGGCCATTCTCCAAGCTGTTTGTAGCACGCTTACCAACTTACAGGATAACGGCGCGAAATTTCGATTTGTTATTACAAATGTAACGTTTCCATTTGACTCACCCTCGTATAATGTTTTAGGTTTTACGTAATTAAAAATTGCAGCGGAATAGAAGTGCGTTCGTAATGGTAAGTCATTTCATTTTACTGCTCTTACATTAAATTACATGCACATTTTTGACTTCCTTCCAATACCCAGAGACCTGCGACATCAGTGGAGAACGAGTAATGTAACGTAAAGGAACATCGCTTGCTCGTGTACGGTTGCGCAGTTCGATTTCGGGCCGTGGAAGGTTCGCTTTCAGGTAATACAGTCCCATCCAGGCACCACGAACAACACGCGGTCGTTTAATTTTTCATCAGCGGAAGGAATGGTGACACGAATTTTGTCACTCGTTTCGGAATTCAGGAACACTACCTCGCCACACGTCGTGGGTCGTCTGCAGGACATATTGACACGTGTCACTCTGCATTATTTGTGCGACTTAAATTATTCACGGCAACACGCAGTTCGCCAGTTTTAAAAATATGCGCAGTGCACTCCCGGTGGCACAGAAAAACCACATCAAAAATGTACTCACTGCTCTGGTTGGGTAAGGCTGACAGCGTGAAGGCAGATGAAGCACTGAACTGCTCGCGTAATACAAACCACAGGTACTTTGGCCATAGCGACAGGAACCTGACACAGGTCACAAGGAGCACAGCAAAGCAGGTTATCGAATCAGCGCAAGCAAGACACGCAGCCCTGTCAAGGCATGATAAAGGTACGACGGTAAAAGGTACAGCATAGTGCGAAGGCATTGTGTCAGGCGGAATGTCCTTGAGAGTGTGTGCTAATCATGTAATGTATCATTATGTATTATATCTTGCACTCCGTCTTCAGGCCACGAGTGGCCTACCGGGACCATTCGACAGCCGTGTCATCCTCAGAGGAGGATGCGGATAGGAGGGGCGTGGGGTCAGCACACCGCTCTCCCGATCGTTATGATGGTATTCTTGACCGAAACCGCTACTAATCGGTCGAGTAGCTCCTCAATTGTCATCACGAGGCTGAGTGCACCCCGAAAATTGGCAACAGCGCATGGCGGCCTGGCTGGTCACCCCTCCATCGCCCATCCATCGCCCATCTATCGCCCGACAGCGATTATATCTTGCGATATAATTAATGATGGCATGACAGCCAAGTAAAAGGCTGTAGCCCCAAAAATATCTTTGAGAACGCAACTGGACTCTACAGAATTCAAACGTGCAATACACATGTGAGTGCAATTTGTATAACATGCAACTTTACACGAAGATACTGAAAAACCAACATAAGACGGTTGAATATACTGAAAAACCAACAACAGAGGGTAAGCCGCTGAGTGCAAATTGCAAGCATTTGAAGAGAAACGTCTTGATCTGACACAAAGAAATGGACTGCATGTGATAACAGGATGAACTGCTCGCCGTCTTACCTTTCGGTGTTGACAATTACAGGTGATCGTACTGTTGAGTTATACAGCTACTGATGCTAGGCATCAGGGTAGGAAACTACACTTAGATAGTGTAACATCCGTAACATCGCCTGTTATAGGTTTATGAAGGCATAAGAAAGTCAGTAAGTGAGGCAAATGGGAATACATTTCGGGGACGTCAGGACGAGGTCAGTTTTAGTTAACCTTGTACAAAATAAGTCTGACTTGTAATCTGTACTCGGACATAAACAACTTACAGAACCCATCAAGAGAACAAGCGTTGGAACTACCGACAGATAACAGTTTATGTTGCTCAAGAAACAGTGCAAGAGGTGACTGACTGTAGTAGCCTCTATTCATACACGTGGACATCATTTCCGCAAAGAAAGACAATTATTCAGCAATATTTTCATAACACTCTAAGATAATATCCTACAGACAGCTGCTAAAAGCCGCGCGGGATTAGCCGAGCGGTCGGGGCGCTGCAGTCATCGACTGTGCGGCTGGCCCCGGCAGAGGTTCGAGTCCTCCCTCGGGCATGGGTGTGTGTGTCTGTCCTTAGGATAATTTAGGTTAAGTAGTGTGTATGCTTAGGGACAGATGACCTTAGCAGTTAAGTCCCATAAGATTTCATACACACAGTTGCTAAAACAGTTTGTAGCTGAGAGGTATCACGTAAGCACTATACAAGAACAGTTTATTAAAGACTGTGGATATATCCTTGTCAGTGTGTATACGAAGAAAAAAACAGAGTTCGGTATTACGTGAGCTGTTGTGGGGCGGCGGGTGGCTAGTAAAATATTGTATAAGAATATTAAAGCTTCACCGTGTTTCACGAGAGAGTGGAAACTATTGGTCAGCCAGAGAGCGATGGAGAACACATTGACCATAATTTACAGTCTGAAAGTTCATATTCTTCTTGAAATCTCTGAAAGAAATGTTTCTAATCTCTGTTTACTCAACAGAATCTGGAACTATGATTACAAATAAATGTTTTGAGTTCTAACTGATTAATGTATTTAGTGAAAGTTCACACGTACAAACATATTAACATTCCTGATAATAAGAATAATAACGTCTCTGTCATAAACAGCACTATGAGCAGTTCAGAGTCGACCTCTATGGTAAGCTGCAATTAAATGTTCTTTCGCCCTGACTCCTAATCGTCAAAGTTAATTGCTCGCCACAAAAGTGGAGAATAATCTCACCACTGACACGCGGTTTGGTTAACATTACGGGCGGAATACAAACGCTTACTTCCGCGAAATCTAAGCGATCCAGGACGGTGTACAGTCCTCACGAGTTCACTTCCTATTTGTTCCGAAAACACGCATTTAGCGGCAGCTGGCTGTGACGTCACCCGAGAGAGCGCGTAAGCCGGCGTTTGACTGACGCGGACCGACTGATAGCTGGGTGCGAAGTGAGTGTATCACTGCCTCTCAGGCGGTATTTATAGTGGGCCTGTACAAAAACTCATATTGATCATTAAACAGTATCAGAGCCCATCGTCGCAATTTCTGCTCTTGGAAGAATTGAAAAAGTCTGTTAAAGGAATTTTCAACCATTCAATTATTGGTGGAACTTGGTAACAATATACATAATGACGAGCATTTCTTTTCAAGCAGACTAAAATTACACTGCGGTTTGTGAAGAATTTTTGAGGCAAATGCAGTAGGTCAGTGAGAAGAAATCCTGTGGAACAGCCCATAAGAAGATGCATCCACAGCTAACACAACAGGCTCAGTTGCATCAAAATGAGTCAAACATTGACGACTAAATAATGCTTCCTTTAATTTCAGAAGTGCATCGTGACGTTCTTGGGACCACACAAAAGTAACACTTTTCTGGTGCAGCTGGTTCGGTGGAGCAGCAATCTGCGCTGCATTTGCAATGAATTTAATGGGGTGTGAAATCTTATGGGACTTAACTGCTACGGTCATCATTCCCTAAGCTTACACACTACTTAACCTTAATTATGCTAAGGACAACACCCATGCCCGAGGGAGGACTCGAACCTCCGCCGGAACCAGCCGCACAGTACATGACTGCAGCGACTAAGACCGCTCGGCTAATCCCGCGCGGCAATGAATTTAATATAACAGGCGAGCTTCCCCACGACAACTTGGAGCTCCTTAATGTCACGAGGCGCAGCAGATCTCTAACCTGAGCCAAGTGCAAAGTAGCTGGATGAATACCCTGCACATTTATTAAGTGTCCTAAATAGTCAAGTTCTTCTTTCGAAGAAGGAGCACTTTTCCTTGTGATAGAAAGAATTTGAAGCAACCGGTCTACATTTTCCAATTGTTCGGTTGGTGTACAACCCACCGTAGCAATATGGTCCAAATAGTTTGTACAAGAAGGGACTTTTGCTGTTAATTGTTCCAGGAGCCACTGCAAAATAGCAGGAGCTGAAGCGCTTCAAACAGTAGCGTCGAAACTGGAACAATTCCAGGTGAGTGTTTATCATAAAATATTTCTCGAACTGCTCATCCAGCAACAACTGTAAGTATGCCTCAAGTAAATCAATCTTGGAAAGGAATCCTCCTGTTCCAATCCATCCATTATCTTCTCCGGTCGTGGGATAGGAAATGACTCTAAAATTGTTTGCAGGTTTAGTATTACTTTAAATTAGCACACAGACATGAACCTCCTCATGGTTTTTGAGAATGATCAAGGGTTATAACCATTGAATTGCAGAAACGGGTTGGGTAACAGCATTGTCTCCCGTCTTTGCAGTTCCTAAGCAATTTGCAAGGGGGCAAGCGTTGCACGAAAAACTCGCGTTTGAGAGTTGTCTTTAGCGGTAATGTGGTCTTCAAAACGATTAACCCTTTCTAAACCCGGTTGAAACAGTTATTTGTTGTTATTACACAAGTCAGAAACATTAGTATGACGCACTGAAGCACTGATTTGTAACACACTGTCCTGTAAGCACAGGTTGAGCAAATCAAACACGTGTAAAACAGAAGTGTTTTCACTGTATCTAGAACTGAGTACATGAAACGGCACACATTTCATAACATCACGAAAAGTTTCTGACAAACTGCGCACGACAAGTACTGGAATTTCTTGTCTGTCGGATGCAGATAAAACAGAAATATTTCAGTGCCTGTGTTGTTCAGAAATACAATGCAAAGTTCCTTTGAACAGGCAGGCACGTCTGAAAAAACTTCGCCGCATACAACAAGGTTGGGTATGGCAGTGAGTCATGCTCGGATGGCCTAATGGTAAGGCGACCGCACGCTAGAAATGGGAATTCTGAGTTCGAGTTCTGGCCCTGCACAAATTTTCATTGCCTAAGTTCTTTATAAAGCTGCAAATAAATTTCATGTAACAATATTTTGAAAAACACAGCCCTCAGTCGCGAACACAATTAATTTGTAACCTAGGTCTCGGTGTCACAAGGGACACCTTCTTAGGACAAAATTAAAACTAAATGTTACAGCGTAACGTACCAAACAATACGAAAGCTGCGGTCATACCTGACAGCGTAAGTCAGAATTAAAATAAAATGAAACAGGGGGGGGGGGGGGGGGGGTCTGGCATGTGCCCTCTGCTGCAGTCAACACAAAACTGAAGCATCATGTGACTTGTGCGCCACGGCAACTTCAAGACAATACCACCATCAGGTGGATAATTGGTAAAACAAGCTATTTTGTAAACATCTCTCGTAACTGCGGAGAGGGAAACAAACAAACACCTGAACGGTGTACATGAAGTAATTACAATAGTGGGGTACTGCATGATATAAAATACAACTAATGAATGACTGGCTGTAGTAAAAAAATTACAGAATAAATGCATGAAGAAGACATGTACGAAATAACCCATATGATGACATTACTGCTTGCTATAATAGATACGTTATAAAAACCAAAAAAGCTTTTTTAATTTACGTATATGGGCCGTAAAAAGTAGAAAGAAAAGGGGTCTCTGAATCTGCAAGAAGTGCTTGCAACATCAAAGTGTTAGATCTCGTCAAGCAGCGGCTTTATACCACTCAAATAACTTCTTACGCGGAACTGCACCTGCTCGTTGAGAATAAGTCCGTCATTCGAAAGCAAATGCTTGAAAATTTCCAGCTCCTTCAAAATATCAAGTTTACGCCTTTTTTTTTCAATATGCAAAATTTCCAACTCCTGAGCCCCTTTAGGAGAGTGCACTGTGATTAACAGGTGATCTGCAAAAGAAGAATTAGGGGCACACGAACCGTTTCCCCTCAGAAAATGTTCTTTATAGCGAATTGAAAAGGCACGTCCTGTTTGACCAATATAATAGGCACCGCAAGTGTCACATGAAATCTTGTAGACACCAGAATTCTGCAGAGGGCTAGTAGTTGACTTTAAATTATGGATGACATTTTTCTCAAGTTGTTATTTGTAGAAAAGGCAATATTACATTTGTATTTAATCCGAAGCAACCTTATTTAAAGGCTTTTATCAACTTCAGAAATTGTAAAAATCATCCTTTGAGCTTGAGGCCTATTGTAAAAAAATTAATTTCTGATAACATAAAATGGCTTTATGCCAAAAAAGACGCTCTTAATGCAAAGGCTTACGACCTGTATCTTGAAATTACAAAACTGTGCCATGATTTGTTTAATGTTAATATCGATGTTGTATGGTCACAAATAAATGACTATTTAGAGAATTATAAACAAGGTGTTATGTACAGGCATGAAAAGAAAATCAGTAAGCCTTTCTGCCTTTTTCCACCTGATAGATCTTCCGAAAAATTTAAAAAAAGTGACCATGACTTTTATCACAGAGTTTTAAATAAGACTGATATTAATTTTACAGAGGCAGAAACTAGTATGTTAGAAAAAGGGCTTAAGTATAATGTTAAACCAGATTTGACTAACAAGCAGGTCGTGCAGAATGTCCTTGTAGACCTGAAAACTGGTTTAGATTGCATAAAAATGGATACTGCTGTGCAAACTAGGATTGCTTATGATGTAACAAATATTTTTAGTAAATGTCAGGCTGCTTCCCCCAATGCCTCATGTAATGGCAAGGCCTTGATTAGAAATATTAATAAGAAACTTAAAGATAATGATGCTCTTATAACGAAAGCTGATAAGGGATCTTCACTAGTAACTGCATATGATGAAGAATATATTTCGGAAACCATGTCTTTTTTCGAAGATAATGGTGCTTCTGAACTACAAGTCGATCCTACTCCCTCCCTCCAGAAAGAAATCAAATCAGCTGTTGACAACGCCAATTTGTTGCTGAAGCCATTTCACAAAAACTGACTTATTAATATGAATCCACAACCTCCCAAATTAAGAGCGCAGTTTAAGATATATAAGCTTGGCCATCCCATTCGTCCGATTTTGAACAGTCAGAACAGTGCTTATCATGAACTTGCTAGATTTTTACATGATCGACTGAAAAAGTCTTTTGTCTTCACTCATTGCTATTCTGTCTTAAATAGTGCTGCTGTAGTTCGCAAAGTAGAGGATATAGACTGTGATTGGAAGATCATGTTTTCAAATCGATACAGAGGACTATGAGAGTCTTCAAAATTTTCCTTTCGATTTTGGGTGTGTTGCCACAGCAACTGCTTCTGAATCAGCTCTTCAGATTGCCTTGCAATACGTGTGCTGTGGGGGTCATAGAGTTGGAAGGAATTCCCTATCCAGTGGCGCATCGGTACTTTTTGCATCGTCACACGCTATTCACATGGTCAGGCCTTCTGCGGTTGCATACAGAGAACGGTGATGCAGCGGGACTAAAAGTCTATATTGCGTCAAGGCGATTGGGGTGTAGTTCACATGAAGCGAGTATCCAGACAGTATTGTACTTGGTAGGGCATAGACACCCACATCGAGCAAATGACCTCTTGATGCCACGTTCGTCCGCAAAATCAGTAGCAACACCTCAACATCTGTCCGGACCATGGAAAAATATCCATATTGATTTCATCTGTTCTGGAACACGCGGGGATGGTTGTTGGTGACAGACACGTACAGTAAACTTCCTTTTGTTCTCCCAGTGACATTCACGTTATTGTTTTTGTCTTCTATTTTGTCCTTAAGGTCTTCGTGAGCTCATTGTCTTGGACAATGTATCATAATTCACGTCAGCCGATTTCCAACAGTTTTGTGTCGCCTATGGCATAGACCACGGGCCTAATGCACATTTCCACCCTCAGTCCAACGGTGAAGGTGAACGTTTCTTCGCGAATGAGATATTCACTCTGCAGCGGAGTGTGCGCTGATATGAAACTTCCTGGCTGATTAAAACTGTGTGCTCGACCGAGACTCGAACTCGGGACCTTTGCGTTTCGTGGGCAAGTGCTCTACCATCTGAGCTACAGAAGCACGACTCACGGCCGGTCCTCACAGCTTTACTTCCGCCAGTATCTCGTCTCCTACCTTCCAAATTTTACAGAAGCTCTCCTGCGAACCTTGCAGAACTAGCGCTCCTGAAAGAAAGGATACTGCCGGAGACATGGCTTAGCCACAGCCTGGGGGATGTTTCCAGAATGAGATATTCACTCTGCAGCGGAGTGTGCGCTGATATGAAACTTCCTGGCAGATTAAAACTGGCAGAAGTAAAGCTGTGAGGAGCGGCCGTGAGTCGTGCTTCGGTAGCTCAGATGGTAGAGCACTTGCTCGCGAAAGGCAAAGGTCCCGAGTTCGAGTCTCGGTCGGGCACACAGTTTTAATCTGCCAGGAAGTTTCGTTTCTTCGAGAGTTCAAAAGTCACATATGGGAGAAAGTTTTACAGATGTTTCCTTCCTTCTACCGCTGTGTGCCACGTGACAGAATTATCACACGACCGTCGTCACCGTACCCTGTTGTCTCTGCTACGGCTGCCGTGGAAACAATTCGTTCCGCAAGTTAGACAAATTTCAGCTACAGGATGAAGTCTTTTTCAATGTTTTGGCAAGAAACATCGTCGGGATCATAGTGTCACAACAAAAATCAACGCGAAAGGTTCAGACGGCGTCATCAGAACCACCTGCGGCGTGTTTCCGAGTATGTCAGTGGTTCTGCTGCAGAATTTTTGGCCACAGACTCGGCATGCCCCTGGGGTCCACTCCAGTGGTCACCTCCGCTCCTCCTGCAGTCGCTGCCGGGGCCATCCTGAGTGGCGCCCATTGGAGGTCGACACCCCGTCGCCGCAGCCATTACTGACGTCACAGATGTCGGCGCCCGTCCTGCGGCCTGAACCAATGTCCGTGCAAGTGCCGCTCCTGGGAGGCCATCACGACGCCCCAGGAGGTTGTATGAAGGATCGAGTCGTATTTGGGGCCGAATTGCGACAGCAGTTAGGTCAGTCTTCACTAGTCCACTCGTGAATGTGTAGAACTGACTTAAGGAGTGGCACTCTTAATCACTAATCACGTTGCTGGGTGACGTATGACTTACCAGTATGCCACAGGATGCGACTGGGGACCGGAGCGCTGAGTTCCTGCGACTGGAAGTCGGTTGGGTAAAATAACAGTTTTTTACTCAGTTTCAAATTTTAAACATACAGTCTTCAATCTTCGGAATCATTTTAGACCCTTTCGAACCTCCAACGTCTTGACAGTGACTTGGCCCCAGACATCAGAAGCGGACCCAACTCTACCAGCGTGGCATCGGTATCAGCGATGGGGCGAAGGGCTGTCATTCCGAAACGGAGATCTGAATAACTAATGTGCTCTACTGACCACTTAGCTTCGTCTCTGTATGTCCATCTTTTTAGAGATAGTTGCGGGACTCGGCTGTTCGGTAGAGGATGTAAAATTAAACACCTTTCAGCCGTCAAATTTCCAACCTTATTTTATTTGGCAATCAGTTTCTTCGTTTTGCTACGCCATATTCAGGCCCCTGGATGACGAGTAAGAAGAATCTACCTCTGTTGAACATCTGGCAGGTGATTGGTGAACCGATCGCTGTAGCGAGCATCTAGATATACCAGTTTTACTGGCCCCTGTTTTGATCACAGCCGAGGTAGATTCTTCCTGCACGTCGGCCAGGGGCCTGAAGATGGCGTAGAAAAACACTGAAACTGGTTACCAAACAAAATAAGATTCGAAGTTTGACGGCTGAAAGGTGTTTAATTTGACATCCACTTAACATCGTTGTCACTCCACCTAACAGCAGCATTGGCTGATAATATTTAAGACACGTACCAACTAAAATATTCAATTAAACAACGATTTAACGACTTCAGCGGAAATGCGTCATATAACCATTAATTAAAGACATCAATAAAATCTAAATTTTGGCCTCAATACGTATTAAATGTGGAGGGAACGACGCAATTACAATTAACAAACGTCATCCACAGCAGAGTAGTTACATAAATAACACAGACGTTGCCATATACCCGGTTAGTAACATCGGTTGCTATAATGAGACACACTGGCGGCTGTTCACTAAGCTACACCAAAGTTAACTCTTAACCTAGAGCGCTCATTTGATAGTTGTTAACTTTAATAGCATTAGAATCACTTAACATTAAAACAGCTGTCCTTTATCACAGAATATCACTTAGAATTATCGGACAGTAACTATCTTATCCTTAAGCGGCACAAAAGAAGCAAATACAAAAAAAAAATTAAAAAAAAAATCTCCTCCTGAACAGGCCATGAAGGCCAAAAGGTATCGACCGACCGCCGTGTCATCCTCAGCCACAGGCGTCACTGGACGCGGATATGGAGGGGGATGTGGTCCTCAGTTTGCCTTACAAGGGCTGAGTGCACCTCGCTTGCCAACAGCATTCGGCACACCGGATGGTCACCCATCCAAGTGCTAGCCCAGCCCGACAGCGCTTAACTTAAGTGAGCTGACGGGAACCGGTGTTACCACTGCAACAAGGCCATTAGCCTTAAACAGCACTAGCTATAGCCTATCTATTTCCAGGGGCGCGATGGGTAGCCGTGCGGTCTTTGGCACCTTGCCACGGTTCGAGCGGCTCCCACGTCGGAGGTTCGAGTCCTCCCTCGGGCATGGGTGTGTGTGTTGTCCTTAACATCAGTTAGTTTAAGTTAGATTAAGTAGTGTGCAACCATAGGGACCGATGACCTCAGCAGTTTGGTCCCATAAGATCTTACCACAAATTTCCAGGGAAAATAACCCGTTTATAGCTACACAGACTTTGACCCCTTGAATAATAACAATAGGATAAAATCGTACGGCAATGGGGTTGCTAGTAATCAGCCCACTAACGCTGATTTGCCACTGGTAGAAGTAGAAGAGCTCTAATAGTGGAATATTACTGTTAACAATTCAGCATAGGCACTTAGCAAACAGGACAAGCTCGATAATTTACACGCGTTATTCCTTACAACAAGTTGACAGTAATCAACACAAGCCGGACACTGAGCAACTGCTTAAATTAGATACGCAAACCATCAAAACCAGTTTAATAAAAACAGCCAACGAGATTAAGAAATTTCATAACACGGACGGCAAAATTAATAAAAGTTCATAAACAGAGCGAGCCACCTCAATGCTCACTCGGACGCTGCCTTTGCGAGCCACACGTCCTCGGACTGTGCTAAAGGTGCACACCCAACTGAATGAGCATTGAAACAGTGGTGCAGCCAGTCTTCATTATAACAAGCGCAAGCCACTACAGTTCCACACCGTACACGAGCGGAACTTACTGGTCATTTGCTGCCAAAAATTCTTTTCTTCCATCGGTAAACTCAATAATAGTATCATGCAATCACTGATATAGAGAATCAATACAAGATTTCATTCGGATTCCAAAAACTCGAAAATCTCAACACACAGTTGATGGTACAAAATGTCAGACAGGCAAACTATTAGTAACAGATCCTCCAATCGGTTTGCGCGCTGTAAAGCGAAACATTCTAAGTTATACAACAAATTATGTAGCGCATGGATCGAATAAACGATGTAGCATCTGACATCAAATAAAATTAAGCTAAAATGTGAGAGGGAGATACCACATATCTATATTTTAATAAACATACAACACAAAAACTTTCCTCCTCCGAATTTTGTAAAAGTTGTAAGTAGGCTGTTTAGGTTTTCTTATTGGTAACGCCACGTAGCGCTCTGTATGAAAATCACTGGCTGTGCTGTGTGCAGTCTGTAGCTAGTTTGCATTGTTGTCTGCCATTGTAGTGTTGGGCAGCTTGATGTTAACAGCGCGTAGCGTTGCGCAGTTGGAGGTCAGCCGCCAGCAGTGGTGGATGTGGGGAAGTGAGATGGCGGATTTTTGGGAATGGATAATCTGGAGGTGTGTCCATCAGAAACAGTAGATTTGTAAGAATGGATGTCATGAACTGCTATATATATTATGACTAATAAGGTAAATACATTTTTTGTTCTCTATTAAAATCTTTCATTTGCTAACTATGCCTATCAGTAGTCAGTGCCTTCCGTAGTTTGAATGTTTTATTTAGCTGGCAGTAGTGGCGCTAGCTGTTTTGCAGTAGTTCGAGTAACGAAGATTTTTGTGAGGTAAGTGATTTGTGAAACGTATAGGTTAATGTTAGTCAGGGCCATTCTTTTGTAGGGATTACTGAAAGTCTGATTGCGTTGCGCCAAAAATATTGTGTGTCAGTTTAAGCACAGTCATGTATAACTTTTCTAAGGGGACGTTTCATATGTCGACCCTTAGCCGAGGATACCTCACTGGAATCTTCTGATTTTTTCTTGTAGTTTGTGTAATTAGTGTAGCTATTGTTTATTGCTAGTGTGTAATTATAGAGAGAATTTCCTTTGTAGTTGTAGTTTTTCATTGTTGTACAGTAAAACACTTGTGGCATGCATGTAGATTTCCACCAAGTATTTCGCAGCTGCGCTTGCAATTAACTAGATATTATTTTCAGTGCTATGTTAATGTGTTTTCTTATTTTGCTCTTCAAATTGTGCTTTTCTGTGTTGTTGTGTGAAATATTGTGACAATAATGGCGTGTGAAAAACGTAATACTAGGCTCCAAAGTAAACTGAGAAATGACAGTGAAGACGAAAGCAGTGTGTTAGCGCCACCGTGTAATGAATTAACTAATGTTCAAACTAGTAATTTGGTAATTGTGCATAGGGTAATGGAGCGGGCGGCAAATAATGGTGTAGACAGTGAAACAAGTAGTAAACAGGGAAGCATTATCGATCGATGGGTCGGCAACAGCTCGCCTCAGGAATCCGAAATGACAGACCACAATATTGCAAATACTGTAGACTCAGGTTTTGGGTCCTCACCGTTTTCTCAAATAAGTCAAGACACATTTTCTTCTCGTCAAAATGTAAATGTTGCCGGTGCAAATGCACTGCCGAAAAGCATAGAGGAACAGATTCCAGACACTAATACAATATTATTGCAATTAATGCAGCAAACGAAACAAAATCAGAGACAAACACAGCAACAGTTAGACACAATGGAACAAAATCTTCAAAAGTTAGACACAATGGAACAACACCAGAGACAAACACAGCAACAGTTAGACACAATGGGACAAAATCAGAGACAAACACAGCAAAAGCTTCAAAAGTTAGACACCACACTTGAACAAACACGTGAATATTTAACTACTGAGTTACATAACATTGAATCGAAATGTCAAAAAGTCTGTAATGACGTAAAAACACAAATTTGTGAGCATTTTCAACCTATTTTTTCGCGTCATGAAAATGCATTACAGAATCACGAAGCAGCCATAAAAGAACTGCAAACTGTTGTTTATGAAAATCATGAGACCTTGCAAGCTAAAACTGACTCAGTTGCATCTACCGATTCAGTTACGCAACTTGCAAAAACTCAGGAAAGCTTAAAGGACACAGTAGATACTCTGAAAATTGGTTCAGAAAGACACATGGAGGAAATTAGTTCACTATCAGAGAAAGTAGTCGAACTTTCGGATCAGTTAAATAATTTATCTACGAAGGTAGATGATAATCTGAATGACGCAAGACCGGTAGTCTTTAATGACACAGAAGAGTACGAACAAATTAGGAAATTCAAACAAAATCAGAATCAAATTAATACACAACACCAAAGAGAAATCCGAGAAGTACAAGATCAGCTGACACAGGTAATACAAGAATTACGTATTTCAGAGGACACTCGCCCTCCAACACGGGAAGAGGGACTCAGAAATACGGAAAAGCCGCAAAATAATAACACAGTGCATTTCGGAAATTATGAAAGAAATTGGCAAAGTGCAACGAATTTTGAAATGGAACCGCCGAAACGACGCAACAATGACCGACATGCGACTCGCCGACATGATGATTTTGACTATAAGCTGATCATTACTACACGCAAATTCAAAACATTTAAGAATTCTGCCAACGACATTCATCCACAAGCGTGGCTTCATCAATTCTCTCATTGCTTCCCCCCCCCCCCCCCCAACTGGTCATTAGAGCACAGATTAGAATTTATGTGTGGCTATTTAGAGAATGAACCAGCTGTAAGAATGCGATCGGGCATTCACGATTGCCACAGTCAAGGAGAATTTTATCATGCCTTCCTCTCAGCATATTGGTCTCAAGCTACACAAGACCGAGTAAAACATAGCATCATAATGATGAAACATTTCGAACAATCTGAATTTTCCAGTCTTGTGAAATATTTTGAAGACATGTTGCACAAGAATCAGTACCTGTCAAATACATACAGCCCCTCAGAACTCATCCGCATTTGCTTAATCAAATTACTTGAACATTTACGACGTATTATTTTAGCTGGACGTTGCAAAGACGACATTGAAGCTTTTCAGGGACTCTTACAAGAATTAGAAATTGACACTGACAATCGCGGAACGCGAAAACAGGAACACAACAATTACAGGTCACATCCGTCGCAATTCCGCGATGAAAGAAATAATAACTGGACACGACAAGGCTATTCTCACAACACAAATCGTGACTAAAACAGACATTACCCATATGACAACCGTTGGCAGAGTAGTAATAATTACAGGGAAAGATCACCTCTCCGCAGTAGTGACTATCACAGAGACAATCAGAGAAACAGACAATATGGGAACCAAAATAATTATTATCAAGGGAGACAGAATAACTTTAGACGCAACGGTCCAGCGCGCAGTTACGATGCAGGGAGAAATTCTCCACCATGTGACCGACAAGAAAGAAACTATGGAATCTACCGACAAGATGACAGATGATATGATCGTAACGACGGACCTGAATTGCATCAGAACTGGCGGGATTCAAACAGGGCGGGGCCCTCTCGACAATGTGAATTTGTAGAAGATAGGTCTCCAAATCACAATAACGACGCACGCCAACAAAGAGACAATAGGCAATGACTCATACCGCTGGCAGCCACAAAACGTACTTCTGAAACTGACGACGCAGCTGCCGTAGCTAGTAATTACGTAAAAATGGAAGACATTAGGGACATCTTACTGCAGGAACACGACGTAAAACATAACAACATTGCATATCCTGTGATTCACATTACAGTAAATGACGTAAGATTTACGGCAGTACTTGGCTCTGGCAGTCCCATTTCAGTAATTAGTGAAACAGCCTTTAGCAAATGCAACAAATCAAACGATTGCCCCACACTTCTGTTACGTAAGATTAAATTACAAGGTGCGATCGTTGCAAAAAATGTAGATGTACGCCAACAAACCAACGTAGAATTCATTTGTCAAAGCCATAGCTTCTCTATGAACTTTCTTATTGTTCCATTATTGTCGACGGAAATTATATTGGGAGTAGACTTTATGAATGAATACAAAGCAATCTTAAACTTTCACGATGCTTAAATAAGCTTAGAGAAAGAAGGTAAGTCAATAGCTTTGAAATTTGAAGATTGGCTCTCAAACCATGACGAGGAAATTAATCGGCTTTACCTTCTGTTAGACAACAGTTCGGAATTTTCTACGGAACTAGACACTAACAATCACTCTGCAAGTACTGACAGGGATGATATCGACGGCGCATTTGAAACTAATGACTTAATTCAGAATAAAATCCAAACAATTGAGAATTGTAATGACACTGATACACTGATAGGCAGGACCTTTTTGAGATTTTACAAGCACATTCTACAGTTTTTACTCACAAAACAGGAACAATCAAGGGATTTCAATACCAATTTCGTGTTCGTGAGCATACTAATTTTTGCGTTAGACCATACGTAATTCCAGCACATTATAGGGACCGTGTTAGAACAGAAATACAATCTATGCTTGACGAGGGCATTATTGAGCCTGCAGTAAGCTCATACAACAATCCATTACATGTTGTTGAGAAGAAAAATGGATCGGTCAGACGTGTCTTAGATTCGAGACAAATCAATACTATCATCATTCCTGAAACAGACAGGCCGCAAACAATGGAAGAACTACTTCAAAATTTTAATGGTGTAAAAGTGTTTCTTCTATTGATCTCAGATCCAGCTTATATCAGATCGAACTTCATCCAGAATGTAGAAAATACACAGCTTTCCTTTGTTTCGGCGTTTGTTATCAGTTTCGGAAACTTCCTTTTGGTTTGAACATTTCTTCGGCAGCATTCATTCGCGGGCTAAATTCCATATTACCTGAGTTCTTAAAACGTCACATCACCTTATATGTGGACGATATTCTGATAGCAGAAGCCTCATGGGAACAACATAATCGCATCCTCAACAGTTTGTTACGTATTTTTGCAGAATCTGGAATTACAGTTAACTTGGAAAAGTCTGAATTCGGTGGGTCAAAGGTGAAGTTTTTGGGACATATTATTTCTTCTGAAGACATTCAGCCGGATCCTGAAAAGTTAGAAGCTATCAGAGCCATTCCAGTGCCATCCACAAAAAAACAAGTCCGCAGTTTTCTAGGTCTCGTAAATTTTTACCGTCGTTTTCTGAATATGCAAATTCTAGTTACACCAAAACTTTGTTCTCTCACTGGAAAAAATACTATTTGGAACTGGGACGAACAAGCACAGTTGGAATTCAATTCTTTGAAAGAATCGCTACTTAATGCGCCAATACTAGCTCATCCAGATCTGTAACAAGGTTTCTGCCTAAGCACAGATTGTTCTAAAGTCGGTCTTGGTGCCCATTTATTTCAAGAAGCCATAGAAAATGACACTACTGTTCAGAAAACCATTGCTTTTGCTAGCCGAGTGCTAACAAAATCTGAAAAAAATTATTCCGTTACTGAATTAGAAGCTTTAGCTATCGTTTGGGCATTTAACAAATTCCGTTTCTTTCTTTATGGCAAGCACGTAAAAGTATACAGTGATCATCGTGCATTACAAATTCTTATGTCTTCAAAATTAAATCATGACAGGTTAAAACGTTGGGCACTGTTTCAGCAAGAATTCCACTTCACAATAGCCTACATTCCCGGCAAGGAGAACACTGTTGCGGACGCACTGTCACGCGCACCAGCTGGGCTTGAGAAAAGTAACACAGAAGGCAACCTCGAGAAAAATTTCAGTATTCTTTACATTCAGAAAGTCGCCTTTGAAAACTTCATCACCACATCTTTAAAGGACATTGCTCATGAGCAAGATAAAGATCCGATTTGGAAAGACATCAAAAGTAAATGGCATGAAAAGACGCACACTCAGATTCGGCATTGTTATCTGGTTAGAAACAACCTACTCTTCAAACGCTGCACTGTTGATGACAAGCTATGGGTACTTTGCATTCCAGACGATTTTGTTAATAAGCTCATTTGGTACATTCATTTCAGCTACGCACATTTTGGTCCACGAAAATGTTATCATATTCTTCGAACGACTTGTTATTTTAACAATATGGAAAAGAGAATTCGAAGAGTCTTGTCTATTTGTAAACTTTGTCAAAAGGCGAAACCATCTACTATCTCACATCGTGCTCCGTTGTTTCCTATCATTCCTTCTAAATTAAAAGAATTTGCTGCAGTTGATCTCTTGGGACCCCTTGTCAGAACATCCAATGGATTTTCGTACGTTCTAGTCGCTGTTGAACTTACTTCAAAATTTGTTTCTTTCACTCCGTTACGTAAAGCCACTGGACGGTCTGTGTCTAACGCCTTTGTTAAAAATTTCTTACGTGAAGTTGGCCACGTTGCTAAAGACATTTCAGATAACCGACCGCAATTCAGATCTGCTGTTTGGTCACGCATGCTTCGGAACCATAAAATCAAACCTGTTTTTATTTCATTGTACTCACCACATTGTAACCCGTCTGAACGGATTATGAAAGAAATCAATAAGCTTTGCAGACTTTATTGTCACTGAAAGCATCAGCATTGGGACAGATATTTACACTTATTTCAAAATGTGCTAAATGAAATGCCTCATGACTCCACTGCTTTACCACCTACTCTTGTACTGAAGAATGAAGAACCACGGAACAGAATCAGAGAGCTTGTACCTTTCCCGAATACACGTAAACTTCGACACAAAGACATAATTGATTTGGGTATTAAAAATATAAAATCTGCAGCAGACAAAAGAAAAAAACTACACGGTAAAGCAAATGAAAAGAAATTATATATTGGTCAGAAAGTTCTCATTAAAGCTCATTCATTGTCACATAAGAAGAAACACTTGAGTCACAAATTCTTTCTGATTTACAATGGACCTTACAGAATTCGACGTATACCACATGATAATTGCGTTGAAGTTGAAACTCTGCGTACTAGGAAGAGTAAAGGATTGCACCACATCTCACATGTAAAACCGTTTATTGAGAGATAATCTTTTTTTTTTTTTTTTGTTAAATTTAGCCTTTACTATAAAATTTTTCACTTCATGTTACTAGTACTCTTTGTCACACTTAGAAACTGTTAACATGTAACTATGTTTTAAAATAAACTATCCAGTCTATAACCTAGGGAACATATTTAGACAGTAATTACGAATGCATTGTTATAGTGAACAGACGACACAGTGTTATTGTGTGTGTACATTCTTGCTTGTTAGTGGCGCGATTACGTAACGACCATAAGGCTCACATACTTAGAACATGTACTGGTACTGCTAATGAGATTTTAATGCAACATTTTGGTTTATTTGAAAATACATTCTGGATTTAAAGTACTTTCTGAGAGATATCAGATGACACAATGGTTAGTTTATTTGACAGCTACACGATTATATCACGACGCTACTAATGAGTGACACAATTTATATTATTGCTTTTGCACTGTATCTGTTTTATATCTGCACGGTTTTTCTGTATTATTCTGGAAAGTAAAACATGTTTTAGTAGTAACTTTTGTGGTATAGCTACAATGAGACAGCCTTTTTCGTAGCACAACAATACGTTACATTATAGTACTTTCTTGATCACAGTAAGGTACGTAATAACTACGATATCTATACGCAAAGCATTTCACTTTCGTTTATGATGAGGTTGACTTCAGCAGAACTTTGATTACAGAGGACGATAACTACGACAGTTCCACAGAATTATCTTACAGCAAGACGCACATTTAGCGTTACAGGACACGCATTTGAGTGATTAATTTTGTACTTAAACCATTTATTTTTCAAGATTTTTGAATTACAAAGAAAGTTTTCCATGATACATTTCATTCCATTGCTGTAATCTGTAACACCTGAGGGTATAATTACATTTATCCTCAGGGGGGTACACGCTTACTTTGTGTACCATGTGTTTGGCAAGCACAAGGAGCCCTAGCTAATATGGTATTTGCTTATACAAATGTACACATCGGTACCATATTTCTCTAACACAGAATTACACAGCTATCTGATCATTTAACTAGGAGAGACAAACATTTATTTTACTACATCAGTGACAGATGTTTACGTAATTACATAGTTGGGTAAGTTCACACTTATGAAATTGTATTTTGTCTGTACTTTGTGAAATGTTCATATTTTTTCGGAACCATTGTGATACTATGAGAGCTTTGAATTATGTATTTGGTATGGGATCATGATTTTTAAAGTACGTTTGAGGTAGATGACGCTATTGAAATGAGCAGAGAATTTTTTTTAGGTTTTGAAATTATTGCATAAAGCTACGACGTTTTTGAGATTTGGTTGAGGTGTTACGGTGTTATTATTACAACGACAATGTGTATTCTGCTTTTGAGGTATGTTTATGATCAATAAGCTGATGCTATATGAGGAATTTGATTATGCTACATATTTATTATGATGAAATATTGAAGAAGTGTCTACGAATATGTATGTGTGTAATAAAGCAAGGAATAATGAGTAGTGGTTAGGGACTCTGGTTTGTGAAAATGGATGTTGGAAACCGAGAATCATACTTTAAGAGTTATGAATGTATCACAATGCCGGCGAAAATTTTTTGGACCATTTTATATTTATAGGATTTTGTTTCTACAGATTTGCAACGCAAATTCTCAACCTGTGAAATTTTTATATGAGACTGTCACTGTAGTGGGCACCCAGCTGCGCATCAGTCGCCTGGAAACAAGCCATTAGTGTGTGCCTTTCAGAAGCACGGGTGGAGAAAAAAGGAGGCCATTATCCTCGCTATTGACATTCCTTTGTGGAAAGCATCGGAAATACAACACGCTCAAAACTGAAAACATATGATTACACTGTGGAGCTCTTAATTTATGATATTTACTAAAATGCCTGATGAAATGATGAGAAACATTTTACATCTATTGTCTTTCTAGTTGAGAGATTGCTCATTTTGTTTAATATCAAGTTTATAGCTGCAGCAGCATTGGTTAAAATAAAATTTAATAGATGTACTAATATCACTATTTTTTGTCTACAGACCCAGTAAAGAATAATTTTATGATGTACTTTCGTAGAAAAGAGAGCACAAATAGACATTTCCCTTCACAGGAATTGCAAAAATAATTTTTTAACAGGTTGGTAACTTATCTGCTAGAGTAAGTCAAGGTGATGCATCACTCTAGTGTTAAGATGTGACATAGGTATTAAACATGGCCATTTTTACTGTAATATTTTTTCTGCTTGAGCTTTGTCATGTTTAGATATAAGTTATTGTATTTGCTGCTGCTGTTTGCCAGGCATAGTGCTACTAAATTTCACTTTTTATTACTCTGTTAAGCTAGTTTTACTACTGATTTATTTTTCTTGTTGCCTCACATTGGCTCATATTAGTTGTAAAGTTGCATTTGCTTGGTAATTTAGATTTACGTAGCTTCCTTTGCCAATTTCCATTTTTTTCGTCATTGCTGTTTGTGTTAATTGTTTTGTGCTGCTGCATTGCCTCATCCATTAGTTTAGCATCTGAGCTCAGTAGATTTAAGTTAGTTTAAGATGGGGTAGGCTATATGTGAGAACGAGTTGTGATGAATTCGAAGAAATGCATTGGGAAGCTATAAGAAAATGGTTTGGTCAAAAAAGAATTTTGAAAGAGGATGTAAACAGAATACAGAAAGCATGCTTGGATAGGATTTTTTTTTATGGAAACAAATGTTTAAATAAGGGAAAGATCTACAGAACGAAGTTTTGGTTTGGATTGCAGTACCATATGTCACACTGAAAACGAACCCTGTCTTTCCTTTTGTATTATTCCGCTATGTGTTTATGTACCCTTGTGTATTTGTCTTTTTCCTGTCTGTAAGTGTTTAGCTAATAAGATTTATGTTGTAGAATTTTTCAAATACTATGTTATTTACTTTGTAAATATGTTTAGACATTATTTATTCTGTTTTGTTTTAATGCTCATGTGTGCAGTTAATGTTTCAAAAGTTATTCTGATCTTTTATGTATTTACTTATGTCATAATTCCTGTAACACTGATGTACATGTTATTTCGATTCTTCTGTAAAGCCTGCATTACCACAAATGTTATCTGTATTGTTATGTTCTTTAATGATGTATTTTGTATCTTTGTTATTGTATTCTTATGTTATATAATTGTAATTGACACCAGTACATCAAATTAAGTAACTTGTAAGTTAAATTTCACTGCACACATTTCTGTTGGTCATAGTATATGGACAATATGTGAGAAGTAGGGACTGTTAGTGTTTGCATGTGTGTTAATAATTCAGCAAGGGACTGGATAACAGAATTGCTGGTTCTAAGGACAATTCCAAAAACTTTGTGAGTGCACAAGTGGTGGTTTATGGACTTGCTATATTGTCCGCAAGACTCTTCGATGGTGATTGTGCACCTGCACCGTTGCAACAGATGGCTGCTGGCCGTCTCTACAAGGACTACAGTGGGTCTGCATCTTTGATGGCCCACCAATACCGTAATCTCTACCAGGACTACAGTGGGTCTACTCTGTGATGACCTACCTACCAATATTCTTCAAAACTTCGACTGACTCTGCGGTGGGTTTGCTCTGTTGTGGCTCATTACCTGTCTGCATGTCGTGAGTCAGCACTGTCTTTCCGTTGGAAGGTCAACACTACTTCTTCAAGACTGCATGGAAATCCACTACTTCCGTGTGCATTTTCTTTTACTGCTCAGACTTTGAGAAAAACACTGCTATTTTACTGTGATGAACGATCAGGACTGTCTTTATGGACTGTGAGAAAATTTTATCTTTTGACCAACATTGTATTAATAAATGTGTGCATATGATTTCTTTGTTATTGCAATTGTGAAATTTTTTTTAACAAATATGTATTGGCCAGTGCCCAAAACAATTTGTAAAATTTTTTGTGGGGAGCATGGGGGCTATGTAAGTAGGCTGTTTAGGGTTTCTTATTGGTAACGCCACGTAGCGCTCTGTATGAAAATCACTGGCTGTGCTGTGTGCAGTCTGTGGCTACTTTGCATTGTTGTCTGCCATTGTAGTGTTGGGCAGATGGATGTTAACAGCGTGTAGCGTTGCACAGTTGGAGGTGAGCCGCCAGCAGTTGTTGGTGGTATGAAGAGAGATGGCGGTTTTTTGAGAATGTATAATCTGGAGGTGTGTCCATCAGAAACAGTAGATTTGTAAGAATGGATGTCATGAACTGCTATATATATTATGACTAATAAGGTAAACACATTTTTTGTTCTTTATTAAAATCTTTCATTTGCTAACTATGCCTATCAGTAGTTAGTGCCTTCCGTAGTTTGAATGTTTTATTTAGCTGGCAGTAGTGGCGCTCGCTGTTTTGCAGTAGTTCGAGTAACGAAGATTTTTGTGAGGTAAGTGATTTGTGAAACGTATAGGTTATTGTTAGTCAGGGCCATTCTTTTGTAGTGATTACTGAAAGTCTGATTGCGTTGCGCCAAAAATATTGTGTGTCAGTTTAAGCACAGTCATGTATAATTTTTCTAAGGGGACGTTTCAAAGTAGATGAAAGTACTTGACAGCAGCAGACTATTAAGACGACATGAGTTAGAAAATCTTTCTCGAAAGGTCGCATTACTCTAGACAGAGAATGCTGTGGTATAAATTGTTAACATTCAAATTCGGAATGCAAATTGAGCTGATGTTTTTACCGAACTTAGGTTCAAATTAATAGTTTCTTGCTGCTTCTGATTTAATTTGAGCCCCTTTGGAGATAGCTCACCCTTTATCAAATCAAGTGCTACTACAGTCATTATAGTAAAAAAGCCAATGGAATATCTGCATGTATAAAGACTCGTTTCTAATGTTGTTTTAGATGAATCGTATGTCTATTTTTCGGGTCATCACACTACATACATCAAAGATTTCCTTCCCTCAATGATCATTTTTCATGTATTCTCTCATGCTGCGGCTAAGGATCACTAAAGTAGATGTTTTAAATGATGTTGTTCCCATGTAGCAGAACTAGTAGTTTCGGCTCGACAATGTGTATTGCAGAAATGAACTTAGGGAATTTAGCTTGTACATAATTGATAAATACACCACAAATTTACTTGTCTAACATTAGAGAGCCATCGTCCTCTAACAGTTGTCGGATAGCGATCCTCTACGCTAGAATATTTTCCGGCGATAATAGTTGATTGGCATTGTCTGGGTTTATATGCACATGTAAAACTCCACCCCTCCATGCCCCAGTTACTGTTTGCTAATCATGATAGCCCACGTAATCTGCAATGGCGGGATGGGCTACTACTTTGAATTTTCTGGTTGTACAGTTGGTACTATCATAGGAATAAAATGTAGGTCATAGGCTACAGACAGAATTGAAAGAAGCCATGACACCCACTATTCCTTGACACCACCCCCTGATCGACTTGACTATCTCACATTGCAAGACACTTGTTTACAGACGATACAGAACTATCTAGTGATGGCCATAAATGTTCAAATGGCTCTGAGCACTATGGGACTTAAGATATGAGGTCATCAGTTCCCTAGAACTTAGAACTACGTAAACCTAGCTAATCTAAGGACATCACGCACATCCATGCCCGAGGCAGGATTCGAACCTGCGACCGTAGCGGTCGCGCGATTCCAGACTGAAGTGTCTAGAACTGCTCGGCCACACCGGCCGGCTGCCTAAATGTCTTAACAGTAGTACTCTGGAGGGGAAAATTGAGGATGAATAGTACACTATGTGATCAGAAGTATCCAGACACCCCCAAAGACATACGTTTCTCATATTAGGTGCATTGTGCTGCCACCTACTGCCAGGTACTCCATATCAGCGATCTCAGTAGTCATTAGATATCGTGAGAAAGTAGAATGGGGTGCTCCGCGGAACTCAAGGACTTCGAACGTGGTCAGGTGATTGGGTGTCACTTGCGTCATACGTCGGTATGCGAGATTTCCACAGTCCTAAACATCCCTAGGTCCACTGTTTCCGATGTGGTAGTGAAGTGGAAACGTGAAGGGACACGTACAGCACAAAAACGTACAGGCCGACCTCGTCTGTTGTCTGACAGAGACCGCCGACAGTTGAAGAGGGTCGTAATGTGTAATAGGTAGACATCTATCTAGACTATCACACAGGGATTCCAGACTGCATCAGGATCCACTGCAAGTACTATGAAAATTAGGCGGGAGGTGAGAAAATTTGGAGTTCATGGTCGAGCGGCTGCTGATAAGTCACACATCATGCCGGTAAATGCCGAACGACGCCTCTCTTGGTGTAAGGACGTAAACATTGGGCGAGAACATTGGAAAGCCGTTGTCTGGAGTGACGAAACACGGTAAACAATGTGGCGATCAGATGGCAGGGTGTGGGTATGGCGAATGCCCGGTGAACGTCATCTGCCAGCGCATGTAGTGCCAACAGTAAAATTCGGAGGCGGTGGTGTTGTGGTGTCGTCGTGTTTTTGATGGAAGGGGCTTGCAGCCCTTGTTGTTTTGCGTGGCAGTATCACAGCACAGGCCTACAATGATGTTTTGAGCACCTTCTTGCTTCCCACTGTTGAAGAGCAATTCGGGGACATCGACTGCATCTTTCAACACGATCGAGCACCTGTTCATAACGCACGGCCTGTGGCGGACTGGTTACACGACAATAACATCCCTGTAATGGATTGGCCTGCACAGATTCCTCACCTGAATTGCATGGGATGTTTTGGAACGCCAAATTCGTGCCAACCTCACCGACCGACATCGATACCTCTCCTCTTTGCAGCACTCCGTGAAGAATGGGCTGCCATTCCCCAGGAAACCTTCCAGCACCTGATTGAACGTATGCCTGCGTGAGTGGAAGCTGTCATCAAGGCTAAGGGTGGGCCAACACCATATTGAATTGTAGGATTGCCGATGATGGAGGGGGGGGGGAGGGGGGCTGTCACAAACTTGTAAGCCATTTTCAACCAGGTGTCCGTATACTTCTGATCACGTAGTGCAGCTTTGTCTTTAATCCCTAGGAGCGCTGTCTACATGTATTAAATGCCAGAAATCAGTGGTATTGTGTCGAAGTACCTCCGCTGACACATGTTATCATCTCTGTGACAATTCTATAATTATGATTTGATAGTAAAATCTTGGTTCGAACAGTCAGGGCCACGCTTTTTCTTTCAAAAATTGGAGTCAGTACTGCTTTTATAAGCAAGGACTTAGTGGCAGAGTGGAAATGCTCTGTAACCAATGTGAGCGTGGTTCGTTTCTTGTAAGGAAAGGGCATTCCACACTGAGGTGCCAAGCCGTGGGGTATTTCCCAGTATCGTATCGGATCTCTTTTTTGCCAGGCGTAGCGCCGCAACTCGACGTGGCGCGGACTCAACAGGTCCAGCCATGCTGCCTCTATAGCCGTTATAATTGCGAAAGTGTTGTCCGTGCAGGATTAAGTGCACAAACTGACCTCTCGATTTGATCAGAGGAGTATTTTGGGTAAAATCGGCGGTTTTACGAAAATTTAAAACCATTAAGTATTTAACTCAGAAAGCGGAATATTCGTGTGTAGCCTCAGTTTCATGTAAAAGCGTTAAATACGTGACACCAATAACCTATCTCTATTGATTTTCAAGTTATTTACTAAAAACCAAATTTGGAACAGAAATGTCCTTATTCATGGTAAATTAAGTATCATTTTTATTTGTAATAGCAAAGTTCTAATTACAGCTCTCTATTAAATTCATGAAATAATACAGCTGTGCCAAGTTTCAAATAACAATGGTTACAAGGAATGTTAAAGAGGCAGTTCAGAGGTCATATTCTACTGTCGGTTCTGTTTTAAAAGTGCTATCCGGCAAAATTTAAATGCGGTAAAACTTATTCAGTAAGTAAAGCAAACCTAGCTCCATTGATATAATAATTAAGAAGACTGTAAATCTTTAAACGACAGAGATATTAATTAATACGTGTCTGAGAAAGGGGCCATTTAGATGCTGCTGACTGTACCTCGGGCAGTTGATAGCAGATGTTCCGCTTGGCTGTCCGCTGCGCCCACACACACATATATATATATATATATATATATATATATATATATATATATATATATGTGTGTGTGTGTGTGTGTGTGTGTGTGTGTGTGTATACGGCGCATACGGCCAGAGAGGCGGTTGAAAAAGACACTTCGCATCGAGATATCAATCTCTCTGCGTCAGTCAAACGCCGGCATGCGCTGTGCCTTGGATAACGTCAGTGCTAGTCACAAACTAGAAGCGTTTTCGGTAAAAGTAGGAAATGAACTCGTACACCGTCCTGGATCTCTTAGGTTTCACGGAAATAACTGTCTGTGTGCCACCTCTAATGTTGACGAAACGACGTGGCAGAGGTGGGATTATTTTCCAGTTTTAAGGCGAGCAATTAACTTTTGGTGATTAGAAGTCAGAGTGTAGAACAGTTTACTTGGAACTTCCCGTAGGGGTCGCATCTGGACTGTTAATAGTTCTGTTTCCGATAGGAGTATTAGTTACTGTACTAAGACTCATATTTTGTGTGTGTGAATTTTTGCAGAATATGTCAGTTAATTAAAACTCAGCACTTTTATTTATAGTCATAGTTCTTTATCACTCTGAGCATATAGCAAGTAGAAACAAATTCTTTTAGTGAGCACAAAGAGTAGCGTCGACTTGAAAACTAGAAATTAGGGTCAGTATGTTCTCTATTGCTTTCTGGTTGACTGCAAAAATAGTTTTCAGCGTCTTGTGGACAGCAAACATAGCTAGAAAGCACGTGCAGACATTTTAAGAGTCTTTTCATAAAGACATAACGAGGTGACGACCATTTGATTATTTCCCCCTTCCCCACAGTAAGCCACAGTAAGACACTTTGTTTTTAACACGAGCTATTGGGCTGTGCAGTCGTCATGTATGCATTATGTTTTAAGTATTCATGAGCTTACTGTGTTTTCTAGACTGACGTCATTTATAATTATCATCAAGATTTCTTGCCTGACAGGCACGTCGTTGAGCAGATGTTCACAGTATGAAAGTAGACTTATTTTTCTACTTTAGGATATACAAAGTATTCTTGTGTAATTGTATTGTCAGTATTCATGAGCTTATTGTGTTTTCTAGACTGATGTCATTTATAAGTATCATCAAGATTTCATGCCTGACAGGCAGGTCGTTGATGCAGAAGTTCACAGTACGAAAATAAACTTATTTTTCTATTTTACAAGGTGGTCTTGTGTTACCGACATATGTACGCATACTTGTGTCGTTTATCCTCTGTATCAGATGCGACTGATGATGAACTGCACGCCCGAATACCTGTTTGGCAAAAAAATACTTTCGAAGTGTAGCTCATGACGTACAACAAGATCTCCACGACTTGTTTCCACAACTCAGAAAACCCAATCGTCGGGGTGGTGTGGATGTTTACTAATGTAACGTAACGTACTGCAACGGTGCTTTGTGCAAAGGGTGAATGAGAACACGTGACGTGCACAGACATCCGAGTCTCACGCGCCCCACGTCCCAGGGCGAGGTGGCGCCGCGGGTTGCCTACCCAGCAGCCCCCTTAAACCCGTTACGTCATGTGCCTGTGCGGCTGCTACAGGCAGCTCGTTTTTAAGGACCAGCCGCCAGCGGGTGCTGCGCGTGCCTCGTATTTACGAGAGGGGAGGGTGGAGGGGTTGCTCATGAATTTGTTGGCGCCACCCCGGGAGCCGTGGAGCCTTTGCGCGGTCCCGGCGCCTTCTGAGGCGGCAGTGCAGCTCAGCACAGCGCAGCAGGTGAGACCAGGGCTACATATCATAGAGTACAGATGCGAGGCGACAGCTGCCTGGCCACGTCACCATATGACATAATCACTTTGCACTAGCGCTAACTTATGACTATCAATTTTTACTGATGTCAGCGACGGGAGTTTAATAATCGATGCTTCGATGTCCATGATGAAGTTTCTGAATCATCGTAGCACAGACGTATCTTCCGTGACGGCAATTTGTCATCACTGTGAATCATTTATTTTGTCAATTAACAGAATCTTTTTGTGAACATAACTATACCAGTGTATCGTGTTTGTGACTTGTCAAGCTTGCCCATGGCGGGTCGTGGGGCAGGAGGTGCAAAGGGAGAGGGAGGGGTGCAGAAATATTTTTGGACGTACCAAGGTAGGAACATTGACTGCTGTTGTGAACTAATGCCTTTCGTTGTTCGTTCAGTTCATGCTTTCAAAGCGTCTAGTAACGGGTGCCATTGTTTCGAAAGTACGTTTTTAACTGCTAAAAATGATACTTCCAATTATGTAAGTCGATGTTCCGTTTATGATACGTTGCATTTGCTCCACATGGTGTAAAAGAAAGTGTCGAATATTTTGAGGGGTGGTAGTACCCACCAAAACAAGGAAAAATGGCTAGTAAACATGGACTCTAAAATGCGTGGCATAAGAGTTTTGAGCACTTGCTCAGTATAGGGGATGTGTTTCACAGTATCAAAGACAAACAAATGTTCGTAGTTCTTAAGACATGCATGTTAGAGCCTATGTTTATTAGATTTCTTTTTCTTGTATTTGTAGGTACTACCACCTCTCTAAAAGTTCGACAGTTTTTTTTATAAACTCTATATGAATACAGTACCAGTATGAAGGAAACCAAAATATCGACACTTTAGGTTTTTCAGACGTCAGTTCTCGAATAATTTGTCATTTCGTTTGTTTCTTCGAAAGATAATCGCTACAAATAATAAACACCTTCAAATCTCTTTCATTCTCATGCAATCTGTGGTAACATTAAAGATGTTTGCGAAATGATATGACAGTGTGGGGACGTCGTATTCCACGAGGAGTGCTGACAACGTTTGTTGATACTTACGCTTGTTGTGAAACAAGTTAAAAAAATGTCGTGTGGCTAGGGCCTCCCGTCGGGTAGACCGTTCGCCGGGTGCAAGTCTTTCGATTTGACGCCGATTCGGCGACTTGCGCGTCGATGGGGATGAAATGATGATGATTTATACAACGCAACGCCCAGTCCATGAGTTGAGAAAATCCCTGACCCAGCCGGGAATCGAACCCGCGCCCTTAGGATTGACATTCCGTCGCGCTGACCATTTTTTTTTCTTTTGTAAACCATTGTTATGATCACAGATCTCTTTCACAAGATATTTCAGAAAGTAACGCAATACTGATTCATGAAACCAGGGAATACAACATAGTACTTCCAAGTACATTACGATATACCTTATTTCTAGTGCACCAAACATATTGACATCCATTCTACAGTGAAATATAATAAAATGCAGAATAGGACTACCATTTGGAAATGATCAGTTTGATTTTAAATCAAGAACAGGGATCAGAGAAGTTTCATAGCACTCAAGAACGTGCTAGAGAGAAGGTTGGAATTAAATAGGTATACTTACAAAATTTTTATTGGTCTAGAAAAGATATTGGATAGTAATACACGGAAGAAACTCTTCGAGATCTGGAAATTTACTTACTTAGACTGGCAACAGGGAAACAACATTCTAAAGATACATATAAGAAACCAACATGCAACGACACAGATTAACAGAGAAGAACGTAAAGCGAAAATTAGAAAGAAGCAACACAAGGGTGCTCATTATCTCCTTAGTAATTTAACTTTTTAATTGAAAAACTATGACTATCATCAAAGGAAAAAATTTGATTATATAGACAACGGAATCCCCTTCAATGTACAAGATTTACAGATGATAGTGCCTTAACAGGTGACACAGAAAAACGTATGTAGAACACACTTCCTAAATTTTCAGATATTCTGAAAAATTTTGAACTTAAAACACGAATGCCTGAAAGTAAGCAAGTAAAAGAGGAGAAGGACAACTAATAACAAAACTGTAACAAAGAGAAAAGTTCATAACTTTCGTTGTTTAGGCAGCTTAATTATAGAAAAAAAAATAGATCCGGCTTGGAAAGCAGAAAAAATGGCTCTGAGCCCTATGGGACTTAACATCTATGGTCATCAGTCCCCTAGAACTTAGAACTACTTAAACCTAACTAACCTAAGAACAGCACACAACACCCAGTCATCACGAGGTAGAGAAAATCCCTGACCCCGCCGGGAATCGAACCCGGGAACCCGGGCGCGGGAACGCTACCGCACGACCACGAGCTGCGGACTGGAAAGCAGAAAAAGGAAGTGCAACAGCTAAACGTGCTTTAATGAGCGATAACAACTACTACTGAACAAGTTATTTGGTACAAAATGGAAAGAAAAAACCGATGTCAACACGCTTTTCTGGTGCGTACTGCTGCAGGGCTGTGATAGACGCACACCAAAGCAGTAAGAAACGATTGAATTATGACTTTGGAGAACGAAAATCAAATGAAGATGTTTCGAAAGAAGTCAAATTTCCAAAGAAACCTCATATCAACTAACTAAAAAAACCGAACGAAAACAACTTTTTGGACATTTAATTAGACGCAAGTTTTTGACACATATTGTAATGGAAAAATTTGGGATAGAGACCAAGGGGAGGCCACTAAATAAAGCTGCCTAAGCTCTATCAAAGCAACAAAGCGTCAGAATCACCAAGAAATGAAGATGACAGTATTAATTAGACAAAAGCGGCCACAGCGACAAGACTTAGCCTTTAGATGATGATTATTACGATAATGATGTGATGTTAGTTATTAAGACGAAAACAGCAAAACTAAACATATTTCGAGCTATGTGTGGAACACTCAATAGAAATCTGAAAGAAAAAGCAAGAATAGAAACACAACTCAAATTTTATAGTTTTGTAAAGCTGTAGGAAACTTCTTTCGGGAAGCGAAATAAGTGTAATAAATGACTAGACCGAGCTTGGTGGCACAGTGGTTAGCACACTGAACCCGCCTAGACGCATGAAAAGTGTCACATGTTGAGCGAATACTGTAAAGGGGATGGAGGTGCCTCGTACTCATGTGAGACAGCACTATCAGCATCTGACAGCTTTTGAATGGGGCGTCATTGTGAGTCTTCGTTTGGCCCGCTGGTCGATTCGTACAATATCCAGATTTGAGGGGCTTTCAGTTGTGAGTGTGGCTCGATGTTGGACTGCATGTGAAATTGAGGGCAAGAGTATTCACCATCAAGGTTCCAGCTGACCTTTGTAACTGCTAACAGGGAGGGTGCCGTATAATACACCAAGTACATTGAAACTCCGTCACATCTTCACCTGCCATACGAGAACAACTATTTGACTCCCTGTATCATTCTGCGTCGTCCCACAGAGTTGGTGGGAGACTAGCAACAGCCAGACCAAGGAATTGCCGTCCCATGCAGAGTCTGCCGTTTATACCACAGCACAGACAGCTGCGTTTGGGGCTGCTACGACTGTAAAGTAAGTACTGATGATGAATGGCATCACATTATGTTCAGTGACGAATCACGGTTCTGCATTACACCAGATGACCGCCGTCAATGATTATGATGGGGACATGGGGAGAGGCCCCATTCCTCCAACGTTCTGGAGAGGTGTAGCAATGTTACTCCTGATATCATGGTGTGGGGAGCATGACTTTAGGTCACCGATGGTAATGAAACTTCCTGGCAGATTAAAACTGTGTGCCAGACGGAGACACGAACTCGGGACCTGGTACTGGCAGGTGTGAAGCTGTGAGGATGGGGCGTGAGTCGTGCTTGCGTAGCTCAGTTGGTTAGAGCAGTTGCCTGTGAAAGGCAAAGGTGCCGAGTTCGAGTTTTAATCTGCCGAGAAGTTTCATATCAGCGCACACTCCGCTGCAGAGAGAAACTCTCTTTCTGGAAACTGCTGGTAATGACTGAGAGAACTTTGATAGCACAAAACTAGACCATGGACAACTTGTGCCCTCATGTGAAAGTATTGCGGTGCCATTTCTCAACAGGATAATGCACGTCCACACAAGACACATGTCTCTATGAATTGTTTGCCTGCATTGAGCTACTCCCAGATCTCTTTCTGATTGAAGATGTGTGGGACCAGCATGGAATCGACTATATCTCAGTGCCAGTATCCATTATATCAAGGAGAAGTTACAAAGTTCTGAGCCAGTTCACCTCTGGAGAGGAGGCAACGGCCTTAAGAGACTCTTCCAAACTGAGTCAATTCATATATCCAGCCCAGACTCAAACTGCCAAGTTCTTTGTCAGTTTCGCTTTACATTGTAATCATTGCAATAACATCACACACATTCTGAACACATGAAGTTTCATTTCGTTTTCTCCTCCCGTTATGAGTGCTTCATTTCTTTTTTTTCTGTCTTTTGTTTTGTCAAGCAGAGCGTTACTTGCGTACCACTTGGTGTGTGGAACAAGTGTACAGTCCTGAAGAGAATAAACGCATTACAGCAAATGATATAAAGATCGACTGTTTTCTAACATTTCAGAGTTCTTCACATTTAGATTTTAAATCAGTCAGTCATCAATTGCGACAACATATATCTGATAAAATTTAATGTTTGTTTAATATCTTGTATCATGCAGTTACATGAGCATCATTCTACCTTCCAAAATCAGCCAAAAGTTAAAAGTCCAACCCATGGAATTATCCTACATTCTACTTGATGTGGCTGGCACATACTGCTATTTCTGGAACCGTCATGTAGTGTGTTCAGTGCTGTAAAGAGGCTGTAGTGTGAGGATGCAGCGTTACATCAGTGCTTTGAAGCTACCTAAACACTGGGGAAAATTTTCCGGATGACAGGCGGGTATGTTTTGAATGTCTATCAGGAGGCAAACCAATCGCCACCAGAGGCCTTAGGATGCACAAACCTGTTCTCTCCTGCAAGACCCATAGTAAAATGCTGTATCGTGCTGCAAAGCGCTATTTAGGGCAGCGCTCAGGCCAGACCATACCATTTCACTTGAATGTGGGCTAGGTACCAATTCCATAAGGCTTCCACCAGCCAGAATTCTCACTTGAGAGCCGCCTCCATTACGCATTCACGTCTAAGTTCGCGAACTCAGGAGCTGCACACTGTGAACTTACAGAGTCCATGGCCTCTTTGCCGAAGAAGATGGGGACTCTGTCGTTGTGGCAGACTTGTAAATTTATTCCTGTTAATCATTTAAGCGTCTACACGCCGTGCTTCGAAAATTTTGCTACCTATGGCGCTTAAACTATGTTTGTTGAGCTTGTACTTTATCACTGAGTGGCCCACAGGACTTTGAGTTTTACGAATCGGGTGTTTGAGAAACTTATTTAAGAGGTAACCTATTTTTTGTCCAGTTTCAGTTTCATTCCACGTTGGAACAGACCTGATATTAATCTTGGACAAATAAATTTGTTCAATCATTGTTATCTGGGTATTTTATATGATACCCCGCCCCCGTTGCCAGACATATCATCAAGTACATGCGTTTAGATCTGTTCTGCTACTCTTAAAATGTGCCCCTTTAACTTGACATTAGCAAAATTTACGGTAATTTTCCATATCTGCAGTTTTCTCAGTGCACATGGTAGCTTTTGTCGTTGTGAAGAATTGTTAGTGCAGAGCACTGACTGACTATTATATTTTTACTATCCATGATATGCGACACCATAAAAATATTGCTTAAGGATTGGTTCACTGAGATGACCACTGCCGTAAAAAAACTTTTCGTTTAGGCGAGCTTGGTTTAACGTGTTTCAAAATTTGTAAACAAACATATACGGCAGCAGTCTCAGACACAACGGGTGGTAAAAAGTAGGGAAACAAGAGAAACACATTACCATGCCTAATACGGGGTTGGAAACTCGTTGGAATTCTAAACGAACATCCACTCTTCTTGGAATGAATAAATACAGGTCCCACATGGTTCTCAAGACAGTCTTACACCATTATTCCAGCAGAATAGTGACAAGTTCAGTTAAAGATTAAGGAAGTGGATAGCAATCACACATTCTTCTCTCCGAAGTAGACTACTAAGCTTCAGTAATATTGAGATCTGGTGACTGTAGTGGCCAGGGGAGATGCGACGATTATTCATCCTTGTGCTCACAAAACCAGTCCTGGACGACGCGAGCTGTGTGAACAGGAACACGGCATCACCATTGGAGAACAAAGTTAGTTAATTAGTTAGTTAGTTACATGTTCTGCAGATCATTTGAACGAGTCTTTTATCGAAATGATGTGGAACGAGTCAGTTTACAGGATATGTATAAATGATTAGTGTTAATATTAATGAACACTTTATCATTTTGTTCCCACTCATGCAACTACAATTTATAAAAAGAAAATGTTATACCATGGGTGGACCTTATGAAGAAATTGCTAATTATGAGCGATAAATTTTCTTTTCTTCTTTAACTGCCAGGTTAGCTCAGAGTGCCAATGCGCCGCTTCCTGGACTCGGGTAGGCGCGCCGACCCCGGATCGAATCCGCCCAGCGGATTAGCGACGAGCGCCAGTGTGCCAGCCAGCCTGGATGTGGTTTTTAGGCGGTTTTCTACATACCACTAGGTGAATACTGGGCTGGTCCCCACATCCCGCCTCAGTTACACGACTCACAGACATTTGAAAACGTTCGCCTGTTTCATGGCTTCCACTAGACGCAGACAGTTGGGGTACACTAACTCTGGGGGGGGGGGGGGGGGTACGGGGTTGCGACAGGAAGGGGATCCGGCCACCCTCTGACACTAACATCGCCAAATCTATAGTAAAAATGCCGACCCCGCGTCGAAGTGGGAGGCTGAAGAGGGACAAAGCCTACGGAAATAATGATGATGAAATTTCCTTTCTTCTTTCTTTTCTTTTGCCTCCTTTCAATCTGTACATACATCATTGATGACCTAGAATACTTTTTCTTTTGTTCTATAGTATGGAATAAATCTGTGTTCTGCTTCATTGATATTTTAAAAATTTTAATAAAACGGTCCTGATCGGAGCTTGATTATTTTGGCTAGCAACAGGTTTCACTCTATAATTTAGACCATCTTCAGGCCGTAGGCGGTGGATGGACCAAGCTGAAGTCCATGTCATTACGGATTTTGTTTCGTCCAGCGCAGCCAGCCGCCATCACGTTGCCTGCAACCTGAAGATGGTCTAAATCATAAACCGAAACCGGTTGCCAACCAAAATGAAGATCTATTGTCATCAAGACTGTTTTAATAATTTTTTAAAAATATTTTACACTGATCGCTGTTCATTCTACATCGAAAGAACTCTTTTTAAATTTTTTATTGATGTAGCTACATGAATCTATTAACTGAGAGTGCAAATTTTCTGTGAATGTTGGATCTTCTGTGTAATGCTTCTCATAAATGCACTGTGGAAAACTAAATGTAATATGCCAAATGTTTAGGATATACAAACTGTGATTCGAGTGCAATATCGATAGTTACAGTCGAACATTGATAGTGAGTTGCTTGCAGTGTGGTGTCGTGTGCCCGTGTGTTGTATAATCGTGCTAGGCAGAAACACACGAAAATTTATAGCCGTGTTCGTATGTTTCGGTCACGGTTTAAACTAAGTTTCAACGTGGACGCTGTGAAACAAAATGATTGTGTGAGTACTGTGAGCTTCGTGCAGTACAATGTATATGATGCGAGTTGAGAGTGATCGTTGTAGTGGAAATCGATTTGCACTTAAATGAGTTGCACGAACTGACGTAGTTTAAAATACTGGTCTTGTTTGCAACTCAATGAACTGCCCCGCGAGTTAAAGCATTAACTGTCGTCGTGGAGACTTCCAATCTGTTTGTGATGTGTGGTACTCTTTTCGCCAGAATTGAGAATTCGCGTTCACGATTGTTAGAAACGGATGGACTATAGTTTCGGGATCGGCGAGGTAAAGTGTATGTTATACTATTTTTAAACTGTTTACGGGACATTACGTGTGTGTAAGGAGCGTTGTTGCCGTGCACATGCGACTTTGGATTTGTACAGCAACAACTGCGCCTGACCGGACTGTGGTCAAAGGAACGCCAAGAACGGCAATATCACGAACCAGAGAAAGATAATAAGCAGTTTTACAACTGATGGAGCTACTTTAATGACGCTGCCAGCACCAACTAGCTGCCGTTTTAAGAGCCACATACTCAGGTAAGCTGCAACGCCAACCGCTCTCCCTTTGTAAGCAGTTAAAGCACTTCACGGAGTTTCAAAAGTAATTTCTTTTTCTTTTATAACGAACCTTCGTCATTATTTGCTTACTTTAAGTAAATTTAGTTTCTGCAAAGAGTGTTTCTATGTTGACATTGTTTCCCCCCCATTAACAGTAGTTCATACTAGTTGCTACCTGCCTTTCTCATTTCTTTTATTGCAGCTGTCGTCCTAATTATTTTAAGGGGTCTTTTGGAGGGACTTACTTGTGTGAATGTCTACAGAGTTTTATCAAGTGAATTTATGGTTCGTTTTTTTTTTTTTTTTTTTTTTCCATATAAAATTAATCGTCGGTAAAGCAGATGCCAAGCTGACATTCATTGGAAGAATCCGAAGGAAATGCAGTCCGAAAACAAAGGAAGTAGGTTGCAGTACACTTGTTCGCCCACTGCTTGAATACTGCTCACCGGTGTGGGATCCGTGCCAGATAGGGTTGGTAGAGGAGATAGAGAAGATCCAACGGAGAGCAGCGCGAGAGCGTTACGGAGATGATAGATAAACTGCAGTGGAAGACTCTACAAGAGAGACGCTCAGTACCTCGCTACGGGCTTTTGTTAAAGTTTCGAGAACATACCTTCACCGAGGAGTCAAGCAGTATATTGCTCCCTCCTACGTGTATCTCAGGAAGAGACTTTGAGGATAAAATCAGAGAGATTGGAGCCCACACAGAGGCATACCGACATCTTTCTTTCCACGATCAATACGAGACTGGAATAGAAGGGAGAACCGATAGAGGTACTCAAGGTACCCTCCGTCACACACCGTCAGGTGGCTTGCGGGGTATGGATGTAGATGTATTTGGCTTTCGCAGTAAATGAATAAAATAACAGAAGTTCCTTTAATTATTGACGGGATATTTTTGTGTTCGTGTTCTTTGGCAGTTTGTTACCAAACTCTGACGTGGTTAGTTTAGTTAGCTTTTGAAGTAAAACGGGTTCTTTTGAGTGTGAATAGTGGAAATCCACGGCCAAAATTACGCGAAGTAAATGTCTCAGAACCATTTTCTTTACACATAGATCAGTTTGTGGCTATGGTCATTACGGCTAAATTTCGTGTCACCACAGATTTATTTACTTCGCAACCTATCAGCCAAAATGGTCGCATAGTCTTTGGTCGTAATGCGACCTTGCAGAGTAACACGGGCTCATGGAATGCCACGATATGGCTGCCAAAATCAGCAGCAAATTCCCGCCATGTTTCTCTCTTGGGACGTAAGCGCGGCCAGAAGTTGGAAACAATGTGAAGCGAGACTCATGCGACCAAATGGCTGTCTTCCATCGCTCCACGGTCCGGTCTTTATGACTTTTGCACCAAGATTTCCTTTTACCGCCCTGCCATTCCCTGCTTCTGGAGCTAACTTCGTGTTGTTTTGATGCGGACACGATTCGCGGACTCGACATTCAGTTACGCAGTGAATTTTGCCACTACCGTCCTCTCAGTTTTCGTTACAATCCTTTTCAAAAAAATGGATTAAAAACAGTCTTGACCGCAATTAAAAAATGCAATGGTTAACGGTTTTGGCCAGAATTTGATCATCTTCAGACCATTTACAATGAAACGTAAGTACAGAATGGATTTAGAGGGGAAGTCTGATAATAGTAGTGACATATAAAATGCATTATATGTAACCAAAATTAAAAGAAGAAATTATAGCTATGACGCTGGGCGGTGGCGGTGAACGGAGCAAGCGCTTAAACACGCGATGCTTCGCCCACTGCATACAGAGTTACGTCAGCGATAGCCAGTCAGGGATACAGGACGTAACACAGTGGTTACTACAAGTTACATACACAATATTTACATAAAAGCTAAAATAATGGAAGAAATAGTTCATATGGTTCAAATGGCTCTGAGCACTATGGGACTTAATATCTGAGGTCATCAGTCCCCTAGAACGTAGAACTACTTAAACCTAACTAACTTAGGACATCACACACATCCATGCCCGAGACAGGATTCGAACCTGCGACCGTAGCAGTCGCGCGGTTCCGGACTGAAGCATCTAGAAACGCTAGGCCACCGCGGCCGGCAAGAAATAGTTACATTACGTTATATGAAGTAACTGCTATAGACAGCATTGCGTCAATATGTGATAAAAATATACGTAGAAGAGATAACCAACAATAATCTGTTGTGAGAACACTGATACCCCCCTGCGAGAATTTTTTGAAAAGTTGTAAGGTGGCAGAATACATGAAGGTCAATTTCGCACCTTACATAAGAGTTCATTCATCGTAACGGGAAGGTGAATATGACACCTAACCTACTTCAGCAGTGATGAGGAGTTTTCCCTATAAGTATGTAATGCGAAAGGGATGACACTCAATCGACGGTACTAACATACCACTCCTACATAATGCATGCCAATGAGCAGAAAGTGAAACAAGCAGCGAGAGGAAACGTTTTGTGTGGAAGCCAGAGTGGGCAGATGCAGAGGTCGCACCCCGCGAGGCACTACAGAAAACTCTTAAGGGGGCGTGTACCACAATGGTGGGTCAGTGACCGGACAAGTGATGCATATTGCAGGCCGAGTAACGGACCGCCAGATGTAGGACAGAAAGAAGCTTTAGAAAACTGCGTTTCGGAATTCCAAAGGGATACGAACAAAACCAGCGACGCATTTGATCACATGAACTGCAAGTGGTATGCATGTGATAGACACATGTAACTTTTTAGGCGTCTGGAACAGGCAGAAAATGTCCGATTGGCGGAAACGCACTGGGAAGGAGTAAAGTGCCGAGATTTCGACGTAGTTCAATGGTAGGACCCTTGCGATTCGTAGAGAGAGTTTCCACAAAATAAGAGGAACACTCCTATTGGTGGAAAAAAGCCGTGATGTCGAGAACGAAAGAACCCAGGTGGGGAGAGAGTTCAGCTATGAGAAAATTTTCGGAGACTCTTCTCTGAACTGGCATTAACTGCAAAACGGAGCGCATAACGCTCTGTACGACGCAGAGGAGAAATTTGTGTGAACACTGAGTTCACAGCGGCTGACCTCAAACTAGAAATTAGCTGTAGCGTCGTTGAGCTCCAACTGTGGAGAAACGAACCAGCCAGTTAGTTAATTGTTCTTGCGAGAATGGAGAGAGCATTATAATATGCGCGCTGCTCCAGCGATGCGCGTGTATGTCACCTTAGTCTGAGACTGAGGATGAGTTCATGTTTTCTCACATATCGAGAAAAATAAGGAGAGTTTCTGCTGGAAAATTCAGAAAAGGCGTAATTAGATTTTATAGGAATTTCAGTGGACGAGAGCAGCCATGCAGACGACAACTCATCGCAGCTAAGGTAAATACCATGTGCAGAGGTGTAAACTTGTTGGTTCACCAGCTTGCTTTCACTGTAAACTCGGGCGACCTTGGGTAATTTGTCACAAAACTAACCATCCACCATAAACTTGATTGTCATCCTAAAAATAGTACCGAACTTTGAACCGGAATCGGATGATTTATCATAGTACTGACCAACATCATAAAGTAACCGTAAGAATAATTACGTAAAGAAACTTCTAGTTAAAATTTAATAGTGTTGTGTTTAGGATTATTTAACTGTCTGACAGTTACAATTTAGTAGTGTTGTGTTTAGGATTAGTTCACTTTCAGACGCCGAGATGTGTCATTTGGACAACTGTCTTAACATTGTCACACTGTGAACTGTGTAAAAGCTCGTATTTCCGTGACAAGTTTGCAATATTAAACAATGTCATTACAACTTACACTCTTGTGTTCAGTCATAGAATAAGAAACCACCTAACCATAAACCATTACAAAGTCGTAGATCGGATGCTAGCAAAGACAGTGGTTATGCGACACCAGTGATTTCCATGGACGTGTCGATGTACGCCATCCAGTGGAAGACGATTTACGAGCTGCGACGGCAACTGAATGTTAAAACCGTACTGTCGCGCAGGCAGACATATAGAAATGCGTGTCAGGTGTTTTACTCGTAGACTGCTCCTAGACCGTAGCGCCAGTGCTGTATATACCTTGTTCTAACTACTGGTTTACATCCTGTATGCTTGATTGGCTATCGCTAACGTAATTTGGTATGACGTGGGTGGAGCATCGCGTACCTAAGTAACGACTCTGTTGCTGTGTATGTGTGAAATCTTATGGGACTTAACTGCTAAGGTCGTCAGTCCCTAAGCTTACACACACACTACTTAACCTAAATTATCCGATTGACAAACACACTCATCCATGTCCGAGGGACCAGCCCCACAGTCGATGACTGCAGTGCCTTAGACCGCTTGGCTAATCCCTCTTGGCAATCGACTCTGTTGCTCTCCGTAGCTGTTGATGTTCGTGATGCCATCAGTTTCGCTCATCGCCGCTGCTTACTATCATGGGTACAATTTCCTCTTTTAATTTTGGTTGTGTGTTACGTATTTGACATGTTAGTTTTATTATCAGACTGCACTCAAATTCGTTCTGTATTTACATATAAGTATAAATGTTTTGAAGGTAGCCTCATTTTGACCTAAACCACTGAAAATAAATATTTTATTGCGGTTACGATTGTTTGTAACCCATTTTTCAAGTATTTTCGCTACATGGCTGTTTTTCTCCACGAGAAAGGGTCTCATAAATTAACATTCTCTTGAGTACCGTCTGTCACGATCACTCAACACACACTTTCGTATGCGTTGTGACTTAGAGACTGATGCTTTTCCGCTTTCCCTGTACACGTTATAAATGTTCGCTACTGTTCCTCTGAGAACACCAAACACTCGGACCAAGAATTTGCTCACGCTCGAATTCGCTTAGCTCCGACAAAATTCACTTTCAACTACACAGAACACAATTCTGACCACCTCTGACGCATCCAAAGTATTGAGGACGTTGCACAGGTGCTGCTCGTAATCAAATAAAACAGCCAACCGAGCAAGCATGTCTCCCTTTCTTTCCATATTCTAGTCCAACCATTGCACATGCTGACCGGTCATCACTACTTCTCTCTCAGTTATAACGGAAAGGTCTATTAAGTGAATCAGTCGGCACTAATTTAAGTGTGGAGGGAGGAGCTGACTAGAGGCCTTGCGGAGGATGAGTCAGAAAACGGACGAGAGGTCTGTCACAGGAAAAAGAGTTACGCGTGTGCAAATCGTTTATGAACTGCACTACAGAAGTAAGCTTTTGAACTGCCGCAGGAAAAGGTGTAGAGTGTTCACACATCAGAGACTGCGTGGAAGCGACCACAGCACGTTAAGGGCACAAAGCGACCACTGCGACACACCACGGAACCACAGCCCTGCTCTGCCCTCTGACGTTTGCAAGCGCGCGAATTCCGACGCAGCAGCGTCCACTGTTGTCGAAGTTTCAACGACCGCCAGGGAACTAGGCTGGACATTGGTTAGAACAACTTGAGGTTGTACAAGAGCGAAGGAACGTTAATAGCGTTCTCAACTCTCCCTCTTCTCCAATGGAGGGAGACAATTGCTTTTGGTCAGCTGAGGGAAAGTATGTTCTTCTACATCTACACTGGAGTCCGAAATCAAAGCAACAAACAAAAATTTTGCAAGTTTACGACAAAATAGTATAAACAGGTGATACTAAAGTAGAAACAACGCAAAAAACATAGAACATAAACAACTGCAATAAGCATAACTGTAGACGAATATGTTCTTTGTTTTTTACAACTTAACAGATCTTCACAGACTTTCCGAAATCTAGTTAAAGTGCTCACTATGGTGTTTGACCACCTCTGGCAGCTATACGGGCGTGACAACTACAGAGCATACGGTGAATAACGTCATGATTGTCATGTTGAGGCAATAACGCCCATTGTTCCTGCGGAGTTGCTCGCAAGTCTTAGGGAGTGACTGGTGGGTGCTGAAGTGATGCAACCCGTCTCCCTACTGCATCCCCGACATACGGTATGGGCCGCGCGGGGTAGCCGCGCGGTTTAAGGCGCCTTGCCACGGTTCGCCCGGCTCTCCGCGTCGGAGGTTCGAGTCCTCCCTAGGGCATGGGTGTGTGTGTTGGCCTTAGCGTAAGTTAGTTTAAGTTAGATTAAGTAGTGTGTAAGCATAAGGACCGATGACCTAAGCTGTCTATACACGATAGTGCTGCCAAAGCATAATTGCTAAACACAGCCTTCCGAAATTCCTTCACGGAAGAGGACGAAGTAAATATTCCAGAATTCAAATCAAGAACAGCTGCCAACACTAGTAACGTAGAAGCAGATATCCTCGGAGAAGTGATGCAACTTAAATCACTTAATAAAAGCAAGTCTTCTGGTCCTGACTGTATACCAGTTAGGTTCCTTTCAGAGTGTGCTGATACAATAGCTCCATACCTAACAATCATATACAACAGTTCGGTCGACGAAAGATCCGTACCGCCGGCCGCGTTGGTCTAGCGGTTCTAGGCGCTCGGTCCGGAACTGCGCGACTGCTACGGTCGCAGGTTCGAATCCTGCCTGGGGCATGGATGTGTGTGATGTCCTTAGGTTAGTTAGGTTTAAGTAGTTCTAAGTTCTAGGGGACTGATGACCACAAATGTTAAGTCCCATAGTGCTCAGAGCCATTTGAACCAACCAAAGATCCGTACCCAAAGACTGGAAAGTTGCACAGGTCACACCAACATTCAAGAAAGGCAGTAGATGTAATCCACTAAATTACAGGCCCATATCGTTAACGTCGATAGGCAGCAGGATTTTGGGACATATATTATGTTCTAACATTACGCATTACCTCGAAGAGAACGGTCTTTTCACACACAGTCAACACGTATTTAAAAAACATCGTTCTTGTGAAACACAACTAACTCTTTACTCACACGAAGTGTTGAGTACGAGTGACAAGGGATTTCACATTGATTCCGTATTTTTAGATTTCCTGAAGGCTTTTGACACTGTACTACCCAAGCAGTGAAATTGAGTGCTTGTGGAATATCGTCTCAGTATCTATTTAAACGATTTTGGAGACAATCTGAGCGGCCGTCCTAGGTTGTTTGCAGATGATATCGTCGTTTATCGACCAGCAAAGTCATCAGAAGATCAAAACAAATTGCAAAACGATTTAGAAAACGTATCTGTATGGTACAAAAATTGGCAGTTGACCCTACATAACTAAAAGTGTGAGGTCATCCGCATGAGTGCTAACTTCGATTACACGATAAATTAGTCAGTCCTAAAGGTCGTAAATTCAACTAAATACCTAGGAATTACAATTACGAACAACTTAAACTGGAAGGAACACACGAAAGATGTTGTGGGGAACGCTAACCAAAGACTGCATTTTATTGACAGGACACTTAGAAAATGTAACAGAGCTGCTAAAGAGACTGCCTACACTGCGCTTGTCGGCCCGCTTTAAGAATTCAGCTGCGCGATGTGCGATCTTTACCAGATAGGATTGACAGAGCACATCGACTAAGTTCCAAGAAGAGTAGCACGTTTTGTATTATCGCGAAATAGGGGGTAGAGTGTCACTGAAATGATACAGGATTTGGGGTTGACATAATTAAAACAATGGAGTTCTTTCGTTGTGGTGCAATCTTCTCACGAAATTTCTATCAGCAACTTTCTCCTGCGAATGCGAAAATATTTTTTGACGCCGACCTACGTAGGGAGAAACGATCGTCATAATGAAATAAGGGAAATCGGAGCTCTCGCGGAAAGATGTAGGTGTTCGTTCTTTCCGCGCGCTGTACGAGATTGGAATTATAGAGGATTATTGTAAAGGTGGTTCGATGAACCCTCTCCCAGGCACTTAAATGTGATTTGCAGAGTATCCATGTAGATGTAGGCAACGGCCTTGCCGCAGTGGATACATCGGTCCCCGTCAGATCACCGAAGTTAAGCGCTGTCGGCCGTGGCCGGCACTTGGATGGGTGACCACCCGGGCCGCCATGCGCTGTTGCCATTTTTCAGGGCGCACTCAGCCTCGTGATGCCAATTGAGGAGCTACTCGACCGAATAGTAGTGGCTCCGGTCAAAGAAAACCATCGTAACGACCGGGAGAGCGGTGTGCTGACCCCACGCCCCTCCTATCCGTATCCTTAGCTGAGGATGACACGGCGGTCGGATGGTACCGATGGGCTACTTGTGGCCTGACGACGGAGTGAGTGCATGTAGATGTACGAGGTCTGACAATAAAGTAATGAGACTGATTTCCTTTGCAAGATGTAGCAACTCTGCCGGATTGCGTAGGAACAATATCTTTGACCTTGGTCTATAAGCTGCTTCTAGTCCAAGCGGCACATCGATGCAACTGCTCAGTCATGAGTTGTGCTGTAATAAGTTAACATGTGTTTTTGTCACTCGTCACGGAAATGGAACCGCATAATATTGCGCAACTGTACGCCATTTCTTTTCGCGTTAAATTGGGTGAAAACGCGACAACTTACGTTAAGCTTCAGAAGGCTTTTGGAGAGGAGGTTATGTCAAGAGCTCAAGTTTTTCGTTGGCATAAAATGTTTAGTGAAGGCAGAACGAATGTTGAAGATGAAGACCGCAGTGGACGACGATCAACGCCACGGACGGATATCAACTTGGCCAGGGTGCGTGAACTCGTAGGATCTGATCGAAGATTATCCGTGAAAATGATTGTAGAAGAAGTGAACATCAATCGAGAAACGGTTCGTCTAATAATAACTGAAGATCTTGGTATCAGAAAGGCTTGTGAAAAAATGGACCCCAAAAATCTCACACCACAACAGCGAGAAACACGGAAAAATGTGGCAGCCGATTTGTTACAGCAAACGGAAATCGATCCAGAATTGTTGAGCCGTGTTATCACTGGTGATGATAGTTGGTTTTTTTCAGTATGATCCAGAGAAAAAACGCCAAAGTTCGCAATGGTGCTCAAAGGGATCACCCAGACCTAAAAAAGCTCCCATGTAAAAGTCAAAAGTGAAATGCATGCTTGTGTGCTTCTTCGATTCCAAGGGAATTTTTCATAAAGAGTGGGTGCCTCCTGGACGAACAGTTAACCAATATTACTACAAAGAAATTTTAGAAAAACTTTGTAAAATGAGTTCTTCGCGTCCGTGCCAACATTGCTGATAATTGGATTCTGCACCACGATAGTGCACCATCCCATACTGCTCTGTCAGTACAGCAATTTTTTTACCTCAAAACAAATTTCAGTATTACCACAGCCACCTTATTCACCAGATATCGCTCCCTGAGACTTTTTTTCTATATCCAAGAATCAAAACGGCGGTCAAGGGACACCATTTTCAAACAATACAAGATTCCAAGAAGCTGTGACGAGGGTCTTGGAGGAAATTACAAAAGATGAGTTCCAGATACGTTACCATCAATGGCAGAAGCGCTGGAAAAAGTGTGTGCAATCAGAAGGGAACTACTTGGAAGGAGACAACACTAAACTTGACTAAAACGGTAAGCAACATTTTTTTTCACATCAGTCTCATTACTTTATTGTCGCACCTCGTAGATGTAGATGTAGATGTAGAAGAAACGTACCGTTAATTTCACAGTTCCTGGTGGTGACATAGGCTGTATGCGAATAAAACTCTCCTCCAGGAAGTTTAGGCGTGACAGAATCCCCTACCGTCGGGTAGTCGTATCCACATCCGTCAATATTAACCGGGAACGCCATCAATAATCCCAACATAGTTCTGCAGCCAAGTCACCAGACCGTATAGGTCGAGTAGAACACACCCTTCGTGTTTCCGGCTCGGCAGCTCACGGCCCACATTAAGCCGTCGGCATACGGATGGTGCTTTCGAACGTCAACGTTGAGCTTTCCGAGTTCAACGTGCTGCCGAAAGCTCAGAAACGATGCGACTTGTGCATACGGGGCCAACGAGATATACGGGACCTGCAACGAACTGCCGGCCCCTCGTGGCCGTGCGGTTCTAGGCGCTTCAGTCCGGAACCGCGGGACTGCTACGGTCGCAGGTTCGAATCCTGCCCCGGGCATGGCTGTGTGTGATGTCCTTAGGTTAGTTAGATTTAAGTAGTTCTAAGTTCTAGGGGACTGATGACCTAAGATGTTAAGTCCCATAGTGCTCAGAGCCATTTGAACCATTTTGCAACGAACTTGTGACGTCGCATTTGTAGGCTTGCCCGCAACACTTCGGGCACCTTCGGCTACGTCCAGGGCCCACGGGAAATCAATATTTAATTGCAAAATAAGCCACTGAAGGTCTTAATTTTGTCGCATGCATTTAGACACCCAGTTAAGGATTATTAAACTCCTGTGTAATAGTTACTCGCTTCCCACCGGAGGCGTCTGCTGTCACTCGTAAGACATACAGTGTCACGTGCTACGACCTACGCGCCACGGCCTGTCTTTCTCGTGGCCTTCGTTGTGCATACGGTACACGTGTCTCAACGTGGTATACGCAATGGCAGCGCGCTCCAGCGGCAGCTGTCGGCTTCATCTGGCCCACAAATCACACTGTTTACGAAATAAAGGGCGTAAAAGTACTACGATAGCTCATTTAAAACGCCCATTTGCTCCCTGCTACATACGCTAGTCATGTTGTTCTTTTTGTAATATAAAAATTTCAGTGTCCATCAACATGTTATACGGCAGAAACGTATCATGTTGTTCTTTGTGTAATATACATAAATTTCAAAGTTCATCAAGATGTTATAAGGCAGAAAGGAAAGTACTACGTCCAGTCAGTTAGGACATCGGCTTATAAAACTTCAGTTACAAATAGAGTGATTCAAATTTACAACGGTTGTCCACAAAATTAAAAATTATATCGTCATTCTCACTTTTTAGTAAAACCCCGAGGTCAGTCTTACTTGATCGCTGTTCTTATTCAGTAGCAGAATCTTTACAAGTGGAACACAAAGCTTTAAACAAGAAAGTAGTGCAAGCTGTCCTGTAGTTAAAGCCAATCGCACAAACTCAATCTTCTGAACGAGCGCACTTATATTAACATAAAATCAAAATCTATAGAACGTACACCTATTAAACTGATAAAAAGGTATCAGAACTTATTAGGTTAGTAAAAAAAGTATTTGAATCCTGTGAGACGCGAACCAGAAACAAATAACGTGGTATTTTATAATTCTACATCTCTACTCAGAACACAACACCGACTGTTAATGAGTTATGAACATACTTTACATCTTACCATATCCTGAAAGCTATAATCGTAAATACGTTATTAACTGACATGATGATGATGATAGGTCCCATACTCCGAGGAGCGTAGGGGACGATGCAGGAGACCCGCACCGCCGTACTAGGCAGGGTCCTAGCGGAGGTGGTTTAGCCATTGACTTCTTCCGATCGTAATGGGGATGAATGGTGATGATGAAGACGGCACAACACCACCCAGTCATCTCGAGGCAGGTGAAAACCCCTGACTCCGGCGGGAATCGAACCGGGGACCCCCAGCGCTGGAAGCGAGAACGCTACCGCAAGACCACGAACTGCGGACTAATTGACATATAATTATAATAAATTGTAGCAAGAACAATGAGTTTCAGATGGATCCTCAACGTGCCGTTGCCTTGAAACGGCATACTTTCGTAACACGCAAGATAAGTAATTCGTTAACCTCCAATATGACGTTTCCAGAAATTTTGTTACAATAAATCGTAAATTAACGACGGATTTTCGGGAGATTTTCAATTTGATGGTGCTTAGAAACGCCTTATATACACATGGATTTCAACTGAAAGCCAATATGACGTCTCGTGACACTGTACTGACGAGAGATGACGTCATGTGACATTGTTTGCGTCGCTCTATCTCATTGGTCTACATTATAACGCACTCTCAGAATATCTGCCCAACGTGCTTTTTCCACGATATGACGTCAGAGAGTCAGCACGCTCAACGTTCAGTGTTCGAATGCACGGTCCGCATGCCGAACTATCCCAAGTGCCTCGCTCCGGGGTCACGCTTCTCCAGCACGGCCTACAAATGCGCCATCGTTGCAATGAAAAATCTCACAAAGCCACAGCTATGCGAATAGTCGGCAAGAAATCAATTTTGATATACACTAATGAGCGAAAACATTAAGACCGCCAGATTAAAAGCTTGTTGGTCCACCTGTTGAATGCGATACAGCAGCGCCTCTGTCGGCCAGTCATTCGACAGGTTGTCGATAGGTTTGCGACGTTATGTGTGGCACCCTTCGACCATAAATATAATAGACTGGCCCTGACGTCATTTTCGTGGCTCCAACATCTCTGGGCTAAAGTCACGTGAATGTTGGCAAAACATGGTTGTTTCGTGTTGCGCTTATGGCTGTACTCAGCGTTTTGTCAGGGGAAATGGCATTACATTTCACGTGTGTTTATGTGATAGTGCATATGCGTTTATTGAAATCTGCTGAAGTGGCTTTTATATGTTTTTTACACTTGAAATAGAGTATCACGTAAATTAAAGTGTTGAAAGTGATGCCTGCAAAGTCAGACTCATATTACATTTTGGGAAGTATCTGTGATAATTCGGTTACAGAAGTAAGTATAACTGTTTCTCGTTCCTACGCATAGGTTCACTAAGGATGAATACCGAAGACAGCTTTGGATACAGGCCCTGAAACGGGAAAACTTTAAGCCCTCTGCACATACGCGCCTTTTTGTATGCAAGTGAGATTATAATAAGGTAAGAGCACCTATAGTTGACACATGAAGAGAATTTTTTTCTACCTGCTAATACTATTAAATAAATGTAGGCTCCAAAATTATTTTCTGAAACTTCAAAGTCTCACCTTTCATCTAAAATACCATTTTTTAAAACTGTTAGTTTAAACTTTTGTAAAAATATTAGGAACTGAACCTTTGAAGTGCACCTAAACTTGATACCCTAAAATGGACCTGCTCCTAAAAAAGTCGACAATTTTGGCACATATAGTTGACATAATTCCCATATCCCATTATCTAATAAGTGACTAGAGCTCAAAACGCGGCGAATCCAATATTTAAAGTTTTGACACGAGCCCACTCTTACTGTTTAAAAGAATTTTAACGACATTTTACTTTAATTGATAGTTTATAGTAATTTCGTCCCGCTGCCCACCAGAGGGGCGTTCAATGTATTTGTTAGATTTTATAAATGGTACTGTGAACAAATCAAGGTCAAATGTAGTTCTGACGTAATTTTTCGCAAATAAAAAAGTAATTTTTGTTTGAAGCGTTTGGCAGTCAATTGAGAAATGTGGGGAAAATACGATACAAACATAGGATGGCAGACAGCTGATTTCAAATGCCGCCACGTTTTGCCAACAGTCACGTGGTTTATGTTGGAGCCACACCAGCCCTATAGCTTATGCACAGCAAGGCCAGTCTACCAGTATCTATGGTCGAAGGTGGCACCCCATGTCTGCCCCCGAGTCCAGCACTTCCCGAAAATTGCGGGCCGGTGGTCTGCGGTTGCGTAGCTGGCGTCCGGCAGTGTTCCAGGTTTGTTTCATCGGATTCAGATCAGGCGCATTTTTTGACCAAGAGAACAATGTGAGTCACTATCATGCACTTCAAACCTCAATAGCATCGTTATGGCCTTGTGACTATGACATGGTCAGCTATCCTGCTGGAAGATACCGGGGGAGTCATTCCAGATGTGGAAAGGGTCTTTCCGGATGCCATGAAGGGTACAGGGTGCACCCATCTGCAGGTGGTCGCTCATGTCGGCACCAATAATGTGTGTCGCTATGGATCGGAGGAAATCCTCTCTGGCTTCCGGCGGCTATCTGATTTGCTGAAGACTGCCAGTCTCGCTGGCGGGATGAAAGCAGAGCTCGCCATCTGCAGCATCGTCGACAGGACTGACTGCGGACCTTTGGTACAGAGCCGAGTGAAGGGTCTGAATCAGAGGCTGAGACGGTTCTGCGACCGTGTGGGCTGCAGATTCCTCGACTTGCGCCATAGGGTGGTGGGGTTTCGGGTTCCGCTCGATAGGTCAGGAGTCCACTACATACAGCAGGCGACTACACGGGTAGCAGGGGTTGTGTAGCCTGGACTGGGCGGTTTTTTAGGTTAAATGGCCTCGGGGAAGTACAGAAAGGGCAACAGCCTCAAAGGGTGCGGGGCAAAGTCAGGACATGCGGGGACCAAGCAGCAATCGGTATTGTAATTGTCAACTGTCGAAGCTGCGTTGGTAAAGTACCGGAACTTCAAGCGCTGATAGAACGCACCGAAACTGAAATCGTTATAGGTGCGGAAAGCTGGCTGAAGCCAGAGATAAATTCTGCCGAAATTTTTACAAAGGCACAGACGGTGTTCAGAAAGCATAGATTGCATGCTACTGGTGGTGGCGTGTTTGTCGCTGTTAGTAGTAGTTTATCCTGTAGTGAAGTAGAAGTGGATAGTTCCTGTGAATTATTATGGGTGGAGGTTACACTCAACAACCGAGCTAGGTTAATAATTGGCTCCTTTTACCGACCTCCCGACTCCGCAGCATTAGTGGCAGAGCAACTGAGAGAAAATCTGAAATACATTTCACATAAATTTCCTCAGCATGTTATAGTCTTAGGTGGAGATTTCAATTTACCAGATATAGACTGGGACACTCAGATGTTTACGATGGGTGGTAGGAACAGAGCATCCTGTGACATTATACTGAGTGCACTATCCGAAAATTACCTCGAGCAACTAAACAGAGAACCGACTCGTGGAGATAACATCTTGGATCTACTGATAACAAATAGACCCGAACTTTTCGACTCTGTAAGCGCAGAAGAGGGAATCAGTGATCATAAGGCCTTTGCAGCATCCCTGAATATCGAAGTAAATAGGAATATAAAAAAAGGGAGGAAGGTTTATCTGTTTAGCAAGAGTAATAGGAGGCAGATTTCAGACTACCTAACAGATCAAAACGAAAATTTCTGTTCCGACACTGACAATGTTGAGTGTTTATGGAAAAAGTTCAAGGCAATCGTAAAATGCGTTTTATACAGGTACATGCCGAGTAAAACTGTGAGGGATTGGAAAAACCCACCGTGGTTCAACAACAAAGTTAGGAAACTACTGCGAAAGCAAAGAGAGCTTCACTGCAAATTTAAACGCAGCCAAAACCTCTCAGTCAAATAGAAGCTAAACGATGTCAAAGTTAGCATAAGGAGGGCTATGGCGTGAAGCGTTCAGTGGATTCTAAAGTAAAATTCTATGTACCGACTTGACAGAAAATCATAGGAAGTTCTGGTCTTACGTTAAATCAGTAAGTTGATCGAAACAGCATATCCAGACACTCTGGGATGATAATGGCATTGAAACAGAGGATGACACGCGTGAAGCTGACATACTAAACACTTTTTTCCAAAGCTGTTTCGCAGATGAAGACCGCACTGCAGTTCCTTCTCTAAATCCTCGCACGAACAAAAAAATGGCTGACATCGAAATAAGTGTCCAAGGAATAGAAAAGCAACTGAAATCACTCAACCGAGAAAAGTCCACTGGATATGACGGGATACCAATTCGATTCTACACAGAGTACGCGAAAGAACTTGCCCCTCTTCTAACAGCCGTGTACTGCAAGTCTCTAGAGGAACGGAAGGTTCCAAATGATTAGAAAAGAGCACAGATAGTTCCAGTTTTCAAGAAGGGACGTCGAGCAGATGCGCAAAACTATAGGCCTACATCTCTGACATCGATCTGTTGTAGAATTTTAGAACATGTTTTTTGCTCGCGTATTATGTCATTTCTGGAAACCCAGAATCTACTTTTCAGGAATCAACATGGATTCCGGAAACAGCGATCGTGTGAGACCAAACTCGCTCCATTTGTTCATGAGACCTAGAAAATATTAGATACAGGTTCCCAGGTAGATGCCATTTTCGTTCAATTCCGGAAGGCGTTCGATACAGTTCCGCACTGTCGCCTGATAAACAAAGTAAGAGCCTACGGAACATCAGATCAGCTGTGTGGCTGGATTGAAGAGTTTTTAGCAAACAGAACACAGAATGTTGTTCTCAATGGAGAGACGTCTACAGACGTTAAAGTAACCTCTGGCGTTCCACAGGGGAGTGTTATGGGACCATTGCTTTTCACAATATATATAAATGACCTAGAAGATTGTGTCGGAAGTTCCATGCGGCTTTTCGTGGATGATGCTGTAGCATACAGAGAAGTTTCAGCATTAGAAAACTGCAGCGAAGTGCAGGAAGATCTGCAGCGGATAGGCACTTGGTGCAGGGAGTGGCAACTGACCCTTAACATAGACAAATGTAATGTATTGCGAATACATAGAATGAATGATCCTTTATTGTATGATTATATGATAGCGGAACAAACACTGGTAGCAGTTACTTTTGTAAAATATCTGGGAGTATGCATACGGAACGGTTCGAAGTGGAATGATCATATAAAATTAGTTGTTGGTAAGGCGGGTACCAGGTTGAGATTCATTGGGAGAGTCCTTAGAAAATGTAGTCCATCAACAAAGGAGGTGGCTTACAAAAGACTCGTTCGACCTATACTTGAGTATTGCTCACCAGTGTGGGATCCGTACCAGGTCGGGTTGACGGAGGAGATAGAGAAGATCCAAAGAAGAGCGGCGCGTTTCGTCACAGGGTTATTTGGTAAGCGTGATAGCGTTACGGAGATCTTTATCAAACTCAAGTGGCGGACTCTGCAAGAGAGGCGCTCTGCATCGCGGTGTAGCTTGCTGTCCAGGTTTCTAGAGGGTGCATTTCTGGACGAGGTATCGAATGTATTGCTTCCCCCTACGTATACCTCCTGAGGATATCACGAATGTAAAGTTAGAGAGATTCGAGCGCGCACGGAGGCTTTCCGGCAGTCGTTCTTCCCGCGAACCATACGCGACTGAAACAGGAATGGGAGGTAATGGCAGTGGCTCGTAAAGTGCCCTCTGCCACACACCGTTGGGTGGCTTGCGGAGTATAAATGTAGACGTAGATGTAGAAGATGCCATCGCCACCGAGGAAGGCACCGAGCTCGAAAGGTTGACAGTAATGTTCATCTAGTCCACAGCCGACAAGGTGTCTTCGATTGCTACCAAAGGTCCCATGGGAGGTCAGATGAACGTATGCCATGGCATAACAGTGCTCCTACCGGCGAGCTTAGACCGGCCATTCTCCTGTATGACAGCGCGCATGAACCTGATATAAGTCGTTAGGTCAAAATCGCAAGATATAGCTTTCTTTTGCTGGAGAGGCACACACTCTGAGGTGACAAAAGTTATGGGATACCTGCTAATATAGAGTCGGACCTCCTTTTGCGCAGCGTAGTTGAGCAGCTTGAAATCGCGTGGACTCAAGAAGTCTTTGGAAGCCCCTGCAGGAATATTGAGTCATACTGCCTCTATAGCCGTCCATAATTACGATAATGTTACTCGTGTAGGACTCTCTACACGAAGTGACTTCTCGATTATGTCCCATCAATGTTCGATGGGATTCACGTCGGGCGATCTGGATGGCCACATCATTCGCTCGAACTGTTCAGAATCTTCTTCAAACCAGTCGCTAACATTATTGTGGCTCTGTGACATGGCACAGCCGGCCGCTGTGGCCGAGCGGTTCTAGGCTCTACAGTCTGGAACCGCGCGACCGCTACGGTCGCAGGTTTGAATCCTGCCTCGGGCATGGATGTGTGTGATGCCCTTAGGTTAGTTAAGTTTAAGTCGTTCTAGGGGGCTGATGACCTCAGCAGTTAAGTCCCATAGTGTCCAGAGCCATTTGAGCCATTTTGAACATGGCACATTGTCATCCATAAAACTTGCATTGTTGTTTGGGAACATGAAGTCCATGAATGTCTGCAGATGATCTCGAAATTGCCAAAGATAACCATTTACGGTGAGCAGTCGTTTATGTTGGACCAGTGGACTCAGTATATTCCATACAAACACACCCCACGCTGTTATGAGGCCACCTCCAGCTTGCACAACGTCATGTTGACAACTTGGATCGCCGGCCGATGTGGCCGAGCTGTTCTAGGCGCTACAGTCTGGAACCGGGCGACCGCTACGGTCGCAGGTTCGAATCCTGCCTCGGGCATGGACGTGTGTGATGTCCTTAGGTTAGTTGGGTTTAATTAGTTCTAAGTTCTAAGCGACTGATGACCTCAGAAGTGAAGTCGCATAGTGCTCAGAGCCATTTGAACCATTTGAACAACTTGGGTCCAAGGCGTCATGGGGTCTGCGGCACATTCTAACATCAAGTCTTACCTGAAATAAGGACGCACCTGATCACGATTTTCCAGTCATCTTGGGTCCAACCGATATGGTCACGAGGCCAAGAGCGGGGCTACGGGTGATGTTATGCTGTTTGCAAAGGTCTTATGTCGGCTGTGGACATAGCGAATTAAAGCCAAATTTCACAGCATTGTCCTAACGGATATGTTCCTCGTACGTCAGACATTGATTTCTGCGGTTATTTCTCGCAGTGTTGCTTGTCTGTGAGCACTGACAACTCTACCCAAAGGCCGCTGCTCTCGGCCGTTAAGTGAAGGCCGTCGACCACTGCACTGTGCGTGGTGAGAGGTAATATCTGAAATTTGCTATCCTCGGCACACTCTTGACACTTTTGGATGTCAAAATAATGAATTCCCTAACGATTTCCGAAATGGATGGTTCCATCGTCTGGGTCCAAGTACCATTTCGCTTTCAAAGCCTGGTAGTTGTCGTCGTGCGGCCGTAATCACGTCGTAAATCTTTCCACATGAGACACCAGACTACAAATGGCAGCTCCGCCAATGCGCTGCTCTTCCATACCTTGTGTACGCGATACTGCTGCCATCTGTATATGTGCATGTCTCTGTCCCATGACTTGTGTCACCTGCACTGAACGGTTTGCTCGAAAACGCTTGTGCCTGCTTCAGAATTGTACTCCATCACTGATCTGCCACAGGCGTGGCTATTCAATTCCTTGCCATCTACTCCTGCTCTCTCGTCCTTGAACTACTTTTCATCGATGATCTACATCTACATCTACGTGATTACTCTGCTATTCACAATAAGTGCCTGGCACAGGGTTCAATGAACCACCTTCATGCTGTCTCTCTACCGTCCACTCTCGAACGGCGCGCGGGAAAAATGAGCACTTAAAGTTTTCGGTGCGAGCCCTGATTTCTCTTATTTTATCGTGATGATCATTTCTCCCTATGTAGGTGGGTGCCAACAGTATGTTTTCGCGATCGGAGGAGAAAACTGCTGATTGAAATTTCATGAGAAGATCCCGTCGCAACGAAAAACACATTTGTTTTAATGATTGCCACTCCAATTCACGTATCATGTCTCTGACACTATCACCCATATTTCGCGATAATACAAAACGAGCAGCCCTTAATTTGTACTTTTTCGATGTCATCCGTCAGTCCCACCTGATGCGGATCCCACACCGCACAGCAGTACTCCAGAATAGGGAGGACAAGCGTAGTGTAAGCAGTCTCTTTGGTAGACCTGTTGCTCCTTCTAATTGTTCTGCCAATGTATCGCAGTCTTTGGTTTGCTCTACCCACAATATTAGCTATGTGATAATTCCAATTTAGGTTCTTTGTAATTGTAATCAAATGGCTCGGAGCACTATGGGACTTAACATCTGTGGTCATCAGTTCCCTAGAACGTAGAACTACTTAAACGTAACTAACCTAAGGACATCACGAACATCCATGCCCGAGGCAGGATTCGAACCTGCTACCGCAGCAGTCGCGCGGGTCCAGTGTAGTGTAACGACGTAAGTTTTTGTATAAATGATTTTCTTTTTGACATATGACCATGTGCAGACTTCGTCACCTACGTCAGTTACAACACACTTCAAAATTATTTAAATTCTTTTTAAATTGTCTCTGAACGGTTCTTGAACGAAGCTGCAAGTAAAACATCATCATTTGAGTCGTATGCGCAGAGTTACGTCACTCAGGCCAATTGGTTTGCGTAAACTTTTTCAATTTAGATGTCGTTTGTTTTTCCTCAGAAATTAAATTAGTGCAAGTGGTCTGCTTTAATAAATATTAGAAGCACATTGAATAAACTTTCAAGAATCAAACTCGCGATGAACGTTGTCAAAAATTAATAATCTTGTCAAATAAATTACGTAACATAATTCTTCTTAAATAAATTCTCGGAACACGTATTTAAGCTTTAGTAGCATCCACTAGTTTATTATCTTCCTACATATAGAGGTGAACCTTAGCCTTGACAAGATAGAACTGAACATTTACAACATTATTAAACTTTCTATGACGTCATTGTTGTAGAAACATTACAAATTCTTAATTTCCAATTTTTAGAAGCACGACGCAACAACTGGATTTCAGGATCTTCTGTTGCTCTTTGGCTGTCGACCCGCGACGTATAGTGGCCAGCAATTTTCTCTCTGGTCCCGGCAGTGAAGGTGCTGTCTCCGTTCGTTGCGCCGCCCTCTCCGTACATGAAACATAAAAAATAAGTACAAACTTTAGACAATTCACAACCATTACAAACATTACAAAACTAAATTAAACTTATATTCACCTGCAAAATGGGCTGACACTGGTGGCTGGGTGACGCTTCAATTTCGCGTCCCACTACACCAGACTGAAGCGCCTAGAACCGCTCGGCCACTACGACCGATATAATTGTAATCCCTAAGTATTTAGTTGAATTTACAGCCCTCAGATTTGTGTGACTTATCGTGTACGAGAAATTTAGCTGATTTCTTTTAGTACTCACGTGAATAACTTCGCTCTTTTCTTTATTCAGGGTCAATTGCCACTTTTCGCACCATACAGATATCTTATGTAAATCATTTTGCAAGTCGTTTTGATCGTCTGATGACTTTACAAGACGGTAAATGACAGCATCGTCTGCAAACAATCTAAGACGGCTACTCACATTGTCTCCTATGTCGTTAATATAGAACAGGAACAACAGAGGGCCTGTAAGACTTCCTTTGGGAACGCCGGATATTACTTCTCTTTTACTCGATGACTTTCCCTCTATTACTACGAACTGTGACCTTTCTGACAGGAAATCACGATTCCAGTCGCATAACTGTGGCGATACTCCGTAGGCACGCAGTTTGAATAGAAGACGCTTGTGAGGAACGGTGTCGAAAGCCTTCTAGTGACAGTAGCATGTGAACAGCCGTGCATCTTCGCCGTTTCCGAGATCCTTGTTCCCACTCGCTGGGCCGTAGCAACCTCCCCTTTGTCAGAGTCTCTTACGTTAGTGGCTTCCTCCATCTGCGACCCGTATCGCTGGTAGAATGATTCCCCATTCATCTCTGCTCCGCTTGTACAGCAGCCTAAACGTGTCACAACCGGTGACGCCCTCAGGCAGCATTCGGCGTCTCAGGGTGGGATTGATATTGCCACACAGAAGTCCGCAACTTACTTAAGTGACCAATTAAAATGTTTGAACACCATTAATCGACGTCGGGATGACTGCGCTAACTTGGAGATGGCGGTGATCCCTGAAACAACCAGTTTTAGGTTATATCATTTTTTTTTTCTTTTTCTTTTTTTCCACATCAGTGTAACCTGACCGTTAAAACCAGTAAAAGTAACCGGTTTCCGAAATAACCGATTTTCACCATCTGGTGAGCAAGATGTATGAGACAGGCGAAATACCCTCAGACTTCAATAAGAATATAATTATTCCAATCTGTAACACCTCCGTTTATTTTAGCCGACCTGATCTGATCTGATCGAATAGCAGCCCAATAATTATTATTAATGTGACCGTGTACCTAATGGGGCTGGCAATCGGAATTGACTGCTACGGAAGTTGTTACTTTCCAGTTCGTTCTTCTCAATACTGTAATAATGAAATGTCTGGTAACAAGAAAAACACCAACAAAGTTTCACTAATTACGAACCTATATTCGTCTCAAAAGCACAAAAAGGAGACAGCCACTGCCTTCGTCATACATATCTAAATACGGCTAATCTCAGCACAGGCTTCTTAATTTTCCATTATCGTCACACGCTAATCCATCACTGCATCCAACACTGCAATCCAACACTGCATTCCAAGGAGATGCTGGCGCGGTAGACTCGAAACCAAAATATCGGCACTAGAAATATCACTGACCACTTCCGTAATTATACTTCTTCACTTTCCCGGTATTATTCTAGTACAAAGGGGTTAAACCACGGCGATGGCAACTCCCTTTGTCGTTAAAGCCTTGCATTACAGCAACTGGCCTCCACACACCTCTGCCCGCAACATGGCACTGGTTCAACTCCACACTCGCTCTCGCAACACGACACAATCGATTGTTCGCCCTATCGACCTGTGCCGAGCGCAAATTTATAGTAAGGGCCTACGGACCCCTTACATCCCCGCCCTCGAAAACTTCTTTGGAGCCTCTGGCGTAAAAGAATCGGCAAGGAAATTAGATATCATTACATCTGAACAAAACACATAGTGTAAATAATTAATGAAATTACAATTCACGAAATAATCCCTCGACTCCGGTAGTGGGCTGCCTCCACAATAATATTCTACAAAAGGTTATTACATCTCACAAACATGGCATTGTCCAAATCACAATTTTTTTTGTCAAGCAGCAATAATCCTCTATAGTCCATATTGAATGTAACACACAACATACAATCAAAAAATTATTACGTGAACTCATGACATATGAGTTATTATATTACAAATTAGTTGTTACAGGTTTTACACCCATTCTCAGGTAACCGTCGATATGAAATATGAAGTTCTAGTTATAATACATCAGAAAATACAATGCAAATAAACATTCCCCTTTTTCACATGTCCGTTTAACAACTAAATGTTCTAAACATGTCCTACCCAACTACATCAAGGAGCCTGAACACTCTCATTTCAGACATTTGCCCTAATCGAGTTCCCCTTCCTCATCTGGGTTATCCCTGTTCTCGTGTGAGTAGTACCTTTTTATGTTTTCCACATGTTCCTTAGCATGCACTCTCTTTGTCCGTGCATACTCCAACTCCACAGTGTTAGGATGACCAATTTTTATAATCCTGTATGGTCCCTTATAAACGTGGTTGAATTTATTTATTTCAGAGTTTATTTTCTTTGATTTTGCATGAACCTTTACTAGTACCAAGTCTCCCACTCGGTAAGTTATCGGTCTCACTAGCTTGTCGTGTATTTCCTGTCTTTTCCTAGCCTTCTCCTTCATACTTAATTCCACTAGCTCCAATTTCCTTTCCCAGGTCAATGAACTTCCTGGTGGGTAGACTAGCAACTCGCGAAAAATACTGTATGGTTCCTGATTGAGCAATACTTCACATGGTGCAAACCCTGTAGAATCATGCGGCAGGTGATTCCTGACCCGCTCATATTCTTCCAGATATTCTTTCCATGAACCATGCTTCCTATGACAGTATGTTCGGCATAAACGGTTCAATTCCTTCATTGTTCATTCTGCAGGGTTAGAAGCTGGTCTATATCTAGATATGGCAATTTGCTCTATTTTGTGTTCATTTAGCATCTCTGTCCACTCCTTTGACCTAAATTGTGACCCATTATCACTCAAAATTCGCTTAGGAATACACACCTTTCGAAAATAGTCTTTCTCAAATTGGTTAATGATGGCTCTACTAGTGGCTTTCTTTAATGGGTAAAATTTTATGTACTTGGAAACCAGTTCTTCCACTACTAAGATTTGTGTGTAATTCCCTCGTGAGGCAGGAAGTGGCCCAAAGAGATCCACTGCAACTATGTCCTTAATTGCTGTTGGTACAATTGGATGCATATATCCTTTGTGCTGTACTGTAGTCGTTCTAGATTTTTGACAAGTGCCACATGTACTCAGTATCTTACGTATACGCCTTCCCATGTTGTTGAATGCACAATCTAACTTCAACTTTTCCAGACACTTCTTCTGTCCATAATGCGCATTACTATAGTGCGTATACCAAATTAATTTTTCTACCACTTGCTCAGGCACAAAGCGTTTCCAGTTCTCCTCACTCTCCTTGTTTCTTTTATAAAGTATCCCATTATGAATATAATAGAATGTGCGAATTTTTTCCTCTCCTGCACACCTGTATTTGTTTTTAATTGTCTTTAATTTCTCGTCCTCGTTCTGTTCCCTGCACACATTCTTTAGGAACTTCCTTATGAATTCTTCATACTGTACTCCTTTCATCAGGTTAATTCTAACTCCTTCTCCTTCTGGCCTGTCCACCAACATTCCTCTCGAGTCAGCTGGTAATCTTGACAAGGTATCAGGTATTATATGGGTTGCTCCTGGCTCATAAATTATCTCGAAGTCATAGTCCTGTAATGCCAGGGCCCATCGCGTTAGTCTGCTATGCCTCAACTTGCTTGTGGTCAGAAATGTAAGGACCTTATGGTCAGTCACTACTTTCACATGCCTCCCGGCCAAATAATAATGGAAACGCTTAAACCCCCACACAATCGCCAATGCCTCCCTTTCAGTAATCGAATATTTCTTCTCCCAAGCATTTAAACTCCTGCTACCAAACGCTATTGTTCTTACACTCTCACCATATCCGCTCCTCTCCATTTGGTACAAATGTATTCCTAGTCCATAGTCAGAGCTGTCTGCTCCCAAATAAAAATCCTTGGAAAAATCCGGGTGGTACAATATGTCTGCGCTATATAGTGCTTCCTTGATATTCTCAAACTCGGTTTGGCACTCTGCACTCCAATGCCACGTCATCCTCACCTTGGTGAATTCCCTCATATTCGGGGCATTAAGTACGGATCCTTTGACAAATTTTCTATAAAACTCACAAACCCCAAAGAATGCTCGCAACTGCTTCTTACTATGGGGGGTCGGAAAATTTCTAATAGCCTCCATTTTACTAGGATCAGGATAGATACCCTCCTCTGATATTATATGGCCCAGGAATTTTATCTTTGATTTGCCAAATTCCGACTTGTCCAGGTTTACAGTTACCCCTGCAGTTTCAAAAGCTGCCAAGACTGCATCCAATCTATTCAAATGTTCTTCCCATGATTCACTTGCTATCAAGAGGTCATCCACATAGATGGTGACCTTTTTAAGTAACTCCTCGCCCAGTATCTTATCCATCGCTCTTATGAATCCAGACACTGACACATTAAGCCCGAACGGCAACACTCTAAATTGATAGCACCTCCCTCCATAAGTAAATGCTGTATACTGGCGGGACTCTGTGGCCAATGGTATTTGCCAGTAACCAGCAGTTAAGTCGATACCACTAAGTACCTTCGCTCCTCGGAACTTTTGAATCAGTTCTTCCATAGTCTCAGGTTTGTCCCGCTCAGGCTCGATGATCTTGTTCACTGTTCGTGCATCCAAAACTATCCTCACCTTTCCATCCTTCTTATCAACACCAAATAGGGGGTTGTTATATTGACATGTGGCACTTTCTATAACACCAAGGTCCATCATCCTCTGTATCTCTTCATCTACTGCTCTTCTTTTCGCCTGGGGAATGGAATACTGTTTTATATTGAATGGTTTATGGTTCTTTATCTTTAGCTTACACTCTACCTCTTTCATGATACCTGGCCGTTGAGAAAATACCTTATGACGCCTGTATAACACTGTGGCTAATTTCCTCTTAATCTCCCCATCTAGGTGTGTCATTTCCTCCAATTTTTTACTGATCTTATCCTCTTTACGTCGATCCTCTCGTGCTAATCCCTCAAAGTACATTAACACTTCTTCTTCTAGTTCCTCTTCCCCGTATCCTATTGTGGGTTCCTCTTCATAACACAAACTTATCCTTTTAAATTCTTCCTCTTCTTTGATTGCACTACCCTCAGCAAACTTCAACCTCTTCTCTTCTCCCTTTCTTCCTTTTACCTTGATAGTACCTTCATCAAAAGTCACTACTGCATCAACTTCATTCAACCAATCTATTCCTAAAATAATTGATGTGTTCGGTCCAGCCACCACCAAAAATGTTGCTTCGTATTCTTCTCCCTCTATCTCGAAGGTAATCAACACTTGTTCTTTAATAGGTTTACTCCTTGCACCCAACGCATTCACAATTCTCACTCCACTCACTGGGAAACTAGGCAAGCTAATGTTTGCTTTCAGTACCTGTTCATATAACCTCTTGGATATTGCACATGCTTCACTTCCTGTATCGACTAGTGCCTCAATATTCAGTCCACATAGTTTGATCCCTACCATGGGTAGTATGGGTTCTTTGGGAATCCTACTTCTTTCCTCCAGTAGATCTCCTCTTAGATCTCCACCATTGCCGTGTCTTAGTAGGTTTATTCTGGTCCTTGTAGCTCTCACTCCTGACCGGACCTCATCTGGAGTGTCATTCAGTTTTCCGGTCTCTCCGCCTCTTCTATATGGACTGCGCCATTCATTCGCCTATCCCTTCCTCTCTCATGATCTCTTGGTTCTTCACTCCTTCTCCAATCATTTCTCCATTGCCGTTCACCACCATGGTTCCTATACCTATGGCCACCACCTCTTCCTCTATAATTAGACGAATTATTAAAATGATTCCTTTGGTCACTACTTCCCTCTCGGTTTTGATCACTAGCTTGATTGTGTTCCTGTGATCGAACAGATTCCAACTGTTCCAGTACCTCCATCAAGGCCTCCCTATCTTTAATTAGGCTCCCAGATACAGTTTCTTGCATTCTCCAGCTCATTCTTCTTTTTATCGCTGATATCATTATGTCATCACTCAGGGGTTGTTCCAAGGTCTCGTTCAATTCCCACAAATGTTCGGCAAACTCTCTCAATGTTCCTCTCCATGTATTAAGTGACTTGCGGTGTAGTAGGTCCTCAAGTGCTGCACACTGATGACTTTTGGACCAGTATTTCTTCAAGAATTCCCCTTCAAACTGATCATAACTAGTAGCCCCTTCCTTCTTCCTGACTCCCCAAGTGAAGGCCTCACCTTCCATCCTATCTATTGCAAATTGAATCTTGTCTGCGTCTTTAAAATGTGCTGGGAAAACTCCTTTTAACCATTTCATAAATATCATTGGGTGCAACCCTCCTTTCGGTTTAAATTTCTGCCCTGTATTATTTTGGACGTACCGATTATCACTGCTCATCAAGGTAACGACTCTACCTTCCCCAACGGTTAAAGTGGCATTGCTAATTCGTTTGTCAATTTCTTCTGTCTTGCTCTCCAGTTGTTGCACTCCCTGTTGTAATTGCCTGACCTCCATTGCAACCCTCTTGTTATCCTCTTCTCGTTGCACGGCTATAGCATTTCTCAGATTGACAGCTAGTTGGTTTTGCCTATCTCCTATCCCCTTAACCGCATCATTGCATTGTTTCTGCATCTGCGTCACCTCAGCGATTCGATGATTGCAATTTGTTTCCACTTCGGTGATCGTTTCTCCCAATTCGGCTTTAGTTTCTTCAATATCGTCTTCTATCTTTCTTATTAACTTTCCTTCCATCTTCTCCACGTCTCCCTGGACTTGGTCTATACTCTTCTGTAGCTTACTCTCTCTCTCGTTGATGTCCATCTTCAATCGTTCTTGTAACTCCTTTCCTTCTTCAGATTATATTCTATCTTCATTTGCGATGTTTTGATCTCTTGTGCTATAGTTTCCTTAAATGACTTTTCTAAGCTTTCTTTGGTTTCTTGTAAATCTTCCTTTAATGATTTGCGGAATATTTCTTCCCTTTCTCTAGTTTCTTGTAAATCTTTCTCTAATGATTTGCGGAATATTTCCTCCCTTTCTCTAGTTTCTTGTAAATCTTTCTCTAATGATTTGCGGAATATTTCCTCCCTTTCTCTAGTTTCTTGTAAATCTTCCTTTAATGATTCTCTAGTTTCTTGTAAACCTTTCTCTAATGATTTGCGGAATATTTCTTCCCTTTCTCTAGTTTCTTCTAATTTCTCTTTTGTTGCCTTGGTCTCCTTTAGCAAGTCTGCTAACATCGACCGTATATCCTCACCCTCTGAAACTGGCTTATCTCTCGCCGTTTGCCCCGGTGTCTCGGGGTAACTAGTTGAATGGGCTAATGGGCTTTCTAATGACAATCCATAATCACTGATTCCTGAATCATTTCTGTCCTCCTGTCCTATCCCTTTCCTTTCCACTACTGCCTCACAAACCTCCTGTTTATCTTCGGTAGACATGTTTGGTTTATTTTTAATGTACAGGCAAGTAATAGCAAGTAATATAAAATAACCTCTAGTAACCCAAAACATTCCTAATTACCACGAAACTAATCAAACAGTAACTGCAGTATCTTCAGTTAATCCCAAAAATTGATACAATACGTATGAATACTGAACATAATGACTCTCAAAACCTAATAATTTCAAATATCAATTTTCACATACACAGTTTATGTAAAATGTTTTAAATAAGATAAATCACACTATTCATTAAATCTATAAATGTAAAATCCGCAAAAACAATAAGCATATCTGTATAATCACCATTTAGACAGTGCAGCATGCATAAATAAGTATGCTATATTTCAGAGTATGTTTCGCAAACTTTTCGGAAATTACTGTAATTGGGCACTTGTCCTAAGGTAAAACTCAGTTTAAAACTGTTTATTTATCGTGAAGACAGTACACTGCAATATAATGTTATGCTAACCAGATGTCTTCACTCACCAATTGACATTACCACGAGTCGCGATGTTTTGACGTTTGAAGTGGGCGTGGCGCTGTACTGCCGCCGGAGCCGCGTGAAGTCACGCTGAAGATCTGTGGCGAGTCATCGCAGTTCTCAGTCGGCCGCTCCGTGGCGCTGCAGGTGGGCGTAGTTTGTAGTTCGGCCGCTAGATGCCGGGTTGGCGCTCGGTGTCTCGAAGTCGCACTGAAGATCTGTCAGTGTAGTGCGTCTGCGCCTGACCTACTCCTTGCACAGGTAGTTGGGATGACGTGTGAAATCACCTCACGGATCGAAGCTCTTTGGCGCAGCTGCTGCACGGGTCTGTGTGACGTCATTCAACAATTGCGTCGCCACATATATTGTCACCTGCATAACAGTTTATGGGTCTACATGAAGTTGCTCGATTTTCATTATTCAAAAAGCAATTTCGGTCATAATATTACTACTAAACACTTCTTTAAAAGCTTTCATGAAGAATTCCTGGCTCGTTTTGTTGTGGTAATGTTCACACATGTCTTTCTTTGGTGTTCACTTTTCACAGTTTTTCGCGCGGATTTACGCGTTTGCACATTATAACACAGTTTATCGACACTATTACTCTTATCTAATATGGCGAGAAAAAACAGTTTATTCACAATCGTAAGATGCTATTACTTCGTATTGTTCAAAATGCACTGTTTCTTGTCGCGATTTTAATGTTTATGCTCTGTCATGATCCGAAATTGAAAAAAATATTTTCTCGCATTAAGCAAGATAAAATTACCTATTGTTCTTACTATTCGTCCGAAGATTGCACTTGTCGTTTCACGGTAAGCCAAGGTGTAACACCTCCGTTTATTTATCTCGACCTGATCTGATGGAATAGCAGCCCAATAATTATTATTAATGTGACCGTGTACCTAATGGGGCTGGCAATCGGAATTGACTGCTACGGAAGTTGTTACTTCCCAGTTCGTCCTTCTCAATACTGTAATAATGAAATGTCTGGTAACAAGAAAAACACCAACACAGTTTCACTAATTACGAACCTATATTCGTCTCAAAAACACAAAAAGGAGACAGCCACTGCCTTCGTCATACACATCTAAATACGGCTAATCTCAGCACAGGCTTCTTAATTTTCCATTATCGTCACACGCTAATCCATCACTGCATCCAACACTGCAATCCAACACTGCAATCCAAGGAGATGCTGGCGCGGTAGACTCGAAACCAAAATATTGGCACTAGAAATATCACTGACCACTTCCGTAATTATACTTCTTCACTTTCCCGGTATTATTCTAGTACAAAGGGGTTAAACCACGGCGATGGCAACTCCCTTTGTCGTTAAAGCCTTGCATTACAACAACTGGCCTCCACACACCTCTGCCCGCAACATGGCACTGGTTCAACTCCGCACTCGCTCTCGCAACACGACACAATCGATTGTTCGCCCTATTGACCTGTGCCGAGTGCAAATTTATAGTAAGGGCCTACGGACCCCTTACAAATCCCAAAGAAAGCAGTTGTTGACAGATGTGAAAATTACCGAACTATCAGTTTAATAAGTCACAGCTGCAAAATACTAACGCGAATTCTTTACAGACGAATGGAAAAACTGATGGAAGCCGACCTCGAGGAAGATCAGTTTGGATTCCGTAGAAATGTTGGAACACGTGAGGCAATACTGACCCTACGACTTATCTTAGAAGAAAGATTAAGGAAAGGCAAACCTACGTTTCTAGCATTTGTAGACTTCGAGAAAGCTTTTGACAATACTGTCTTTCAAATTCTGAAGGTGGCAGGGCTAAAATACAGGGAGCTAAAGGCTATTTACAATTTGTACAGAAACCAGATGGCAGTCATATGAGTCAAGGGGTATGAAAGGGAAGCACTGGTTGGGAAGGCAGTGAGACAGGGTTGTAGCCTCTCTCCGATGTTATTCAATCTGTATATTGAACACGCAATAAAGGAAACAAAAGAAAAATTCGGGGTAGGTATTAAAATCCATGGAGAAGAAATAAAAGACAGCAAAGGACTTGGAAGAACAGTGTCTTGAAAGGAGGATATAAGATGAACATCAACAAAAGCAAAACGAGGATAATGGAATGTAGTCGAATTAAGTTGGGTGATGCTGAGGGAATTCGATTAGGAAATGAGAAACTTAAAGTAGTAAAGGAGTTTTGCTATTTGGAGAGCAAAATAACTGATGATGGTCGAAGTAGAGAGGATATAAAATGTAGACTGGCAATGGCAAGGAAAGCGTTTCTGAAGGAGAAAAATTTGTTAACATCGAGTATAGATTTAAATGTCAGGAAGTCGTTGCTGAAAGTATTTGTATGGAGAGTAGCCATGTATGGAAGTGAAACGTGTACGATGAATAGTTTCGACAAGAAGAGGATAGAAGCTTTCTAAATGTGGTGCTACTGAAGAATGCTGAAGATTAGATGGGTAGATCACATAACTAATGAGGAGGTATTGAATAGAATTGGGGAGAAGAGAAGTTTGTGGCCCAACTTGACTAGACGAAGGGATCGGTTGGTAGGACATGTTCTGAGGCGTTGAGGGATCACCAATTTAGTATTGGAGGGCAGCGTGGAGGGTAAAAATCGTAGAGGGAGACCAAGGGATGAATACACCAAGCAGATTCAGAAGGATGTAGGTTGCAGTAGGTACTGGGAGATGAAGAAGCTTGCACAGGATAGAGTAGCATGGAGAGCTGCATCAAACCAGTCTCAGGACTGAAGACCACAACAACAACAACCACTAACTGGGTATTACGAATAGTCCGTGCTAAAGGTGAGAACTGAGGTAGAAGAACACTATTTTTCGTGTGAATTTGTCCGTTTTCAAGGGCTATAAGCGGGGAAGCCGTGTCACGTAGTCACAGGCAGTAGATCAGCTACACGATATTTTTATTGTATGCTACGAATGAATTGTTGCTAAGTTTTTAATTTATTACTGTCACCATAATTTCCTCCCTCTTTTATTGTTTCACAGAAACGGCGGAGAAATATTTAATCTTCTAAAGCACGTGAACCATTGTAATCCATTGCTATATCACGTTTTAAATATATTTCCAGGCTAATGCTGGTGCCATGGCTAATTGATATCTCGTTTTTTTACTCCGTTATTAGTGAAAAATTGAAAAAAAACTGTTATAATCGAGATCAAACAGAACTATAATTCAGAATTAAAATACTGGTATCAATTTTAATATATCGGTTTTCCATGTCCCTTCGGTAACTACAACTGTAATACAGAAGTCACTGGCCTGGAACTAGACAATACATTAGTGCACGGGAAAATGTTAGTACGTTCTAAACAGGTGGGGTTTTACCTTTACGTTACAATTTTGTGTGACTAACGCCGTCACGTTTCTCTTTATTATCCGTCGTTCGTTGGGCGGGTTAAAAACTCGTTTGAAAATGACGTGTGGCCGAGCGGTTCTAGGCGCTTCAGTCTGGAACCGCGCGACCGCTACGGTCGCAGGTTCGAACCTTGTCCCCGGGCATGGATGTGTGTGATGTCCTTAGGTTAGTTAGGTTTAATTAGTTCTGAGTTCTAGGGGACTGATGACGTCAAACGTTAAGTCCCATAGTGCTCAGAGCCATTTGAACCATTTTTGATAATGACGTGTGAGGTGAAACTGGCCGATAGCAGGTTGTAACAAATATTTTATAGACAGATGCGGGTAACTACTTTTGTTAAACATTTTGTTATGGTTGCGGAGACACATATACAGGAAATATTTGACACTGTATAGGAGTGAAGAAAAATTCGCACACTCGGACTTCGTAGCGCGATTCCTCACACACTAGAAATTCAAAAATGTGCGTCCAGCACATATTTCCGGCAGTAAATGGACATTAAAGATTGGCAATCTGGTAACGCTGTAATCACATGTACGGTAGCTACTTCGGTCGGCGATCGGAATTGTGCTGTGCAGTTGGTGCAGTGGATAGCGTACGTTCAAATATGACTGCTCGATCATAGACTTCTGGAATATTCGTAACGTGGCTGCATTAACAGTTACAAGAACTGCATAAACACGTGATATCAGTGCTTTCACATGTGTCAGTGGAGTAGAATGCACGTGCCCCTTCAAGTGTCAACACGGGAAGAAATCCAGGAGATTTGGGTCAGCTGAACGCGAAGTCCGTACAACAGGACATTCCCGTCCGAGCCATTTCCCTGGAAATGTTCTGTCTAAATACAGTTGCACATTAATTCCATGGTGTGCATGTGCACCATCATGTTGGAACCATAACCTCTGCCGAACAGGAGGTGGAACATCTTCCAGTGAGTCAGGCAAATAGTTTGAAAGGAATGCGTGATATCTTGATGCAGTCAGCCAGCCAGACAACAAGGAGGGACCCAATTTCCTGTCTCCCAACATTCCGGGCCAGACGTTGATGCCGAAGCGAACTTGATATCCACGGTTGCGGGTGACGTGACGGTTAACGTCACACCAGTGGTGGATATTCTGCATATTGAAGACGCCCTCACGAGTGTACGGTGCTTCATCCGACCATATAATAGTATTTATGAAGTCGTCGTTGGCTTCCTGTTGTTGGTGGAACTGCATCCGCAGACGGCGGTCTGCAGGAAGCAGGCGTTGGGTTAAGGAATAATGACAGGGGAGCAGCCACGCCCGTGGGCACGTCATTGAGAGTACGTTGCGATACGCACAGCTGCCTCACTACGCTGGAGTCCATGGTGTATGACCTCCAGAAGAGCTTCCTCGGTAGCTGGAGTACGGCGAGTCCGTGGATAGTTGGTTGGAAGGAGAAGGGACCAAACTACGCGGTCAGCAGTCCCTCCGACCTTGGATTAACTAAAACCGATAAAACCCCATATTAGAAGAGGGAACTAAAATGTCCATAAAATGGCAAACTATTGACAGGGAAGGGAGGAAAAGGGCGGAAGAAGAGGTCAAGGAAAGAAAGGGACTAATGACAGGAGCGTGAAGGAAGAAATGGCTCCGAAGACTATGGGACTTAACTTCTGAGGTCATCAGTCCCCTAGAACTTAGAACTACTTAAACCTAACTAACCTAAGGACATCACACAACACCCCGTGAAGGAAGAAGCACAGGAGACAAGAGAGACGCTAAAGACATAACAGATCCGATAGGGAACGTGCACGACCTCTCTCACGCGACGGTGGAAGGAGGGAAGCTGTGTCTCGAAGGCGCAGCTCCAGACGACGAAACACATTTTGATCTGGATGACGTGCACCAGGATATCACGAGCGGCAACACCAGCCGGTTATCAGACGCACCAAGAATCAGAAGCGTATTCACATATTCATCGTTTGTGTATGCCATAACTCTGCCACACTGTTTTAGAGTAATTCAAAAAGAAAATAGATATGTGTACGAATGTACCCGGAGTTTGTCAAGAGCGCGTTTCTCCGTTAGGAGCACTCATATACAACCGCTCGCTCACCGATACATCTGTACCTACAGATTGGAAAATTGCGCAGGTCGCACCAGTGTTTAAGAAGGGTAGTAGGAGTAATCCATCTAACTGCAGACCTATATCATTGACGTCGGTTTGCAGTAGGGTTTTGGAGCATATACTGTATTCAAACATTATGAATCACCTCGAAGGGAACGATCTATTGATAGGTAATCAGCATGGTTTCAGAAAACATCGTTCTTGTGCAACTCAGATAGCTCTTTATTCGCACGAAGTAATGGCCGCTATGGACAGGGGATCTCAAGTTGATTCCGTATTTCTAGATTTCAGGAAAGCTTTTGACACCGTTCCTCACAAGCGACTTCTAATCAAGCTGCGGGCCTATGGGGTATCGTCTCAGATGTGCGACTGGATTCGTGATTTCCTGTCAGGAAGGTCGCAGTTCGTAGTAATAGACGGCAAATCATCGAGTAAAACTGAAGTGATATCAGGTGTTCCCCAGGGAAGCGTCCTGGGACCTCTGCTGTTCCTGATCTATATAAATGACCTGGGTGACAATCTGAGCAGTTATCTTAGGTTGTTCGCAGATGATGCTGTAATTTACCGTCTAGTAAGGTCATCCGAAGACCAGTATCAGTTGCAAAGCGATGTAGAAAAGATTGCTGTATGGTGTGGCAGGTGGCAGTTGACGCCAAATAACGAAAAGTGTGAGGTGATCCACATGAGTTCCAAAAGAAATCCGTTGGAATTCGATTACTCGATAAATAGTACAATTCTCAAGGCTGTCAATTCAACTAAGTACCTGGGTGTTAAAATTACGAACAACTTCGCCGCGGTGGTCTCGCGGTTCTAGGCGCACAATCCGGAACCGCGCGACTGCTACGGTCGCAGGTTCGAATCCTCCTCGGGCATGGATGTGTGTGATGTCCTTAGGTTAGTTAGGTTTAAGTAGATCTAAGTTCTAGGGGACTGATGACCCCAGCTGTTAACTCCCCTAGTGCTCAGAGCCATTTTTTACGAACAACTTCAGTTGGAAAGACCACATAGATAATATTGTGGGGAAGGCGAGCCAAAGGTTGCGTTTCATTGGCAGGACACTTAGAAGATGCAACAAGTCCACTAAAGAGACAGCTTACACTACACTCGTTCGTCCTCTGTTAGAATATTGCTGCGCGGTGTGGGATCCTTACCAGGAGGGATTGACGGAGGACATCGAAAGGGTGCAAAAAAGGGCAGCTCGTTTTGTATTATCACGTAATAGGGGAGAGAGTGTGGCAGATATGATACGCGAATTGGGATGGAAGTCATTACAGCAAAGACGTTTTTCGTCGCGGCGAGATCTATTTACGAAATTTCAGTCACCAACTTTCTCTTCCGAACGCGAAAATATTTTGTTGAGCCCAACTTACATAGGTAGGAATGATCATCAAAATAAAATAAGAGAAATCAGAGCTCGAACAGAAAGATTTAGGTGTTCGTTTTTCCCGCGCGCTGTTCGGGAGTGGAATGGTAGAGAGATAGTATGATTGTGGTTCGACGAACCCTCTGCCAAGTACTTAAATGTGAATTGCAGAGCAGTCATGTAGATGTAGATGTAGAACTTGGGCCTATCTGGTGAACAGCGCATATAGTGTAAATACGTCATTAGTTGCAGCGGGGTGCTCCACCTTACGCGCGTCACATCTCTTACAGCTTCTGCACGATTCATCCCGGCAATGCTAACCGTGAAATGTTCGTTTTCTAATCACATTGTTTCCCTGAAGGTAATGGACGTAATGTTTCCACATTTCCGTCGATTGTAATAATAATAATAATAACAGTAGAATCGCATGGCGATACTTGCTAACCAGCGTGCGCATATCAGACTCAATGCTGAAAGGCGTGATTAGTGGTTCTATGGTGATGATATATATAGAAATGCTAACCGAGTTTGGAAATTATTTGCAAAGAACGTTGCTAGCTCTAAAGGTGACGTAATGTCCTAACGAAATGCAATGGACCTGAACGTGACAAGAGTAATGGTTGGTACTAATCATTTAGGGGAGGGTACAAAGAAAACAGGTTTGGAATCTAGCAGATGCACCGGTGCGAAACAATTCGCATCCACGGTGTGCAAAAGGCTCCTTTAAAAGCTGACCAATGAAAACGATTGTACTTCTATTTCTGTGTTCGTAGTGCGTAAGTCCAACTGTTTTGTAGAAGATACGCTGCAAATCGCTGTATGACGATTAAGAAGCCAGACACCGTACCACACACAGACTACATTTAGCAACTAAAAACGAATCCGGCTCGAGCCGTACATGTGATTACAGTGTTGCAAGATTGCTAATGTTTAACGTCCATTTACTGCTGGTAATACGCGCAGAAGTAAATTTTCTGAGAGACATTTTTGTTTTGCTGGTATGTGAGAAATAGCGCTGCGAAGTCAGAGTGCGCGAATTTTTCTTCACCGCTATAGTCGGGCATACGCGTTCGTGTGTGCCCGAGAGCCTGTGCTTGTGCACAGACAGACAGAGGCGTGGCCAGTGGCAGTGGTTGCAAAGGAGAGATGGAGGGGGAGGGCAGAGTAGGTGAGAGAGAGAGAGAAAGAGAAAGAGAATGAGAGAGAGAGACGGTGTCGGACGGACTGGAAGTAGCAAACTTGGAGGAGCCCCTACCCCCTTGGGCTGTGTGCAGATGCTGACTTTACGGTTCCAGACTCGGTTCGCCCCCCAGTAGGTATCTCAACTTTGGTTCCACAAGTCCGCCCGTGTATCCTCCAGCCGGACTTCGGACCGAGTCCTGTGTACATTGAATGGGCGTAGTTTTGCGGTGCCGCCCAAAGACACGTAATCTTCATCCCGAGATTAGGCTCCCTAGAACACTTCCCCTTTTCTGCTCCCACTCGGAGTTCTCTGTTCCGTGAGGGGTGACATTTTCAACTTGTTCGCGGATAATCCCGATACACCTTCCAGTCAAGAGTCGTAATGTATTTCGCGAACACTAAAGTTCAACGATATCCATCTGCACATTAATGGAAAACATTTAATTTACTAAATTGCAGTGCCTGTGTTATTCTGTTTACGATGCAAAGTTCCTTTGGACATGCAATATCGCATTTATCTGCCGATACAAGGCAAGCGACTTTCAAGTGCAACGTCTGATCTATAGGGGAATATACAAAACGGATGTACGAGTACAGGCCATAGACGCATGGTACACGACATATGCAAGTTTGCGTCTTGCTCTGAGTCATGCATAGATAACCAAATGGTAAGGCGACTGCTCGCGAAATGAAGCTTCGAGTCCCGGCGCGGCACAAGTTTTCATTGTCGTCATTCCGTTCTGCAGCTGATGTGAAACGTCACCTTTTGAACAATTATACACGACTGTGCTTAAACTGACACACAATATTTTTTTTAGCGCAACGCAATCTGACTTTCAAAAATCCCTACAAAAAAAATGGCCCTGACTAACATTAACCTATGCGTTTCACAAATCGCTTACCTCACAAAAATCTTGGTTACTCGTACTACTGCAATACAGCGAGCGCCACTACTGCCAGCTAAATAAAAGATTCAAACTATGGAAGGCACTAACTACTGATAGGGATAGTTAGCAAATGAAAGATATTAATAGAGAACAAACAATGTATTTACCTTAATATCATCATAATATATATAGAAGTTCATGACAAATTACAAAACTCCGCCATCTCTCTCCCCACATCCACCACTGCTGGCGGCTCACGTCCAACTGCGCAACGCTACGCGCTGTTCACATCCAGCTGCCGCTGCCCAACACTACAATGGCAGACAACAATGCAAACTAGCCACAGGCTGCACACAGCACAGCCAGTGATTTTTATGCAGACCGCTACGTAACGTTGCCAATAAGAAAACATAAACATCCTACCTACATTTTTTTAATATTTTTTTTTAGAGAACAAACAATGTATAAAAATCACTGGCTGTGCTGTGTGCAGTCTGTGGCTAGTTTGCATTGTTCTCTGCCATTGCAGTGTTGGGCAGCGGCAGCTGGATGTGAACAGCGCGTAGCGTTGCGCAGTTGGAGGTGAGCCGCCAGCAGTGGTGGATGTGGGGAGAGAGATGGCGGAGTTTTGTAATTTGTCATGAACTGCTATATATATTATGATGATATTAAGGTAAATACATTGTTTGTTCTCTATTAATATCCTTCATTTGCTAACTATGCCTATCAGTAGTTAGTGCCTTCCATAGTTTGAATCTTTTATTTAGCTGGCAGTAGTGGCGCTTGCTGTATTGCAGTAGCGGGAGTAGCCAAGATTTTTGTGAGGTAAGCGATTTGTGAAACGCATAGGTTAATGTTAGTCAGGGCCATTTTTTTTGTAGGGATTTTTGAAAGTCAGATTGCGTTGCGCTAAAAAAATATTGTGTGTCAGTTTAAGCACAGTCGTGTATAATTGTTCAAAAGGGGACGTTTCAGATGGTTGTCCTTATTCGCAATTGCGAATTCATTTAATGTAATACTTAATTTGCTCTTACGTTTGTAATCGAGAGCTGAATACTCAAAGGTTTACCATTTAAGAATTACACGTATACTGAATTTAGCTCATTAATTAAATGAACGTTGGCAACTTATTAAGTGTGTGTTTCGTCAATAAAGAAACAAACATCAGTCTTTTAATATAACACGGCTAACATGCTGCCAACCTAAAATTGCTAAGAAAAACCGCCCAGGAGGCACTAATCTAATTTGCAAGACAGCTTAGCAACAACCGACATTTCTGACTGACGCGGAAAAGATGGGGGAAAATAAATAAATAAAGGTGAAACAGCCACTACCAATTTTATCAATCATGGATCAAGAGACATTTCAACTACAAGTATTCTTGGCTGAATACTTGTATGCTTAAGTTACTATCTGCATTAATCGCCAACCTTACCTTTTGGTACAGTAAGTGAAGATTGAACAGAACACTGAACTGAAAGGTTAATTCTTGCAATTAAGCCGGCCGGAATGGCCAAGCGGTTCTAGGCACTTCAGTCTGGAACCGCGCGACCGCTACGGTCGCAGGTTCGAATCATGCCTCGGGCACGGATTTGTGTGATGTCCTGACATTATTTATGTTTAAGTAGTTGTAAGTTCTAGGGGACTGATGACCTCCGCTGTTAAGTCCCATAGTGCTCAGAGCCATTTGAACCTGCAATCAAGTAGTGCTGATTAATGTAGGTAGGGTATACGTTGTAGGAGCAACATGCCCGTGCAAGGCACATGTTTGTGCTGGCGGTATTGGCTTAGTTAATTGCGTACAAGAATAATTAAGAAAGTATACACACATCTACGATCGTGCTAATGTCTCCAATGATCTGCCTATAAATCCACAGAAATGATTACAAACATTCATAAATGAGAAAATGTATATTACACGTCTGACTATAATAATATCTGTATTGCTTTGCCTTCAAGCTGAAAGAAAAATGAAAGCATGGATATACATTTAAGTGTCTCCATAGGCCTCGGTTGTGTTTCACATCCAGCTCAAGCAAAGATACTGTGCTCTACACGGTCACGAATCGCCAAACCTCCCCTGAGCAAAACTAAAATCAGAAGAAATATAGATCCCTGCAATACGGAAAAACTGGATCAAAAATTGAATAAATCAGTTAAACAATAATAAGGACCTGGTAGAGGCTGAAGATGGGCTCTGGCAATGGATAGTGAGTTGACGTTAACATAGTTCTAGGAAAATCATTCGTGTGTTGGATATAATTTTTATATAACTATTTGTTTATGCGGTAGTTACAGGTTCGAGCACTGATGGTATTCGCTAACCAGTAAAGATATAGTTAATTTAACATGAGTCCGGGGTCAAGAAAAAATTGCAGTATGAAAGACTCACTCTCTCACATAAATTAGAAAAGAGAAACAATAAGGAAATCTATCCAAGATATATTACTATTATTACTTCTGGACTAACGTAAGACATCGTATGGAAAACGGAACATATCGGAAACACACGCGTTTGTCGAACATACCGACTAAAAGAATTTCAGCAACAATTCTGACAAAAAACCTCATAACTTATCCTAAGAAGATACTATCTACTACCGAGAGGTCTATTTGAAAGAGGCTTATCAGACAGAACACGAACGATGACGGACAAAAAGCGAATGGATACATGATACACGTTACTATCTTATGCAAATCCACTCAGAGTATTTTTAAGTCCCTAACGCATGTAAAGCAGCGATCGTTGTGAAAAATGATACGTGAACACACTCGCACAAAGCCGGATGAATACTGAAACCATCTAGAAATGCTAGAAAATTAGCTGTTGAAACGTAGTTCACACACCAAATAAAAACGCAAAGTGTGCGACTTGGTCTGCGTACTTCGAATCTAGACACAGAAACTGAACTCCAAGCTCTAACACAACTCCAACTGCACACTGGCTTAAAATCTCACTGTGATGAACGTTAATGATATAATTAATGAGTTAACAGAATCTTCCGTCGGTTCTTGCTAGAACAACATTACAATAATAAATGAAAAGCACCACTGGTGCTTTTCATTTATTAATTAATGAGTTATTGTGCATTCAATAATTAACTAATCAGTAATTAAAATTTAACATATTAAACTGAATTTTGCCTCTATCGATGTAGTTTGGTACACTGCGTCGGCTACACCAGAGTAATCATTCTGATTTGTGATGTAATCTAAAGTCATGCAAAACACCACATAGTAGGAATCACGTGTGATGGATCGAGTTAATTAGACAGTCGCTGCACAAGCTATTATGTCGCTCGCAAGTGTGTGTACTCCTGTCTTCCAATAAGTATTAGTATTCCAGAAAGAATTTTCACTCTGCAACGGAGTTTGCGCTGATATGAAACTTTCTGTCAGATTAAAACTGTGTGAAGGATCGGTAATCGAACTCAGGACCACTGGCTTTTGTTAACGAGTGCTCTACCGACTGGGCTACCCCGGCACAGCCCAGAACAGCTCATCACAGCTTTACTTCCAACAGTAACTCATCTCCTTCCTTCCAGACTGCGCGGATGTTCGTATGAAATTGAGCAGTGATTTTTTAAATCTTTTTCAATACGTTGTTGTTTTACTTGTAGCGTTGCGCGAAATTCTAAAAAGTTTCCAATGAGAAACAGGGGCCGCTATGATTTTGCGTTTGGTACGTATTGCATAATATGTTGCTGCGTATGAAATTTAGCTAACATATTGAAGTCCGCATCTCGTGGTCGTGCGGTAGCGTTCTCGCTTCCCGCGCCCGGGTTCCCGGGTTCGATTCCCGGCGGGGTCAGGGATTTTCTCTGCCTCGTGATGACTGGGTGTTGTGTGCTGTCCTTAGGTTAGTTAGGTTTAAGCAGTTCTAAGTTCTAGGGGACTGATGACCATAGAAGTTAAGTCCCATAGTGCTCAGAGCCATTTGAACCATTTTTTAACATATTGAAGTTTTCTTTAGAGCTGGGTGGAGGTCTCTGTCACCAGTCTCGACAAAATTGATCTGACGTGGTGCACTTATTTGCGACAGCGCCGCGCCAGCGAAACGGCCAGAGTGAAATATCCACAACGTTTATTTTCCCCTCACATCCTAGGGAGTTCTATATAATTAAGTATATTGCTGCGAGGAATGGGTATCTGGGGTCTATGACTGAGAAACTGAGTAGGAAAACACTAGCGAAGCGGTGGGGAGCATAGAAGGGAATCATTCTGAAGGCGCTAGAGAAAAATAAAAAGAACAAGATTTATAAGATTTCATATCATACACACATGTCACAGAGGATTGGAAAGAAACTGATGTCAGCCATCATAGCTCCGGCACTTTTTACACCAAAAAAACCTGGGCAATACATTAAGGAACCCTGAAATCATCAAAAAGGTTATTTTCTCCTAACCCGAAGCGTATTGTATTGAGTGCGATAAAAACCCCTGTGCAAGAGCACATACATTGGCCAGACAGACAAGAATTTTTATACGAGATTTAAAGAACATAAAGCACTAGCCAGTTCCAGGTCAGCTCAGAGAGGGCATCTGATTAACAACCAGAATCAGCTGGAGCAGGTTAGCGATAACTTAATTGTCTTGCTGGCCGTGGTGGCCGAGATGTTCTAGGCGCTACAGTCTGGAACCGCGCTGCTGCTACGGTCGCAAGTTCGAATCCTGCCTCGGGCATGGATGTGTGTGATGTCCTGTGTTACTTAAGTAAATAGATTAGTGAAATCAAAGTGAACTAGAAATTAGAATATAAATGGAAAACTTGGTTTGGTTTAGAGAGTTACATACTGGAATTCAGCGGGCAGAACAGAAGAGACAATGACCATATGAAGTCAGCAAGTTCCACATAAGCGGGCGCTGTCGATTCAGCCGTCAGGGCATCGCCCGACCGGCTCACGTGTTTCTCAGTTGTCGGATGTGAGCAAAGGCCCTCGCCTACATTCCAAGAGCCAATGACCGACGTCAAGAAGATTCTTCGAGAAGCTTTCCAACGTGACGGAAGAGGCAATGACCGGCTCACGTGTTTCTCAGTCGTCACATGCGATCAGAGGCCCCCGCCTACATTCCAAGAGCCAATGACCGAGGCCAAGAAGATTCTTCGAGAAGCTTTTCAACGTGACAGAAGAGGCAATGGCCGTGAAGTCGTTCACCTCCAGTAAACTGAAGTGTATAAATACGCGAGACGCGGTGGGCCCGACAGATGAAGAGAGATGAAGACAGATGAAGACAGATGAAGACAGACGGAGACGAAGACGAGAGACGAAGGAAGAAAAGAAGAGTAGCAGTAGTTTTCAGTCAGTTTCGGTGCTGAAGACCGTCATGCAAGAAGAGACTGCATCATGCACAGACGCACCAAGTCCGCCGCTGTAATGGAATAGCAAGCAGCAGCCGCGGCGCCAGAAGACAGAAGTTAAAAGGTATTGGAAGTCTGGTTTTTACATACCCGGGTGACTCGTGAGGACGGGAAGGAGACGGCCTCACATCAGTAGTTACCTGTGAGCTGGGATGAAGACCTGACAGCCGAAGACTGGCAAGCGGGAGTCCGTGGTTCGAGTTCGGGACACTGGCCTTCCCCCGCCGCGCAGCTCCGCTGGTCGACGCACAACACACGCGGCCGCTTAGAGAAGAGAAACACTGGGACGCCACATTCAAGGTATCACCATCCGATGCACGACGTCGCTCGCAATAATTAAACGGGCCACCTCGCGCTGCGCGTCTCCGGTCAGCTGGGCGAGACGGCGACACGAGATACACACCGCTACGCGTAATCAGACGCCGCCGCCGCCGCCGCCGCCGCCGCCGCTGTCGCAGCAGAAGGCTACGCAAACGACACGGCTGCCGCTCTCCGAACCAGAACATCCCGTAAGATACAGTTGTACAAATCTTCAATAAAAGTTATCTTATATAAAAATGATGTTTCATTCGACCTCATACCCGAGCCAAGGGAGAACCCACCCTGCCCACATGTTGTAAGAGAGAAAAGTTAATTTATTTAATATTTTCACCCTGACAGAATGCTTTAGAATGCTCATCCTGACAATTGACAGCATCCAAAGAGAAACCCAGTTACATTGAGTGACAGAACTGTCACATTTAGTAACACAACTGTTACATTTGATGTCAGAAGCCGTTTCAGTTGTTACAATTGGTGTCAGAGAAAAAACCCTTGGCTCAATATGAGGTGTGAATGACAGTCACTAAAGGTCCACAGTTAGTTTTTTTTTTTTTTTTAATGTGTGAAGGGATAGAGGTTTGCATAGCAGTCGTAATATTTTCTTTATTTAGAAGTGTATTTTCTCTCATGATTTTAAGAGTTTGTCGGAAATATTTTTTAAATTCAGTATAGGAAGACTGTGTAACTAACAGTTTGTAAAATGATGACACGAAATCGTACAAAGTCAGAGTCAGCACCACAAGCGGTTTCTATTGATGAAGCTATTCAGATCTTAGTTAATCAGATAGAACAGCTTAAAAGTGATAATAATGCATTATTTAAACAGTTGAGTGAGGTTAGGCAAACCAGTTCAATCCCTCCCACCCTAGATTCCTCAGCAGCAGCCTTAGTAACTCCTTTTTCAGGTAAACCTGGCGAGGACATAACAGCCTTTTTTGATGATTTAGTAGCAGCTGCAAAGTTAGGATCATGGTCAGATGAACAGCTCTTACAAATGACAAAGTTAAGGTTGACAGGAGAGGCTAAAGCACACGTCTTATACCATGAAGAATTACGGAATGCTCCAACATTTGAGGAATTGAAGAAAGGATTGCTTAAACGTTTTCAAAAACAGAACAGCTGTAGATTTTATAGGGAAAAATTACACACTATCACTCAGAGGCAAAACGAGTCGTTAGAAAGCTTTGTAGATAGGATTAGAAAAGTTAATATTAACACCTATCAGTTGACAAGTGGTGATGAAGCAAATAAAGTTATTTTACAAGAGGCAGAAAATAGAGCTCTGGATACATTTTTACGTGGGTTACCTCCTGAAATGTCCCGTCGTGTCAGGGCAGAGTTTCCTAAAAATTTAGCAGAAGCTGTATCTGTGGCGACAGCTTTTGAAGAAATTGACATTGCCACCAGATACAAGGAGAAGCGAAATATATTTTCAGCAGGAGTACGATATTTTAGGTGCGATCGACACGGACATATAGCAAAAAACTGCAGACAACCTCACTGCACTAATTGTCAAAGAATAGGTCACACATTCAAGGAATGCAGGTCTAAGAAAGTTTTTGGAAATAGAAATCAGTTAAACTCAAACGGGAATGTCGGAGCCGCCGCCAGGCGTTCCCAATAAAATTTCATGCCATTAAGGCGAATGTGATGGTGGAATGCTGGTTGTCTGCTACCATACAGGATAAAGAGGCAAGGATACTGGTGGATACAGGCGCAAACGTATCAATAGTGAGTAATGAATGTATTGGAGAAAAGAAATATGACCCTCCAAGGTATAGATTGAGTGGAGTAGGAGGAGGTACAGTGAAGTCATTAGGATGTACATCACTGATTTTCTATATTCACGGTGTACAATTTCAAGAAGATGTAGAAGTGGTAACAAAGGTAACTGACGGGTACGACGCGATCCTGGGGTTGGATTTCCTGAATAAACATCACGCTAAAATCGACCTCAGACAGCAAACTGTAGAACTTAGCGGAATAGTGTTTCAGCTAGGTGACACCGCTGCAAAGGGCCCTCTGCCGCAAGATTTCCCCAACCGGAAGGCGAAATCAACTATACTGCGTGCAACGTCCTTGAAGGTTGATTCGCGGGATCAGATACCATCTGGCTCAGGAAAACTTCTCTGGATGACCGTTGACCACGAAGTACCTACAGATACAGTGTGTCTAATAGAGCCTTTAGAGGAAAATCAGGAATTAGATGTATCACATTGTTTTGTACGCAGGAGTGTTGTACGGGTTCAAGACGTTAAGGGAGAAAAAAAAGTACCGGTACATATTGACAATTTCGGAGTGGAGGACAAAGAGTTGCATAAGGGAATATTAGTGGCTACAGTCAGTACTTTTGAAGAAGAAGATTTCATTTGGTCAGATATTAATGATGGTCAGAAACCAGACGCCTATAAAACCGCATTGCGCCAGAAGATTGAGCATTTGAAAGGAAAGGATAGAGACACTATAGAAGCAGTTTTAGTTGAGTTCAAAGATTTATTTAATGCAGAAGGTGCATTGCCAGCAACAGACATCACACAGCATAGGATCCCAACAGGAAATAGCCCCCCAGTTTATAGGAAGCCTTATAAAGTTCCGCATCACTTACAGCCAGTACTGGATGAATTTTTGGAACAGCATCTAAAAGATGGAATTATAGAATATTCTGATTCGCCTTATAATTCAAATATTGTAATTATTCCAAAGAAGTCTCCCGACGGTACGAAACGATATAGATTTTGTTGTGACTACAGGCACCTTAACAAACAAACAATCTCAGATGTTTATCCTCTCCCAAACATTACAGATATCATTGACAGTTTGGGTAACAGTAAATACTTTTCAACAATCGATCTACGTAGTGGATATCATCAATTGGAAGTTGCTCCTGAAGATAGGCATAAAACAGCATTTTCTACCCCTGGAGGCCACTGGCAATTTAAAAGAATGCCTTTCGGTTTGAAAAATGCACCAGCAACTTTTCAAAGACTACTCGATGGAGTATTGCGAGGACTCAAAACTCAGCAATGTTGTGTATATCTAGACGATATTATTGTATTCTCCAGAGACATTAATGAACATGCTGTGCGTCTGCGTAATGTTTTTCAGAGACTTAGAAAAGCTAAATTAACATTAAATATGGAAAAATGTAGTTTTGCATTGACAGAGGTTACATACCTTGGGCATGTCATTAATGAAAAAGGAATTAAAACAGATCCTCGATTAATTTCGGCAGTTAAGGACTTCCCAACACCACAACGCGTTAAGGAGGTACAAAGTTTCATTGGTCTCGCATCGTACTACCGGAAATATGTTCAAAATTTCGCTGAAATTGCCCAACCCTTAACCCAATTGTTGAAAAAGGGTGCAAAATTTCATTGGTCTGAAGATTGTGAATCAGCATTTCAAACCCTTAAAGATAAGTTAAAACACAGTCCTGTATTAGCCTACCCAGATTATAATAAAGAATTTATTTTATCCTGTGACGCAAGTGGTCATTCAGTAGGAGTTGTTTTGAGTCAGAATATTAATGGCGCGGAACACCCCATAGCCTACGCTTCGAGACAACTAACAACGGCAGAAAGAAATTATTCCACAACGGAGAAAGAATTGTTAAGTGTTATTTATGGTATCAAATACTTTAAATGCTACTTGTATGGTAGAAAATTCAAGGTTATTACAGACCACGCAGCTTTAAAATGGTTGCTTGGATTAAAGGATCCATCTAGTCGTCTTACCCGTTGGGCTCTATGTCTTTCCGAAATGGATTTCGAAGTTATCCATAAACCAGGCAAAAAACACACGAATGCAGATTGCCTAAGTCGGAAAATAGCACTTTTGGAAGCAACAGGCCGAGATACTGAGGACTGGAGAAAGGCACAAGATGAGGATACAGAATGTAAAAAATACGCAACTCAAAAACAATTTTGCTTTGAAGATGGTGTATTATGCCGTAAAACAAAACTTGGACCGCGAATTGTTGTTCCCCAACACCTTAGACAAGAAATAATGGCAGAGGCCCATGATCATATCCTTGCAGGACACGGTGGACAGCGGACAACCGAAAGACGAGTAGCAGAGCGATTTTGGTGGCAAACCAGAAAGCAGGATGTTGCGCAGTACGTTCGTAATTGCATTGCGTGCGCACAACGAGCTGAACTTTCTCGTTCAAAAATACCCTTACAGAGACTCCCCGAGGCTTCATGTCCATTTCAAATCTGCGGAATAGATCTCTACGGGCCATTTCATAAAACACCTGCTGGTAATAAGTATGTCCTTACAATTATCGATCACTTTTCACGCTATCTAGCTATGGTGAGTCTCCCAGATCAGCAAGCAAATACAGTTGCCCAAGCTTTAGTTAACAACTGGATACTTAAATTTGGAGTACCTGAAGCTATTATCACAGATCAGGGATCTAATTTTATGTCTGAATTAATGAAACAGCTATGCACCTTATTAAAAATACGCAACTTACGCACAACTCCGTTACACCCTCAGTGCAACGGGCGCACAGAAAGAGTTCATCGGACAATTGGCAAGATGCTTAGTTATTATATTAACGAACAACATTCTAATTGGGATACGTATTTACCAATAATCGTGTCGGTATACAACGCCAAAACGCATGAAGCAACTGGCATGTCACCTTATGAAGTGGTCTATGGGAGAAAAATGCCGTCCCCTTTTGATGTAATCAGGCAGAAAAACGGAAAAGTCGGAGAAACAGTAAGAGATTTCAGTCGAATGATGAAGGAGGTATGGAAAAAGGTTCAAAAATCTAATACAAAGGCTTTGGAACGACAGGAAAGATTAGGTAATACCCAAGCTAAATATCCAAATTACAAAATCGGTCAGTGGGTTATGCTTTCAACTCCTTACATAGCTAAAGGAAAAACGAAGAAATTTGTAACAAACTACAGAGGTCCTTATCAAATTATTGAGATCACGTCACCAGTCAACGTTAAATTGCAACTGCCCACCCGAACTACCATTGTCCATGCAAGTCGTTTAAAACCTTTTAAGGGCGCTCCAGATGTAATTCCTTCAACAATAGTGTCTGCTTTTCCGAAGGGTGGAGGAAGTTCCCGTAAAGGAAAAAGAGTGGCCACGCCAGCACAACATACAGACATGGCACCATACAATCTTCGTTCAAGGGTGCGAATGTCCTAGTTGAATCTTAGTAGACTGTGGACAGTATACAAATGTAAATAACTAATAAATTATAATGGTTTATTTTTTAAGAAAGAAAAGTTGAACGTAGAAACATGTAGATCTTGTAGTTAACAATGTATTTCCTCTTTTCTTTATTTTTGTTTTTACTAGGTTCGTAGGTCTATAACCATGTTTGCTTTTTTTAGAAAACGCCATGCAAGCATTTCCTACACAAAACCTGTCCTACCGCAATGACTCCCTTTACAGTTCCCTACTGAAGTCATAAACTCACAGCAAAGCAAAATTGATGCCAATGTTATGATGCAACATGTCTTAAAATTAAAAAGTGAACACAAAACTAAAATTATAATGCTAGGAACGGGTATATCTGGAACCTTTGTGTTGGTGTTTCTGCTTTGTACCGTTTTCTTTTATTTAAGACGAAAACATAAGCCAAATAATAATATACCACTTCATCAAATCCCTGTTAACTGGATACCACATTCTTAACTGGTGTACTTCAGTAGTTACTTTTGAGCATTAGTGTATTAATTTTGTTTATTGTACTTCATTCTTTATTAAACAGTCTCTTGTAACATAAACAATACTGTAGAATAGATATTCTTGCATTAGTATAGGGTAGATTGAACAGCTGTTGCTCTGCAATTTTCTAAGTGCAAAATCTATTTTTTGTTTATTCATTGTCATCAAGATATGTTACACTTATTACAACCATTTATGTAAGAACTATGTGATTCATGACCGTACAGTGCTTTTGTAAAGTGATAAAGTATTTTCCACATACTTAATGTGAAGCGTGTGTAATCTTCTAAGTCGAGAGTTTTCAGTGTTTCTGCTTTTGCCGTGTGAAGAGTGGGGGAATGTTGTGTGGTAAATTCGAGGGCGGATTTCTCCGAAGGGTGGAGGAATGTTGAGTGGTAAATTCGAGGGCGAATTTCTCCGAAGGGTGGAGGAATGTTGAGTGTTACTTAAGTAAATAGATTAGTGAAATCAAAGTGAACTAGAAATTAGAATATAAATGGAAAACTTGGTTTGGTTTAGAGAGTTACATACTGGCATTCAGCGGGCAGAACAGAAGAGACAATGACCATATGAAGTCAGCAAGTTCCACATAAGCGGGCGCTGTCGATTCAGCCGTCAGGGCATCGCCCGACCGGCTCACGTGTTTCTCAGTTGTCGGATGTGAGCAAAGGCCCTCGCCTACATTCCAAGAGCCAATGACCGACGTTAAGAAGATTCTTCGAGAAGCTTTTCAACGTGACGGAAGAGGCAATGACCGGCTCACGTGTTTCTCAGTCGTCACATGCGATCAGAGGCCCCCGCCTACATTCCAAGAGCCAATGACCGAGGCCAAGAAGATTCTTCGAGAAGCTTTTCAACGTGACAGAAGAGGCAATGGCCGTGAAGTCGTTCACCTCCAGTAAACTGAAGTGTATAAATACGCGAGACGCGGTGGGCCCGACAGATGAAGAGAGATGAAGACAGATGAAGACAGATGAAGACAGACGGAGACGAAGACGAGAGACGAAGGAAGAAAAGAAGAGTAGCAGTAGTTTTCAGTCAGTTTCGGTGCTGAAGACCGTCATGCAAGAAGAGACTGCATCATGCACAGACGCACCAAGTCCGCCGCTGTAATGGAATAGCAAGCAGCAGCCGCGGCGCCAGAAGACAGAAGTTAAAAGGTATTGGAAGTCTGGTTTTTACATACCCGGGTGACTCGTGAGGACGGGAAGGAGACGGCCTCACATCAGTAGTTACCTGTGAGCTGGGATGAAGACCTGACAGCCGAAGACTGGCAAGCGGGAGTCCGTGGTTCGAGTTCGGGACACTGGCCTTCCCCCGCCGCGCAGCTCCGCTGGTCGACGCACAACACACGCGGCCGCTTAGAGAAGAGAAACACTGGGACGCCACATTCAAGGTATCACCATCCGATGCACGACGTCGCTCGCAATAATTAAACGGGCCACCTCGCGCTGCGCGTCTCCGGTCAGCTGGGCGAGACGGCGACACGAGATACACACCGCTACGCGTAATCAGACGCCGCCGCCGCCGCCGCCGCCGCCGCCGCTGTCGCAGCAGAAGGCTACGCAAACGACACGGCTGCCGCTCTCCGAACCAGAACATCCCGTAAGATACAGTTGTACAAATCTTCAATAAAAGTTATCTTATATAAAAATGATGTTTCATTCGACCTCATACCCGAGCCAAGGGAGAACCCACCCTGCCCACATGTTGTAAGAGAGAAAAGTTAATTTATTTAATATTTTCACCCTGACAGAATGCTTTAGAATGCTCATCCTGACAATTGACAGCATCCAAAGAGAAACCCAGTTACATTGAGTGACAGAACTGTCACATTTAGTAACACAACTGTTACATTTGATGTCAGAAGCCGTTTAAGTCGTTACAGTTAGTTAGGTTTAAGTAGTTGTAAGTTCTAGGGGACTGATGACCACAGAAGTTAAGTCGCATAGTGCTCAGAGCCATTTGAACCATTTAATTGTCTTACGCACGGGAGAGAAAGGCCGGCTACTCAGTGTTCTGGAAGAAATTGAAATCTTAAGAACTCTTCATTCCCATCCTCTCGATACGATGAACGAACGAACAGAACTGCAAAAATATTTTCGTTAATTGTGTCACTATCCAGGCACATAAAGGTGTCCATATTACGTAATATTTTTCCTTTTTTTAAATATACAAGTCCTCTTCCCTCTCACTGTTCTGATGGTTCCGTCACCTTCCTGCTGTTATTTCCCACTTTTCCACTTCAAACATTACACCAATCTCAGGTCCGTTTCGTTCAGCGCCTGCGCTTGGGTTGTGTGTGGCTTCAGTACCCACAGCTAGGATTTGCTATTATATTCTGCAGTTTACCTGTTTGTGTTCCTCGTCGCGCAGCACGGGGGAAAAGGTTGTTGGGAACTGTGCGGCTGGTCCCGGCGGAGGTTCCAGTCCTCCCTCGGGCATGGGTGTGTGTGTGTTGGTCCTTAGGACAATTTAGGTTAAGTAGTGTGTAAGCTTAGGGACTGATGACCTTAGCAATTAAGTGCCATAAGATTTAACACACATTTTGAACATTTTGTTGTTGCGAAATTTTGTAGGTTATTCCACTCAATTTGTGGTTCCCCTCCCCCCTCTCCCCCATTTTCATTGCACTTTACATGTTCTATTATCTTCTTAACTTTTTATGTCTGGTCGTGCTGTCCATTTTAAATTTATTTTATTTTATTTTTAGCTTCCTTTTGCCGTTTTGACACGGAATCTTTAGTTTCATGACAACTTGTGGGTGGGGATGACTTCGGATGAGTAAGTGATTTTATTTTGTAACTAATGTCGTGTTCTATCTCTTAATTTCTTTTAATTTAAAAATCTTAGCTGCATGGTTCCTTATCTGATATTTCAGATTTGAGGATCCCCTCCCATTCGCATGTAACAGAATACTTTTATTACTACCGTAAATCTCTCAAAACTGGTCGTCTAGACAAAAAAAGATTGTGGGTTAAGCAAATATTTTGCGGTTTCTTCAGTTTTCAAAATAGACTTGTACAGTTGCTGCTGTCTCGTAAGAAGGGCTCTTCGTATGTTAGGTAAGCAGGCGGCAAACAAGCTAAAAAGGGTAACACTTTCTAATAATACAATGAATGCAGAATAGACGATATAGTCGGTGATATTTGAGAACAACAGTCGTAAGATTAAACAAGAACCCACGTTTTTCTTTGCAGTATGATGAATCTAGTGATATTTCAGATTTTGCACGATTTATGGTATTTGTACGCTTTAAAGCGGATGAAAGGATCATGGAAGAAATTATATTTTGCAAAGCACATCCTTCGAAAAGTACTGTACAGTATTTGCACGACATGGTGTTACAAAGCACTTCCAGCTACGAGACTGACTGGACAATCTGTATCACCATTTGTTGTCCTGGTGCTAAACCCTTCTGGCAATAAATTGGCTCATTGCAAAATTAAAATCAATAACCAAACTGGATCAGATATTAATGGGCAACGCTTTGAGATGACGATGTTACACAGCAGATGACTAACTTGGACACCATACCTGTACTAAGTTAATTAGGGGGGAAAAGAATACTTTCATCTGCACAAAACACCTCTATTGTAAACATGACACACTTGTAAATAAATGTACAGCGACTTATTCAGAAAAAATAACCTGCTAAGCATTGAAGAGCTTAGCGACTGCGGTGGTGCTTTTACTAGTCATGTACCTAGAAATCATTATTTTCGTATTAATTTACAATATCTGATATATATATGTGTAGAAATGTGCCTGGTATTGTTATTAAAACATTACACTTAATGTCGAAACAAGCCTACAACGATGTCATTACACTTTCATTAAACAGGAAAACACTGTATCCTGCACTTTATGAAAGTGGAAGTTACTTATGTCACACGCAAATAACTTTATGAAATCGTGTACAGTGACAGTATAGTAATATTTACAGCAAAATAGCTGGTAGAAATTCTTTGGCAACACTACGATGTTTCTCTCAATTATACCAGTAATAGAAATTTAGAACGTTTTATATTTATAATCATCTCAAATATTTTCACCAAAAGAGAGGCCAGGCCATTACTCTTACAATATATTGCCCTAGTGCGAGAACTATTATACACTGAACTGCGACAATAAAAACATACTTCAGTGTTTTCACTGGTGGTGAGCACTGCTTGTAGCCTCTTACGAGAACTGCTACAGTACGATGAATTTTCAGCTTTTGATTACGACTTAGACGTCGAAGTACTTCCCATCGTCAGACTTGGCCAGCAAAACAGATCTTGCTGCAACGTAAGGCTAGCATACAACAGCTTCAAACTGGCACACAAAATACACAGCCACTTCTGGTTCCCTGCATAAGAGATGCTTAAAATCACTGCAGAAGTTATAGCAGCAACTTTATCTCGTTCATCTGAGGCTTCTATTACAATTATGCTCAATTTTACGACCGTTATGTAATACACGTGTTCCTGATTCCACACGTAACTCGAGACTGTCTTCCATGTCTACACAGAGAATGTTGCAGTGTGTATAAAGAAGGTAATTTTGCCGCCAAAAACCTTCCGCTGGCAAGTCCCTATTGAGTATTGATTGTGACTTTAAATTAACGTCATGATCCTGTACATTTGTAGTTACACGAATCCATGGCAATTACAATGGTAAAAGCATTTTACAAAATACATATAACAGTACACAAGTGATTATTTAAACAGTAAAGTTGAAAAATATATCTACGATTTAAGATTACTCATTTACCTGTCTGGCGGCAGCACCGTGCAGTGCGTGGGGGAGCTCGATTTATCGCCAATATCTCTAGACGGCATAAGCGTACCATGCTTACTCTGAAACCTCACTGTCATCGATATACTGTCACCCATATATCCACGGCTAATACTCGTAATAAAACGCTATGGAAAAAATTATATATTATTGAAAATGAAACAGTTTATACAAGGTGGTAACGATGCTTGTACCGTTACGAGCTGCACAGGGCACTGTGCTAAAGCAATGGCCAAAGCTGAAAATTCTAGACAGACCACTACTCGAGCCTAGACCCTCAGATTATATAGAACGGTTGGCTCAGCCACTTCGGCTATCCGAATACGCTTTTCGTCCGCTCCAAATTCTTAAGTTATCGCAAGCTGCAATGCAGCGTCCTTCGTCCATTAACCCCCTACTCGCAAATTCCCGTAGAGTTCGGACGATACTAGTGCATCCGCAATGAAAAAAAGTCAAGAAGACATCTAGTTCTTACAGAAATGTGTGTATTTGAGTGGTTATATACATCCACAGAAGTTCACCAGCGAAACTTGCGGGCCTAGCATTTCTGGATAAAAAGCTATTGCTTAGCCACAGACAGGAAACTGTTTGCAGAATGAATTTTCACTCCGCAGTGCAGTGTCTAGTGATATGAAAGTTCCTGGCAGATTAAAACCAGTTGTGTAAGGCAAATGCCCTGGGTTCGAGTCTCGGTCCGGCACACAGTGTTAATCTGCCAAAAAGTTTCAAGTGTTAATATTATTTGTTTGTGCACAAAACTGAGAACTGAGTGTATATAATGCGTTCACCTAGAACATCCATAAAAATAAATACATTAAGGTGTCTCTATTAAGTTAGTCAGGTAATTACAAGCAAAACTAAAAAGCTGTCAAAGTCGAACTGAAATATTATTTAAATTTAGACAGTGTGCCAAACATTCGACCAGCCTCGCCGTTTCCGAGATGCTCGTTCACATGTTCTGCGTAATAGTTATCTGTCCTTTGTCGAAGTCGCTTAGCTCAGTGGCTCTCCTCATCTGCATCCCAAATGTTCGCTAGGGTCATCCTCCGTCCCTGTCTGCTCACCTTATATATATTTGTTACCGCGTCTAGTGCTCGCAAAGTCACCCGCGGGCGTACCACATCGCCGTGGGCAGTGATCATTACGTTCAGGCTTACGGGTGTATAGATTGTATGAATCTGTTTGTTGTTGAGATCTGAATTCATTCAATGTTGCTCTCAACACAACTTGTGTTAATCGGAAGTACCTCTACCAGTTGAGCGAATTTATAAATTTTTCAGGCTTTGGCTTCAAATATAATCCCTTTGAGAAAGATAATGTGGGTGCTGTATAACATTACTGTCTACTGTCCATTGTTTCTTTTGTTGTTCTTATTTCAGTTTTAAGTGCATTGGTGTTTGCGTGTATCTCGAGCCCTTGTATAAGCTGTTTTAAATACCTGCTTAAATCATAATTACTTTCGTGCGCACCGTAATGATATTTCTACAACTATACCGCATCCTAGATGTAGTTTACAGTCTGACGATGTGTTAGTTAGAATGCTGTTGTAGATTTCGAAACCTTTTAGTGTGATACTCCAATATCCTTTTCTTAAGCCACTTGGTGGAAAGTAATTGGCATGTTGAACTGAAGATACTTCTTTTAAAGTCAGAGTGTCCAACCCAACACCTGAAGCTCAACTGGTGAATGAAAGCGTGATGACTATTTTTTCTGTATGATTCTTCTTCTTCTTTGCAGCTATCGCGAGGAACATCAGATTCAAATCAGGACACACGTGTGTACTGAATTTTTGGTAGCATTAAAAATTGTAGAATATAGGTTTGTAAAGTAGTGATGTAATTCTCGAGGTGGGTATGGATATCCAAACGAATCTAAATAGTAGAAGCATTTTCAGTTTTTAACATATGCAGCCCAGTTAGTTCTAGGTCCTCAAATAATGTCTATATTTACAAATCTATATTTCTTTCATTTTGATATACTATTAAGCAACGTATTCCACATAAACACTTCGCGAAATTTCGGGATGTGGAACTTTCTGACGGATTTAAGCAAACTGGTATTTCAAGTTTGTTTGTGTGTCCATCCTACGCAGAAAGTATATAAATACTTGTTTTGTAAATAAAACTGCCTCTTCCTGCTGCTAGACTGGTATTTGTAAAAGGCTGTTGGCTGTTCCAGCTAAAAGTTTTTTTTACACATAACCAGTGAAGAATACCGGCCCACGTCCGGTTCTAGTAGCCACATATCCTACCATCTTGTTCCGTCTTTTTGCATCGTCAAGCTGTTCTTCAGCACTTTTTGGATTTTTCGCTGCTTGGGCGATGATTTCAGGCTCCACAAGATAAGGTTTCTATCACTGAAAGTCTTGCCAGTGCGCAAATTATGAGTGGAAGAATTGCAGCTGATGTCTAAAATACTGGCAGAGGCTGTTGCATTTGAACCTGTCTTCCTCCTTTTCTTTTCTGCTTTTTGTTTCAGGGCACGTTTATCAGCTGACAATAGCGATTTAGTGGATGTTTTCTAGGCTTGTTGGATTTACTTTAGTGGGCGATAAGCAGAGTACTTTAGTGGACTATAAGCACCGTTCCTACGTTACCAACGATTCATCCCAGCACTCATTTTATGTTTGGGATGCTTTATTTAATCAAATGGAAATGCTGCAATATGCTGAACTATACCAGTATCTCTTCTCATATTGTCTGCTTAGCTATACCAGCTGAAATTAGATCTGCGGTGTGATGTTTTGTTTGATTTTTACTCGTGACATACGCAATATCATGTTGTCTGGAAGCTTCGTCCAATAGATTAATTCCTTTATCACTAGGTGCTAACCAATTCTCCAGCTTTGTTCCCAGTCTGCAATAGCTGCATGTTGAAACGTGTAAATCTGCAGGTAGCTTGTGGAGAATACTGCCACTACCATGTACGATGTGCTTGCTACAATGCATGCAATCCTACTGTATGGTTTCAGGGTTCGCGAGCCTTGTTATATACCAAACGCTTGACGTACATTCAGTTGTAGTGTGATGAAGGGAAACAGCCATCAAACCAACACTATGTTCCCTCTACATTTCATGACATGTTCTATGAGAAACATGTCTGGTCCGATGCTTGTCTGTAATTCTTAAAATTAGAAACTTCCTACTGTTTTGTTAATCCTACTATCCTTTAAAATGTTTGTTGTCAGATTCATCTGCTGAACTAGGATACCGTAAATATATTTGTGAGCAGTTTGGTAGGCATGACTCTTCGAATGCAGTCTTGTATTTTGAAATATGTACATTACCATTAATTTTTTGTTTGCATGGTTCCAGCGCCCAACTGTATAAAGTATATCATGAACGCCAATTGGTTTCATATTTAATGTTTGGTGTGCGATTCAGTTATAAAGCTAAATTGTTTGTGAAAGAGTGACAATCCATTGGTATGACCATGAAAATTGAAACACGTCCATTTATGGGTTTTTATAGTTCTGTTTCATTGTTCCATGATACTTTTTTTCTTCTGGGAGAATGTTTAATTGTAGCATATAGCATATCGCTCCTAGTAATGCCTTGAAAAATCTGTTGTAAAACTCACCACCACGATCAGTTTGAAGGTTTATGGGATAGTGATTCGTCCCTGTCTGCAGAAATTGATCCACCGCCTTCGCAACTGCCTCACCTATCTTTTCTTTCTGCAGGTAAGAACCAAGCGAATTTGGAATACGCATCAGTGACCAATAGAAAATATTTGAAACCTTTATTCTCCTGTGAGTGTTGTTTCATATCTACAAGATGAGCCAGAAGTAAGTCATCCAGGCCTCGTATTATAATGCAACTACATGGGAATATTTTGTGTGTTGGTTTGTTGGGTTCTCAAACTACTGTCTGCATAGCTGTTCGATAGCACGTCTTTCTCTGACCTCCGAAATGAATGATTTGACTTCGTTCATATGCGCAGTGTTAACTATAGCAGTCCATACTGCCTTCAAATAAATAATACTAACATAATAATAGTATGGCAAGCAGCTCCAGCACATGGAATTTGTTTATGGCAGTGCAGCAGCACTTTGAAAAAAAAAATTGTTTAAAGAAAGTGAAAATACGCACACACACACACACACACACACACACACACACACACACACACACACACACACAGACACACACACCGGGGGGAGGGTAAATGATGAGAGAATGAGGACTGAGGCCGAAAGAATAGAGGTAAAGTGGTTGAGATTTGGAAGGGAGAACACGGGGGTTCGAAATGGGGCTGGTGATGAGTCTATCCCTCATGACACTGATCTCTTGAGCGGCAAACTAGCTAACGATGTATGTAGTGGGATTCCTAAATTGAAGGGTCCTTATAAACGCCTGTCTGGTTGATTTTGTGTAACATAGATGGTACGAAGTGGACTGCAGTAAGTTATGACGTGTTCGTATCAGTATTCGAATCAAAGTGTTTCGTGAAGGCAGGTAAAGTTACAATGTGTTCAAATTTTTGGTATACATGACAAGCTGTAGAGGCCTGCGTCCGCTTGCGAAATTATGTTCAGTACAGTTCTTTATTTTAGTGATCCTTGATATTAGACCTGGCAGATTTTAGTGCACCAGACTCGTGCAAACTTTTCATTTTCAAAACACTCGCCTTCTTCTTAGTCTTCAATTATTGTGAAAGCTTTTGCTGTCCTCTGGCGTTCCGACAGTCGTCCCTGACCGAGGCAATTCTTTCTTGCTGTCTGCCAAGGATAATAACATAAACCTTTTAATAGTTAAAATCAGTTCCAATTAAACTGTGAAATAATATGTTCGACGCTTACAGCGCATGGGATGAAATATAATTGTAGGCCCCGCCAGTCGGTTAATGGCGTCCGAAGCACCCTCCGCTTTCATACGGCGTGGAGCAAACAAAATCGCGGCAGCTCCCGTGTTCGCAGACCGGCGTCATTAGCCGTCCAAACACAGTTACAGCGCCGCTCCAAATGCCCGTCCGCATGCATCACTCGACCCGTTTGCTGGTTGTTACGGATTTCACAGTCCCTCGCTGCACATTAACATGCTTCTGCGACACGCGCTGTGCTACGTGTGACTGAGCAGACAAATCGTCAGAAAACACACGCACCAGGCTGTGTGAGGTATTTCACAGACGGAAACTTTGACGCTGTTTGCACCACACATGTCCTCTACGCACTCTTTCTGCCTCTGGCTGTTTTATGGCACATCTGAATCAGCGCACTGGACGAGGTGGCGCAATGGTCAGCACGCTGGACTCGCATCTGGGAGGACGGTAGTTCAATTCCGCGACCAGCCATTTACATTTAGGCCTTCCGTGATTTCCCTCAGTAGCTCCAGAAAACTCCGATATAGTTCCTTTCAAAGAGGCATGGCTGATTTCCTTCCCCATCCTTCTGTAATTCGAACTTGTGCTACCCTTCTAATGACTTCGCTGCCGATAGGACGTTAATGTTCCTTCCTTGCTTTTGCATGAACAAGAGGTTTGGATTTAATGTATTTTTACCTCCGATAATTGATGATCAAGAAAGAGAAATCAGAGTCCCCCCTCCCTTCCCCCGCAACACCTTTGAGGCAGTATTTTTTAGACAGACCGTTAACGGATGGAACAGTAAAAAGACAATATTGCGAGCAGCAATTTATAACGTGTAAATTTTAGATTAACTTAATATGTATTTAAATGTTAATGATTTCCTATCAATGTCCCAATAAAGAAAGAACTGGGTGAGGTTGAGTGTGCACAAAATAACTTAGCCCGTACATGCTGTAACGGAACCTATTAACGGCTTTACTTTACCGAAGTATGCGATACCCTCCAAATTCAACCAGTTTAACGAGTATTTATGATTATAGATAAGTTATTGTGTATGTTAACAATGATTGCATAACATGTCTCCATAAACAGTCAACCCATTAAATTATACTGAATAACTGACCCACACAAAAGTTAATATCACTTGATCACTGATACAGCAAATGTCTTCATGTAAAAACAATAAGTTCATCTTAAATAATTAATATGAAGTACGAAAAATAGTGGCCAACTTACGTATTTTGGATCTCCTTAAATAAAAATCACCCAGTGAAACCTATTTGTTAACTAGGACCGATTTCACTCAGTATTCACGTAAACACTCCTATTTTAGACGAAAACCGATGTAATTCTTAATAATTCATGTTATTTGCTTATTTATGCAAATTAGAGAAGTCAATTGACAAACTTCTAAAAAACGGCCTTTTTGTAACAAAGAATTATTCTGTCAAGTCAACAAATCTGTCTGTCATTTTAATAACCTGCTAAATTATGTCACCCGATATAAATTAATAACTTTTCTGCATAAATTACGATAACAGATGTTCATGTGACTTATAAACTATATCTCTTTTTAGCAGTTCTTTGACAATGTTATAAATACAAGCAGCAAGAAGGGTCGGGAGCGGAGTCTGAATGTCACTTTGGTAAAGTGTATGTGTGTTATTGTTCGAGGTGGATAAACATTGCAAAGAACATGTAAAAGAAGTGCTACTTTGTGCTGTGTCATTGTCTTTGGTGGACAGTGGAATTAAGATGGCCACCAGAGTAATGAATATTTGAAGTTTAAATATTTTTGGTTTCGCTCATTATTTATCATCAAAAGCACATAAAAAACAAGGGACCTCATCTTTTTACCCCTAGACAACCAGATTTAGAGCCAGCATCAGCATCGAGACACAGCAGCCATACAGCAAGCAGCAGCGATTACCGCAATGCATTTTAATGGCGCCAACCTAACATCAAGTGCTAACAAGCTCCTTGAATGGGAGTGAAATAGTGCGATTATAGCAATATCTACGACTAGGTGACCATTATAATGCGCAGGTGCCTGAAGAAGGATGGGCCAATAGCAGCGGTGGGGGCTTCTTTGTGGTCGACTAGGGCGTGCAATTCGACAGCTGAGGCCTACACATATTTTACGTTACTTGTGAGTTACAGCCATTAAGTCTGGAAATGTCACATTAGCAGGTGATGCTAGTGCGACTAATAATTCCCAGATGTAGAGGTTAAAAGTCAATAGTTTTCTATCAGAGTAGCGAAAAAGAAATACTAATGTGAATAGAGAATCTAGCAAAAAGAAGTGTGTACATGCTACCTAGAACAAAAAAGGGAAGACAACGCTGCTTACTACGATACTAACAATATCAAATATGTGTCATGTGGAAACTATGAGCCAGTCTGCTGACAACCTGTTCATCAATAATATTTGAATATAAAATTTTCGTATCCTTCTTTCTCTGTTTTCCTGAAGTAGTGAAGCCTTAGCCAATACTGGCTATGTTTTTTCCCTCCCTTGATTGTGCAGCTTACGTCCTCAATTATTTTTGGATGTATTCCAATCTCTACTTTCCTCTACCGTTTATGCCCTACACAGCTCCCTATAGTACCATGGAAGTTATTCCCTGATGTCTTAACAGATGTCCTACCGTCCTGTCCCTCCTTCCTGTCAGTATTTTCCATATATTCCTCACTGATGCTTCAGAGAACCTCCTCATTCCTTATATTATCAGTCCATTTAATTATCAATATTCTTCTGTAGCACCACATCTCAGATGGTTAGATTCTACAGTCCACATTTCACTACCATATAATGCTGTGTTCCAAACGTATATTCTAAAAATTTCTTCCTCAAATTACGGCCTACATTTAATACTAGTACACTTCGCTTGGCCAGGAAAACCCTTTTTTCCGGCGCCAGTTTGCTTTTTATGTCTTCCTTGCTCCGTCCGTCGTGGGTTATCTTGTTGCTTAGGAAGCAAAATTCCTTAACTTCATCTACTCTGTGATCCCTAGTTCTGATTTTAAGGGTCTCGCTTTTCTCATTTCTGCTATTTCTCGTTACTTTCGTCTTTCTTCGATTTACTCTCAATTGATATTCTGCGCTCATTAGACTGTGCATTCCATTCAACAGATTCTGTAATGTTTCTTCACTTTCACTGAGGATCGCAATTTCATCCACGAATCTTATCATTGGTATCCTTTCACCTTGAGTCGTAATCCCATTCTTGAACTTTTATTTTCCGTCATTGCTTCTTCGACTTACAGATTGAACAGCAGGGACGAAAGACTACACCCTTTCTTACAGCCTTTTTAAGACGAGTACAACGTCCTTAGTCTTCCATTTTTATTATTCCTTCTTAGATCTTGTACATATTGTATATTATCCGTCTTTCCCTGTAGTTGATCCTTGTTTTACTCAGGACTTCGAACATGTTGACCCATGTTACACTGTCGAACACTTTTTCCAGGTCGACAAATCCTATGAATGCGTGTTGATTTTTCTTTAGTCTTGCTTCCATTATCAACAGAAACGTCAGAACTGCCCCTCTGCTGTCTTTACCTTTCCTAATGCCAAACTAATCGTTGTCTAACACATCCTTAATTTCTTTCCCGTTTGACTGTATATTATGCCTGGCAGCAACTTGGATCCATGAGCTGTAAAATTGATTGTGCGATAATTCTCGCACTTGTCGGCCCTTGCTGTCTTCGGAATTGTGTGAATGACGTTTCTCCGAAAGAATATATCGCGTGTCATTCATTTTACACACCAGCGTGAATAATCGTTTTGCTGCCGCTTCCTCCAATCATTTTAGAAACTCCGATGGAATGTTATCCATCCGTTCTCCCTTGTTTCATCTTAAGTCCCTCAAAGTTGTTTTAAATTCTGAATAATATTGGATCCTCTATCTCTTCCCTATCGACTCCTGTTCCTTCTTCTATCACATCAGATAAATCCTCCCCTTTATAGAGGCATTCAATGTACTCCACCTTCTATCTCTTTCCTCTGTACTTAATACTGCAATTCCTATAGCAGTCTTGATGTTACCGCCCTTGCTTTTAATTTCAGCGAAGGTTGTTTTGACTTTCCTGTATGCTGAATCAATCCTTCCGACAATCATTTCTTTTTCGATTTCTTCACATTTTTCATGTGGCCATCCGCCTTAGCTTCCCTGCGCACCCTTCTTCTTTCATTCAAGTGACTTTCACTTCTGTATTCCTGAATTTCTCTGAACATTTTTGTACTTTCTTTTTTCGTGGATCAGCTGAACTATTTTTTCTGCTACCCACGGTTTCTTTGGAGTTACCTTCCTTTCCAACTTCTTTCACTGCACTTTTTAGAGGTTTCCGTACCTCTTCAACTGAACTGCGTGATGAACTATTCATTATCGCAGTATCAATCACCTCATAGAACTTACTACAAAATTTGAAGGTGATGAAAAAAATTTCCTGAATAAGTGTTGAACAAGCACTTAATCACAACAAAGAAAATCTAATTGATATAACCGCTCCGTTCAATAAAAGCGTAGAATTTATAGCAAGAGTGGATGATCAGTGGCGACAAATCCATTTGTTGAACTGGAACGAGAACAAAGATACAAAAAAATTCATAACGAAGTATTGCAAATCAAAGATGCTCAAGGAGAATCCAAATTTGAGGAATTAGCGACTTTTGCGATTTTACTCTCCTAATACTGCCTCATTCCAATGCTGATGTTGAGAGACTGTTTAGCAGTATGAATGTAATAAAAAACAAGCAGAGGAATAGAATGAAATTAAATCTTTTAACTGCTATATTAAGAATACGCTGTAGTTTGAGGTTGGAAGGAAAATGTTGCAACGAATATGAAATTTCAAGAAACGTTGTAAAACAAATCGGTGTTAAAGAATCCGATCAGTCTGATACCGACGCTGATGATGGTGATGCAGACAAACATGTTTCATCTGAAGAAGAATTCATTTAAATAATTAGCTGTTGTTGTAAAACTTTTTGTATGTTCCTGACCTTGACTTGCTGATTTATTTATGGTATGTTCATTTAATTATTGTGAATATTTTGTTACTTAATAATAAAGAAAACTAATTACTACGTGGGTAATGTCAAAAGTAAGGTCTCCTATTTTTTTATAAGTACATAGAGCTGTTCATTTCTAAAATGGTTTACATCAATTTACAGCTTGAACATTTAGCTAGTTTTCGACATAATCGCCAGTTCTGTAGACGCTGTGGCAGTTTTTGCATGCCCATGTCATACCAGCTCGCCGCCATGCTGTGTAGGAAGTTATGAACCTCTTCTTTCACCTCGTCGTCCGAGCTGAATCGCTTTCCGGCCAAATGTTCTTTTAACCTAGGGAACAGGTGACAGTGACTGGGCGCCAAGTCAGGACTATAGGCTGGGTGGGTGATTATGTTCCACTGAAACTGTTGCAGGAGAGCAACGGTTTGTCGAGCGATGTGTGGGCGAGCGTTGTCATGGAGAATGTGTACGCCCTTGCTCAACATTCCTCTTATCCGGTTCTGAATTGCCCGTTTGAGTTTTTCAGAGTCTCACAGTACCTGTCAGCGATAACTGAGGTACTAGCGATTCACCTCCGACGACGAGGTGAAAGAAGAGGTTCGTAACTTTCTGAACAGCACGGCGGGGAGCTGGTATGATATGGGCATGCAAAAACTGCCACAGCGTCTACAAAAATGTATCGACAGAACTGATGATTATGTCGAAAAATAGCTAAATGTTCAAGCTGTAAACTGATGTAACCCATTGTAGAAATAAACAGGTCTATGTACTCACAAAAAAAATAGGAGACCTTACTTTTGGGATTACCCTTGTAATTACTTACTGTTTTCTTTCATAGTAATTAAAAAATAGTGATTATGAGAATAGGGGCATTTTTGTTAGTGGTTTTCTGGTGGTTTTTGCGGTTTAAACTTGTGGATAGCTCACTTTAACTGTTGGCAACACTGCATGTGATATCTGCAGAAAACACACAATTAAGGTAACTTTGGTTTACGCGTAGCGTGTTTGACTGGTAATCAAAGCCCACTAGGTGACGGGTTCGAACCCACCCTGTGCGTAGATTTTGAATAAAAATCATCAGTAATGGCGACCGACGACTTGTGGTGTAAGAAATCATCCTCATTCGCTATCGGCCTTGTCAGGGGGGGCGGAGGAGTGAATTGAGGTTCGGGGCAACTCTTGCTCTTGTGGTGGGAAACTGGCCCCAAGGGGCGAAAGAATGAGCAGTGATCAACTGCGTGTGGATGCAGAAGGAAATGGAAACCACTCCACTAAAGACACACAATTTGTATCCAAAGGGCACGTGGCCTCTAACTGAGAACGTGTCATGATGATCTCTTCATTGACAAAAGATTCCGAATTAGTCCGCTATTCGAATGTTCTAAGGGTGACTGGCAAGCGAGAGGTGACCATGAGAAAAAGATGGAATAACCTACCAAGAGATCTAGCCGGAGCATGGAAATTTCATAAGTTTGAACGTAATAGGAAAGCTAGAAAATCAGAAAAAGGAAATGCAGAGGTTTAGTCTAGTTACAGTAGAGGTCATTGAAATGAAATGGAAAAAAGAAACGTGTTCTGTCCAGACGAACATAGGGTAACTCCAACGGCGGCAGGCGAAGGATTCGGAATGAATAGGAAACTATGGCAGAGTGCGAGCTACTGTGGACAGCTGAAAAACAGAGTTCTCATCAGATTCAACAGCAAAGCAATTCCGACAGCGATAGTTCATGTATATTGCCAAGGTAGCAACAAAAAACAAACGGATAGAGAAAGTATTTGAGAATACTGAACGGGTAAATCAGTATGAAGGGAGATGAAAAAATAATAATCATAGGGGTCTGGAACTGGGGAACGAATAGAACATACGGTCATGAGAGAATATCGACTTGGCAGTAGCAATGAGAGACGAAGAAGAGTAATTGAATTCTGTAATAAATTTCAGATTTAATAGCGAATACTGTTTTCAAGAGACACAAGAGAATAAGGTTTGCATGGAAAAGACTCGGAGACGCGGAAAGACTCCAGCTGGGATGCATTATGATCAGACAAAGATTCCGAAATCAGATATTGGATATTAAGGCGTACTCAGAAGCGGATATAGACTCAGATCACAATTTAGTTATTATAAGTCATCTGAAGTTTTAAGATAATCAGTGTGGATGGAAGTGGGATTCTGAAGTACTGAGGCAATGAGACGCGTTTGAAGTTCGCTAAAGAAGTGGGTACTGGAATAAGGAATATCACAGCAGGCAGTTAAACTGAAGAGGAGTGGACTTCTATAAAAGTGGCAGCCAGGGATGCTGGACAGTCAGACATTGGTACAAGGAAGGTAACTAAGAAGAAACGTTGGATAACAGTTGAAATACTGCAATTGATCTAGGAAAGGAGGAAGTACAAAAATTTTCGGGGAAAGACAGTAATACGGTAATATAAATCACTTAGGAATTAAATAAATGGGAACTGCAGATCAGCCGACGCGAGATGGCTGCAGGAAAAATCTGAAGAAATCGAAAAAGAAATGATAGTCTTAAGTCCTACGACTGGTTTGATGCAGCTCTCCATGCTACTCTATCCTGTGCAAGCTTCTTCATCTCCCAGTACTTACTGCAGTCTACCACCTTCGGAATCTGCTTAGTGTATTCATCTCTTGGTCTCCCTCTACGATTTTTACCCTCCGCGCTACCATCAAGTACTAAATTTGTGATCCCTTGATGCCTCAGAACATGTCCTACCAACCGATCCCTTCTTCTAGTTACGTTGTGCCACAAACACCTCTTCTCCCCAATCCTATTCAATACTTCCTCATTAGTTATGTGATCTACCCATCTAATCTTCAGCATTCTTCTGTAGCACCACATTTCGAAAGCTTCTATTCTCTTCTTGTCCAAACTATTTATCGTCCTATTTCACTTCCATACATGGCTACACTCCATACAAATACTATTCAGAAATGACTTCCTGACACTAAAATCTATATTCGATGTTAACAAATTTCTCTTCTTCAGAAACGATTTCTTTGCCGTTGCCAGTCTACATTTCATATCCTCTCTACTTCGACCATCATCAGTTATTTTGCTCCCCAAATAGCAAAATTCCTCATTTTATAATCTAATTCTCTCAGCATCACCAGACTTAATTCGACTACATTCCATTGCTTTTGTTGATGTTCATCCTATATCCTCCTTTCAAGACACTGTCCATTCCGTTCAACTACTCTTCCAAGTCCTTTGCTGTCTCTGACAGAATTACAATGTCATCGGCGAACCTCAAAGTTTTTATTTCTTCTCCATGGATTTTAATACCTACTTCGAATTTTTCTTTTGTTTCCTTTACTGCTTACTCAATATACAGATTGAATAACATCGGGGAAGGGCTACAACCTTGTCTCACTCCCTTCCCAACCACTGCTTCCCTTTCATGCCCCTCGACTCTTATAACTGCCATCTGGTTTCTGTACAAATTGTAAATAGCCTTTCACTCCCTGTATTTTACCCCTGCCACCTTCTGAATTTTAAAGAGAGTATTACAGTCACCACTGTAAAAGCTTTCTCTAAGTCTACAAATGCTAGAAACGTAGGTTTGCCTTTCCTTAATCTATCTTGGTCAGTATTGCCTCACGTGTTCCAATATTTATACGGAATCAAAACTGATTTTCCCCGAGGTCGGCTTCTTCCTTTTTTCCATTCGTCTGTAAAGAATTTGCCTTAGTATTTTGCAGCCGTGACTTATTAAACTGATAGTTCGGTATTTTCACATCCGTTAACACCTGTTTTCTTTGGGATTGGAATTATTATATTCTTCTTGAAGTCTGAGGGTTTTTCGCCGGTCGCATACATCTTGCTCACCAGATGGCAGAGTTTTGTGAGGACTGGCCCTCCCAAGGCCGTCAATAGTTATAATGGAATGTTGTCTACTCCCAGGGCTTTGTTTCGACTCAAGTCTTTCAGTGCTCTGTCAAACTCGTCACGCAGTATCATATCTCCCATTTCATCTTCATCTATATCCACTTCCATTTCCATAATATTGTCCTCAAGTACATCTCCCTTGTATAGACCCTGTATATACTCCTTCCAACTTTCTGCTTTCCCTTCTTTGCTTAGAACTGGGTTTCCATCTGAGCTCTTGATATTCATACAAGTAGTTCTCTTTTCTCCAAAGGTCTCTATAATTTTCCTGTAGGCAGTATCTATCTTACTGCTAGTGATATACGCCTCTACATCCTTACATTTGTCTTCTAGCCATCCCTGCTTAGCCATTTTGCACTTCCTGTCGATCTCATTTTTGAGACGTTTGTATTCGTTTTTGCCTGCTTCATTTACTGAATTTTTATATTTTCTCCTTTCATCAATTAAATTCAATATTTCTTCTGTTACCCAAGGATTTCTACTAGCCCTTGTCTTTTTACCTACTTGATCCTCTGCTGCCTTCACTACTTCATCCCCCAAAGCTCCCCATTCTTCTTCTACTGTATTTCTTTCCCCCATTCTTGTCAATTCTTCTCTTATGCTGTCTCTGAAACTCTGTACAACCTCTGGTTCCTTCAGTTTATCCCGGTCCCATCTCCTTAAATTGCCACTTTTTTGCAGTTTCTTCAGTTTTAATCTATAGTTCATAACCAATAGATTGTGGTCAGAGTCCACATCTGCCCCTGGAAATGTTTTACAATTTAAAACCTGGTTCCTAAATCTCTGTCTTACTATTATATAATATATCTGAAACCTTCTAGTATCTCCAGGGTTCTTCCATGTATACAACCTTCTTTCATGATTCTTGAACCAAGTGGTAGTTGTGATTAAGTTATGCTCTGTGCAAAATTCTACCAGGCGGCTTCCTCTTTCATTCCTTACCCCCATTCCATATTCACTTACTACGATTTCCTACTTTTGAATTTCAGTCACCCATGACTATTAAATTTTCGTCTCCCTTCACTATCTGAATAATTTCTTTTATCTCATTATACATTTCATCAATTTCTTCGTCATCTGCAGAGCTGGTTGGCATATAAACTTGTACTACTGTAGTAGGCGTGGGCTTCTTGTCTATCTTGGCCACAATAATGTGTTTACTATGCTGTTTGTAGTAGCTTACCCGCATTCCTATTTTTTTATTCATTATTAAACCTAATCCTGCATTACCCCTATTTGATTTTGCATTTGTAAACCTGTATTCACCTGACCAAAAGTTTTGTTCCTCCTGCCACCGAACTTCACTAATTCCCTCTATATCTAACCTATCCATTCCCTTTTTAACTTTTCTAACCTACCTGCCAGATTAAGTGATCTGACATTCCACGCTCCGATCCGTAGAGCGCCAGTTTTCTTTCTCCTGATAACGACGTCCTCTTGAGTAGTCCCCGCCCGGATATCCGAATGGGGGACTATTTTACTCAAGAGGGCGCCACCATTATTTAACCATACAGTAAAGCTGCAAGCCCTCGGGAAAAATTTCGGCCGTCGTTTCCCCTTGCTTTCAGCCGTTCGCAGTACCAGCACATCAAGACCGTTTTGGTTAGTGTTACAAGGCCAGATCAGACAATCAGCCAGACTGTTGCCCCTGTAACTACTGAAAAGGCTGCTGCCCCTCTTCAGGAACCACACGTTTGTCCGGTCTCTCAACAGATACCCCTCCGTTGTGGTTGCACTACGGTACGGCTATCTGTATCGCTGAGGCACGCAAGCCTCCCTACCAACGGCCAGGTCCATGGTTCATGGTTCATGGGGGAGGGGGGGGGGGGCCTCAGCGTATAGGCGAGTCAAAATAACCTTACTGAAATGAAAAGCAGGGGCGGTAACATTAAAGAAAGTGCAATTGGAATTCCATCGTTAAACGTAGCGGAGATAGTAAATAGGTAGAAAAAGTGCATTTAAGGCCCTTATGAAGGGGAGTATGTAACACCCCCCCTCTCCCTCCCCCCTCCCCCCTCCCCCCCCCCCCCACACACACACAAACAAATCGGTTACTGTGGAAGTTTGACCGTGTTTCGAGTGTACCCAACAGAAATGATAAAATTATAAACACTGCTACCGTTTACGAAGGAGTCTGACACAGATTGAAGGGAAGATATGTACAGCAAGCTACTCCGAAAAGTAGCTTACTCCTCTCCTACTAGTTTGCTGCTGCTATACTTTCTGCTGTAGCAATGACTCACGTGAAGTACTAAAAGAAAGGGGTACTGCGAGAGTCGACTAGGCCATAACAGCTCAAATGAAATGATTTAAGATGATTAGTAATTACGGTCGTCAGCCCAGTAGGGCAATTACTGTTCGAAAAATCAGTAATTGTCTGAAGAGTATCTGTTTGAAATAATGCTTAAATAATCGCGTGGCAGCAGTAGGAGTACATACACGTAGTTAAAATTACAAGCAAAAAATAAGAATAAATTAATACCGCAATATATAACTCTAACTAATATAAAGCAGTTAAATAAAATAATGTGGAATTTATTTTGAAATGCACGACACTGGATTTAGTGGAGCTGAAGCTCATTATTGTTACAACAAAACATACGCTACTGATTACACGGTATTAGCACTTTTTGAGAAAACGCAAATTAATTGAAGTTTAACGAAATAGTTTGCAATACGATTTTTTATTAATACCGAGAGGTAATTTGACTGGAAACTAATCACGTGCTTGATAATGAGAATTGCGCACATTGCGGATAATGAAGTTCGAACCAAGCCAATAGACTCAAAGATAATGATGTTCAGAAATTTTATATATCATTGCTGTTTGAATATTTTTGCCAGTAATTTATATTTACTTTTACTCTAAACCTCAGAGTGCATAGTGCCCCTGATTCTTATGCGAGACAAACAGTTGACTATATGAGGCGTTTCTAATAGTTGCAATTAATTTTTAAATAGCAAAGTAAACTGGCAGACTTTTAATTTACTTATTCACTTCTTTTCTTTCGCACACGACACTCCGATTTGTACACACAGCAAATGTTTAGACTTTGTCTGCTTTATAATTAGGTTAAAGAATATAACAGGAAAACGTTGTTGTCTCACTTATTATTTGAAAAGTAATCAAAACAAGTCACGGGATAATGCCTCACGGTTTCTGCACACCGTGAATGATTTTATACAGTCTTACAGTTTTTGGCGGTCATCGAGATGCTGTAGTGGACCTAGGCGACAACGCTTCAACAGCTACAACTATGTCAAGCACATCTTCGGTAACGACAGGGGTAGGATTTTGATGTCATAGGTGTTTCCTTCATCTGCCCACACTTGCTATAGGACAGTGCCTCCCGATATACTGGGCGGTTGTAATGAAACTTTTCCCATTTAACACGTTATATGGCTCTGAGCACTATGGGACTTAACTACTGTGGTCATCAGTCCCCTAGAACTTAGAACTACTTAAACCTAACTAACCTAAGGACATCACACACATCCATGCCCGAGGCAGGATTCGAACCTGCGACCGTAGCAGTCGCGCGGTTCCGGACTGCGCGCGTAGAACCGCTAGACCACCGCGGCCGGCTAACAAGTTATAACATGGAACCTAATTACCGTAGGAGTACCAGGATTGGTAGCACTGATGTGCAGGGTATGGGGTGCATGATTTCCATGCGTCGCAGCGCTACCATCCAGTTCCAACTATGGCCGCCAGGTGCCGTGATCGTAGTCTCACACAGCTGACCTGTCGCAGAGCACTTGTTGACGTGTCAACATGAGCTTACGCAAAAGAAGCGGGGCATTACTGGTGAAGCTCTATTATCAAAACAACAGTAATGCTGCAGCTGCACTTCAAGGATACATCTACATGGTAACTCTGCAATTCACACGTAAGTGCCTGGCAGAGGGTTCATCGAACCGTTTTCATACTACTTCTCTACCATTCCACTCTCGGAAGGGGCCTGGGAAGAAGGAACACCTAAATCTTTCCGTTCGAGCTCAGATTTCTCTTATTTTATCATGATGATTATTTCTCCCTACGTAGGTGGGTGTCAACAAAATATTTTCGCAATGGGAAGAGAAAGCTGGTAATTGAAATTTCGTAAATAGATCCCGCCGCAAACAAAAACCGCCTTCGTTTCAATGATTGCCACCCCAACTTTCGTATCATTTCAGTGACACTCTCGCCCCTACTGCGCGATAACACGAAACGAGCTGCCCTTCTTTGAATTTTTCGGTGGCCTCCGTCAATCCCACCTGGTAAGGATCGCCCACCGAGTCGCAATATTCCAGCAGTGGACGGACAAGTGTGATGTAGGCTGTCCCTTTAGCGGGTTTGTCGCATCTTCTAAGTGTTCTGGAACTTCCTGGCAGATTAAAACAGTGTGCCGGACCGAGACTCGAACTCGGGACCTTTGCCTTTCGCGGGGTTGGGTAGCTCAGTTGGTAAAGCACTTGCCCACGAAAGGCAAAGGTCCCGAGTTCGAGTCTCGGTCCGGCACACAGTTTTAATCTGCCAGGAAGTTTCATATCAGCGCACACTCCGCTGTAGAGTGAAAATCTCATTCTAAGTGGTCTGCCAACAAAGCGCAGTCTTTGTTTCGTCCTCCCCACAATATTATCTATGTGGTCTTTCCAATTTAAGTTCCTCGTAATTGTAATTCCTAGGTATTTAGTCGAATTGACAGCCCTTACATTTGTGTGATATATCGTATACCCAATATCTATTTGATTTATCTTATTACCCATGTGGATGACCTCGCACTTTTCTTTGTTTAGTGGCAATTGCCACTTTTCGCACCATACAGAAATTCTCTCTAGATAATTTTGTTAGGGAATTGATCGTGTGATGATTTTACTAGATGGTAAATTACAGCGTCATCCGCAAACAGTCTAAGGGGGCTGCTCAGATTATCACCTAGATCATTTATGTAAATCTCCATTTGCTTTACGGAGCATGACGAAGGAGTTCGAATCAGCTGGAGAACTGGGCGTTGGACCGGGAACAGGCCGACGATTGGTTGCACCACAGGTGGTTGATGAAATCGCCTTTGCTATGGCAGACAACGGTGCACGAAATCCAAACTTAACGTTTCTAGTAAAATGTTTATTTTTCTTGGAGGGGATGGAGAAATCGTGAAATCCATTAACCATCTCTTGGACCCACTCCTGATCGTTACAAAGAGCCTTGAGGTTTTATTATGCAAATGTGAATCGAACAAATGAGTAAGGTTGCAACAGACACTCGGAAAAGTGTCACTTCTCTGAAAAGTGTCAGTTTCCTGCGTTAGAAGTTTACTTCACTACATACATATGTTTTTCTGTTTAATGACTGAGTGGCCCCCGTATAAAGTAGATAACACGTAGTGTCCCTGGCGGCTAATGTGGACTGACGCGAGAAGCCTCTGTGTACACCGGGTGCTTATGCTTCGCTCCGGTGCCAGACGGGTAAGAAACTATTAGCGTCACGGCTGTAGCGGTCTCCGGGCGGTGACCGCTTTGCCCACCACTGGGGGACGCTCGCTTGTCAGTCTGTAACCGCACCCCGCGCCTCACTCGTGAGTAATGAGGAAGCGCCGGCCCGGCTGTAGTTCCGCTGCCGGCCGCCGACTGCAGCGCCCCGCCGCTCCCGCCTCGGCGGCTGCTCTGCGAGCTGCCCCTGACGCCCACCCCCTCCCCTGCTCCCCACCCAGCAGAAGCAGTCTCCGCCCCCTCCCCTCTGCGCCCCCCTCCCCCCCCACCACTATCGCCCAGAAGTCGACGACTCCATCGCCAGGGATGAAGCCTCTTTGATTTCCGACCTCTGCCAAATGAAAACAAAACGAAGCACAATCAAAACATCAAACGCGAGAAATCAGGCGGCGCAAAAGCAGGCGCCGGTGGAACTTCAGCCCGCCCATTCAATACCAGTCAGCGATAACGCACGTAACGAGAAGAATGGAAGAAGAACTGTGCAGAGAACCTGTAGGTATTATTGTATCACCAAACGTGTGGCTGATTACAGAGTTAGTGATCTGTCCCAGTACTACACTCACAGTCATAAATTAAGGATAATGCTGATACGTGGTGAAACAACACTCTGCTGGGCGATTTGCGGATTTAAAGCACCTCGGGGTATGACCATGCGGTGCATTTGACCTGCGGTCGTCGCTTGGTGGCTCTGGTAGCAGTCCACATACACAGAGGTGTGTGAGTGCATGTCAGACAGAGTATGGTGCAGCGAGGAAGTGTGCAGACGTTTCAGACGTGCTAATGGTGACTGTGTGTTGAAAATGGCTCAAAGAATACATATTGATGACGTTGTCTGGGGTAGAATACTAGGGCGACCGGAGGCTGGTCAAACACAGAAGGTCGCAGCACGGGCCCTCCGTGTGCCATAAAGTGTGATCTCAAGATTATGGCAACGATTCCAGCAGACAGGAAGCGTGTCTAGGCGCTACAGTACGAGACGTCCACAGAGTAAAACACCACAAGAAGACCGATATATCACCATCAATGCCCGCATACGGCCACGGAGTACTGCAGGTAGCCTTGCTCGGAACCTTACCGCAGCCACTGGAACAGGTGTCTCCAGACACACAGTCTACAGACGACTGAACAGACATGGTTTATTCGCCCGGAGACCTGAAAGGTGCTTTCCACTGACCCCTGGTCACAGGAGAGCATGTAAAGCCTGGTGTCACGAACACAGTACATAGTGACTGGAACAGCAGTCCCAGGTTATGTTCATGGACGAGTACAGGTATAGTCTGAACAGTGATTCTCGCTAGGTTTTCATTTGGCGTGAACCAGGAACCAGATACCAGCCCCTCAATGTCCTTGAAAGGGACCTATATCGAGGTCATGGTTTGATGGTGTGGGGTGGGATTATGATTGGTGCATGTACACCCCTGCGTGTCTTTGACAGAGGAACTGTTACAGTTTAGGTGTATCGGGACGTCATTTTGCACCAGTGTGTCCGCCTTTTCAGGCGTGCAGTGGGACCCACCTTCCTCCTGATGGATGATAACGGACGGCCCCACCGAACTGCCATCATGGAGGAGTACTTTGAAACAGAAGATTCCAGGCGAATGGACTGGCCTGCCTCTTCTCCAGACCTAAACCCCATCGAGCACGTCTGGGATGCTCTCAATCGACATATCGCTGCACGTCTTCAAACCCCTGCGACATGAATTGCCTCCGACAGGTGGGTGCAAGAATGGGAGGCTATACCCCAGCAGCTGCTCAACCACCTGATCCAGAGTATGCCAACCCGTTGTGCGGCCTGTGTACGTGTGCATGGTGATCATATCCCATATTGATGTCGGGTTACATGCGCAGGAAACAGTGGCGTTTTGTAGCACATATGTTTCGGGACGGTTTTCTCAGCTTATCACCAATTCCGTGGACTTACAGAGCTGTGTCGTGTGTGTTCCCTATGTGCCTATGCTATCCGTGCCAGTTTTGTGGCACCACATTCTGCAATTATCCTTCATTTATAAGGTTGAGTCTACATTACGCAGGAAATGGAACGACATGTCTGTAATGTAGACACAAAACTTAGTTTATTTACACATTTTATAAAAGTATAAATACAGTGTACAACTTACAAATTAAAATATTTCACAAATTCATTGTAATATTAACTCAAAATAACATATGTGTAGCAAGTGAAAGGTTACTTCACATTACAGATAACCCAGTTTTAATTAAAACAGTAAATTTTTTGGACGTCGACGTGACATAAAAGACGAGCTTCAGAAGGTGAAAAATAGGCTTCAAATTGGCCTTTAAACTCCTCCCTGGCTCAAGATATGCTGAATTTGTCTCTATGGCGATCAGCTTGACTACCCAGCGTCAGACAGACGAAAGCCTTCCACCTACGTGAAAAGCATTCCACCTCTCCTTTTGTTCACAGCGCCAACGACCAGTACCTGGCCTAACAGAATCACGCAGATCTGATCCACACATGCAGTTAGTGCAGACTGAATGCACTCTGTGTTGACCGTTCCCACTAGATGGCATCTTTTGCGCCATGGTTGGGCTCTTTTGGCAGATGCCCGGCTGCAGAGTGTTCGGAGTGCGGTTCTTAAATCCGGACAAATGAAACTATTTAAGAAGCAAATTTATTGAAGCAAAATACAAATGAAAATGAAAATCCTTTTACGGATAAGTAGAGGTCTCTTTCAAGAGTAACATTACTCAATGTAACCCCCTTCAGCCGCAATAACCACCTCCATTCTTACCGTGAAGCTATCACACACACTCTTTAAAACAGTGCTGTCCATATTCGCTACTTTCCCCCTCCCAGATGGTGCCCTCTCTCCCTCCATTTATCCCTCCCATCAACTCTGATCCTCACCTCCCCCTCCCTTCCTCTGTCCTTTTCCCGGGCTCCCTCTTCCCCCCCTTCCATCCTGTTTTTTCCCCACCTACCTTCTCTCTGCCTCCATTCTCTCCACCGAATCCTTTTTGCTCTCCCCTCCACTGCCATTCCCACTCCTTGTCGCATCCACCCAGCCCCCTCCCTCCATCGGCTCCCCTTTTTTCTTTTCCTCTCCTCACTCCCTTTTCCCTCTCATCAGTCCGGGTGCTCCCCTCCCCCTCCCCCCATATGCCGCCGTGTCACCTGTATAGTGCTGTTATAAGTGAGTGTTCAGTGTTGTGCGTCCCCTGTCAGTGTTGCCAACAGCCACCATACTGGCGCCTTATTTTTTAATTGTGCCTGTCTACTTATTGTGTGTCTTCATCCGCATCGTCACCGCAGGGTTTTTATATTTTAAATTCCACAACTTTCCGCTATTTTACAGTTTTTTATGTCACCGTTTTATCCCCTTTCTTCTTGTTTGTTCATATTCTCATTACGTTTTTTAAACTTTTCTGTAGGCTTTAGAGCAGCATATTAAGCTTCCAGCCCACCCCCACCATGTGGGGGGGGGGGGGGGGAGGAATCGAAATGCAATAACAGAAAAAAAAATTCACTGCTTCGATAGCTGCGCGGATAGATGCGACATTAGATTGCCTCATATTATTGGTAACTCTTTCGATGATGCTCCGAACGCAATAGTGGAGGGCATTCAAATCTGGGCTATTCAGGGGCCAGAACTCCTTTGGCCCGAACATGTCAGCGCTATACGAGATCCCATTTTGGACTAAATGTCTCGTATGAGTTTCTCCTCAGCCGTCCGACACATTGATCGCTCGCTGACATCCAGTACTGACGCCAGTTTCCTCAGTGCTTGTCCCGGGTCCTTCAAAATTAGTGCCTAAACCTTTTGGATGACTGCCGAAGTTCGTGACACTGTTTCCTCGAATGAGGTTTCCTCGATGGGTTAGCTGAACCTTCCTCAGACTTCTCCGACGCGTTATACGTGGTCACAATATCGTAAACAGTTGATCTCACATACCCGAAGAATCGAACTATTTCAGTGCGTGAACGCATAGCTCGAAGACTTTTGATAATCGCGGTTCTTCGGTTGTGCTCCGCAGTTTTACGTAACATCTTGGCCATTTTGAGGTTCCATCTGTTTGCTCGATGCCTATGGCTTTCAAGAACGCAAATCGCGACCTCCGACGAACCTACGATATGGAGGGAAATTGAAATTTGTCCGGATTTAAGCGCGCACCTTGTATGTGAAGCTAATATGCCCGAGGTTTGGACCATTTTCCTTTCGAATTTAATCTTGCTTCAGTATCACATACAAGCCCGCCTGGCTAACTTCGCGATCTAACGGAACGGGAAGGCGTGCCGATCCGCTCGGCGGATTTGTGTCGAGGTCCGGTGTGCTGGCCATACTGTTGATGTTATTAAGGAGGTTTTCCATCTGCCTTTGCCAATGCGGGCTGGTTCCCCTTATTACGCCTCAGTTACATTATGTCGACGATTGATATGCATGTACACCATAATTACTCTGCCATGCAAACATTTGAGGTACACTCGTTTGGTATAAGATGAGACGTTCCAAGGGGGGGGGGGGGGGTCCAGTGGGGCCGAATCGCACAATCACCCTGCATCACCCTGGGTTCGGTGTGGGGCGGCGATGGGGTGGGTGGACTGCTGTGGCTTGTGGAGTTGGGAGCCACTGGGGGCTACGGCGGGAAGAAGCCTCTCCGTCGTTTCTAGGCCGCCGATTCAATACACACAATACACACACAATCACAAACAAAAAGTTGACTGTTTTAATGAAAACCTGGGGATCTCTTTGACAAGTGTGGTTAAAACTGATTCAAGTGCTGGGGAGTTATGCATAACACGTCACCTCTTACTACCGCTATCCCCACTCCTATAGTTTAAATCTTATACACACTATATTAAAAATACGAAAGTTATATATATGTGTCTGTGTGGTTGAAATTTGGAATGTATCCTGAATTAGTACATAGGCTGCCTTATACATGCAGGGAGCACTCAATCCTTGAGGCCAGTTGAAGAGCTACTTGACTGAGAAGAAGCGGCTCTGGTCACGAAAGCTATCAACGGCAGGGAGAGTGGTGTGCTGATCACATGCTCCTCCATAGACGCATCCAATGACACCAAATGAATGTTGATGACACGGCGGTCGGTCGGTACCACTGGGCTTTCCGAGGGCTGTTTGGACGGAGTTGAATTTTAGCTTACTTCTACCTTATACATACCTACCTATCAAAGAGGCGGGGGTGGTGGTGAAAAAGGAGTGTGCCGCACGGGATTAGCAGAGCGGTCTAGGGCGCTGCAGTAATGGGCTGTGCGGCTGGTCCCGGCGGAGGTTCGAGTCCTCCCTCGGGCATCGGGCTTTGTGTTTGTCCTTAGGATAATTTAGGTGAAGTAGTGTGTAAGCTTAGGGACTGATGACCTTAGCAGTTAAGTCCCATAAGATTTCACACACATTTTAACATTTTTGAAAAAGGAATGTGGCTCACGACGCACAAATATTCATCCAGCTATTTGAGAATGATAGAACATAGTGACTTGCACCAAACTTTACACATAATTTCAAGCTTTTACGGAACTTTTTGGCGCTAAAAATCCCCAATAAATTACGAAAACGAAAAAAGTTTATCGCTTATTAAATTTTCGTTGTTCGTGCTGTAAATCAGCCGAATGAAGCATGACAATTTAATTTATTACTTCTCTACTACTTACTACACTCACGATAAATTGTGCAGACAGTATGTTCATATATACTAAGTGTTCCAGCAAAATTATATCCTTGTACGACGCATAGTTTAGGAGGAATGACGTCAAATACTAAGATGAATAAAAAACTGCGGCGTCGTGCACGACTTTTCAATTTATTACTTCTTTACTACTAACGATATTCATAACACATTTCGTAGACAGTAGCCATATATACCACTGGATGACCTCCAAAATTATGTCAGTGTACAACACATAATTTAGGAGCTACGACATCATAAACATTGATAGCGTGAAAGTGAAACTCAGGGTAAAATACGCTAGAGATATAGGTGAAATATGCGCACAAATGCGTGTGAAATATGTTAAATGTATATGAAATAAATCTGACGGAGAATATATGTACACTGGCAAAGCTGTGGGTAAATAACTTACTAAAACCCTGGAACAATTTGTAACAAATTTGGTAGATATATTAGTCATTATTTGGAAAGAAATACTGAGGGAGTACATCTACATCTACGTGATTACTCTGCTATTCACAATAAAGTGTCTGGCAGAGGGTTCAATGAACTACCTTCATGCTGTCTCTCTACCGTTCTACTCTCGAACGGCACGCGGGAAAAACGAGGACTTAAATTTTTCGGTGGGAGCACTGATTTCTCTTATTTTATCGTGATGATCATTTCTCCCTATGTAGGTAGGTGCCAACAGGATGTTTTCGCAATCGGAGGAGAAAACTGGTGATTGAAATTTCATGAGAAGATCCCGTCGCAATGAAAAACGCCTTTCTTTTAATGATAGCCATTCCAATTCACGTATCATGTCTGTGACAGTATCTCCCCTATTTCGCGATAATACAAAAAGAGCTGCCCTTCTTTGTACTTTTTCGATGTCATCCGTCAGTCCCACTTGACGCGGATCCCACACCGCACAGCAAGACTCCAGAATAGGGCGGACAAGCGTGGTGTAAGCACTCTCTTTGGTAGACCTGTTGCACCTTCTAAGTGTTCTGCCAATGAATCGCAGTCTTCGGTTTGCTCTACATACAATATTATCTATGTGATCGTTCCAATTTAGGTTATTTGTAATTGTAATCCCTAAGTATTTAATTGAATTTACAGCCATCAGATTTGTGTGACTTATCGCGTAATCGAATTTTAGATGATTTCTTTTAGTACTCATGTGAATAACTTCGCACTTTTCTTTATTCAGCGTCAGTTGCCATTTTTGGACCATACAGATATCTTATCTAAATCATTTTGCAAGTCGTTTTGATCATCCGATGACTTTACAACACGGTAAATGACAGCATCATCTGTAAACAATCTACGACGGCTACTCAGATTGTCTCCTATGTCGTTAATATAGATCAGGAACAACAGAGGGCCTATAACACTTCCTTGGGGACGCCGGATATTATTTCTGTTTTATTCGATGACTTTCCGTCTATTACTACGAACTGTGACCTTTCTAACAGGAAACCACGAATCCAGTAGCACAACTGATGCAATACTCCGTAGGCCCGCAGTTTGATTAGAAGTCGCTTGTGAGGAACGGTGTCGAAAGCCTTCTGGGAAATCTAAAAATATGGAATCAACTTGACTTCCCCTGTCGATAGCACTTATTACTTCATGAGTATAAAGAGCTAGTTGTGTTTCACAAGAACGATATTTTCTGCATCCGTGCTGACTATATGTCAATAAATCGTTTTCTTCGAGGTACCTCATAATGTTCGAATACAGTATATGTTCTAAAAGCCTACTGCAATTCCACGTTAATGATATAGGCCTGTAATTCAGCGGATTACTCCTACTTCCCTTTTTGGGTATTGGTGTGACTTGAGCAATTTTCCAGTCTTTAGGTACGTATCTTTCTGTGAGCGAGCGGTTGTATATAATTGCTAAATATGGTGCTATTTTAGCAGCATACTCCGACAGGAACCTGATTGGTATACAATCTGGACCGGAGGCCTTGCCTTTATTAAGTGATTTAAGCTGCTTTATTTGTAAGAGTCACCAGCCTCCTGCTGGGGTAGGGGTGATAATGTGGAGAGAGGAGAAGGAAGGAGGAGACAGTAGGGGAAAAAGGAGATGGACTCAGATGGAGGGAGAAGGAGATTGACAAAGGAAACAGGAGGGGCTGGACAGAAAGTGGGGCTGTAGGAGGGGGCAGCGCGAGGGGAAGGATGAGAGGGACAGAGAAAGGTGGAGAAGATGGAGAGAGAGAGAGAGAGAGAGAGAGAGAGAGAGAGAGAGAGAGAGAGAGAGGCAGGAGGCGGTAGTCAGAGAGAGGGGAAGAAGGAAATAGACTGATAGAGGATTGGAACAAATACATATCCGGGTAACGTTGGGTTGTCAGCTATCTCTACATACACGCAGCGGACAATAATTTCTGGATCGTTGTTTCCCGAGACCCACTGTACTAGACTTCTTGCTCTCCATACACACCGAGACAATTACGTTCTTTCCCGTGCTAAGGGAACTCCCTTTTCTGGAACATTTTGTAACTCGCTGCTTGGTCGCTTAAAAATGTTTTCCGCGAATTAAACAAAAGAGCTGCGAGTGACATGACCTCTGTCAGTTTTTTTCCAATCGTCTCAAAATTTGGTGCTTTTTTTGGATGGTGCGCTGTTTTCTGGGCCGCAAGTGATTCGCGCCGCAAGACTTCAAAGGCATAACTTTTGTGATGGCACATGGTGCATGGAGAGAGCTTCGCCATCAACATTATTTTATAAATTATAAAAAAAACCGCGGGGAGTAGTTAGTGACATACTAAAGTTTCTTTCGCTAGGTTTTCAATCACTTACCTGATAGCTATTGAAAACGCTGTAGGTATTTGCGACTGTATTTTCCATTGGACTAGTATCGGGTTTTGGATAAGTTAAATGCTGTAAGCTCATCGAAAGTTCAGAAGAAGGCTGGAGACAGCGTTGCGTGGAGAAAGCAGTCCTCTTTTGTTACGTGGCTACGCCATTTACAGTGAGTGCGTGTGCGCCAGAAAGCGCGCTGCCCGCCCATTAGCGGCGTTTTGTGGGTTGCCTGCCGGCAGGCGCTGCTGTGGCTCACGGAACGCTGCTGAGCGCTTGCCGCAGCCGAAGGGACGGCCGCGCATTAGCCTCTCCTCAGCGCCGAACTTCACTCTTATTTATAGCCCTTCACCTACCGTGATGTATATTTACGGATATCCCTTTTTATACCCCGACCTGGCTATATACTCACGCCAAAAAGCGGAGATAATGCCATTTTTCCAGACAAGATATATCGCCTCTTCTACATCAGCGCCACGAGCAGCGAGCTGTATCACGGAAGGTTCCGTCGATGTTAACTTATCAGGGGCTGCTGCATAGAACATTAGCTAGGCTGTGAAAGGCTATCTACTACACGATACTGCTACACAAAGCTTAACCGACATAAATCTGGAGAACTAACACTCGGTAAACCTCGAACAACCCTCGACACCTCCCCACTCCCACCCTCCATCCCTCCCCCTTCACCGCCCTGTTTCACTGACAATGTCGCTGTCAGGCAGGAAGCGGACTGTGCTATGTAGTACGTGCCTGCCACCCGTGCGAATTTCCTCTCTGCTGCTTTGTTGTGCGGATGCATAGATTTCGAGTTATTCTGATGTCTCCTCTTGTATCACAGATCCTGTTTGAAGTGATCACATATAAATTGTGCAGCAGTTTTCTCGTAAAGAAAGGTAAACTGAAAGGGTACAGTACTGCCTGACATTGAAAATAGGTACAACATACTTCAGTATTCTTGTCAGAACAACACATTTTTTTTGTAAAACTAACTCAATTTCAATCAATACAGCGAAGCCGGATACCAGTGTGGGAAAGAATGACAATTTATATATTTAACTGATCACATGTGCACTCCCACAAAGTAAATCCCTACATCCAGTATGGTGAGATCTGTGAAATGAATGAATGTATGGTCGTCTGCTAACCGCAGATAGTGAATGTGAATATATGATCATCTTTGAGACGATCCTTTGGCCACCTTTGGTGGGACCAAAGAGATGAAATTTACCTGAGCTTTGAGCGCCTGAAATGTGGCTGACCAATACGGTAGCAAGGTGCTTCCCCCACCTCCACACAGGTGCGAGAGGACCTCGAGAATGGCCATGTTTCAGCACCCTGCCGCTGGATCTTGTGCTGTTAAGACCTGTTATAGTTGTGCTCCGTAATAACAAAAGAGTGGAGACATGGTATGCGTGTGGAATATTTAAGAGTAGTTTCAAATAATAATTTCTCTATTTCAGGAACTTTTATGGGGAGATTTAAATGTCAGGCAGGTAATATTAATGGGATTATAGTAATCTTCGGAAGTGACCAACGGTCACAATGAAACCACGTGTAGCAATAAGTTGAAATACTTCCGTGTGCTTAAGTTAAGCTGAATTACTAGCGTGTGTACAATAAGTTGAAATATTTAAGAAATAGCGTGTGTACCATAAGTTGAAATATTTAAGAAATGGCGTGTGCAGGACTTGAAATTAGAGACGAGTACTTCCACGTGGTGAGTACTGTGTGAGTCTCAATCTGTGTATGAGACAAAGGATAAAGAGAAGTACTCGTCCATGGTAGCAGTTGAGGACTTGCGTGTGTGATGAATATGTTCTTAATATTACTTTGCGTGATATGATTCCCTGTGACGCTAGATTCAAACTCTGAGAGAGAAGCAAGGTGAGTCGGCCGTCTATCCAGCAACGCCACTTGGCTTGCATTGCACAGGAAGACGTGCAAATATCTCCAGAGTTCATAGTAGGAAAGTAGAATCACAAAGTGGGGCAGTGTCGTGTGAAACTGGGATAAATACTAATTGAAGTGGGAAAGCTAAAGGGATAGTGTTGTGACTATTTAGTGTTTTGTATTCCATGTCGTAGTGTGGTGTATGTCATGTAATTTGGGTATGTGTGGTTTTGCATGGGAGAGTAGCGAGGTAGTTTCAAAAGATTAGTGGGTTATGCGTGTTCCTTTTGTACTGCTCGGTCTGGAGGAAAGTTTCGTGATGATGATTGTGAGAGTCGAAGTGTGAGCAATAATAAAAGATCCACCGTCCTATCCAGAAAGTGCACTGTAGGGTTAAATAATTACGAGACCATAATATAGAGATTCACCAATGTAAAGCCATGCCCACTGGGCGGAATTTCTCATGTGTTATTGTTGTAGGTTATAGAATTTGTGTGTTTAGGTTATAGAATTTATCGGAATAAATAAGATAGTGAAAAGAAAAAGATTGGTGGCCTTTTCCTTCGAATTGTATGTTGTCATGATATCCGGAATTTATAATGTGTGCGCCACTCATATTCAGTGCGATGGCCACGTGTTGATAAAAGCCGTTAAATAAAAAGGAAAGGAAATGTGGTATTGCCAGTGCGTAGTGAACAGTCAGAGTTCTGTAAATTACTGATAGTCAGTGCTTGTTTTCCGTTGCGTATTATTCATACAGGAGGATAATTTGTAACTAAATTGTGAGTACGAGAATTCATGTTGCTCGATAAATAAGAATGAACCCACTCGCTTGGCAGACCACTCATCTTGCTGGCCTGACTGCTTGATGCCACAGTATGAGCAAGGCATGTGGGTGCCTCTCATAATTTCGACCCTGCCGGGATTTTTTTGCCAGGATATTTTGCTGTTAGGGTTTGCTGTTAAGATTTTTTTTGATGGAATATATTGCGATAGCGCTAAGAAGTAAAATTTTATTTTGTTTGCAATTTCTTTTTGGATTGGTGAGGATCTTTTATTTTTTTTTATGTAATTAATTGCTATATCGTCCAAGGCTGGAAGATCGTTGCATAATTTTTTTTGCGTAATGTCCGTAGTAACTAGATCACAGTTGAAAAGTGTAGTCACCATGGAGAATAGCGATTCTGGGGTGAATGTAGCAGTGCAGCAGGAAGTAGGTGTCGACCATGGGCTAATGAGCGGGAACGGCAAACACTCGGAAGGGGCTGAATTGTTCAGTGGACCGCTGCTAGGTGATCCTTTGAGCGGCGTGCTTTGTTCACAATCGGGGCCTTTTCCCGACGATACGGGCGAGCCGGGACTAGGTCAGGTATACAGTGAAAGTACAGCTACCCTTAGGGAAGCTACGGTTTCACAGGCAAACGAGGTGAGCACGTTGAAAGTAGCAAATGACAATGTGCTACTGCAGTTTTTACAGAGGATGGATAGAGATAATAAGGAAAGATTAGAAGCGATGAGTAGAGGTAATAAGGAGAGAGATTGGGAGAATAAGGAAAGATTTGAAGCAAATAAGGAAAGATTGGAAGCAAATAAGGAAAGATTGGAAGTGATGGATAGAGATAATAAGGAGAGAGATAGGGAGACTAAGGAAAGATTGGAAGCAAATAAGGAAAGACTGGGCAATGGATAAGGGAAATAAAGAGGCAATGAGGAAGCTACACACAGTTATCGATGAGCGTCTGTCCGCAGTTAATAATCGGTTAGATGAGGGGGAGAAGAATCTGGGTGCGATGAAGCAAGTATGTGATGCCGTGAAAGAAAAAGCCAATAATTTGGAGGTTCGAATAAGTGCAATAGAGCGCGATATTACAGAACGTAGGGACGTGTTGCCGGATGAGCGAATTGAAGAGATAGTGGAGGACTTACTTGCAGATAAACAAGGGGCATTAGACAGCGTGGAAGCTTAAGTCACCCAGCAGGAAGTGGCGCTAAATAAACACAGGGATGAAGTTGCGGAGGTAGTGGTCAGAATGAATACGATTAGCGCAGATGTAGAAAAGATCAGTATGAGAGGCGAAACAGGCTCTGACAGTACGCAGCGAGAGGTTTATGCCGACCAGGAGGAGATACAATCACCATTACAGTTTAAAGAGGCACAATTAGAAATAAATAGGAAACATAGGGAAGAACTAGCACAGTTGCAATTAGCGTGCAGAAGTGAAGGTGAAACACCACCAGGTAGATTGCAGACGAAGGGCGAGATAAATTCAAAAAAGGAAAATAGGCAGAAAGAGGAAGACGAATTCAGAGAGTCAGAAGAACGGTTGTGTCGGATAAAGCAGGTGGCAAACCCAACTGGGTACAGTCCACGGCTGTCTCAATTTCAAGATTCATTACCTTCATCATGGGGACCGCTCCTCAAAATGAAGCTTGTGTGTAACCATTTGAGGGACGAGGCTAGAGCGAAAATGCAGGAAGTTATTAAAGACTGTAGTAGCTACAAGATATTTTGTGACAAGTTTTTAAATGAATTCTGGTCGAAAAGTAAGCAGGACCAGGTTAAGCAAAGCATATTGATGATGCCAAATTGTAACGAAGGTGGTATAAGAGATCCAGTGTCATGCTATCAGGAAATGCTGAGACGAAATAGATATTTGGATGTGCCATACGAAACTAGGGAGCTCATTAGAATCTGTATAACGAAGTTGCCAGTGAGATTGCGCAGAGATATAATGATAGCAGGCAGAGGCTCTGACGATTCTGCGTCATTTCAGCACTTGTTACAGGAACTGGGTAATGAGAGCAACATTGTGAACAGCGACATGACTCATAGGTCAGACAGAGTCGAGGATAGGAACGGCAGAAACTATCAGAATGACAGGAGAGCATGGAATCCTGGCATTTCTTTCTTGTCATAATGGATTGAAGGATAGGAGAAACTAATCCAACATATCAGCCCTTAGCATCTTGTCTTAAAACACGTGCAGCTGGCACTGAAAATTGTCTATGTAGCAGACATACTCTACTGATATGTAGGAATGCAAATACCATACTTCTGACCATAGAATAAAACACCAGTAATGGAATCTGTTAGGCTGGTCTCTCAGAGCAAAATGTGCAAATTTTTATTTCTAACACTAAAATAAAAGGTCTGTTTCCTCAAAACAAACCAGTTGCTAAAAAAAAAAAAATGTTATGTAATAATGCCAATGAGTCCAGTTTAATTGGTGCGATTTGACTATGGCAGGTGCTTAACACGTAATGTAAAAGGTCAACATTGTGACCGAAGTTTTTGGATCAGCTGCGATCTGATCGGTAGTATGTCATTGTCATAGTAACAGTTATGAGGTGCTGCGTATGGTTGTTCGGAATCTGGTGTTAGTGAAAGAGGCCACTAGCACCAAAGTTTCTAACACTTGGGTTGCCCATTTCTCCCAGCTTGTATATTCTCTGCACACAAGTAATTTTCATGTAAGCTTAGATTCCTAACTAGCAAATTCTTTACTGTGTATAGTGGACCATTCAGAGTGAGGCGGATTGTCCATGAAAATGCTGTACTGATCGAGACGATCAAGGGAAAACAATCTCGTGGGCTTCATCACATTTCTAACATCAAATTATGGAAAAGTGAAGGATAGATCGAAAGTAGGCAAGTCATGGTAGATAGTCAGTGTATTTATTTGTGGTGTGTAACGTTGTGCAGGGCCAAATCGAAGATAAGAACTTTCAGGCGGAATGTCAGGAAGTATGACGGAATAGACTGGTCGAATAAGTTATGAGAGGAGTCAACAGAGTGGTGTATGTACGTATTTTTTGTCATATGAATAAGGATCTAGCAGAAACGACGTGATGATTAATCAGTGGATAAAGATGGTAGATAATGAGAGAAGCGACGTAATAAATAGTAGTTGATGAAGGTGATATTTAAGGAGAGAAGCGACGTGAAGCAGTGTGATTAATAAAGAGAGACTCAACGTGATGAAACAGTGGTAAATGAAGGTGAGTAGAATTAATAATGTGGAGATGTCTTAGAGGTATGTTACAGAGAGGCCTGTGTATGCTGCAATCGAGATTGATGCGAATGGCGAAGGAAGACCGGGAAATGATGGAGTAATCGACGGACGGAGAGCCGAAATACGAATGAAGAGATGAGGACAACTGCACAACGTGAAAGGACATAAAGGGAGTATGAGATCCAGATGGTGAACGTTGTGGAATACTGATGTAAGATGTAATATAAGTGTAAATCTAATTCTTACCATAACAGTTGCTGTGTGAAAAAAATAATTTTTGTTGTTGTTGTTGTTGAAGCCTGGTACCAGTATAACTAATCAAAATGGTACCAAGAATGTGTACAGTTATTTTGCAGGATGAATATTTTGTGTATTTTTTGTTCTTAGATGAAATGACGCAATTCTAAGTTGATATTTAGCAGGATGAATAATCGGTAAAGTGAATGCAGAGGTAAGCCGATGGAGAGAGGTGCCAGAGTGAAAGGACGAATTCGAAGACTGGAAAGCTATCTCCGAAACAGCTTCATGTGTTATGTGGTTGAGTATAACAGAGCAAAGGTATGGTATGTTGTCGTGAGTGTGGTGGTGTTAAGGTTAGCTGACTTCTAGATCTATTCTGTTAGTGTATTAATGGACTGAATGAGAAGGAAAATGTGATGTCTGGTGAGTGAGAGTCGTAGAGTAGTGTGATCAATGCGCACAATCCTGTAAAGGGGATGCTACCGATCCATAACTAAAACATTATTGTGTTTTATTGTTTGATTGGGATGAACCTCGATGGCAGGTCAGGATCTGACATGTGGATAGTACATACGTGTCCTAGAAATGTTGTTATATATAATAAAATGTAAAATATATAAGGAGATACTAATTTCAGTCTGTCACAAGCACAAAGGTGCATTGTATGTTGTAGATTTAGAGTCACCAGTTTCTAAAATGTTTATTGTGTTAGGATGTTATAGTAGTTTACTATTTAACAACATGTGGTAGGTAATTGTGAGCTGTGTAGATTATTTCTTATTTTTTTGTTAGAACATTTTCAAGGGGTATTAATTTCAGTCTGTCACAAGCACAAAGGTTCACTGTATATTGTAGTTTTAGAATAAACAGTTTCTAATATTTTCACTGTGATAGGATGTTAGAGTAGCCTACTATTTGATATTGTAATTATGAGCTGTATAGATTGTTTATTATTCCTTTTTTTTTTTTTTATACTTTCATGTTTTGTATGAGGGACGACAGGTACAATCAATAGCACAAGTGTGGGCTGTATATAGAAAAGGGATAAGTGTTGATGTTGTATGTGTAGAAAACTAGGGTGTATGATGTTATGTTTTTTAGAACAAAGATTCTTTTATTACCAATGTATCTAATAGATCGTACATGTAATCAATGAGTATTTAAATACTGTAAGAATATCCTTTTGCCTGTAATGTTGCGAGATGCACGGAAGGGTCTGACTGATTGGGTGTCATAGCACTGAGGGGCTACGCCGAATGCGCCCGTACCACATAAGCCAAGCAGACGTCGGCAACAGAGCCGGTGCACTCCCCACTCCACTGCCGGTCGGGGTACACTCCACGCGCCCGCTACAGCAGGTCAACGGCCTGGGGCGACACGCACGTACCACTGGCCATTCATAAGTTCCGCCACCCTTACGACTGGGGAAAGTATCCCGCGGAGGCAACAGCGGGTGGTTTCTTCTGCTAAACGGCGCGCGCGGCGGCGCCGCGGCAGAATGAACGACGCGGGGCAGAGTCCGGCGGGCATTTGTTACCAGCAACTATTAACTAGTACTGGACTGTGGAGCCGTGAAGCACCTTATGTCTCCATAAGGTGGAAAGTGAAGGACTGGTGTTTCCACATTGTGAGTGGTGGAAAAGATTTTGTCTTTAGGAGACAGGACGATCGTTTTGTTTTGTCTTGACCACTGAACGGTGGGATCCATAAACTTTTGGCAGTGACTTGTTAAGTGTGCTTTATGAATTGCATGTGGGACGCTTGGTATTCTTGAAGAGGACAGCTGTCGTTTGGTGACTAAGTATTGTATGAACGCAAGAAACTAGAGTGGGACATTGACATTTGCGTCTGTAGTAGGAGACATTTCTTGAATTGGTGCGGGAATAAGTGCTGTTTGTTGGAACTTACGACTTTTAATTACACCATGAACTGAAAGGACAGAACCGTGGGTAATAGTAGTTGTAGGGCCATTTCTGGACGACCAGATTCGTGTGGATGGTACGCTGAGAGTGACTATGACGTTTGTGTTTAATGTGACATACAGTTTACTGTTCAGTGCGTGTTCAAAATGCCGATTTGAGTGACTTAAAGTCTTTCATCCGGGTAACCATGGGAGAGCTTTGACACAGAGACAGTGTTTCTAGGGAACCTGTCAGCAACTTTTTAGACCCCAAGAAAATCACAGAATGAAATGATTCCATGTGACTCGCAAGACAGGGAATAATGTATTCGTACTTGTAATTGTGTAAATTTTTTTTGTTTCATTCCTGAAGGGACAGCAAGTGTAATTGTATTTCATTAACATTTGTGTTTAGAATAGTTAGTGTTTTTTTTTGTTTGTTTGTTCTGTGTTATCAAGTTCACGTAGCAAATTTATTAGAATATTTGGTACAATGATGCTTTAATTATTAGCCAGTGGCGCAATACTAACGTAGCATTGATCAGTAAGGTTGTCACAGGGGACAAGAGTTTGCATTGCACAACAAATATCGGAATTAACTGATGCATTTTGATGTCGTGGACAGTAATGATCTTGTTGGTGTGTTGACTGAAGCCACTTATTTTCATTATCACAGTGGTGATATTTCACATTAAAGTGTAATGAAGGCTAGTCGAAATGCAAGTTCTTGTCGTCTAAATGTGTAACAATAGAGAAATGAGCAGTAGAGTAAGATACGAGAGCTACTGGTGCTTATTGCTAACTATTTATTGTGTGTATTGATCAAAGTTGATGGACTGACTAGCTCAGCAGCAGGTATTTGTACTGGTGGAGAAGGATAAGGTTAAACTGACAGTCGAGTAGTGGTGGCAATTGCTTAGGTGATGATAGTTAATGAGGTATGACATGATGTCTTAGACGAACTATATTACGTAACCAGTATGTAACTTGTGGTATACATCATTGTTTTTCTTCACAGTTTTATTTCTCTGTAGGTTTGATGTATATTTTAAAGTAATGGTATGGTGCCTGACATTCTACGTGTAACTAGTGTATGCAATGTTTTCCTTTTGTTGATTTTGTTTTGTATTTAGACTTTGCTGTGTAAAGATTATTACAACGGAATTTATGAATGTCAGATTACTTGTTCTGTGTTTGGACAGTGAGCTATTTAAAATTTCATGAGTACAATTAGTATTTTTCTTAGTTGTCATTGAATTAGTGAAGTTTGGATTACTCCTAAAAATAACGGAGATCCCAGTAACTAAGCAAATTTTTATCTCACCATTATTTTTTTTTGTATGATGTAATGTTTTATTTGTCATTTGGATTTATGTAAATTTGTATGTGTACATTACTCCGGATTGTGGAGAGTACAATAATGCAACAACTGTGTCAATAATCTGGTAAAGTAACAGCATTAGGTCGTTTATTTGAGGTCACCAGGGGCTAAGGTCTCCTCCTGGTTATTTTGATGACTTGCTACTTTTGTTCCAATACAGTTAAAAAAAAATGTTCGGAACTACCCTCGCATTGCAAGGCTAGTACCGTGCCATTTTTTTTCTGCATGGGTAGCCGGTGGTGAAAGGGTACAGTACCACCCGACATTGAAAATAGGTACAACATACTTCAGTATTCTTGTCAGAACAACACATTTTTTTTTGTTTGTAAAACTAACTCAATTTCAATCAATACAGCGAAGCCGGATACCAGTGTGGGAAAGAATGACAATTTATTTATTTAATTGATCACATGTGCACTCCCACAAAGTAAATCCCTACATCCAGTTTGGTGAGATCTGTGAAATGAATGAATGTATGGTCGTCTGCTAACTGCAGATAGTGAATGTGAATATATGATCATCTTTGAGACGATCCTTTGGCCACCTTTGGTGGGACCAAAGAGATGAAATTTACCTGAGCTTTGAGCGCCTGAAATGTGGCTGACCAATACGGTAGCAAGGTGCTCCCCCACTTCAGCAGAGGTGCGAGAGGACCTCGAGAATGGCCATGTTTCAGCACTCTGCCGCTGGATCTTGTGCTGTTAAGACCTGTTTTAGTTGTGCTCCGTAATGACAAAAGAGTGGAGACATGGTATGCGTGTGGAATATTTAAGAGTAGTTTGAAATAATAATTTCTCTATTTCAGGAACTTTTATGGGGAGATTTAAATGTCAGGCAGGTAATATTAATGGGATTATAGTAATCTTCGGAAGTGACCAACGATCACAATGAAACCACGTGTAGCAATAAGTTGAAATACTTCCGTGTGCTTAAGTTAAGCTGAATTACTAGCGTGTGTACAATAAGTTGAAATATTTAAGAAATAGCGTGTGTACCATAAGTTGAAATATTTAAGAAATAGCGTGTGTACCATAAGTTGAAATATTTGAGAAATGGCGTGTGCAGGAATTGAAATTAGAGACGAGTACTTCCACGTGGTGAGTACTGTGTGAGTCACAATCTGTGTATGAGACAAAGGATAAAGAGAAGTACTCGTCCATGGTAGCAGTTGAGGACTCGCGTGTGTGACGAATATGTTCTTAATATTAATTTGCGTGATATGATTCCGTGTGACGCTAGATTTAAAAAAAATGGTTCAAATGGCTCTGAGCACTATGGGACTCAACATCTTAGGTCATAAGTCCCCTAGAACTTAGAACTACTTAAACCTAACTAACCTAAGGACATCACACACACCCATGCCCGAGGCAGGATTCGAATCTGCGACCCCCCTGCGGGTCCGGGGATTAGAATAGGCCCGCGGTATTCCTGCCTGTCGTAAGAGGCGACTAAAAGGAGTCCATCCCCCTCACAGGGGTAGTTCGCGCCTGCGTCCGGAGACGGACGGTTCCACGACCTATCATCGTGGTCCTTTCGGTTTTTTCACTTCTCGTTTCTTCCTTCCTTTTGTTGGTTCCTTTCTTTGCTCTTCTCCACCTCACTGTCTTCCTTACTCTTTCCCTTGCCTTCTCCTTGCCTTCTCATTGCCTTTTTCTCCTTGCCTTCTCATTGCCTTTTTCTCCTTGCCTTCTCATTGCCTTTTTCTCCTTGCCTTCTCATTGCCTTTTTCTCCTTGCCTTCTCATTGCCTTCTTGTCCTTGCCTTTTCATTGCCCTCTTCCCCTTGCTTTCTCATTGCCTTCTTCTCCTTGCCTTCTCTGGTCTCCGCCTCGGCGTTTGAGACAGTCTGTCCTCTTTCTCCCTCTCTCTCTTCTTTTTCCTCTTCTTCCTTCCTCCCTGTGCGTGCCTGAAGGCCGACCCACGCGTTCGCACGCGTAGCCGGTGACGGGGTAACGCGTAAGTCCCCGCCCTGGGTAGACATGTAAGGCACGCGCGTACCCCCTGGTAAAGGCCAGGCCCGGGGAGGGGTGATTGCCTGAGCTGATACCTTCTGACCATGCCGATTGGTCCCTCCGTCTGTTTCTCGGGAGGTGTGACCTGAGGTGTAAACATTCACCTAAGGCGGGAGTGCCCTCTGAGAGGGTCCCCACAAGGAAGGAGCGCGCCATCGGAGACGCTGGCAATCATGGGGGATTCCTCCGCAATGGATTCTACTCCATCTCTTTCGACTTCGACCCAAAAACGGAAACGTGACCAGCCAACAGTGACAAAAGTACTACCGCCTGCCCCACAGTTCCTCGTAGTTTCTCGAACTGAGGACGGAAAGGATTTTTCCTCTGTCAACCCTTTCGTTATTCAGAAGGGCGTAGATGCCATAGCCGGATCTGTCAAATCCTGTACCAGGTTGCGTAACGGCACCTTATTACTAGAAACTGAGAATGCCTTTCAGGCACAAAAACTGCTTCGGGCCACCCTCCTGTACACGTTCCCTGTCCGGGTGGAGGCCCACCGAACTTTGAATTCGTCTCGTGGTGTGGTCTATACTGGCTCCCTCGACGGATTGACTGACGAGGAGCTTCAATCATTCCTCGCTGAGCAGGGCGTGACGGCTGTCCATAGGGTCATGAAAAAGGTCAACAATGACCTTGTACCGACCCGGACAATTTTCTTGACCTTCGATAGTGTTAAGCTGCCATCGCGCATCAAGGCGGGCTACGAGGTTATTTCTGTTCGCCCCTATATCCCGACACCTACGCGCTGCTACCAGTGTCAGCGTTTCAATCACACTCGACAGTCTTGTTCCAATGCGGCTAAATGTGTCACCTGTGGCAGGGATGCCCATGAGGGTGACTGTCCACCTCCGTCTCCTCGTTGTGTGAGCTGTCAGGGTGACCATGCCGCATCCTCCCGCGACTGTCCTGTCTATAAGGAAGAACGCTGTATCCAGGAAATTCGGGTCAAAGAGAAAGTGTCCACCTCGGCTGCTCGCAAGCTCTTGGCTAGTAGGAAGCCCACGCTGCTCCCAGCGGGGAAATACAGTACTGTCCTCGCCTCTCCTCGGACTACCCGGGAGGTAGCAACCCAGACATGCGATCTGACCTTCAGCACCACGGTCGTCCGTTCGGCCAGTGCTAAGATCGCGCGGTCGACGTCTCCTCTTCCTCCCATCACCCCACAGACACGAGCACCTTCTTCAGCTTCTGCTAAGACGAAGACACCGAAGTCAGATGCACGGGCCTTCAAGAAGGAACCATCCCGTGCAGACTTCCTCCGTACATCGACCTCACAGCCTTCGACCGGTACTTCCACTACACGTCCTTCCAAAAAGGCGCATAGGAAGCACAGTTCTCCTTCCCCGCCACGGCGCATTTCTTCTCTTGCGCCACCCAGCGGCTGCCGCCCCAGGCCGTCATCCGTTTCGCCTGGCCGCACCGCTGGTCGCCGTACATCTGGCCGTTCACTGGCGGAGGAAGCTCCCCCTCCCGGCCATCCTCCCGAGGTGGCCGATGACCCTATAGACCCAATGGACGATGACTGTCCGCCTACTGATAGCGGCGGCAGTGCTCGCTCGAAGCCAGGCCCTAAGCGGCCTTCGAGGTGACCACTTCTCTCATCTTTCTCTTCTTACGATGGCACTTATTCACTGGAATATTCGCAGCATTCGCTCCAACCGAGAGGACTTGAAGTTGCTTCTCCGCTTGCACCGTCCGCTTGTCGTAGCCCTCCAGGAAACGAAGCTACGCCCATGCGATCAAATTGCCTTGGCACACTACACCTCTGTGCGTTTTGACCTACCCCCTGTGGTAGGTATCCCAGCTCATGGAGGGGTTATGTTGCTGGTCCGGGATGATATTTACTACGATCCCATGACGTTGCACACCGGCCTGCAGGCAGTTGCCATCCGCATTACTCTCCCCACTTTTACGTTTTCCTTTTGTACCGTTTACACTCCATCGTCATCTGCCGTTACCAGGGCAGACGTGATGCAACTTATTGCTCAGCTACCTGCACCATTTTTGTTAACTGGAGACTTCAATGCCCACCATCCCCTTTGGGGCTCTCCAGCATCCTGCCCGAGGGGCTCCTTGTTAGCAGACCTTTTCAACCAGCTCGATCTTGTCTGCCTCAATACTGGCGCCCCTACTTTTCTTTCGGACACATCTCACACCTATTCCCATTTAGACCTCTCTATATGTACTCCCCAACTTGCACGCCGGTTTGAGTGGTATGCACTTTCTGCTACATATTCGAGCGACCACTTCCCGTGTGTTATCCATCTCCTGCAGCATACCCCCTCTCCGTGCTTCTCTAATTGGACCATCTCCAAGGCAGACTGGGGGCTCTTCTCTTCCAGGGCGACCTTTCAGGATCAAACCTTTACAAGCTGCGATCGTCAGGTCGCACACCTCACGGAAGTCATTCTCGCTGCTGCTGAATATTCCATCCCTCACCCTCCTTCTTCTCCACGTCGCGTACCGGTCCCCTGGTGGACCGCAGCATGTAGAGACGCTTTACGTGCTCGTCGACGTGCTTTACGCACTTTTAAACGCCACCCTACAGTGGCGAATTGTATCAATTATAAACGATTCCGTGCTCAGTGTCGTCGTATTATCAAAGAAAGCAAGAAAGCCAGCTGGGCTGCTTTCACAAGCACCTTCAACAGTTTTACTCCTTCTTCTGTTGTCTGGGGTAGCCTGCGCCGGCTATCTGGCACTAAGGTCCACTCACCAGTTTCTGGCTTGAAGGTCGCGAATGACGTCCTTGTGGCCCCTGAGGCTGTCTCCAATGCCTTCGGCCGCTTTTTCGCAGAGGTTTCGAGCTCCGCTCATTACCACCCTGCCTTCCTCCCCCGCAAACAGGCAGAGGAGGCTAGGCCACTTAACTTCCGCTCCTCGAATTGTGAAAGTTATAATGCCCCATTCACCATGCGGGAACTCGAAAACGCACTTGACCGATCACGGTCCTCTGCTCCAGGGCCCGATTCTATTCATATTCAGATGCTGAAGAACCTTTCTCCTGCGGGTAAAGGTTTTCTTCTTCGTACATACAATCGCATCTGGATTGAGGGACATGTTCCCGCATGCTGGCGCGAGTCTATTGTTGTCCCGATTCCTAAGCCGGGGAAGGACAAGCACTTGCCTTCCAGTTATCGACCTATCTCGCTTACCAGCTGTGTCTGTAAAGTGATGGAGCGAATGGTTAACTCTCGATTGGTTTGGCTGCTCGAGTCTCGACGCCTCCTTACCAATGTACAATGTGGATTTCGTAGGCGCCGCTCTGCTGTTGACCATCTGGTTACCTTGTCGACCTTCATTATGAATAACTTCTTGCGGAAGCGCCCGACCGTGGCTGTGTTCTTTGATTTGGAGAAGGCTTACGACACCTGTTGGAAGGCGGGCATCCTCCGCACCATGCATACATGGGGCCTTCGCGGTCGCCTCCCTCTTTTTATTCGTTCCTTTTTAATGGATCGACAGTTCAGGGTACGTGTGGGTTCTGTCCTGTCCGACACCTTTCGCCAGGAGAATGGGGTGCCACAGGGCTCAGTTTTGAGCGTCGCTCTCTTCGCCATCGCGATCAATCCAATAATGGATTGCCTCCCAGCTGATGTATCAGGCTCCCTTTTCGTGGACGATTTTACCATCTATTGCAGCGCGCAGTGTACACGTGTCCTGGAGCGCTGTCTTCAGCGTTCTCTTGACCGTCTTTACTCCTGGAGTGTCGCCAATGGCTTCCGTTTTTCTGCCGAGAAGACGGTCTGTATTAACTTCTGGCGATCCAAAGAGTTTCTCCCACCGTCCTTAAGACTCGGTCCCGTTGCTCTCCCAATCGTGGAGACAACCAAATTTTTAGGCCTTACATTTGACAGGAAACTTAGCTGGTCTCCACATGTGTCATATTTGGCCGCCCGTTGTACCCGTTCTTTAAATGTCCTCCGTGTTCTCAGTGGTCTGTCGTGGGGAGCGGATCGAACCGTCCTACTTCGTCTATATCGGTCGATCGTCCGCTCCAAGCTGGATTATGGGAGCTTCGTATACTCCTCTGCACGGCCATCCATCTTACGCCGCCTCAACTCCATACAACATCGGGGTTTACGACTTGCGATCGGAGCATTTTATACCAGTCCCGTAGAGAGTCTTCATGCTGACGCTGGCGAATTGCCACTCACCTACCGGCGCGATATACTGCTTTGTCGGTATGCCTGTTGGCTACTGTCAATGCCCGACCATCCGTCTTATCGTTCCTTTTTTGACGACTCTCTTGACCGTCAATACGGGTTGTATGTCTCTGCCCTGCTACCCCCTGGAGTTCGCTTTCGTCGCCTCCTTCAACACCTTAATTTTTCACTCCCTGCAACCTTTCGAGTGGGCGAGAGCCGCACGCCACCTTGGCTCCAGGCTCAGGTCCGCGTTCACCTTGACCTCAGCTCGCTCCCAAAAGAGGTAACCCCCGGTTCGGTCTACCACTCCCGTTTTTTGGAACTTCGTTCGCAGTTCATCGACATGACTTTCATTTATACAGATGGCTCTAAGACCAATGACGGGGTCGGGTGTTCTTTTATTGTCGAGGCACAAAGTTTCAAATACCGGCTCCATGGCCATTGTTCTGTCTTCACAGCTGAGCTCTTTGCCCTCTACCAGGCTGTTCTTTACATCTGCCGCCACCGACATTCTGCTTATGTCATCTGCTCCGATTCCCTGAGCGCCATCCAGAGCCTCAGTGATCCGTACCCGGTTCACCCTTTCGTACACCGGATCCAACGCTCTCTTCAGCAGCTGGTGGACGTCGGTTCTCCAGTTAGCTTTATGTGGGTTCCTGGCCATGTCGGTATCCCTGGGAACGAAGCTGCAGATGCCGCGGCCAAGGCTGCGGTCCTCCAGCCTCGGACAGCTTCTTGTTGCGTCCCTTCGTCCGATTTTAGCAGGGTGATTTGTCGGCGCATCTTATCTCTGTGGCATGCCGATTGGGCTGCACTTACCGACAACAAGCTTCGGGCCTTAAAACCTCTTCCCGTGGCTTGGACGACGTCCTCACGCCCTTCTCGGCGGGAGGAGGTCGTTTTAGCCCGGTTAAGAATTGGACACTGCCGGTTCAGCCATCGCCATCTGCTGACGGCTGCGCCGGCGCCGTTCTGCCCATGTGGGCACTTGCTGACGGTCTGCCATATTTTAACGGTCTGTCCGGATTTTAACACACTGCGTCTTGATCTTGGCCTGCCATCTACTGTAGAAGCCATTTTAGCGGATGACCCACGAGCAGCTGCTCGCGTTCTTCATTTTATCAATTTGACACACCTCGCTAAGGACATTTGATGATGCTGTTTTTTAATCCTATGCCTGTCAGTCTGTCTTTTATCGTATTTTCCCTTTTAGTTGTTGTGGTCAACTTGTGCCTCGCGGTGCATTCTTAGAGTAGTCAGGGCGCTAATGACCATTGAAGTTGTGCGCCCTAAAACCACAAAAAAAAAAAAAAAAAAAAATCGAACCTGCGACCGTAGCGGTCCCGCGGTACCGGACTGCAGCGCCAGAACTGCACGGCCACCGCGGCCGGCCGCTAGATTTAAACTCTGAGAGAGAAGCAAGGTGAGTCGGCTGTCTATCCAGCAACGCCACTTGGCTTGCATTGCACAGGAAGACGTGCAAATATCTCCAGAGTTCATAGTAGGAAAGTAGAATCACAAAGTGGGGCAGTGTCGTGTGAAACTGGGATAAATACTAATTGAAGTGGGAAAGCTAAAGGGATAGTGTTGTGACTATTTAGTGTTTTGTATTCCATGTCGTAGTGTGGTGTATGTCATGTAATTTGGGTATGTGTGGTTTTGCATGGGAGAGTAGCGAGGTAGTTTCAAAAGATTAGTGGGTTATGCGTGTTCCTTTTGTACTGCTCGGTCTGGAGGAAAGTTTCGTGATGATGATTGTGAGAGTCGAAGTGTGAGCAATAATAAAAGATCCACCATCCTATCCAGAAAGTGCACTGTAGCGTTACATAATTACGAGACCATAATATAGAGATTCACCAATGTAAAGCCATGCCCACTGGGCGGAATTTCTCATGTGTTATTGTTGTAGGTTATAGAATTTGTGTGTTTAGGTTATAGAATTTATCGGAATAAATAAGATAGTGAAAAGAAAAAGATTGGTGGCCTTTTCCTTCGAATTGTATGTTGTCATGATATCCGGAATTTATAATGTGTGCGCCACTCATATTCAGTGCGATGGCCACGTGTTGATAAAAGCCGTTAAATAAAAAGGAAAGGAAATGTGGTATTGCCAGTGCGTAGTGAACAGTCAGAGTTCTGTAAATTACTGATAGTCAGTGCTTGTTTTCCGTTGCGTATTATTCATACAGGAGGATAATTTGTAACTAAATTGTGAGTACGAGAATTCATGTTGCTCGATAAATAAGAATGAACCCACTCGCTTGGCAGACCACTCATCTTGCAGGCCTGACTGCTTGATTCCACAGTATGAGCAAGGCATGTGGGTGCCTCTCAAAACGTATGTATACGATTATCCACGTTCGAGGAGCCACCGTATGACGTGCAACGGAGGGTATTTCTAGTACCATTATCATGGCTGCGCAGAAAAAATGAGTGCTGGTAGGCCTATGACTGAGATCTAATTTCTCTCATTTTTCCATTGAGATCAGTTAATGAAACGTGTATGGGAGGAAGTGAAACGTTGCCTTATTTTCTACAGGAACGTACGCCCTTGGAAAGTCAACAGTATATCTCTCCGTGATACACAACGCCTCACTTGTAGCGCCAGCCAGTAAACTTTGTTGAGGATCTCTGTAATGCTCTCGCACTTATTTAATGAATGCGTGACGAAATGGGGGACTGATGACCTTCGCTGTTTAGTCCCCCTTAAACATCCCAACAACCACCACCACCACCACCGTGACGAAACTAGTCGCTCTTCACTGGATCTCCCATATCTCTTCTACTAATCCAGGGTCCTGTAACGACGAACAATACTCAAGTATCGAATTGTAAGTCAGTTCTTTCACGGATGAGTTACATTTATTTAAGATTCTTCCAATTAATCTCAGCCTGGAATCTACTTTTCCTACAATGATCTTTATGTGGTCATTCCATTTGACATCGCTCCGAACGGTAATTTATTGAATGAGATTTTTACTCTGCAGCGGAGTGTGTGCTGATATGAAACTCTCCTACGAACCTCATTCTGGAAACATTCCCCAGGCTGTGGTGAAACCATGTCTCCGCAATATCCTTTCTTTCAGGTGTGCTAGTTCTGCAAGTTTCGCAGGAGAGCTTCTGTAAAGTTTGGAAGGTAGGAGACGAAATACTGGCGGAAGTAAAGCTGTGAGGACGGGGCGTGAGTTGTGCTTTGGCAGCTCAGTTGGTAGAGCACTTGCCCGCGAAAGGCAAAGGTCCCGAGTTCGAGTCTCAGTACGGCACACAGTTTTAATCTGCCAGGAAGTTTCCTTTTAGCGCACACTCCGCTACAGAGTGAAAATATCATTCTGGAAACATCCCCTAGGCTGTGGCTAAGCCATGTCTCCTCAATATCCTTTCTTTCAGGAGTGCTAGTCCTGCATGATTCGCAGGAGAGCTTCTGTAAAGTTTGGAAGATAGGAGACAAGGTACTGGCGAAAGTAAAGCTGTGAGGACGCGGCGTGAGTCGTGCTTGGGTAGCTCAGTTGGTAGAGCACTTGCCCGCGAAAGGCAAAGATCCCGAGTTCGAGTCTCGGTCGGGCACACAGTTTTAATCTGCCAGGAAGTTTCGGTACTTTACTAAAGTTTAACACGTCTTATCTTATAGCTGAAACATGTGCGGTGAGCACACTTGGTTCATAGTGACTCTAGATATCCTTCGGCAAGAAGCTAAGAATTTTGAACGTTCCAAGAATATTGTCTGGAAGATGACGTAGTAAGTGAGCTTCTGAAGATGTCGACGAAAACTTATCTTGTGGAACGTCTAGGTATATTACTAAAAATACTGACGGAATAGGTGCTCTACATACAAATCTGAGTGAGCTAGTAACCGCACTGAAGACAAATATATATTTCTCATTTTTATAATGGGAAGACAGTTGAATAAATAAAGAAAGATCTCGTATCACTTGATAAGCATTGGAACTCAAAAATACAATCAATTCAAGGTGAAACAACGCAATTAATATTACAAGAAACTATGTCGCGGCTATACCATGGCAAGATCAAAGACTTCGTTCACAAAATATAGATGAAACCCACAAAATGCAACGAATCGTTAGGTGAATGAAGAACGGGTTTTATACAGCTCAGTTACTAATCAGATGCACCGCAAAGAGAAAAAGGTTTTGCCCCACGCTAGTCGACACTGCATATTTCACCATACTACTCACAATAGCTCAGTACAGACGTGAATCTGCAGCAAATATTACCTTATTTTGCGGCACTCGTGCACAGAGAACTGCAGGTCGTAATTCTCATCGTAAGATTTTCACATACAAACCCAGATAGTAGCCGTCAACCACTCTCTTTCTCTCTGTATGCATCCGAGCAGCCACACTTCCACCTTACAACTACACCCCACCGCAGACAAGAACAGAGTAGAAATCTTTAGAATCTTTGTTCCTTATTGAAAAACACAGGCAATGCTTACCTCTCTGGCCGCATTTAATTCATATTGGCCGAGTCACCACTCTCCCCAAATAGCGCCGTTAAGACAAACGACCGCAGCTGAGCCAAGAGTGGTTACTCAACAATATCGACCAATGGCACAGGGTATTGTAGCAAAAACAGCTCGCGAGTCACCACGGACCTTCCGACCTTAGCTACCACCTTATTTACAAGTACTCTAAACAATAAGACATATACTCGGAGTCTTCCCTTCCTCTTATTAATAGTGGATGGACTTCCGTTATTGTTTTGTGACAGCTGATATAAGCTTCCAGCAGTGTCCGAATATCACACATTCCAATAGTGACGCTAAGTCTGCTTATTTTGAAGACTACTAAGATTCGACTTCCAGATTGCGAAATAATTGCAATAATCTGCTGAGGTCTGTGGATTATGAAACGATTGCATGTATAAGGCCAGTAACTGACTTAACATGATTAGAATGCCAGCTACTGATAACCTACATTTACGTAAAATTTCAGTCGGATTTAAATTACACACAACAATTTCTGATAATATTTAAATTTTGCTTGTAATTTTGTAATCTGTTTCACATCAAACAAAGACGCCTGTCAGTAAACGCAATATAAATGTCTCATTCACGGCTTGCGTACACGCCAGATTATACTGGAGGACAAGAGCACACGGAGTTCGTAAAGGTTTATAACGAACTGCTTCTATAAACTGATCCGTAATGGCTGATACGTTCTGATGGGTCACGCTGCATCATTTACATTACTGATTATCATCAGCCTTCCGACTCTTTCGACGAGCCCCACAACGACTTCCCCACCTGCCACATACACCCAACTGCCTCGATTACTTGGTTAATACAGGGTGGTCCATTGATAGTGACCGGGCCAAATATCTCACGAAATAAGCGTCAAACGAAAAACTACAAAGAACGAAACTCGTGTAACTTGAAGGGGGAAACCAGATGGCGCTATGGTTGGCCCTCTAGATGGCGCTGCCATAGGTCAAACGGATATCAACTGCGTTTTTTAAAATAGGAACCCCCATTTTTTATTACATATTTGTGTAGTACGTAAAGAAATATGAATGTTTTAGTTGGACCACTTTTTTAGCTTTGTGTGATGGATGGCGCTGTAATAGTCACAAACATATAAGTACGTGGTATTACGTAACATTCCACCAGTGCGGACGGTATTTGCTTCGTGATACATTACCCATGTTAAAATGGACCGTTTACCAATTGCGGAAAAGGTCGATATCGTGTTGATGTATGGCTATTGTGATCAAAATGCCCAACGGGCGTGTGCTATGTATGCTTCTCGGTAACCTGGACGACATCATCCAAGTGTCCGGACCGTTCGCTGGATAGTTACGTTATTTAAGGAAACAGGAAGTGTTCAGCAACATGTGAAACGTCAACCACGACCTGCAACAAATGATGATGCCCAAGTAGGTGTTTTAGCTGCTGTCGCGGCTAATCCGCACATCAGTAGCAGACAAATTGCGCGAGAATCGGGAATCTCAAAAACGTCGGTGTTGAAGATGCTACATCAACATCGATTGCACTCGTACCATATTTCTATGCACCATGTGCGAACATTACGGAAGGCCAACTACTCGCTGTTGAGAGAAATGTAGTTACACGTATTGCCAAATGCGTTGAGGTTGACGGACATCATTTTGAGCATTTATTGCATTAATGTGGTATTTACAGGTAATCACGCTGTAACAGCATTCGTTCTCAGAAATGATAAGTTCACAAAGGTAAATGTATCACATTGGAACAACCGAAATAAAATGTTCAAATGTACCTACGTTCTGTATTTTAATTGAAAAAGAAACCTACCTGTTACCAACCGTTCGTCTAAACTTGTGAGCCATATGTTTGTGACTATTACAGCGCCATATATCACAAAGCGAAAAAAGTGGTCCAACTAAAACATTCATATTTCTTTAGGTACTACACGAATATGTAATAAAATGGGTGTTGCTATTTAAAAAAAACGCATTTGATATCCGTTTGACCTATGGAAGCGCCGTATAGCGGGCCATACATAGCGCCATCTGGTTTCCCCCTTCAAGCTAGACAAGTTTCGTTCTTTGTAGTTTTTTCGTTTGACACTTATTTCGTGAGATATTTGGCCCGCTCACGATCAATGGACCACCCTGTATATTCCAATCTCTGTCTTCTTCTACAGTTTATACCCTTGTACTATGGAAGTTATTATTGGTACTTGACATATGTGTTATTATCGTATCACTTTTCGAGTGAGTGTTTTCCGCATATTTCTCTCCTCACCGATTCTGCAGACGACCCCTCGTTCCTAACCAGTGCACTTAGTTGTCAACATCCTTCTATAACACCACATCGCAGTCGCTGCGATTCAATCCTTTCCTATTTTCCCCCAGTCCATGATTAATTTCCAGTCAATGCTGATCTCCAAAAGTACACCCTCAGAAACTTCTTCATCAAATCAAAACCTACGTTTGATTCTACACTGTCTACTCGCATTAACGTGACCACCTGTCAGACGTCTGAATAGAAACCTTTAGAAGCGCGGACCGCTTCATGACGTGCCGGAAGAAAGTCAGTGAGGTTCCGGAAGGTACGGGTAAGTGTATAGGGCAATGCCGACTCTAGTGCCGTGGCAGATTGGGCTAGGTTTTTCGCCTGAAGACCCACAGCACGGACAGCCCGAGATTCAGAATTTGGTTTAAATCCAGGGAGTCTGGTGGACAGGGGAGTACAGTAAACTCATTCTGGTACTCTTTGAGCCAACCACGTACGCTTTGGACTGTGTGACACGTTGCACTGTCCCGCTGGTAGATGCCATCGTGCCGAGAAAAACAAAGTGCATGTGGACATGGTGCCCAAGTATAGATGGATACTTGTGTTGATCCAGTGTGCCTTCCAGAGTGACCAAATCATCCAGGGAATGCCACGAAAACATTCCCCACACCGTAACGCTTCATCCTCCAGCCTGGACCCTTCCGATGATTGTTGTAAGATGTCGGTATTTTCCAGACGCCTCCCTCGCCCCTCCTCCCCGTCCGACACGGTGTTGGATGTAAGTACTCACAAACAGTTTTACAAGTCTATGTCTGTAAGCATGTACACTATGTGATCAAATGTATCCGGACACCTGGCTGAAAATGACTTACAAGTTCGTGGCGCCCTCCATCGGTAATACCGGAATTCAGTGTGGTGTTGGCCCACTCTTAGCTTTGATGACAGTTTACACTCTCGCAGGCACACGTTCAATCAGGTTTCTTGGGCAATGACAGTCCATTCTTCACTGAGTGCTGCAATGAGGAGGGGTATCGACGTCGGTCGGAGTTCCAACACATCTCAAAGGTGTTTTATAGGATTGGGGCAGGACGCTGTGCAGGCCAGTCCACCACAGGGATGTTATTGTCCTGTAACCACTCCGCCACAGGCCGTGTATTATGAACAGGTGCTCGATCGTGTTGAAAAATGCAATCGTCATCCCAGAATTGCTCTTCAACAGTGGGAAGCAAGAAGGTGTTTAAAACATCAATTTAGGCCTGTGCTGTGATAGTGCCACGCAAAACAACAAGGGGTGCAAGCGCCCTCCATGGAAAACACGACCACACCATAACACCACCGCCTCCGAATTTTACTGTTAGCACTACACACGCTGGCAGATGACGTTCACCGGGCATTCGCTAGCCACACCCCGCTGTCGAATCGCCACACTGTGTACCGTGATTCGTCACTCCACAGAACGTTTCTCCAAAGCTCAGTCGTCCAATGTTTATTCTCCTTACACCAAGCGAGCCGCCGTTTGGTATTTACCGGCGTGATGTGTGGCTTATGAGCAGCCGCTCGACTATGAAATCCAAGTTTTCTCACCTCCCGCCTAACTGTCATAGTATTTGCAGTAGATCCTGATGTAGTTTGGAATTCCTATGTGATGGTCTGGATAGATGTCTGCCTATTACACATTACGACCCTCTACAACTGTCGGCGGTCTCTGTCAGTCAACAGACGAGGTCGGCCAGTACGCTATTGTGCTGCACGTGTGCCTTCACGTTTCCGCTTCACTATCACGTAGGAAGAGGTGGACCTATGGATGTTTAATAGTGTGGAAATCTCGCTTACAGACTTATGACACAAGTGATACCCAATCACCTGACCATCTTGAAAGTCCGAAGTTCCGCGGAGCGCCCCATTGTGCTCTCTCACGATGTCTAATGACAACTGATGTCGCTGATATGAAGTACCTGGTAGTAGGTGGCAGTGCAATGCACCTAATATGAAAACGTGTTTTAGGGGGTGTCGGGATACTTTTGACCACATAGTGTATTTGTTTATGCAATAGATACGAAAGACGTCTACAGCGTTTCTATGACTTAATGCATTAGTATCCATCTAACGGATCATTACAAAATGAAGAGCTTGTGACTTTCAACTCCGGATTACGCTGTCGAGCATAAGGCAAATATTCTCATATGTCATGAAGACAGATGGAGACCATGTCTGGCCAGTATGTTTAGTCGTGTGACTGAAAACGTATCGGACTGGCCGAGAATGTTAAGACTGTGCTGGGCAGTGTCTTACAAGGACCCCAGTCAAGTTTATCTGTGTGCCAGAAATTATTGTTGTTGTTAACGGAGAAGACAACTGGTGGATTAACTCTTAACGAATGAACTATCCCGTCCTCTTTAGCGGAGCTGCAGTCTATGACGTTTAACTGCTGCAGATCACTCAATTTAATTTCATCTCTGCTTGCACGCTGTTTTGTAGACTACTAGCAGTCGTTGCAACACGGAGCAGCAGTCTGGAACCGTGAAAGTGACGTATAATGAAAATAATGTTACTCAAAAAATTCAGTAAAATAACGTAACGGATTTTACGGAGATTGGTCATACCGAATCACTTAGTTGCGCCTGCGGAGATCAGAATGCGACCGTAACGTTTTGTGTTTAGGGGCTTACGCCTGGACGTATGAACGTACGTGTGTGGATATGTGTGTGTTCTCGCTTCCTGTGAGAGGCAGCTCCGCTTGCTCGCAGATTTCGCCCGCCCGATGCACGTCAGGTCGTTAATTACGGCCCAGTATTTCGCGCAATAATTCATGCGCATTATTCTCCCTGAAATTCATTACGCAGGCGAAATTAATTTTTCATGGGCGTCAGATGTGTGGCGCGCGTCATCGTGGTGGGCCGCTTGCTTCCTCTCGCAAAAGAGAACCAATCCTCCAACCCTCCGACGCTCGATCTGTCTATCTCTCAGCTCCTGTTACCACGTCCTGCACCCTCCGTTCATCTTCGCAACATGAGACACACACGGCCAAACGCTGAATAAAAATTTCGTGTTGCCGCTGCGTCATTTGTGACCAGGCGCAAAAGAAAAAGTTACTGTTAAGCCAAAATTTGATAAAATACTCTAATTTTGATTAATGATGTTGCTCACCGACCCCAGATTTGACATCCACTGACAAAAAAAGTGAAGCACGCAGAGGAGAAGGTCGGATGTCAAAGTAACACCGTAGACGCATACAGTAACGGTGGGTATATAAATCATCAGAGTTTTTAAGACTTATGTAATTGATCGATTATGTAATAACTGTAATGATTAACCTAATGGACCTGAGATGAATACGGAAATTCTCAATTATGTAAATTTCTATAATTTTGTATTTTCTTTTTTTGTAAATGCCATTTTAAAATCTATGTCTTCCTGTATACAACGAGGTGACAAAAGTCATAAGATACCTCCTAATAATGTGTCGGGCCTCCATTTTCCCTCGATAGTGCAGCAAATGGACGTGGCATGGACTCAAAATGATTCAGATGGCTCCGAGCACTATGGGACTTAACTGCTGATGTCATCAGTCCCCTAGAAACTTAGAACTACTGAAACCTAACTAAACTGAGGACATCACACACATCCATGCCCGAGGCAGGATTCGAACCTGCGACCGTAGCGGTCGCGCGGTTCCAGACTGTAGCACCTAGAACCGCTCGGCCACTCTGCCGGCGCATGGACTCAGCAAGTCGTTGGAAATTCCCTGATAGCCGTCCACAATTGCGAAAGTGTTGCCCATGCACACGATTATGTTCCATAAATGTTCGACGGGATTCATGGCGGGCGAGCTGTGTGGCCAAATCATTCGCTCGAATCGCCCGAGATGTTCTTCAAACCAGTCGCGAACAATTGTTACCCGGGGACATGGTGAATTGTCATCCATACAAATTCGACCGTTGTTTAGAAACAAAGTCGATGAATGGCTATATGGCTTCGTGGGGTCTTCACCACACTTCAACCCTACCATCAGATATTAGAAACTGAAATCGGGACTCATGTGACCAGGCGACGTTCTCCAGTCGTCTAAGAGTCCAACCGCTATGGTCACGAGTCCAGGAGAGACGCTGCGGCCGATGTCGTGCTGTCAGAAAAGGTGCTCTTGTAAACCATCTGCAGCCCATTAACGCGAAATTTCGCCGCACTGTTCTAACGGAAGCCTTCGTCGTTGATTGCTCTGGTTATTTGGTTATTTCACGCAGTGTTACTTGTCTGTTAGCACCGGCAACAGTACGCAAACGCTGATGCTCTCAGTCGTTAAGTGAAGATGGTTCAAATGGCTCTGAGCACTATGGGACTTAACTTCTGAGGTCATCAGTCCCCTAGAACTTAGAACTATTTAAACCTAACTAACCTAAGGACAGCAAACACATCCATACCCGAGGCAGGATTCGAACCTGCGACCGTAGCGGTCGCGCGGATCCACACTGTAGCGCCTAGAACCGCTCGGCCACTCCGGCCGGCGTTAAGTGAAGACCTTCGGCCATTGTGTTGTCGGCGGTGAGAGGTAATGCCTGAAATTTGTTATTGTTGGCACGCTTTTAACATGGTGAATATCGGAATACTGAATTCCCTAACGATTTCCGAAATGGAATGCCTTATGCGTCCAGCTCCAATTACCGTTCCGCGTTCAAAGTCTGCTAATTCCCATCATTAGGCCATAATCAGGCCGGAAACCTTTTCACGTGGATCACTAGAGCACAAGTGAGAGCTTCTCCAGTACACTGCCCTTTTATACCTCGTGAATTCGATACTACCGCTGTCTCTATATGTGCATATCCCTGTCCCACAACTTTAGCCACCTCAGACAATGTACTGTAACGTTACGGGTGTTCAGGAGAGCTAATTGACGGCCCAGTATTGGCAAGAGATAAATTCGTTGTGCTGCTGAGCACCGGCGGACCAAAGTCTCACGGAGCGCCGCGTCATTTCCAGCTTCCAGCTAGGTGACAGGTACCAAGACTAGCAGGAGCACCGGATGGGTTAATACCAGTACGGTAAACTTGGGGGTCGTGTCGATCGCTTAAGGACGCCGACTACGCTGTCAGCAATGGCGGGCATTAAGACGAACTGAAAAATGGCTTCTTATATCTCTTTGAGAGTCTACAATAATTTACAGTCAGTTATTAATGCAAATCTGAATACATCGGCGATCCCTGCAAAATGAGGCGCATCCAGTAACACAACAATAATTTCATTTCCTTTAGATCTACAGAAATTAATTTTCACAGAGCATTATGAGCCTCTGCATTAACAACTTTTCATTGCTTCATGCCATTTGAACAAACGATACTTCAGATGATAGCATTACCATCATCTCTGAAAGCTACGTATCTGTATCTATTTCATTTCTGATTAATTACATCATTTACATCTTTTTATTATGCAGATGTTTGTCAGAACATCGTATCTGCCACAATTACACAGCAAACCAATACAGCATGAATACTACATACATCGTCAAATTTATGTTTTCATTAAGTGAACAGTTTACTGTTTTGCCAGCGACTTTATTTAGATGTTAATGCAAGTGCCACTAAAAAACTGTGCTAATTTAAAAGTGGTCAGTCGCGTTGTTAAATAAATCGTGATCAAGACTGTTTTTAATAGTAAATATTTATTTAATTACATAATTTTGATTGGTGGACTTACCTGACCGAAATTCTGGCGTATTTTATTCTGGCGAATTTCACCGACAAAAAGTATGTCACTGCACGTTCTTCACGAAAGGGTCTTGCAAAGTTAACGAAATCTTAAAATCATTGTTAATAACACTATTATTGCAAGACGAAACAGAGGTAGAGTATGTCAACGCATTGTTATTTCAAGCGGCGCAACAATAAGTTTAGTTATGTAGTCTTGTAGCGAGTAGCAGAGCCAATGTCGCGGTGTATTGGTCGCGGTAGGCCTCGAAACTCAATTGTTGGCAGTATAGGCACCACCTCAAATATTTGGCGGGCCGGATACCGGGGATGTCCGGCCAGCTAAAGCGGGCCTGTTTGCCGGCCCTCGAAGGCAGGTTTCGGCCCGCGGGCAATAGTTTGGAGACCCCTGACTTAAACAATACTTAAGGACAATCTGTTGTCATATATCGTGAGCACACTTGCGCTAGAACGCTGGTATATTTATTTGTGAAGCAACTATTATATATATATATATATATATATATATATATATATATATATATATATATGTTGTTGTTGTTGTGCTCTTCAGTCCTGAGACTGGTTTGATGCAGCTCTCCATGCTACTCTATCCTGTGCAAGCTTTTTCATCTCCCAGTACCTACTGCAACCTACATCCTTCTGAATCTGCTTAGTGTATTCATCTCTTGGTCTCCCTCTACGATTTTTACCCTCCACGCTGCCCTCCAATACTAAATTGGTGATCCCTTGATGCCTCAGAACATGTCCTACCATCCGATCCCTTCTTCTGGTCAAGTTGTGCCACAAACTTCTCTTCTCCCCAATCCTATTCAATACTTCCTCATTAGTTATGTGATCTACCCACCTAATCTTCAGCATTCTTCTGTAGCACCACATTTCGAAAGCTTCTATTCTCTTCTTGTCCAAACTATTTATCGTCCATGTTTCACTTTCATACATGGCTACACTCCACACAAATACTTTCAGAAATGACTTCCTGACACTTAAATCTATACTCAATGTTAACAAATTTCTCTTCTTCAGAAACGCTTTCCTTGCCATTGCCAGCCTACATTTTATATCCTCTCTACTTCGACCCTATCAGTTATTTTGCTCCCCAAATAGCAAAATTCCTTTACAACTTTAAGTGCCTCATTTCCTAATCTAAATCCCTCAGCATCACCCGACTTAATTAGACTACATTCCATTATCCTTGTTTTGCTTTTGTTGATGTTCATCTTATATCCTCCTTTCAAGACACTGTCCATTCCATTCAAATGCTCTTCCAAGTCCTTTGCTGCCTCTGACAGAATAACAATGTCATCGGCGAACCGCAAAGTTTTTATTTCTTCTCCATGAATTTTAATACCTACTCCGAATTTTTCTTTTGTTTCCTTTACTGCTTGCTCAATAAACAGATTGAACAACATCGGGGAGAGGCTACAACCCTGTCTTACTCCCTTCCCAACCACTGCTTCCCTTTCATGTCCCTCGACTCTTATAACTGCCATCTGGTTTCTGTACAAATTGTAAATAGCCTTTCGCTCCCTGTATTTTACCCCTGCCACCTTTAGAATTTGAAAGAGAGTATTCCAGTCAACATTGTCAAAAGCTTTCTCTAAGTCTACAAATGCTAGAAACGTAAGTTTGCCTTTCCTTAATTTTTCTTCTAAGATAAGTCGTAAGGTCAGTATTGCCTCACGTCTTCCAGTGTTTCTACGGAATCCAAACTGATCTTCCCCGAGGTTGCCTTCTACTAGTTTTTCCATTCGTCTGTAAAGAATTCGTGTTAGTATTTTGCAGCTGTGACTTATTAAGCTGATAGTTCGGTAATTTTCACATCTGTCAACACCTGCTTTCTTTGGGATTGGAATTATTATATTCTTCTTGAAGTCTGAGGGTATTTCGCCTGTTTCATACATTTTGCTCACCAGATGGTAGAGTTTTGCCAGGACTGACTCTCCCACGGCCGTCAGTAGTTCCAATGGAATATTGTCTACTCCGGGGGCCTTGTTTCGACTCAGGTCTTTCAGTGCTCTGTCAAACTCTTCACGCAGTATCATATCTCCCATTTCATGTTCATCTACATCCTCTTCCATTTCCATAATATTGTTCTCAAGTACATCGCCCTTGTATAGACCCTCTATATACTCCTTCCACCTTTCTGCTTTCCCTTGTTTGCTTAGAACTGGGTTTCCATCTGAGCTCTTGATATTCATACAAGTTGTTCTCTTATCTCCAAAGGTCTCTTTAATTTTCCTGTAGGCGGTATCTATCTTACCCCTAGTGAGATAGGCCTCTACATCCTTACATTTGTACTCTAGCCATCCCTGCTTAGCCATTTTGCACTTCCTGTCGATCTCATTTTTGAGACGTTTGTATTCCTTTTTGCCTGTTTCACTTACTGCATTTTTATATTTTCTCCTTTCATCAATTAAATTCAATATTTCTTCTGTTACCCAAGGATTTCTAGTAGCCCTCGTCTTTTTACCTACTTGATCCTCTGCTGCCTTCACTACTTCATCCCTCAAAGCTACCCATTCTTCTTCTACTGTATTCATTTCCCCCATTCCTGCCAATTGCTCCCTTATGCTCTCCCTGAATCTCTGTACAACCTCTGGGTCTTTTAGTTTATCCAGGTCCCATCTCCTTAAATTCCCACCTTTTTGCAGTTTCTTCAGTTTTAATCTACAGGTCATAACCAATAGATTGTGGTCAGAGTCCACATCTGCCCCTGGAAATGTCTTACAATTTAGAACCTGGTTCCTAGATCTCTGTCTTACCATTATATATTCTATCTGATACCTTTTAGTATCTCCAGGGTTCTTCCATGTATACAGCCTTCTTTCATGATTCTTAAACCAAGTGTTAGTTATGATTATGTTGTGCTCTGTGCAAAATTCTACCAGGCGGCTTCCTCTTTCATTTCTGTCCCCCAATCCATATTCACCTACTATGTTTCCTTCCCTCCCTTTTCCTACACTCGAATTCCAGTCACCCATGACTATTAAATTTTCGTCTCCCTTCACAATCTGAATAATTTCTTTTATTTCATCATACATTTCTTCAATTTCTTCGTCATCTGCAGAGCTAGTTGGCATATAAACTTGTACTACTGTAGTAGGTGTGGGCTTCGTATCTATCTTGGCCACAATAATGCGTTCACTATGCTGTTTGTAGTAGCTTACCCGCATTCCTATTTTCCTATTCATTATTAAACCTACTCCTGCATTACCCCTATTTGATTTTGTGTTTATAACCCTGTAGTCACCTGACCAGAAGTCTTGTTCCTCCTGCCACCGAACTTCACTAATTCCCACTATATCTAACTTCAACCTATCCATTTCCCTTTTTAAATTTTCTAACCTACCTGCCCGATTAAGGGATCTGACATTCCACGCTCCGATCCGTAGAACGCCAGTTTTCTTTCTCCTGATAACGACATCCTCTTGAGTAGTCCCCGCCCGGAGATCCGAATGGGGGACTATTTTACCTCCGGAATATTTTACCCAAGAGGACGCCATCATCATGTAAACATACAGTAAAGCTGCATGCCCTCGGGAAAAATTACGGCTGTAGTTTCCCCTTGCTTTCAGCCGTTCGCAGTACCAGCACAGCAAGGCCGTTTTGGTTAATGTTACAAGGCCAGATCAGTCAGTCATCCAGACTGTTGCCCTTGCAACTACTGAAAAGGCTGCTGCCCCTCTTCAGGAACCACACGTTTGTCTGGCCTCTCAACAGATACCCCTCCGTTGTGGTTGCACCTACGGTACGGCTATCTGTATCGCTGAGGCACGCAAGCCTCCCCACCAACGGCAAGGTCCATGGTTCATGAGGGGGGGATATATATATATATATATATCTGTATCGCTGAGGCACGCAAGCCTCCCCACCAACGGCAAGGTCCATGGTTCATGAGGGGGATATATATATATATATATATATATATATATATATATATATATATATATATATATATATATATATATATATATTGTTAATGATCTGATGTAACCCAATGTTTAAGACATTTCTTTACTTAAATATAATAGTTTAGTCCGGGAAGTGGTTAACTGGAATCAAATGATGTCTGTAGAGCTTAAGGACGATGTATTTTTGATGGGGATGGGCTTAGAAATGGAAACGTGGATAGTAGTGGAACACTAGGAGAGTGAGCTGGAGATTGGGACTTCGAGTGAAGAGCTCAAAGGAGCGATTCTGGACACATGGTGTCACGTCCTTGAAGGAGGCAGACCTGCCTGCAGTAACGTGCGTGGTTCGGTCATACAAGCGACGGATTATGGGCAGCGATAGGCCGCTGCCGTACTTTCATGTCTCTAGGGACTTCATTTTTCGAGAGATATGAATGTGCTCCAGAGTAGCACTATAACGAACTCCGCTTGTATTACTGAACTGAGAACAGACGGAGTATGAGTTGCATCGCGTGTGTTAGTGAATCATCATGTTGAACTCTGAACTGATTGGAGCTGGTGAATATCTCGTGCATTGTGATCACGAAATGGACTTGGTTTTGATCACTATTTAGTTTGAAGATTTTGCTACTATTCTCGTAACGCTCTCAACGTAACTTTACTTCATTTGATGAGGGTACTTTATGTCTGTATTTTAACTGAATGTCCCAGAACCACTTGCTGTTTATTTGATAAGTCGCATCTTGAACAAAACATTATTCAACATAATTCTCTACATCAATTACAGACGTTAGAATAGAAACATTTTTTAAAAATATTCATTTATCTTTTAATTTATATTATGTGTATTTTATGAAACCGCAATTCTAACCAATGCATAGATTATTTGACTGTACGGTCACAGGTACGGGTTATTATTTGAAGCGAATTAGCTGTGGGGCAAGAAAGCAGACTTGAGCAGCTCGAGCCTGTTACTACATTGAGCTATCCTTTTTAAACAGAGCCGAACATAGCCCAAGTACCGGTATATAAAGTACGAGTAACCACAGGTAAAGAAGCAATTCGTTCACTCGTATGGACTGCTATTTAGAAGAGCAACTACACCATCACCCTAATTGTTATGTACGCCGCAAATCCAACTGTTAATTCATGTACGTGGTTCATGCATAGAGGCTATGGTTCTATAAGTGGTAGGAAAAGAAAGCGGTAAATCTCTCCATGCATGAAACGTTAACGTGCGAAAGTAAAAGCTGCAGAAGCGTGAAGTTAGCACGCAAAGTGATTTTATCAGTACCAGACTGTCTTTAGCCTTTGCAGCGTGAACATCACATTTTCATTGAGGCTTAAGTTATTCTAAAAGTCTATTAAAATGTCCGGAATGGAAATAGCTATTAGCAGCAACAATTAGGCATTTATTGGTATGCTCTAAATTTATAATTACGCAGCCAAGAAGAAACGTATGAGTCGCATTATATGAAGAGCCATGACTGCGTCATGCTGCTTTACACAATCGAGAAAAAGATCATCTCCACGTACACCTTCATGCAAAGTAATAGTTTAGTTTTTCTCCTTTCACGCATGAACCATTGTTTGCTGAAGTTTCTGCAATGTAATTGTTAAATTTGATAAGGATAGAAGCTGAAGCAATGAACTAACATTTGTGCCAACGCTGGGACTCGAATGTGTTGATTGGTAAGATAGTTACTACGCAGAACGTTTTAAGGGTCCCTAGATGTGCTATAAGCATTGTATCAGTAAATTATCTGTGGAAGTTTATTGGAAGTTTATGTATTTACTCTTAAGGTTTATTTGTACTGGTACTTAAAAAAGCTTGAACGAAAGTAATATTGCCACCCGGAATGATCGAGCGGTTAGAGGTGCCATGTCACTGACTGCGCGGCCCCTCCCGCCGGAGGTTCGAGTCCTCCCTTGCGCATGGGTGTGTGTGTTGCCCTTAGCGTAAGTTAGTTTAAGTTGATTTAAGTAGTGTGTAAGTCTAGGGACCGATGACCTGTTGGGTTTGGTCTCTTAAGAACTCACATACATTCGAAAGTAATAACAGATTCAGCGCCCCCATGTCCAAACGTTAAACTGTGAAATGCAAGAGATAGCAATATGCATATCTAAAACTTGTGTGCTCTGTAGTTAATCGACGAGCACTAATTATCTTCAGTAAAGATTCAGGGTCCCCATATGCTGCAGTATGCGCTTGCCCCAGTTAAGTGGAATGCTGCAAAAAAATATTATCACTCTGTAACGTCGCGAGTGAATACGCAGTAGCATTTATTGCACTACTTTGCAGTACGGCTCGTAGCCTTGGAGCCGTTGGCGGTGATAGAGACAACCGCTTGTAGCTTAGCGTGACTCATTCACACCTGTCGCTAGCATAGTCGTGGAAAGCGGTACCTGTGTCAGTTCGAGAGACAGAATATTCAAGCCCCTAAGAATCTAAATAAACTGTGTTAAATATTATTCAATTTTGTTAAAAGTCAATATACAGCCCTTTGTTATTAAAAGGAAGCTATATAGCTGAGATGCTTTCAGGTCTAGAGACAATTACCTGAAACACCAAAAACCCAAACAGTTAGGATTCATAGCAGTTTGTCTTTTAGTATCCTTTGGAATTATTACTGAAGTTCACTCAATGGCAGAACAATTTATTTAGATTTTTTATAATTACAAACGTTCACTATTTTTCATTTTCGTAACATAGAATTCGGAAAGGATTAGTATTTTATTAAATAACTGTTTGTTTTGTTGTGTGAATAAATGAGAGTGAGTGAGAGTGTATACGTGAGACATACGTAAAGATCGAATATTATCTGATGTTAAACATTAAATAACTATGTCATGGGAAAGTGTGAAGCAAGCAGTAGCAATGAAAGCGGTAATTTCCCTACCTTGCTGATGACGTATGTCCAAGGGTACTTGCTTTTGCGTGCGGTGCTAGGCGCTACAGTCTGGAGCCGAGCGACCGCTACGGTCGCAGGTTCTAATCCTGCCTCGGGCATGGATGTGTGTGATGTCCTTGGGTTAGTTAGATTTAATTAGTTCTAAGTTCTAAGCGACTGATGACCTCAGAAGTTAAGTCGCATAGTGCTCAGAGCGATTTTGAACTTGCTTTTGTAAGAAGGCAGCCAGAATAGCCATTTGCAGAGTAATGATTTTCTATAGTCATTTCAAGATTAGTTTTCTTTTCGTTTGGTTTTCTTAAACATTTTATTAAGATTTGATTGACGAAGTGACGTGAATGCATCTGTGCATAATGATTGGCGTAGGACAGTTTTAGCGTGAAAATGATCCCGAAGGACTGTTTTGATAGGCTGGTCAATTTGAAAAACCAATCAGAGTTAAGCATTTCCCGCTCATTGCAAGTAGTTAAAGGCTCTGAAAGGAACAGCAGTGAGTGAGTCGATGGCTAGCTATCGGACGTGCAGGTCATGTTGGTCGTGTCCGTCTACATTATGAGTAAAATGAAGAAGTTACTGGTTTCTCGAGTCTGGATTGTATTGACGTGGAAGCAGTTACATTTACGGACAGATTGTGGAAACCTGAGCTTTGTGAAGTGATCTGTTGGATAGATGAATGCCTGTGAACTTTCGGCCTTTGTCGAATTCCGCGTGCCATGTTTCAAACCCATCTATGGAATATTTGGCGAGTAATTTCTGTTAATAGAAATCCACCGAAAAGGACCGAATGTGGAACTTGTATATTGTAGCAGAATAATGACTGTAGATCGCGTAATAATTCGGGTCAGACTTAAGTACATCTCCGGCTGCCTTGCGTGTGTACTGAGTTGCTTGAACTGTGAGCTGAGGACAGTGATATTATTCGTTAGTTAAATACCAGCTGATGGCAAGTGTTTGTTTTGAACCTAAAAGAAAATAAAAGAAGCAGTCGCCCTTCACCCGAAATTTGTTATAAGGTATTACAGGATAGTTTGGTACCAGAGTTTACGCGGACTTTGCAAACCTAATTATTGATGGTGTTTTTCTTCAACGCTGCTTTTAACATCGTCTGAACGATATCTAAGTATGCAGAGAAACGAGCTGGCGATTAGACGCCGTACTGAGGTAGGTGGAACTTTGGTAGTTCACCGTACGACGAGAGACAGTGATCAAACAAGTACGCCACCTTTCTAACACGCCCCACCGCAACTCCTTGACGAAAAGGTTAGTTACGTTGGTCTTACGTAGTTTGTTACATTAATATTAACAGATACTAAGCGAAATTAAAACTGTCTCTATTGAAAGAGTGTGATAGTACGTTCATATGTGATTAGAACAGTTTTCTTATTGAAGTGTGGTGGAATTTAGCAGCTGTTATACACCAGAATAACATTACTATAGATTTTGTCAATATTACTTTTGTCCATACTGGGCTGGTGACTGTAATTACTTTTCACATACCTATAATTTTCGCTAGAGACTGTTCTACATATTTCAGCTCTAATTACTCTTCATCCTTTCAATATTCAGATTACGCAGGGTACGTACAGAAGCCCGATCAACTTCCCATTAGTCACACGAACAGGATCATCAAAATCCTCTCGAAGGGGGGAGTATCTTAGGATGGACTTGCTAAAATTAAAGCACTAGTATTCCCCCTATTGTATTATACACTGAAGGGCAAAATAAACTGGTACACCTACCTGATATCGTGCAGGGCCTCCGCGAGTACGCAGAAGTGCCGCAACACGACGTGGCATGGACTCCACTAACGTCTGAAGTAGTGCTGGACGGAACTCACACCACGGATCCTGCTGGGCTGTCCATAAATCCGTAAGAGTACGGAGGGGATCTCTTCTGAACAGCACGTTTTAAGGCATTCCAGATAAGCTCAATAATGTTCATATCTGGGGCGTTTGGTGGGCAGCGGAAGTGTTTACACTCAGAAGATTATCCCTGGAGCCACTCTGTGGAAATTCTGGTCCTGTAGGGGGGGGGGGGGGCGCATTGTCCTGCTGCAATTGCCCAAGGCGTCTAAATGCACAATGGACATGAATGGATGCACGTGATCAGACTTGATGCTTACGTACGTGTCACCTGTCACAGTCGTATCTAGACGTATCATGGTTCCCATATCACTCCAACTGCGCACGCCCCACACCATTACAGTGCCTCCACCAGCTTCAACAGTCCCCTGCTGACATGCAGAGTCCATGTATTCATGAGGCTGTCTCCATACTTGTACACGTCCATGCGCTCGATACAATTTGAAATCAGACTCGTCCGATCAGACATGTTTCCAGTCATCAGCAGCCCAATGTCGGTGTTGACGGCCCAAGGCAAGGCGTAAAGGTTTGTGTCGTGCAGTCATCAAGGGCACACGAGTGGGCCTTCGGTTCCGAAAGCCCATCTCGATGATGTTTCGTTGAATGCTTCGCACGCTGACACTTTTTGATGGCCCAGCATTGTAATCTGCGGCAATGGTGGGAAGGTCTGCACTTATGTCACATTGAACTACACTCCTGGAAATTGAAATAAGAACACCGTGAATTCATTGTCCCAGGAAGGGGAAACTTTATTGACACATTCCTGGGGTCAGATACATCACATGATCACACTGACAGAACCACTGGCACATAGACACAGGCAACAGAGCATGCACAATGTCGGCACTAGTACAGTGTATATCCACCTTTCGCAGCAATGCAGGCTGCTATTCTCCCATGGAGACGATCGTAGAGATGCTGGATGTAGTCCTGTGGAACGGCTTGCCATGCCATTTCCACCTGGCGCCTCAGTTGGACCAGCGTTCGTGCTGGACGTGCAGACCGCGTGAGACGACGCTTCATCCAGTCCCAAACATGCTCAATGGGGGACAGATCCGGAGATCTTGCTGGCCAGGGTAGTTGACTTACACCTTCTAGAGCACGTTGGGTGGCACGGGATACATGCGGACGTGCATTGTCCTGTTGGAACAGCAAGTTCCCTTGCCGGTCTAGGAATGGTAGAACGACGGGTTCGATGATGGTTTGGATGTACCGTGCACTAATCACTGTCCCCTCGACGATCACCAGTGGTGTACGGCCAGTGTAGGAGATCGCTCCCCACACCATGATGCCGGGTGTTGGCCCTGTGTGCCTCGGTCGTATGCAGTCCTGATTGTGGCGCTCACCTGCACGGCGCCAAACACGCATACGACCATCATTGGCACCAAGGCAGAAGCGACTCTCATCGCTGAAGACGACACGTCTCCATTCGTCCCTCCATTCACGCCTGTCGCGACACCACTGGAGGCGGGCTGCACGATGTTGGGGCGTGAGCGGAAGACGGCCTAACGGTGTGCGGGACCGTAGCCCAGCTTCATGGAGACAGTTGCGAATGGTCCTCGCCGATACCCCAGGAGCAACAGTGTCCCTAATTTGCTGGGAAGTGGCGGTGCGGTCCCCTACGGCACTGCGTAGGATCCTACGGTCTTGGCGTGCATCCGTGCGTCGCTGCGGTCCGGTCCCAGGTCGACGGGCACGTGCACCTTCCGCCGACCACTGGCGACAACATCGATGTACTGTGGAGACCTCACGCCCCACGTGTTGAGCAATTCGGCGGTACGTCCACCCGGCCTCCCGCATGTCCACTATACGCCCTCGTTCAAAGTCCGTCAGCTGCACATACGGTTCACGTCCACGCTGTCGCGGCATGCTACCAGTGTTAAAGACTGCGATGGAGCTCCGTATGCCACGGCAAACTGGCTGACACTGACGGCGGCGGTGCACAAATGCTGCGCAGCTAGCGCCATTCGACGGCCAACACCGCGGTTCCTGGTGTGTCCGCTGTGCCGTGCGTGTGATCATTGCTTGTACAGCCCTCTCGCAGTGTCCGGAGCAAGTATGGTGGGTCTGACACACCGGTGTCAATGTGTTCTTTTTTCCATTTCCAGGAGTGTATTATCTTCAGTCGCATTTGGTCCCGTTCTTGCAGGATCTTTTTCCGGTCACAGTGATGTTGGAGATGTGATGTTTTACCGGATTTCTGATATTTACGGTACACTCGTGATATGGTCGTACGCGAAAATCCCCACTTCATTGCTATCTGGGAGATGGCGTGTCCCATCGCTCTTGCGCCTATTATAACACCACGTTCAGACTCACTTAGATCTTGATAACCGTCATTGTAGCAGCAGTAACCGATCTAACAACTGCGACAGACACTTGTTGTGCTATATAGGTGTGGCCGACCACAGCGCCGTATTCTGCCTGTTTACATATCTCTGTTTTTGAATACGCTTGCCTATACCAGTTTCTTTGCCGCTTCAGTGTAAATTTTAATTATCTGTGACAGATACAGCCACCACCAGAGTTCATTAGTGTTGTTCGTGTTCGGTATTGTTTTGAGGCCTCGAACGCTATTTAAATGGCGTGAACAATATCAGACGCAGAGCGACCACTCCGAATGACACGGAGACGCTGCGTACTCGCTTGAGGCAGCGTTATCATCACCTGCCGGAGATTGAAAGAGTGGGGCACTCGGGTGTGACACTGGCCTGGCTGACTACAGATGAAAGTGGGCGCAGGTATACTCCCTGTCAAGGTTCCGATCTACCACGTGTGACCACCACAAAGTAAGATCGCTGTACTGTGCACCAAGCACACCGTAGCCCTTTCAGTTTTATACCTGCTGTTTGAGGATAGGTAATGGATTGACCAATGCTCATTAGATGACAAACGAGTAGAAATTGGAGGAAGAAGAGTAGGGTGCTTGAGATTTGCTGATGACATGGTCCTTCTAGCCACAGGGGAAAAAGAATTACAGGATTTGGTGGACACCATTGCAACTAACGGAAAAAAATATGGAATGAAAATTAACACAAATAAAACAAAAGTATTGGCAATATGAGGAAATAAGGAAATAAAAATTGTGGTGAATGGAGAAACACTAGAACAGGTGCAAAATTTTAAGTATCTTGGAAGCAGGATAGACACCGACTGGAAGTGCACCACAGAAATTAAAACAAGGATAGCAATGGCAAAAGAGGCGTTTTATAAGAAAAAGAGAATCTTCTGCAGCGGTATGGACAGAGAACTCAGAAAGAGACTCATAAAATGTCTTGTATGGAATGTTCTTCTATATGGCGCTGAAACATGGACTATGAGGAAAAAAGACAGAGAAAGGCTGGAGGCTTTTGAGATCTGGACATGGTGGAAGATGGAAAGAATAAGTTGGATGGACAGAGTAAAAAATGAAGAGGTACTGAGAAGAGTGGGAGAGAAAAGGCAGTTACTAGATGTAATAAAGAGAAGAAAAAGAAATTGGATTGGGCATATATTAATAAAGAATGACGGACTGATAAAAACAGTTTTAGAAGGTTATGTAGAAGGGAAAAGGAAGCGAGGAAGGAAGAGATTCCAGATACTGGATGACATGGTGGACGGTACAACATACAGCAGCCTTAAGAAGGAAGCAACGGATCGCAGAAAATGGAGAGGCAAAGGACCTGCTAATATAGCAGATAACTGATGATGAATGGATTCCCTGCCACATTATATGCCATCCCACACCGTTGGAAGCCGGCCGAAGTGGCCGTGCGGTTAAAGGCGCTGCAGTCTGGAACCGCAAGACCGCTACGGTCGCAGGTTCGATTCCTGCCTCGGGCATGGATGTTTGTGATGTCCTTAGGTTAGTTAGGTTTAAGTAGTTCTAAGTTCTAGGGGACTGATGACCTCAGCAGTTGAGTCCCATAGTGCTCAGAGCCATTTGAACCACACCGTTGGTAACACACTAAAGTTCAGACCTGTTTCCTCCTTTCTTCTAGATAGTGTCAGAATAGTTAAAGGATGTTTCCTCCTCCCACCCCATAACGTATTCAGTTGCACACTGCATACCAAAAACTCCGTCCTGAAATACTCTACACATTTAATCTATTTCCTTAAGTTAGGTATCACACCATCTCAGTTATCAATGAATTACTATCTTGATTTGGTTCACAGTCGTACCGAATGTTACGTGGCATCAAGTTTTCAGCTTTGATTGTGTTATTCTATTTATCCACAATTGTAATTTCAACCATTCTGGAGTGTTAATGAAATGCTCCAACAAATGCTAGAAGTAAAGAGGCCAAACACAGAAAACAGTTCAACTACCGCAACACAACGGCTCGAAGGCCTATATTACAATTGTGAATCAATAAAGTAATGCTTGATGATCTACAGGGAGGGCGAGATATCTCCGTACCCTTGTAACCCCTGTTTAGCGTCAAGTATTACATAGGTTGGTAGCTATATTACTTCTTATCAATTGCTGGAATTCATGTTTTCGCAGTCAAGTTTTAATTTGTAGTCATGGCAGATGTGAGCGGTCGTAGTGATGTTATTGAGGAGCGCTTATTACAATTGTGTGGGTGCACGAACGACAACACATAGGTCAGACAATAAGACAGATTATGGGAGCATCCAGGAAAGATTTCAGAGGGCTCCACCGTGAAGAGTTTCACTTCTGGATTGGGAAAGACGTGCTTTTGCTTTGGTGGTGTTAATGACAGGTCGCGGAGTGGAAGGAACAAGGGTCGAGAAGGAACATATACCGAAGTCTCTGCTCCGATTGAACTTTCTCCTATGAAGTCAACACTCAAACTTGCTTCGCAGCTCGGTACATCATATACAAAAACTCGAGATTACGTGAAGTAAGGCCTTCAGGTCAGGCCTTTTCGACCGACGTTCGTAAACGAATCACCGCATCCTGACCGGAATGACCGCATTTTAGCATGCTGTGCTTTGTAAAACTAAGTTCTCAAATGCAGTGAACCGTGTCGTGGTTGTATATTCAAATGAATTTACCATTTATCGCAGTTCACGTGCTACAAATATTGTCTTTTGGGCCAAAAAAATCATAATTATGCTGTCGAATTAGAAGGGAACGCGACTCACGAAATGATATGCGCAGTGATGACATCACAACATTTCCTTGGACCGTATTTCTTTGAACGGACTGTAAATTGCGCAGATTATTTGCACATATTACAAACATCGTTAATACCTCAACTTGAGGAAAAGGGGCCTCACAGAACGGATATGGTTGTAGCATGTCGGAGAGCCTTCTTACTACTCTCTTGCAGTGCGCGAGTTCCTAAATGAACACTTTCCAGAACGGTGGCTATATCGTACTTCAGTAGCAATACTAGCTCCGTTGAAATTGAAGAAGTCCTCAGCTCACCAAATCCGACAACTCGCTGTGGGGAGTCATTAAGGCGCACGTGTCTGCACACCGTTATGCTACAGACGAAGAAGTGTGCAATGCTGTTGCGGATGCATTTCGCACCATAACAATGGACATGCTGAAAAACATGTCAGGAGGAGCATAGAGGCGTATGGAAACGAGTTAACAGCATGATGGAGAACTTACCTTTTGTGTCGTCGTTGACACTGTAGAGTCTTATATCTTGGCAAGCAAGGAGAGGATATTGTTTGGTACCCTCTTTCTATAACACAATTGCGGTCATGTATTAACAGGGTTCTTCATTAACCAGAATAGAAAGCTACTTATCTTTAAGCAAGTCGTTGTGGTACAAGCTCTTCTGTAATAATCCATGTTAGCCTCACTGGTGGTGAGGGACAAGTCCCACTATATACTCTACTCTAGTGGCAAGGAACTGAGTGGGCTGGCTATCTGTGACTGACTGGGGCCTCTGGTCCGCGGCGGCGATCTAAATACTGGCGGTCGAGAGGGCGTTGGCGGCGCGTTGCTTGAGAGTCTGTCTCTGGCCTCTCTCCTGATTGGCGCTCTCGATTCAGCGCCTATTATCGATCCTCGTGCAACCTGTTTGCCGACTGGTGTGCTTGTGACAGCTTACACTAGCATGATACCGATATAATGGACACTTAACATGTAAGTAAGTACTTGTGCTGAAACAAATCAGATCAGTTAGCATTGGATACTAGGGTATACGGGGACTTCTCGCACACCCTGAATTGCCACCTTTTTTTTTGGTGATGGTACACAGTTTTTGTTAGATCGCCAGAAAGCATGAATAGTACTTTTCATATCCTCTCCAGAGTATAACAGTAGAATTTATATTTACACCTTTATTTTATAACTTGCATAGGACCAAAACTCATTAGGTATTTTTGACTACGTGGCAGTTAAACTTTGCTTCTCAGTTATGTGCTCCTTGTTGAACCACTGCGGGACCTTCTCATCCCTCCCTTCCTACCACTGCACAAACATGTCAACCACGTCGCATGAAAGACACCTAAGTGTGGTGCAGAACCACCACATCCTCCTCCTCCGAGTCGTATGACCAGTATCACATTACCGTATTTCTTTTACAAAGAAATATGATCAAATTTCTTTGACAAAGATCTTTGACGTGGCGCTTAAAAGGGGTATTACACTGTCGTAATATTTTTCGTCATATTTCAAGATGGTGAACAAGAACTTGTTACTATTAGCTGCAGTTGCTAGTACCAAGGTTACATTGTGTGTGTATTTAGAAGAAAAGTGGCGGAAAAAAAAGGAAACATACTTGGATGAAGCCATAAGTATTATGTTGAGATAGTAAAAGCATTCAGCGAAATTTTTTACGAGAGCTGCAAGTGGAGGACGTCAAGTCATATATATAAATTGCTTACGAATGGATGAGAGTGTATTTAAGTATTTGCTCAGAAAAGTGGTTTCTCATATTACAAAACAGAATACTCTCTTGAGAAATGCTATACGTGTAGAAGACAGGCAAACTGTGACACTGAGATTTCTTGATATATAAGGGAGCTACTCTAGTTTACAACACAGCACTTGAATATCACATTTGCACATTAACCAAAATAATTCCAGAAACGTGGGAAGGCATTTATAAAACATTGAAGAGGGAATATGTAAAGGTAAATAAGTGTTTCGTACAATATATGGACAGTAAGAACTATTTTCATTTTTGAATAATTTAATTAATGGAATTAGTGCTCCAACAACTACAAAATTAACAAAAAGTACGAAACAGATGAAGCGCTCTGTAGCTTGTGGCATCCAGAGTTAAAAAAATAGACAAAGTAGAATGGAAAGCTAAGAAAGGATTTCTTATTTTAGAGTGTGACCACACTGTCTATTCCGGCTTGCTGAAAAGCTCCCTGGATGTAGAAGTGGATGGTGTAATATTATTGGTATTTCCGTCCTATGAAAACTTTGAGTACCCTTGGAAAGGCATTCAACTATCTGTATATTAAATGATCAACTTATGAGACATCTTCTTTGAAAGACATTTATTTTATATAATTAACATGAAAGACATTTATTTTATATAATTAGCATTACTGTAAAGATGCGCATCTAGCGCGGACGCTAATACATCGATTGCGCAGTCAAAGAAACATTTTAACAGAAGCTGAACGACGTTCCGCTTCGATCTAAATAAAAGAGGGCAGTAAAAAAAAAAACTTTGGTAGATCTTCAGATTTTTTTTAATGTACTTCTGCTTGTGGTGTGAAAGCGTGAAGAAGGTCGACTTTAAGCTAAAAAAGTGAGCGGTCTTGCCAGCGTGCAGACAACATTATTAATTAATAACATTCAAGTACTTTATGTTCGAAACTGTAACTCGGCAAGCTATTGTTATCGGAGGTGTTGAACAGTGCAAGAATTGTCTTTAACGAAGGAGAAAAGTGACTGTAATTTGTGACAAAAACGCGAACATAGGAGCTAGTAAAGGACAGGCTGAAATGTGATAGCACCATAGAGTTAGATAATTACTTATGTAAGTTATGCTGTCTATAAAGTAGCTCTAATTGCTTGTGAGAATTATTAGAATATATTTAGTGTTTATCAGATTTCTTATTCTATTCTTTTCCTTTATACTTTTTTTAACCTCCGTGCCATATTATTTTTAGAAATGTCAAACAGCCTTTACTACAGCAGAAAATACTGCGGCATCCTGGTCGTGGACAGAGGGCCGCTCCTTGTCTTCTATACAATTCATAGCTGCCCCATTTATGAATCATTTCATTTGCAAATGCATTTTTTTTTACTGTTCATTGTTAAAGGTCCCTTAGGTAATTATAAAATTCATACTGATTACGTAAAGAAATCCGGGTTGTTCTTTTCCAAATAATAGAAGTCTTTGCGTAATCAGAAACTAGCCTCCTCCTGACAACGATCAGGAGCCGACCAGAAGACGGACGTCTTCGACCGCTTTCGTGTCTCCTGTGGCAAAGCTGTGCCAAACTGGGAACACGACATTCTAGTATGAAATACAGATTTAAATTGATAGAATTGAAATATATTTAACATAATAATAATAATAATTTTTTTTTATCATACTAGAATGGCTGTAGCGGTGATTGTGGACATGAAATCGCCTGCAGCATATTCCACCTGCCCATCAACGCACAATTAATAACATACAATGTGCTCCTTGCTCACCCCGCACCCTAGCTGGAGCAAGTTTACCAAAAAGAAAAAAGAAAAAAAAGAATGTCGAAGGAAGACTCCAACTTGGAAGCCATGTTTACGAACACACTGCAGATACGTTTAATAGCTGTACCGACGCCAGCGCTCGAAGCTGTTACATTTCACACTGCAGTGAACAGAAGACGAACGACTTTCATGGTCAAATCTACGGCGAGGCTCTAGATTTGATCATATTTATTCGACGACAGCCGAGATTTAACAAAGTTCCGTATTACACCATCAAATTTCTTTTACATAAATATTTGGCGTATCAGCTTTCACAAAGAAATATGATAGTGTAAGACTGGTCTATGTTTACTCTTGGCTGTTCTCATGGTTTTTAAAGACCAAGTGGGCCTTTTAGTTGGCTGCTAGATGTGTAGGCAACCTAGTCCCCCAATTTAAACACCACATTCGAGACGCTACGCAGCTACACCCCAAACGATAGCACTACTCTAAGTTGATTATAAAGAAATTATTAATAAATCAAATTATGGTAATAATAATAATAACAACAATAACAGTTAAATCACAACGAGGAAACTATCATGGAAATTGCGAAAACAATAACTTAGAGTAATTTCCGGTCGCGAGCCTAATTTGGAATAAGTTTATGAAACTAGCAGTCACAAGTTCCGTTCAACATAAGCACGTTAATTGGAACATACGGTAAATTCCGTATAAACCAGTAAAAAGTTAGCTTTAAACTACGTAGTAATTAAAACACTGTCACTTGAGATAAATAAAGAAACATGCTTGGTGTTTCAGTTGATGTAAACAATATCACCGATTGGAATGAAAAATTGCTGGTGGACAGTAAAGATGCACTATAATTTGCCATTTCGCACTCGTAACAGTCCATGACATAGTCTAGTACATCAAACTAGTCCTTTCCCTAAATCATAGGTGACACTTGCTGCAGTGCACACCATGACAGCAACGCTAAATCTTTTTACAACTCCATATACTGACAACAAGCGGACAATTTTCAAAGCAATAAGACAGCTACTGTACTGCATGTAATAATCATAACTCCAATTAATTTCTAAAGATCTCCTAATGTTGTATTTTTAAATTTTGCAATTGTCTGTGTTTAATGGGAGGGATATCTGTCATGTTAGCATGACGTGCATTGCCTTATATCCACTGAGATTTCTTCCAATTGCTGAGGCGTCATATCTGTTACGAACTGTGTCTATCTGTGGATATTTACAGTCCCACCAGTGAAACAGGGGCTAATGAAGCTATTCTTGAAAACGCCACCCATTCACAGACCAAGGTCGTTGTTTATTCTTTTCTCTGTCACAGTGAATTATGAACTCATCATCAGTGCATTTTGGTAAGATTAATTTGGCCGTGGCTTGTAAATGATGTTTCATCCGTAAACAACATGTTGCATGGCCACGCCACATCGCACGGCAGTTTTCGTAAACATCACTCAGAAGACAGAAATCGGTGTAGAACATCCTTACTGCAAAACTTGTATATGGCGAAACTTGAAGTGGCTCAAATAGGTTGGAATATTGTATCTGCAAAACATTGCCTTGGCTGATCCCTCTTACATATTCAAGCTGCTTTGTAATCAAATGTTGATCTTGTATTACCACTGCTAGTATATTAGTTACATTTCCTGTTCTTTTCGTTGGCCAATTTTATTCTCCATACCTCTAATTTCTTGGAATCTATTAATAATTCTTTACGAAGGCAGAGCGTGAGGATTTGACGCGACCATGTCACCTTTTAGCATGCAACAACACCGTTACTCTAACAGTTCGTCGACATTTACCATAATGAACACCTTCTCGAGTTACACGACTGTCGTTTTTTTATTCATTAGTTATTTCACCTGTCGATGCCGTCCACACGATTTCCTCTACCGTCAACTTCTTCACTTCAGAGTAGCATTTGCATACTACTTCCCCACTTTTTTATTGGACGTATTCCATTTTTTGTCTTCCCCTTCAGTTTTTATCATCTATAGCTCCCTATAGTACCAGAAAACGCATCAACACATGTCCTACCATCCCGATCCTCCTTCTTCTCAGGGTTTTCTGTTTCCTCGAAGATTTTATGGAGTACTTCCACATATCTTATGTTATCAGTCCACCTAATTTTCAGCTACAGCACCAAATTCTTACTGTTCTGGTTTGCCTGCAGCCCATGATTTCTGTCATACAATGCTGTGCTTCAAACGAACATTCTTATAAATTTATTCCTCTGATTAAGGCCGATGTTTGATACAAGTGGGCTTTTTTGTCCAGGTATTCCATCTTCGCTTGTGTTATTCTGCTTTTTATGTCATTATTGCTTTGTCTGTCAGTTATAATTTGATCCAAGTAGCTGACTTCCTTACCTTCACCTACTTTGTGTCACCAATTTTGTTACAAATGTTTTCCAATATCATTTCTGCTACCCCTCTTTACTTTCGTCTTTCTTGAGTCCATACTCTGTACTCTTTAGCCTGTTCAATCTATTCAAAACGTCCTATAATTCTTATCCACTTTCAGTGAGGGTCCCAATGCCATCAACGAATCTTATCATTGATATCCATTCAACATGAACATTAATCCAACTCCTGAACCTTTCTTTTATTTCGTTAATTGCTTCTTTGGTATAGAGATTAAAAAACAGTGGTGAAAGATTGTATCCCCGTCTTTCACTATTTTGAAACACGACGCTTCTTTCTAAACCTTCAATACTAATTGCTCCCTCCTTGTTTCTGAACATTTTGTATATCACCCGTGGGTCCCCATAGGTAACGCTCATTTTTATTGTAACGTCGAACATTTTGCACTATTGTACTTTGTGTAACGCGTTTTCTTTGCCGACAAATCCTATGAATGCGTTTTGATTGTTCTGAAGTCTTGCCTCCGTTATAAAACGCAACGTCAGAATTGCCTCTCTGGTGCCTTTACCTTTCCTCAGCGAAACTGACATTCATCTAACAGATCCTCAGTTTTTTATATTCTTATGTGTATTATCCTTGTCAGCTTCTTTGATGCATGAGATGTCAAGCTGACTGTACGATAGGTTTTCTCTTTCTTTCCCCTGCTATCTTTGCGATTGTTCGGACGATATTTTTCCGAAAGTCTGATTGTATATTTTAAAGCGTCTCTTTTTCTACAAACTAACTTGGATAGTCATTTGGTTGCCACTGCCCCCAATAAATTTAGAAACTCCAACGGTATGCAGTCTATGCCTTCCGCTTTATTTGATCTGGCCTTCCAAACCTCTGTTAATCTCTGATTTAGTGCTGAATCACTATATCCTCCATATCACATCATCATCAGACATATCCTCTACCTAGTAAAGGCCTTCATCATCTTTCCACCTGTCCTTCTGCACTCTTAATGTTGACGTCTCTGCTTTTAATATAACTGAAGCTTGTTTTGACTTTTCTGTATGTTGGTTCTGTCCTTCCCGTGATCATTTCGTTTTCAATTTCTTCACATTTTTCCTGCAATCATTTTGCCTGAGCTTCCCTGCACTTTGTTTGTTGCGAAACTGAATACCTGCGCTATGAAGTTGTGCGTTCCCTACAACAGCAGAGAACAGACTGGTGGCCTTCAAGCGCGCAGGTAAGTACACGACGCGTATCTCAGTAACTACACTCCTGGAAATTGAAATAAGAACACCGTGAATTCATTGTCCCAGGAAGGGGAAACTTTATTGACATATTCCTGGGGTCAGATACATCACATGATCACACTGACAGAACCACAGGCACATAGACACAGGCAACAGAGCATGCACAATGTCGGCACTAGTACAGTGTATATCCACCTTTCGCAGCAATGCAGGCTGCTATTCTCCCATGGAGACGATCGTAGAGATGCTGGATGTAGTCCTGTGGAACGGCTTGCCATGCCATTTCCACCTGGCGCCTCAATTGGACCAGCGTTCGTGCTGGACGTGCAGACCGCGTGAGACGACGCTTCATCCAGTCCCAAACATGCTCAATGGGGGACAGATCCGTAGATCTTGCTGGCCAGGGTAGCTGACTTACACCTTCTAGAGCACGTTGGGTGGCACGGGATACATGCGGACGTGCATTGTCCTGTTGGAACAGCAAGTTCCCTTGCCGGTCTAGGAATGGTAGAACGATGGGTTCGATGACGGTTTGGATGTACCGTGCACTATTCAGTGTCCCCTCGACGATCACCAGTGGTGTACGGCCAGTGTAGGAGATCGCTCCCCACACCATGATGCCGGGTGTTGGCCCTGTGTGCCTCGGTCGTATGCAGTCCTGATTGTGGCGCTCACCTGCACGGCGCCAAACACGCATACGACCATAATTGGCACCAAGGCAGTAGCGACTCTCATCGCTGAAGACGACACGTCTCCATTCGTCCCTCCATTCACGCCTGTCGCGACACCACTGGAGGCGGGCTGCACGATGTTGGGGCGTGAGCGGAAGGCGGCCTGACGGTGTGCGGGACCGTAGCCCAGCTTCATGGAGACGGTTGCGAATGGTCCTCGCCGATACCCCAGGAGCAACAGTGTCCCTAATTTGCTGGGAAGTGGCGGTGCGGTCTCCTACGGCACTGCGTAGGATCCTACGGTCTTGGCGTGCATCCGTGCGTCGCTGCGGTCCGGTCCCAGGTCGACGGGCACGTGCACCTTCCGCCGACCACTGGTGACAACATCGATGTACTGTGGAGACCTCACGCCCCACGTGTTGAGCAATTCGGCGGTACGTCCACCCGGCCTCCCGCATGCCCACTATACGCCCTCGCTCAAAGTCCGTCAACTGCACATACGGTTCACGTCCACGCTGTCGCGGCATGCTACCAGTGTTAAAGACTGCGATGGAGCTCCGTATGCCACGGCAAACTGGCTGACACTGACGGCGGCGGTGCACAAATACTGCGCAGCTAGCGCCATTCGACGGCCAACACCGCGGTTCCTGGTGTGTCCGCTGTGCCGTGCGTGTGATCATTGCTTGTACAGCCCTCTCGCAGTGTCCGGAGCAAGTATGGTGGGTCTGACACACCGGTGTCAATGTGTTCTTTTTTCCATTTCCAGGAGTGTATTTTGCTTACATTTGACAGGCGTTTGTGAGGCCTCTTGTTCTGACGGAGGGACGGTGTTTTACGCCGTTGTCATTTGTGTTATGTCGTGAAAGCCTAAAAGCCTACTTCGAGCGTTGTTTGAAACGCCATAGAAGAAAAGGCTGTTAGTTTCACTAAAAAAACAACTATGAGCGTTGAAAACTAATTATGTTCTCTGTCAGAGATACCTTTCGCAATAAATCAGATTCGTTGTGTCCTTAATTAAAAAGGCTAACAGTATCTGCAAATAACACTGGTTCTGCTGCTGACAATAGGCTTGTTAACACCTTAGGAAAATCGAGAGAAGCAGAATCAAGAAACGAAATATACAAAAACAATGCATCTTTTGACCCCTCTTTAGTGTAAAAATATTTTCCTCTTTTCGTTCAATATTAAGTGACGAATGCCTGATTGTTCTTCCAGTGTTACATCAAGCTTTCTAAATGTGGAAGTGAAAGTAACTTCAACATTACTTACGACAATTCGTGCTGATGTGAAGCGATCAGTCGTTGATATACCGGGTGATCAAAAAGTCAGTATAAATTTGAAATCTGAATAAATCACGGAATAATGTAGATAGAGAGGTACAAATTGACACACATGCTTGGAATGACATAAATTTTTATTAGAACAAAGAAAAAATATAAAAGTTCAAAGAAGTTCGGACAGATGGCGCTTCATCTGATCAGAATAGCAATAATTAGCATAACAAAGTAAGACAAAGCAAATATGATGTTCTTTACAGGAAATGCTCATTATGTCCACCATCATTCCTCAACAATAGCTGTAGTCGAGGAATAATGTTGTAAACAGCAGTGTAAAACATGTCCGGAGTTATGGTGAGGCATTAGAGTCGGATGTTGTCTTTCAGCATCCCTATAGATGTCGGTCGATCACGATACACTTGCGACTTCAGGTAACCCCAAAGCCAATAATCGCACGGACTGAGGTCTGGGGACCTGGAAGGCCAAGCATGACGAAAGTGGCAGCTGAGCACACGATCATCACCAAACGACGCGAGCAAGAGATCTTTCACGCGTCTAGCAGTATGGGGTGGAGCGCCATCCCGCATAAACATCGTACGTTCCAGCAGGTGTTTATCAGCCAGGCTGGGGATGATGCGATTCTGTAACATATCGGCATACCTCCCATCCGTCACAGTAGCAGTTACAAAACCAGATTCACGCATTTCAGGGAAGAAAAAAGGCCCGATAACGGTAGATGTGGTAAATCCAACCCATACCGTGACTTTCTCGTCGTACAATGAAGTTTCCACGACACTTCTAGGATTTTCGGTAGCCCAAATTCTGCAGTTGTGGGCGTTGACAGACCCTCGGAGCGTGAAATGAGCTTCGTCGGTCCACAACACGTTACTCAACCAATCGTCATCTTCCGCCATCTTTTGAAACGCTCACACCGCAAATGCCCTCCGCTTCACTAAATCGCCAGGTAACAGTTCATGATGACGATGGATTTTGTACGGATAGCATCGGAGGGTACGCCTCAGTGCCAACCAAACAGTAGTGTATGAAATGCCGGTGCGACGTGCGACTGCACGAGCACTGACTACCCGTGCATAGACGAACCCGCTACAGTCTCCATTTCTTCCTAAACTGTCTCGGCAGCATTACGCCTTGTGCTCGGTCGGCCACTACGGGGTCTATCGTCTAAACAACCCGTGGCTTCGAACTTCGAAATCATTCTCGCCACAGCTGCATTTGTCAACGGACCTTTACCCGTTGGAATCCCCGTCGTATGGCGATAGGATCGTAACGCTGAACTAGTACATTCCCGATTCTGATAATTCAGCTTCACTAAAAGTGCCTTTTCAGGTAACGTCAACATGCTGCGACTGCTGGCGCATCTGATTCTCTCTCTCTTTACAGCACCTTTTGTACACGATTGTCATGCGCAGTCACTGACGTTTTGCTGTCCAGCACCATCTGTCGGACATTTTGTGAACTTTGTTTTTTTTTTTTTGTTCTAATAAAACCCCATGTCATTCCAAGCATGTGTGTCAATTTTTACCTCTCTATCTACATTATTCCGTGGTTTATTAAGTTTTCAAATTTATACTGACTTTTCAATCACCCGGTATTATGAGGCCCGCTTGTCTTTTCTTAAGGCACAGCATCAGTCTTAATTTGTTAGAGTTTTTATAACCAGCTTGAAGTTCTTCACTAATGCATTTATAGTTACCATTAGATCTTTTAGTCTGGCGCACAGACACAAATGGAGATCGTTCGCAAACAGATGATAGTTTCATTTGAAAAGTATGGGAGGTATGTGTTAATATATCGTAATGCGACCATCACTTTCCCAATTTTATTCACTAAGCGACTTCACTTGATCCGAAGACCTCGGGAAGGAAGAAAGAACTGCTGCCTGCATCATAACGGATCTGCGAGAGCGAAACGCGATCAAAGTCTCAGAACGAAGCAACGGAGATAAATAAAACAGTTTTTGCGACAGTCACCGGTTTATTTTGCCACTGTGCATTTCGATGGTTCACACCAACTTCAGGGGGGGAATTGCTCATTTGCGTAGCTGGTGCTGGTGAAGAGTACAGACGTCTTTTCACAGTAGCAGACCCAGGATGTTAGTTGCATCTTCTGTTAATGGCAAAAATTCTTTGCTTATAAATGGGCCTTTTGAGATTAAAAGCACGAATTTTAGACTGTGAGCTGTGCTTACGGGGACGGTAGGGTCGTAAAAAGTCTGCATACAGCTGGCTGACGTACGTCCTCTCCACTGTACATTAAATTTACATGGTCATTTCAAAGGTGTTACAGACAGACTTGTTTACATTAGATACATAGACAAAAGATTGATAAATACATATTTATGTACAAAACGTTTAATCTTTTATCTTTTTATCCGATATAAACCAGAAAATCTGTAACTTGTAAAAATTCTTTAAAGTGACGGTGTAAACATTATGTACAGTGGAGAGGATTACATCAGGCAGCAGTATGTACACTTTTTACGACTCTACCGCCTCTGCAAGTACAATTCACTGTCAGAAAGTCTTGTTGCTTAACCTCAAACGTGCCTTTCCTAGCCGGCCGGCGCTTCAGTCTGGAACCGCGTGACTGCTACGGTCGCAGGTTCGAATCCTGCCTCGGGCATGGATGTGTGTGATGTCCTTAGGTTAGTCAAGTTTAACTAGTTTTACGTTCTAGGGAACTGATGACCATAGATGTTAAGTCCCATAGTGCTCAGAGCCATTTGAACCACTTTTTGGCTTTCCTAAATAAAAAAATTGTCTGTAGAAGACGCAACATGACCTATACTGTCCTCGGTTTGCTACTGTGAAAAGACATCTCTACTCTTCAGCAATACCAGCTATGTAAATAAATAATTCTCCACCTGAAGATGATGGCATGAACCATCGTAACGCATAGTGGCAAACAAGTGAAAGACGCAGAAGCAGCTTTACTTGTATTTTTCAACAGTCGCAGTCATCGTAATGCCGTTCCTTATCGACGAAATATTCATACGTAGAAAAAATAATCAGCAGATAAAGTAGCAAGCGAGGAAAAAAGAATCCATGTTGACTCGAACTAAAATGTGGACAACGTCGTGTGTTGTAGCGTGTGGAATTGCTGCCTGTGTGGATAGGTAGTATGCCTGATTTTGCAGCTAATGATTGTCTCATAACGATGAACATCAGTTACAGACGACACAATATTATATTTTCAAGAGCCATTGATCGTTCTCTGAAAACACGATGCAAGATACGCACATTACACGTAAATGAAACAAAATGAAAGTTATGGATCGTCGATATAGCATGGACTTTTAATATACCTCGGAAACATATTTAAGTAGTAATTCCGAATAAATGAGCTGACAGGCGAATGAAAAATATTGTTGAAAACAATTTTTCTGTCCATTTTTATTGAGCGTTTTATTTATTTATTTATTTTTTCATTGAAACACAACTGCATTATGTGCTTTATCATACCGTAGTAAGTACGCCCAGGACAAGGTGTAAGCTCTCAGTCACCAAGGGAGTGCCTCACAGTGGTCATCGACCAGATATGTAGCCAGTTCGACGTATGGAAGACGTTTTAAGCGCTCTATGACTCGTACCTTGCTTCGGTATTAACTAAGGCGAGATCATGACAGCTACACCCTTTACACCGACCATCGTCAAGCGTTTCAAAGTTCGTCAATGGAACACCGTCCCTAAAGGGCACGGCGATGCCAGTAGAACTTCCCAGTGCAACATTAAAAACCCAGAGAGGCAAAACACATCAACTTCGGGGTCGTGAGTAATAAGTCGTCATCCAGGAATCCCTAATGCCGATCTTATCCTGTTCACATTTACGGTATGAAAGGTATACGTATGCGTTAGTTAACACTTGTAAGGCATGAAAAGGGAACTAGAAAAGAATTTAAGCATCGGGTCCTGATCTCTCCAATACCATCAGAAGACGAAGAAAGTACGGGATTTGAATCCTCTGTACCGGAAGGGGCATATCCTTGCTCTGTTTTATTCGGCGCGCCACCGCACGCTCAGGTTGAAAAAGTCGTTTCACACCGCTGCGTGACAACAGTCTCTTGACGCAGATGGGTAGAGAGCTCATGAACGTCCGCTGCAGGTTGGGGAGGGGAGGGGGGGGGGGCAGCCGTCCCCACTCCACTCAACGGAATGCGAGAAACACAACCGGGAGTGATGAATGTCGTCAGTTAAAGAAGACACAGGCGTGCAGCGTCTGAAGCTGTCTGTATCATCTGACTACCCGGAGGAGGATCCGTAGTAACCTGTTGCTACACCGTATCAGAGTGAGGAAGGGATGGTGTTGCACTTGAACACTGTAAATGCAGAACATGTGACGTCACATGGAAGCCTATCTAATGTATGACGCGATTTATTCAACTGGTATGAATGAAATGTAAAAAGAGAAAACAATGCCTGTAATATTATAAGTCATTTTGTCTAGTCTGATAATATTCTGTGCCAAATATTGGAGGTATTTTCCTTTAACCGTAAAGAATATTATATTTTAATACGTTTCATTGAAGCATGGATCTTCGTGTAATGTATATATACACAAGAGCCATGTTGCTCTCCTCTGTTTGTTCTCTGTTTTTCGTCTGTTCCTTCTTTCCCGCCTGTGGTTCCATGTATGTGTAACTCGCTGTCTGTACTTTTAGGTTACAATATATTGTTAATTGAAAGTATCTTGTTTCCTTTCAAAAATGCCTCTCCCTCCAAGTGAAATTTATTTAAAGATAATAATAATATTGCTGTCGATTGTCCATCTGGCTTCGACTGCCTCGGTGACGTTGAGTAAGCCATTACGTGTACTATAAAATATTTCACAGTTTGCGAGCTTCACTAGCAAAGGAAAATAATTTTAGGGGCTTTTATGAATTTTTACAGCTACTTTTCAATATTAAAGTTAGGTAATATTTTTGATTACGAAACTTATTCAGAGATTTAACACCGAAAGGCTTAGGTGAGGCTTCACCTCTGATAAAATATTTTCAGTTAATTCAATCGATTAAAAGGTAACTCAATTCTTAAAGAGATACAGATAAAGAAATTGTTTGCAATTATTTTAATAATACGCGGGTGTCTGACCATTCTTTCTTTCTGTGTAAAATTAGACTAATTTTCTGGGAAAAGAAATCATTTCATGGTCTACATTATCGCTGGGTTAGCTGCAGGTCACGTTACGCTGTCATTCATTGAAAGAGAGCGTAACATTTCCATTAATAATAAATAACTTTTTGCCTGCATATTGAGATAAGTCACGCTACGTATATTTAAGGCGCATTTACTCATGTTCAAAATATGCGTGACGTTCCCAAAAAAAATATGCAGAATTTGAACTGCTACGTTACAGTATTTGGTTATGAACTGGAGATTGAAACTGAAGAAACTGCAAAAAGGTGGGAATTTAAGGAGATGGGACCTGGATAAACTGAAAGAACAGAGGTTGTAGAGAGTTTCAGGGAGAGCATAAGGGAACAATTGACAGGAATGGGGGAAAGAAATACAGTAGAAGAAGAATGGGTAGGTCTGAGGGATGAAGTAGTGAAAGCAGCAGACGATCAAGTAGGTAAAAAGACGAGGGCTAATAGAAATCCTTGGGTAACAGAAGTAATATTGAATTTAATTGATGAAAGGAGAAAATATAAAAATGCAGTAAATGAAGCAGGCAAAAAGGAATACAAACGTCTCAAAAATGAGATCGACAGGAAGTGCAAAATGGCTAAGCAGGGATGGCTAGAGGACAAATGTAAAGATGTAGAGGCTTGTCTCACTAGGGGTAAGATAGATACTGCCTACAGGAAAATTAAAGAGACCTTTGGAGAGAAGAGAACCACTTGTATGAATATCAAGAGCTCAGATGGCAACCCAGTTCTAAGCAAAGAAGGGAAGGCAGAAAGGCGGAAGGAGTATATAGAGGGTTTATACAAGGGCGATGTACTTGAGGACAATATTATGGAAATGGAAGAGGATGTAGATGAAGACGAAATGGGAGATAAGATACTGCGTGAAGAGTTTGACAGAGCACTGAAAGATCTGAGTCAAAACAAGGCCCCTGGAGTAGACAACATTCCATTAGAACTACTGATGGCCTCGGGAGAGCCAGTCATGACAAAACTCTACCATCTGGTGAGCACGATGTATGAGACAGGCGAAATACCCTCAGACTTCAAGAAGAATATAATAATTCCAATCCCAAAGAAAGCAGGTGATGACAGATGTGAAAATTATCGAACTATCAGTTTAATAAGTCACAGCTGCAAAATACTAACGCGAATTTTTTACAGACGAATGGTTCAAATGGTTCAAATGGCTCTGAGCACTATGGGACTTAACATCTATGGTCATCAGTCCCATAGAACTTAGAACTACTTAAACCTAACTAACCTAAGGACATCACACACATCCATGCCCGAGGCAGGATTCGAACCTGCGACCGTAGAAGTCGCGCGGCTCCGGACTGAGCGCCTAGAACCGCTAGACCACCGCGGCCGGCAGACGAATGGAAAAACTGGTAGAAGCCGACCTCGGGGAAGATCAGTTTGGATTCCGTAGAAATGTTGGAACACGTGAGGCAATACTGACCTTACGACTTATCTTAGAAAAAAGATTAAGGAAAGGCAAACCTACGTTTCTAGCATTTGTAGACTTAGAGAAAGCTTTTGACAATGTTAACTGGAATACTCTCTTTCAAATTCTGAAGGTGGCAGAGGTAAAATACAGGGAGCGAAAGGCTACTTACAATTTGTACAGAAACCAGATGGCAGTTATAAGAGTCGAGGGGCATGAAAGGGAAGCAGTGGTTGGGAAAGGAGTGAGACAGGGTTGTAGCCTCTCCCCGATGTTATTCAATCTGTATATTGAGCAAGCAGTAAAGGAAACAAAAGACAAATTCGGAGTAGGTATTAAAATTCATGGACAAGAAGTAAAAACTTTGAGGTTCGCCGATGACATTGTAATTCTGTCAGAGACAGTAAAGGACTTGGAAGAGCAGTTGAACGGAATGGACAGTGTCTTGAAAGGAGGATATAAGATGAACATCAACAAAAGCAAAACGAGGATAATGGAATGTAGTCAAATTAAGTCGGGTGATGCTGAGGGAATTAGATTAGGAAATGAGACACTTAAAGTAGTAAAGGAGTTTTGCTATTTAGGGAGTAAAATATCTGATGATGGTCGAAGTAGAGAGGATATAAAATGTAGACAGGCAATGGCAAGGAAAGAAGAGAAATTTGTTAACATCGAGTATAGATTTAAGTGTCAGGAAGTCTTTTTTGAAAGTATTTGTATGGAAGTGAAACATGGACGATAACTAGTTTGGACAAGAAGAGAATAGAAGCTTTCGAAATGTGGTGCTACAGAAGAATGCTGAAGATAAGGTGGGTAGATCACGTAACTAATGAGGAGGTATTGAATAGGATTGGGGAGAAGAGAAGTTTGTGGCACAACTTGACCAGAAGAAGGGATCGGTTGGTAGGATATGTTTTGAGGCATCAAGGGATCACAAATTTAGCATTGGAGGGCACCGTGGAGGGTAAAAATCGTAGAGGGAGACCAAGAGATGAATACACTAAGCAGATTCAGAAGGATGTAGGTTGCAGTAGGTACTGGGAGATGAAGAAGCTTGCACAGGATAGAGTAGCATGGAGAGCTGCATCAAACCAGTCTCAGGACTGAAGACCACAACAACAACAACGTTACAGTATTATCGCTTTAGGTTGTGTGACTCATATCTGCGCGCACATTTTAAACCGAACGTAACAATGTGCAACGACTTAAGCGGAATAACTGAAATTAGTTCAACACCACAACAATTACCCGGAAAGGAGGTAATGGTACAGACAGCAGACGATGTCTCCGGTTATCATCGGAACACACATGCACGCAGATGGTACGCTCATTTCAACACCAACAGAACCAGCCACGTCATCCCTGGCGAAACAAGAACCGCCGTTAACGTCAGTATTCAAAGCACCACCATAAGGCAGAAGCACCCTCAACCATCACCTTTTCGGAGAGGCGAGATTGGAGAGGGGTGACTTCAAAATCTTCATCATCCTGAGTCCGCCGCCATTTAAACTGTGCTACCGCTGCCGGCGACGTAATGGCAGCAGGGGCGCCTCTGATCGTGCTGGCAACGGCGGAAAGCAGCGCGGAGTGGGGGTAACGACTCCCCAACGTCCTCTAAAGCTGGAGAAGTATTGACAGCGGATTGCAGAGACACTTACACCATGCGGAAGATTGGGTCTGAGATGGCCACTTTCATTACAAACGTAGCAGGTTCTTTCTTGTCCTGCATACGTAACATGAATCCGATAACCACAAACATTCTGGTGTGAAGGAATATTCTTTTGAACACACATATGTATGGTTCGAATACCACTAATGTACGCGAAATTGCGTAGGCAGCGTGTAATCCCTGACACAGTACTCGTTAAAGCCTGTGCTATGGTAAGTGAGCGGGATTCACCTTATGAGAAAGGATTTTCGCATAGATATCGACTGCATGTACCTGAATGGTGGCAAATCAGACTTACATCCACTCTATAATAACAACGATCCGTCAAGTAAGTTCGAAATGCAATCACGTGTCAGGATGGATCAAAAGCAAACCAGAAGATGTGACAATAATACGATCGCCAGCCTAATTAGGCATTAACTGAGTTTCTTCCCTGTACAAGTTGGTATATATTCATGCAATGCAACAGGTTGGACACTGCAAAATATAGTAAAATTTTTGAACCAGAAAATCTATTGAACTGATAGTTTCACGTTCTGTGCTGATATGGAAAATCATGAATATATAGCACTATACTATAATGTTTACTACAAAACTTTATACTGTCTATTAATCTGAATAAAATCTGGCATAGGTTACCCTAGAAATTGTACTTTCATGCCACACACAATATGTCAGTTTTGATAAAGATAAAACACTGATAAATTTTGACTTTTATATTGACTTTAACTTTTGCTGGTCAAACCAATTTAGAACACTTCAAAATTCAAATAAATGAAGGGGGGACCCTGAAACTGTTATGATCGCTGTATTTAATAAAAATGAAAACTGAATTTGTTATTCATTCAAGATTTCCAGTGTGTAAGTTACTACTCTTTTCATCTTATTTACTGCTCATTTAAATGCCTTTAAATCTGCCTCGAAATAATAAACTTCATTACTATATCAATACTAAAGTTATCTTTCGACTTCGTTAGACCTTCGCTATTCATTTACAGGTTCATTAACAAAACATTTCTTTAAACACCATTGTAATATAGCTAGTTCTGCAAATAATTATTATTAACTCAATTTTTAATTTTCATTTCGGGGCACTCGGATTGCACAACGTTTGGAAAGGACGCTGTCTAGGTTAGTTGTGAGGATAGTTAAATGATGGAAAAGTTCTGGTAAAATTTTGGTTATTATTGCACCAAACAAACACAGTTCACGCTCTGATCCATACGAATACAGTACTAAAAGTTTCAAGCTGTTAGTATCGATGTGGCGGTTGGCGAGCGGCAAGACGGCGAGGCACAGAGCACACATACAACCACAGCTATGGCACTTGACGTATCGGCACTTTAATTCTTCTTATCGTCGCAATACGTTTCCATTTAGTGCCTATGGAATCTTGCCATGCTGTGTGGGCGTTGGAACGGCATACCCGAGGCTTCCAGGAGAGCCTCCTCGCTCCAGAAGGTGTTGCTCAAACCAGTGCCAAACTCCAACAACTATTGCTGAGCCCGTTGTGCCGTGCAGCGCCCGCGTGCATTTTCCCGCGCTCGCCTGCCATCCACCTCTTACCGCTCCCTGACAGACCGGGTGTTCACCCGAGGTTTTGCATTCTACATATGCTAAGACATTGCCTACGTATGGACCAGACGCACAGTACCAATTTTAAACATCTTACAACAGTTTCAAAATTTGTTACATTTCAATTCTATTAAAATATTACTTGACATTTGACATAAACATTAATATTCACATTGAAACTTATCTACAATTTTCTTAACATAATGGCATGAAACAAAAAGAAATGAAATCAGAAAATCAATGACACAAGTTTATCGTGAAATCAGATGAAAAGAATTACTTATATGTACAATTGTACAGCGTCGTTGTTGTTACAAGGGTAGCCGCTGGATATGCCGATCGACTCCAAAAGGAAGCAACGCCGCCTTAAGAAATGAATCGTTCACTTCAGGTGGGAGATGTACATGGTGATTACGATTAAAGTTAAACTTTCAAAACGCTGTAGAAATAACACCATTGGTGAGAACGACGTCAAATTGCAACGGAATATTATCGGGGATGGGGAAAAACGTATGGCAGAAGAAAAAACAACTGTGAAAATTGATCAACAGATGGCGCTGTATGTGTCAGAATAAGTAAACGAAAACACCTGTCTTGCGCACTAGCCACTGAAGTCGGTATAAACACGCCGGGTGCACGGCTTTTCCTGTCCCCCACGCGGATCCTCTATGATCTCATTCCTTTCCCCTATCTGCTCCTATTCCTCGAACATATCCGCATCCTCTACACCTCCCGCCGCCTTGATCCCCCTCACCCCCTCGTTGCTCCTCTCCTCTCCCATCCACGCCCCCTGCCACGTCTTCCCCATTGTGTCCCCCCTACCCTCCATCTCTACACCCTCCATCTCCTTTCCCAAGGTGTCTTCCATCAACTCCCCCTCCCGGATGATGCCATCTCTCCCTCCATTTACCCCTCCTATCAACTCTGATCCTCACTTCCCCTCCTTTCCTCTGTCCTTTTGCCGGGCTCCCTCTCCCCCCCCCCCCTTCCATCCTCTTTCTTCCCCACCTCTCCTCTCTTTGCCCCCTTCTCTCCCCCGCATCCTTTTACATTTCCCTCCTCTGCCTCCTCTCATTCCCTCTCGCGTCTGCCCTTCTCCCCCTTTATTAGTCCTCTCCCTCCTTGGTTCCCCCCCTCCCTTTTCGTTTTTTCCTCTCCTCCCTCCTTGTTTTTCCCCCTTCTCCAGGTCCCCCCCACCATCTGCCTTGGATCGGGAGTGCCATCTTCGTGCCGCCTTTTCGTGAAGTGTTTTACAGTGTGTTTTTCCAGTGCGTGCTCCGTGTTGTGTCTTTTGGGAAGTGTAGCGAACAGCCATCATACTGTCGCTGGGTGTGCTTTTTATCACTTGCGAACAGAAACCAGACTGTCGCCGTGTTTTTTAATTGTGTGTCTACTATGTTAGTTGTCTGATTCCTGTGTCTTTTATCTACATTGCCAACCCCTTTTGCTTTCTGTTTTCACTTTCCGCCATTTTACGCCCTTTTACACTTTAAATCGCCATTTTATCGCCTGTTTTTCCTTGTTTCTCTCTTCTTCCTTTATTTAAAAAAAGTCTGTAGGCTGTAGAGCAGTGTAGTAAGCTGCTGCCGGCCCGCCCCCTTCGGGGGGAATTGAAAATCAATAAAGAAAAAAAAAGGCTTTTCCTGCTTTCGCGTCTGCGGCGTTCACCAAGGCTGTGTCAGTGAAGGATCGCGCTCTGCTTATGCAGCTGTGTTACAAGAATGATGACTGTGCAAACGTCGCTCTGCAGAAGTTCCAGACAGTGAAGGGTTCGAAACAAGGTGTTGGTCCGGTGACTGCCGTGAGGCTGGAGAAAATTATTCGGAAATTCGAAAAGACGGGTTCTTTTGGTGTGCAACCTGGTAGACGGAGGAAACGAATTGATTCGACGACGGTGGAAGCAGTGAGCACACCAATGCAGGAGGAGGCGAGTGGTGGTGTGCAAACGTGTAGTGCACAGAGAATTGCCCGAACGTTGGACATACCCGTCAGCACGGTGCGTAAAATCCTACGAAACATCCTCCTTTGCTATCCATTCAAAATTACCCATGTGCACGAGTTGCTTTCTGTTGACCTGCAAGCAAGAGAAACCTTTCATTTAGAATTTCTTGCTCGCATGGAAGTAGGCAATGAGTGGCCGTGGAAGATATTGTGGTCAGACGAAGCCCACTTCCATCCGACAGGATATGTCAACACACAGAATTGTCGAATACGGGCAACAGAAAATCCACACGCAAATCAACCAGTACCACTTCATTCTGGAAAGGTCATCATTTATCATAGGGTCATATTTTTTCGAAGAGACAGGTGCTTCCGGTCCTGTTAACTGTACTGTCACTGGTAAGCGCTATAAGTGTCTTTTGGCAACCACGTCATTCCAGCTCTCCGAAAGGGTGGATGTGTGGGTGGGATCATTCTTATGCAAGATGGCGCACCTCCGCACATTGAAAATCCAGTTAAGCAGCTTCTGAAGCGCCATTTCGGAAATGCTAGAATTATCAGCCGCCATTTCCCTACAGCCTGGGCGTCCCGATCACCTGATCTTAATCTGTGTGACTTCCGGCTGCGAGGCTGCCTGAGAGATATTGTGTAAACTGCTCCGACTGCAAACTTAACTGCATTGGAGGCACGGATTGCGCATCACATTCGGAATGAGACCGTGGAACATGTTTTTTCCGGATTTCAACTTGTTGCAGAAAGCGTTGGACAGCATATTGAACATCTTTTGCGCCAGGCACACAGAAATTAATAAACCGATTTGACTTTGATTGATGCTTTTTATGGGGTTTTTGGCCTCAGGACGATTCAAAAGCGATGTGAGTGATGATTTCTATGCGGTTTTTGGCCTTGGGATAATGAAAAACCGATTTTTCCCATCCGATGTGATGTGACTTTGCAGTGGTGGAAGGGCTTACGTAACTAACGGTCTCAGCCATGTACACTGAGTAGTACAGTTTGGTTAACGTCAGACGTACGCCTTAGGCACTCTTGTATGATTGATTCGTCATTTGTAGTCGACCACTATTAAATTATGATATTTACGGCGCCATCTATTGCTACATTTTGTAACTATTTATTTTTCTTCTGCCATACGTCTTCCCCCTTCTCCGATAGTATTCCGTTGCAATTTGACGTCAATCTGACAAGCGGTTTGAAACTTTAACTGTGATTACAATCACCCGGTAAATCGTAAACCGGAATACACTCAGTCGCCGCATTTGCCACAAGGACTGGAATAACGAAATCATCACGATATGTGAACATCACTCGAGTACCAGTCCAACAGAGAATCCTGTCTGCTTGCAAAGCATCTTGTAACTTGTAACGTTACGCGTATGCAAGCGAGCTGATCAGCCGCCTGCAATTACTGCGACGTAAGGCGAATTTGTTGCACGGCCGAACGCTAGCGGGCAGAGGACACCTGGCACGACGTGGTCAGCCTGGCTAGCTGACTGTTTCCAGTCATCCAGGTGCAGAGACGAACAGCGTCACAGGGAACTGGAAAATCCTGGTAGGGAGAACTTGGACGGTGCGTAAGTCACTTAAGAGAGCCGGCTATGCTCGCAGCAATGGTGGGCTTTAAGACAAATTGAAAGATGGCATCTTACAGCTCTCTCAGAGTCTGTAATAATGTACAGTCAGGTACTTGGTAAAAAATCTGAATACATCTGGAATCCCAGAAAAATGAGGCGAATGCAATGACAACAGTGTTTCCTATCTTTAGGGGTACAGAAGCAAATATTTCGCAGCGAATAAAAATTTTCACAATGAACCTCTGAATTAACATCATTTAAACGCTTCTTGGGACTTCACAAACATTATCTCATATGATAGCATTGCACTGTAGCTGTTATCCCTGAAAGATACGTATCTGTGTCTATTTTATTTATTGATTTACGACGTCTTTTATATCTGTGTCATTATGCAAATGTTTGTCAGAACATCGTATCCGCCACAAATACACAGTAAATTAACACAGCGTCAGTACCTCATATTGTCAGACTTGTGTAGTTATTTAAGCAACAGTTTACAATTTTCCAAGTAACTTTATTTACATGTTGATTGCAAGCGCAATTAAAAGAACTGCACTAATTTAAAAGTGGTCAGTTAGCGGACACCACAGTTTAAAAGAGAACCAGAAGGCACTTCTGTCAAGAAGGCATAAATAATTATTTAAACAATACTCAAGGACAGTCTGTTGTCATTTACACAATCTCTTGCCGCTGATCCGCCAACGGTTCCTGTCAGATCACCGAAGTTAAGCGCTGTCGGGCTTGGCTAGCACTTACGTGGGTGACCGTTCGGTCTGACGAGCGCTATCGACTCAGCCCTTGTGAGGCAAACTGAGGAGCTACTCGATTAAGAAGTAAAAACTGACAACGGCCGGTAGAGTGGTGCGCTGACCACATGCCCCTCCATATCCGCATCCGGTGACGTCTATAGGATGAGGATGGCATGGCGGCCGGTCAGTACCGTTAGGGTCTTTCGAGGCCTGTTCGGACGGAGTTTAGTTTAGTTAGTTGTCATTTATCCTGAGCGTACTTGCGCAAGAATGTTTGCTTAAATATTTATGAACCAACTGTTAATCCCATTTACTGTAAATCGTCTGAGTGTAACCGAACGTTTATGACGTTTCTTTATTTAAATATAATTGTAATATATTAGTTTAATCCAGGAAGCGGTTAAAGTTGAGTCATTGATGTCTGTAGCACATAAGAAAGATGTATTTTTGGTGGGGATGGCCTTCAGCCAATGGCAAAGCTGACAGTAGTGGAACTCTACGGGAGTCAAATGGAGACTGGGACTTTTCGGGTGAAGAGCTCAAGGGAGAGATTCTGGACATTCGATGCAGAGTGCTGGAGGAAGGCAGACCTACCTATGGTAACGGGCGTAATTTGATTGTGCAGGTGTTTGATTCAGGCGCTGCAGTCATGGGCTGTGCAGCTGGTCCCGGCGGAGGTTCGAGTCCTCCCTCGGGCATGGGTGTGTGTGTTTGTCCTTAGGATAATTTAGATTATGTAGTGTGTAAGCTTAGGGACTGATGACGTTAGCAGTTAAGTCCCATAAGATTTCACACACATTTGAACATTTTTTTTGTTTGATTCAGGACGGTGAACGACTGCTATCATGCTTCTTCAGGGACATTATATTTCGAGAGGTCCGAATCTGCTCCATGGTAGGACTATTTTTCAGCTCGTATTAAGCATCTGAGGATAGACACAGTATGAACTATTCTTTGTATTATGTGTGTTAACTTGTGAAACATCATATTGAACCCCCAAGGGTTTTGAGATGGCGAATATTTCGTGTGTTGTGATTGCGAAACGGACTTAGTTTATCATATATCTTTGATGACTATTTAGTTTTGTGATTTTACTACCATTCTCGTAATGCTCTCTAACTTTATTGCATTTGATAAGTATACTTTTCGTGTGTGTTTAAACTTTATATCGTGGGATCACTTTCCGTTCACTTGATATGTCCTCTCTTGAATAAATATTATTCGACATAATCCTCTGTCGTCTGCATTAACTGGAGTCATCAATTAGAGACGTTAGGATGGAATCCATTTTTATTAAATTCTTTTATTTTATATTTCTGTGTATTTTATTAACTCGCAATTCTAGCCAATGCATAGATTATTTGACTGCAGGGTTATAGTTACAGGTTATTATTTACAGCTAATTATCTGCGGGGTCAAAAGTACGGTTGTAGCCGACAACGTACTTCTACGGATCTCGCTCCATCTGCCGCCACCATCAGCCACAATGGCGGGGAAAAGCCTGAACATGATCTGAGGAAATGGCAGAAACCGGTTGCTGACAAATAAAAAAAATCTGAAAACGTGATCTAGACTATTTTTATTTGATTTTTAGCATTTTATACCGATCGCTGTGCTCCAATTGCAGAATGCTTTCTAAAATTTTATATTCTTGGCAAATTCGACAGACTATTTGGCTCGGGTAGAGAACGCCGCCGCCAGAGATCAAACCAACAACAAACTTCACTAGGCAAGATCGACTCGATACAGGCCGATACACGCTCAAGACTGAGTAAACCTAAGTTCGAGACACGCGGTGCGGCGGTGCAGGCGGAAGTAAGCACAACCTACTCACTCGACGCCCAAAGCAGAATTGACACCACTTGGCCACAGCTCTGTTAGGTCAACTACTTCTGAAAAAAGCCCTCGTACTGTTACGCTTGCACAATACGTCACGCGCACTTTCAACGAAAAATACTGACCTGGTGCTGTGAGCAATGTCGCATTCATAGTGTCGGAAGGGATGGTGTCACATCAGAGCAGGCGCAGTTGAAAGCAGACGATTCCGTCCCTTGGTGAGTGTAGCGTGACTGACCATTTCAGCACTCGACCTTGGTTTCCAGTTGCCACCGGGAGAGCGCTACAACATCTGTTATAATCTATTTTATTCGCATACCAGCAGATGTTCGAAGAGAAATGGCGTAGTTTTAGTCCGATTTCCGGCTCACATTTGAAGAGAAATGACATACTTTTACTGCGTAATAACCAGCCATCACTGGTTATAATTATGTAAACTACCCATTGAGTAGATAGAGTAATGTAAGAAACCCTTTTACTGAAGAGAAACTCCCAGTTCATGTCATAGGAGGAAAAACCCGCCACAGCCGCTTGTGCTGCCAGGTGAAAGATATCACTTCACACTTTTTTTTTCACTAGCTGCTTATATTTTATGGTCCACCGTCTAATTCCTTATGGTGGGTCGTATGTTGCCACTTGGCCGCTGCGACTGGGTCCGGGGTCCGGAGTGACTGAGAGTAACACCACACCGGCTCCCGTCCCCACTCACACCGTTGCCCGTGTCCCGCCACGTGGAGGCGGGCTCTATTTGTTTACATCCATTTGATATTTTTTTTGTGTGCAGCATTAGAAAAACTTATAAATAATACAAAATCAAGTAAGATATTAATAAACAAAACGAAATTAAATATTTAGAAAGAAGGAAGGAAGAGAACTGAATAGAGAAGAGATAGGTATAATATTGCCCGTCACCTGGTTGTGGGCGGCGGCCCGGGTCTTGGGATGACCCTCAAAACGCTGGCCGTCGCTCACCATGCCTTTAACATCTACCATCCTAAAAACTAACTTAACTAGAAGAGATTAGGGTACGTTGAAGCTAGAACCTAAGACTAAGACCTCCATGTCCAGCCTGCTAAACTATATACGATATACAATAGAGAGGTAACTGATTTTGTGCTTGGCTCAAAGTTACTAATGAAAGGGTACTCGTGGTAAAAGTAATAAGGTAATGACGCTAACGGTTTGTGTGTTCAGGCGATTTATGTGTACTGTGTGTCTTATGTTCGTGCGTTGTCCGCAGAAGAAGACAGTATGTTCACGGGAACCTTCTTCCCCGCATGTGCATCTATTAGTCTGCTGCAGACTCACGCGGTACAGCTATCCTGAGAGGGGACAATAGCACCGAAACGCCTACGCTTTCAAAGCGCCGACGCCCCGTGGAGACAGTCGTAATTGCGGAGGACGGAGGCTGATCCCTTGTCGGCAAAATTACGCAGTTAACCGGCTAAACACGAAACAGACAAACCACAGCCCAGCACTTGAATTGTGGATGTTCTTTTTTTCTATAAAAACGGTAATTAACTTCATTACAAATAGGTCAAGAAGGTCTATAATCCAGTATGTCATCTGGTGAGACTTTATATTGTACAGCCCCCAGTTGATATGAAAACTAATAATAAAGGCGGCCCACGGTGGAGGGAGGTGGTACTGCCTATGCAACCACTAGCTGTCTGAGTCGGTCTGGAGATGAAGCTTCGTTACGACACTTGTTGCTGGGATCTTGAGAGATACACTTGTTGCTGAGATCTCGAAAGATGCAGCTGTGCAGAGAGATAATTACGTTTACGTGATGTTCCAGGCTGGTGAGATGTGGCACATCCAATATTTTGCTCGTTCGGCGATGTGGCTTACCGTCACCCATACTTACGCAGCACGGTTAATTTTTAAGGAAGAGATTAGATTCGAATGCCATTTACGATTATTGGTAGCTATTCGAGACTGCACCTGTCTTAAGTGATTAACATACTAGTTGACGTGTGAATCTTGAATGATTAGGAGTTTTGCGTGTGATCCCCTGAGGCACCTGTAAATGTTGTATGTTTATAACAATAGCAATATATTTAACATGGCATTTAGATACTCATTTCTGGATTGTGATTCGGTGGCAACCTCTGCCCTTTAGTAGCTCCTGCTGACGTGTCGCACTTACATGCAAAGTGTTGTGTATATCCTTTATGCAACAGCTTACAGAGGTGACAGTTTGGGTTAGAAACAATTCACAACCTTTTCTCGTTTAATCATAAATGTCGCTCGACAGGCAGGATTTTACGTATATTCCTTAAAAACAGACGACTCTAGATTGGTTTTGGCATTCAACCTAAAAGTAACGGAACATTTTTTCTTTATACAGTGACAATAGCTACAAACGAACTTCAGATAGACGGTTAGTCGAATAATGAAAGTGTCATACCAAAGGCAGAAATAAACTAATCTCAGGAACCAGTCCCTATTGTATTTTCGGATCGAAAAATGACTGAACGGACGAAAATCTTGACGTGGTGCACGTAGCTTGGAGTGGTAAAGTGCCAGACCGTGAATTAACACAATTGTTGATCGGGATATTTACACAAACAGACTAACAAAATTACTCAGTACAGAATTTGTTGAAACGTTTTCCCTGAAGATAGATGTCAACATTTACTAAATGTATAGAACATTAGCCAGCTCAGTTGTCAGAAAATACTTGTGAAGGCCTTCCAGTGCCTAGTTGAATTAATTCAATAATTCTTACTTCAGCACAGTTAAAGAAATTTGATTCCGTCAATACCTGAATAGCCGGCCGGGGTGGCCGAGACGTTCTAGGTGCTACAGCCTGGAACCGCGAGACCGCTACCGTCGCAGGTTCGAATCCTGCCTCGGGCATGGATGTGTGTGTTGTCCTTATTAGTTAGGTTTAAGTAGCTCTAAGTTCTAGGGGACTGATGACCTCAGAAGTTAAGTCCCATGGTGCTCAGAGCCATTTGAACCATTTTTGATTATTGGACATTGACAATGAACATGGTGGTGGTCATATTGTGTTTGGTCCGTGTATCTGCATTTAGTTACTTGCATGCACGTTTAAAAGATGCTGCCAGTCACAGCAGTTTTTCACAAAGTTCATTCAGCAAGTCTTAAAGCTGGCGTCCGTGGCTGCCATAAGCTATGAACAATAGCTTGGTGGACGTGACAATTATCTTGCGCTGCCGTACGCGTTTCATTCCTTACCTGCGGTACTTACACATCATCCCGCAAGCACACGTTCGCGGTGGATCGCTTTAGACGGACGGTGCCGTACGTCCTTGGGAGTGTAGTGAAGAATGCAATAACAAAGGACTTACGACCAGTTTTACTGCTTCCACAGAGAGGACTGCGGGCTTAATAAGTTACGATGCCAGAGTCGCAGATCTCTGGAGATGGGGACGCAGACATTACGACTCTGCGACGGCGCGAGAAATTGGCGGAGATTACGCGCAGCGGTTTTTAAGCAGTCGGCCGGCGCGTAAAGAGCAGAGTTTACTGTTACTAGGGGGGGTCGGGGGTGGAAGGGGGGAGGATGAGGCCATAGCAGGGGTGGGTGGGAGTGGCGGGGGTGGGGCCGTCGGGTGGTGCCTGCAGTGGGGGTGGGGGGTACTCTCCAGCGTCCCACTTCTTGCACTTTATGCGTTTGGCGGACGGGACATTGCGTCGTGTGCTCAGTCGCTAAATGAAAGGAAGGAGTCGTGCACGAAAGCATAGCTTCGCAGCAAGTCGATTTAACGAACTTTGCACGTTCACAACACGTTAAGTGTCTCGAACTCCATAGACTTCATGTACTGTGAAATTTTATGGGGAGTACAGTGTCTGCTCTTTCTGAATCAGCACAGTTTCCACAAACAGAAATATATACGTTTACTATATGAAGAGGGCACCTGGGATGGTACCGTGATCGTTGGCGACCCGTAGGCATTCGATACAGTTCCGCTTAATGCCTTGGTGAATATATGCTATCTTCACTGTTTACAATATGTAAGCGTGCTGGAAAGTAATGCCTACGACGAATGCTTACTCCTGACATGAAGCAGAGGAGATTGGACATCTGACAACTATTACTTTTGCAGCTCGAGCATGAAGGGTATTGGTTCCTTAACAGCAATGCGACAGGTGATGAAAGCTGCGATCAGCGTTTTGACCCTGAAAACAAGAGAGCATCAATAGAGCCACAAAGGATCACAGACGCCACGAAAGTTCAAGACCATGTCGCTAGCAGGCAAAATCATGTTTTTTGTTTTTTGAAACCACCCACCTTCTCAGTACTCGCCGCGATGTCAATATCGAGATCGGAGTCTCTGGTCGCCGCATATCTTTGGCGAGTTGGCTTCCCGAACAGCTCATATTGAAGACGTATGAAGATTTGGACGACTCTATGATGATGGTTTTAGCTAAAGGATTGAACTTTGCAACGTGTTTTGGAGGTATGTTGAGGTATGTTGGCGACACGTTTGTATTGTGGTCCCATGGTGAAGACAAGTTAAAAGGATTTTTCGATCATCTGAACTCCATCCACAGACAAATTCAGTTCACGATGGAAATCGAAAAAAGATGGATACCTTTCATTTTTGGATGTGCGGGTACTCCGTAAAGATGACGGCACCTTGGGACAAGTGGTTTATCGAAAACCGACCCATAAGGATTTATATTTACGCGCAAATACACTCCTGGAAATTGAAATAAGAACACCGTGAATTCATTGTCCCAGGAAGGGGAAACTTTATTGACACATTCCTGGGGTCAGATACATCACATGATCACACTGACAGAACCACAGGCACATAGACACAGGCAACAGAGCATGCACAATGTCGGCACTAGTACAGTGTATATCCACCTTTCGCAGCAATGCAGGCTGCTATTCTCCCATGGAGACGATCGTAGAGATGCTGGATGTAGTCCTGTGGAACGGCTTGCCATGCCATTTCCACCTGGCGCCTCAGTTGGACCAGCGTTCGTGCTGGACGTGCAGACCGCGTGAGACGACGCTTCATCCAGTCCCAAACATGCTCAATGGGGGACAGATCCGGAGATCTTGCTGGCCAGGGTAGTTGACTTACACCTTCTAGAGCACGTTGGGTGGCACGGGATACATGCAGACGTGCATTGTCCTGTTGGAACAGCAAGTTCCCTTGCCGGTCTAGGAATGGTAGAACGATGGGTTCGATGACGGTTTGGATGTACCGTGCACTATTCAGTGTCCCCTCGACGATCACCAGTGGTGTACGGCCAGTGTAGGAGATCGCTCCCCACACCATGATGCCGGGTGTTGGCCCTGTGTGCCTCGGTCGTATGCAGTCCTGATTGTGGCGCTCACCTGCACGGCGCCAAACACGCATACGACCATCATTGGCACCAAGGCAGAAGCGACTCTCATCGCTGAAGACGACACGTCTCCATTCGTCCCTCCATTCACGCCTGTCGCGACACCACTGGAGGCGGGCTGCACGATGTTGGGGCGTGAGCGGAAGACGGCCTAACGGTGTGCGGGACCGTAGCCCAGCTTCATGGAGACGGTTGCGAATGGTCCTCGCCGATACCCCAGGAGCAACAGTGTCCCTAATTTGCTGGGAAGTGGCTGTGCGGTCCCCTACGGCACTGCGTAGGATCCTACGGTCTTGGCGTGCATCCGTGCGTCGCTGCGGTCCGGTCCCAGGTCGACGGGCACGTGCACCTTCCGCCGACCACTGGCGACAACATCGATGTACTGTGGAGACCTCACGCCCCACGTGTTGAGCAATTCGGCGCTACGTCCACCCGGCCTCCCGCATGCCCACTATACGCCCTCGCTCAAAGTCCGTCAATTGCACATACGGTTCACGTCCACGCTGTCGCGGCATGCTACCAGTGTTAAAGACTGCGATGGAGCTCCGTATGCCACGGCAAACTGGCTGACACTGACGGCGGCGGTGCACAAATGCTGCGCAGCTAGCGCCATTCGACGGCCAACACCGCGGTTCCTGGTGTGTCCGCTGTGCCGTGCGTGTGATCATTGCTTGTACAGCCCTCTCGCAGTGTCCGGAGCAAGTATGGTGGGTCTGACACACCGGTGTCAATGTGTTCTTTTTTCCATTTCCAGGAGTGTACTTGCCACCATCCTTCACAGACGATGAGTGTACTCAGAACTCTGGTACACAGAGCACATGTCACTGCTGACGAGAACAGTCTGGCGGTCGAGCTTTTACACCTGAGAAGAGTTTTTGAAGCCAACGAGTACCCACAACTGCAGATACATAAGGCGCTACAAATGAAACCAACTGTGAGTATAAGAAAATCAGAAGAAGACAAGGAAAGTATTAAATCGATGGTTTTTCTGCCATACTGGGAAGCCTATTGTCAAAAATAGGACGGATGCTCAGTGAACACAAAGTGAAAGTGATTTTTCGCCCTCCACCAAAGACTGCAGCACTCCCGCGTTCCGTTAAAGATGATTTGGTGTTTCGGAAGCCTTGGATTTACAAGATCCCCCGTGAGTGCGGCCGTTCATGCATCGGACAGACGACACGTACAGTCCAGGAGAGATGACAGAGTGACAGAGTACCGCAGGTACACCCGGCTCTTTTTTTTTTTTTTCTTTTTTTTTTTGTGATCAGTCTACTGACTGGTTTGATGCGGCCCGCCACGAATTCCTGTCCTGTGCTAACCTCTTCATCTCAGAGTAGCACTTGCAACCTACGTCCTCAATTATTTGCTTGACGTATTCCAATCTCTGTCTTCCTCTACAGTTTTTGCCCTCTACAGCTCCCTCTAGTACCATGGAAGTCATTCCCTCATGTCTTAGCAGATGTCCTATCATCCTGCCCCTTCTCCTTATCAGTGTTTTCCATATATTCCTTTCCTCTCCGATTCTGCGTAGAACCTCCTCATTCCTTACCTTATCAGACCATCTAATTTTCAACATTCGTCTATAGCACCACATATCAAATGCTTCGGTTCTCTTCTGTTCCGGTTTTCCCACAGTCCATGTTTCACTACCATACAATGCTGTACTCCAGACGTACATCCTCAGAAATTTCTTCCTCAAATTAAGGCCGGTATTTGATATTAGTAGACTTCTCTTGGCCAGAAATGCCTTTTTTGCCGTAGCGAGTCTGCTTTTGGTGTCCTCCTTGCTCCGTCCGTCATTGGTTATTTTACTGCCTAGGTAGCAGAATTCCTTAACTTCATTGACTTCGTGACCATCAATCCCGATGTTAAGTTTCTCGCTGTTCTCATTTCTACTACTTCTCATTACCTTCGTCTTTCTCCGTTTACATTGAAGGTTAGCTATTCGTAATATTACATTAAAAACTATTTTTAATCAGAAGAAACACGGAATTTCGCCTTTACGAGATTTTATTTTAAACAAAAACTTTGAAACAACCAATCTGATGACGTTACATGCGTATATGGTGCAATTAGCGACCGTAATACACGCAGCGCTATAGCACACTGGCAATGTTTTGGTCAGAGGCAATGTTTTGGCAGCGAGCCACGCCCCCATGGCTTCAAAACGTAGTACAGCTGGGATACGTAGCGCCATCTCCCCTTATTCTTACCTACATGGTATGCCGTACGTCTTTGCCGCTGATTAACGTCTCTGGCGCTTTTGTGGCACATGCGCATGCGCAGTCGTGCGCTCCATGGCTTTAAAAGGACGGAGCAGTGCTGGAGCGTCTCCTACGTTCACTTGTGCCGTCGGACTCACCAGTGTTTTGTGCGCCGTGCCAACGTGTTTTCAGTGTTGTTATCGTCACCTGTGAACGACTCCGTGTTTTTTATGTCTCTGTGACCTCTCTCTTTTGCCCGTCACTTTGTTCATTGTCATTCACCATGTTTCATACTCTTGTAAAACGCTATGGCTGAAGAGCGGCGTAGTGTGCCGCTGCCAGCCTACCTGAATTGTACAGGTTTTAAAATAACAATAAAGTAAAAAAAAAAAAAAAAAAAAAACTGGAGCGTCAGTCACCTCGGCTCACTCTGAAGATGGCTGGACGGTGTTCAGCCGAAATGTTAGAAGAAGAAGTCCAATTTATGCGGCTGCACGTCCGAAATCTTATGGATTTAAGCGTAGTTATTTGTCGTCATTATTTGGGTGTAGTATGCATCACATGTAGGGAGGTTTGTGGTGTAAAGTGGTTAAAAGGAAGAAAAAAAATTGTGATACGGTGCGCATCGTAGAGGCTTCGGGGTTTGAGTGTACGTTGATAGTAATAAGATTATATTGCATTTAAGTCGTTTTAATTAAAATTTTGTGATCAATATGTTATTGCCTTTAGAGATCACAGGTGATATATACTAAAATTTAGGTTTTGCCTTGTGACGTTAGAATCTTTTATTTAACCTTGCATTATGCAATTTGTATTTTTTCCTTGCTTAAAAAGGGATTTTGAGTTTTAAGCGTTGTAAATGGATTTTGAGAGCTGTTCTTCGACCTGTTAAAATAGTACTTCAGGAACTATACTGAGTATGGTGTCACCGCCAGACACCACACTTGCTAGGTGGTAGCCTTTAAATCGGCCGCGGTCCGTTAGTATACGTCGGACCCGCGTATCGCCACTATCAGTGATTGCAGACCGAGCGCCGCCACACGGCAGGTCTAGTCTAGAGAGACTCCCTAGCACTCACCGCAGTTGTACAGCCGACTTTGCTAGCGATGGTTCACTGTCAACATACGCTCTCATTTGCAGAGACGACAGTTTAGCATAGCCTTCAGCTACGTCATTTGCTACGACCTAGCAAGGCGCCATATTCGGTTACTATGTCTTCTGAACAGATAATATTGTGAATCATGTACCGTCAAGAGCGACGTTCATCATTAATGGATTAAAGTTAAGTATCAAACTAATTAAGTCCGCTTTCTGAACTCTCATTCCTTGTCATGTCCCAGACCTCACGTCAGTATAGTTCTTGCCTCCTCACGCCAGCCTGCGTGAGCTAAAACGCGTGCCTTTTCGGCCTCCTCTAGAACACGGTGTTGGCTCTTCTGCCAACAGAAAATTGAGGATCTTGTTGTTCATGATAACGAATGTTCACTTACTTTTTTAATATCAAGTTAATGAAGTTGTAAAATTTTTGAGGTAAAAAAGTCTTTTATTAGAGTAACGGTGCCTGCCCACAACTTCCACGTATTCAAAACATTGGTGTTCGGACGTTGTCTGATGTTTTCCCCTGTATCTGTCCCAGCTAACGCCTGCAGGGCCATGTCAGAGGTTAGCTTTTGATTACGAAGCGCTGTTTCACACTCAATCGGCAAAGTGCTCGGTTTGGAGAACATGGACGAGAGTCACCAAAGGTCAATTTGATCGGCGCCTTGTCGAGGGAGAAGATTTGGGGCCTCTTCACTTGCATTGAGAAAACCGTCACAGTCATTTGCTACCTCGACATGGTTTCTTTGTGGCTTCTGCGTCAATTGCAAGAACACTCCAGCAACTTCATCTGGCAACGAGGTGGTACCCCTCTTCTCTTCCACTTGGCTTCCTTGACGATGGCTGTGCCGTGCAGTTGCCGTGACGGCGTGTGGTGCAGATGGTCACCGCGATCAAATGACTTAATGCTTTGTGATTTTTTATGGAGTTTAGTGAAAAACAAAGCGTTTGTCGCGCGCCTGTCAAAATCTTTGCTACTGTTGCGGCAGCGAATCGGAGCAGCGGTAGAGTCCATCACCATTGTGTGGTTTGGGAAACCTATGAATATCATTTCGACGTATGCCGTAACACATGATGAGCACATATCGAGTATCTGTAACATACAAAAAATTTCCAGAGTTACTCTACTAACAGGACAGGGTTTGCAGCTAAAAAGTTATACCGTTTCATTGTATTTTTTTAATGTGAGGTAGCCGAATCAAATCAGGCGACGCTGAGGGAATTAGAATAGGGAATGACATTTAAAGTAGTAAATGAGTTTTGCTTTTTGGAGAGCAAAATAACGGATGATGGTCAAAGTAGAGAAGATATAAAATGTAGAAAGGCAATGGCAAGGAAAGAGTTTCTGAAGAAGAGAAATTTGTTAACATCGAATATAGATTCAAGTGCCAGGAATTCTTTTCTGAAAGTATTTGTGTGGAGTGTAGCCATGTATGGAAGTGAAACGTGGACGATAAATAGTTTCGATTAGGAAAGAATAGAAGCTTTCGAAATGTGGTGCTACAGAAGAATGCTGAAGATTAGATGGGTAGATCACATAACTAATGAGGAGGTATTGAATAGAATAGGGGAGAAGAGGAGGTTGTGGCACAACTTGACAAGCAGAAGGGACCGGTTGGTAGGACACGTTCTGAGGCATCAAGGAATCACCAATTTAGTACTGGATGGCAGCGTGGAGGGTAAAAATCGTACAGGGAGATCAGAGGATGAATACAATAAGTAGATCCAGGGAATGTAGGTTGCAATAGTTATTCGGAGATGAAGAAGCTTGCACAGGATAGAGTAGCATGGAGAGCTGCATCAAACCAGTCTCTGGACTGAAGACCACCACCACCACCACCACCATCACAACAACAACAACAACAACAACAATGTTCTTTTGTTCTCACCCTGTATATATCATCCAGCGCGTAACGTCAGAATCTAAAAGATTATGCTGAAGTCTATGGGGAAGTTGCAACGTCAGACGATTGTATAGAGATGCTGGAACATAAAACGTTACAATAAATAATTTCGGTGCGCAATGGAATGATCTCTGTAGAGAAACAATAGATATCTTAAGGTTGAGCTTCCTTTGGCACATTCTGGTGTCTTTCACTTTCTAGCATCGGATAGAGCTTGGGCATATGGGCCTCGCAAAGTATTTTACTACAGTTTGATCAAAATAGGGGGGGAAAGAGTGGAGCAAAAAAATTGACCTCCTTAAACTGGAAGAAAAGAACCACTCGAGAAGGAGCAGCAAAGAACATTGTTTTGTAGTGAGGGGCGGGACCCAGACATTAGTGCACTTTTAGCACACACTGGTGCTCTGTGAGAAGCATACAAACGATTGACGAGACATAAATAAATGTAGCAACACGACAAGAGCTCAACTGTAGCACACACTATTTTTATTTAACAGATGTGATCTACGCAGCAAGCAGCGGAAGGCGAATTATCATAAAGGTAAGTAAAATACACAATGAAATGAACATGAACCAGAAACGTAGCTGATACAACTAGATCATTGGATACGATGAACCTAGTAGGAGAATAACAAACGGTACGCACTTAGACGTGAAGCTGTCTATGTGAATGTTTCACTAACTCAAAAGGAGTAAGGAAAGAGAAGTTAAATAATCTTCTCTATTCTAGATTTGTCTATTGTATATATTTTTTATTATTGTTAGTGTATGTATTAAGATTTGAAACTGTCAGTTGGTAATTACAGCGAAGTTACCCTCTGGGTCTTGTGGAAATGAAGTGCCCCCTGCCCCCTTCCCCCACAACTCCCATAGTAAACTTGCGGTAGACACAGTAATTCACATCTCAAATTTGAGGGAGTTGCGGGCGCTTGACGGTGATCTGAAATTTTGATGTGAAAGTAACCAAAAAGTTAAGCAAAGCACGTTTACGATGAGGAATACGAGTACTGTAACTTCACAAAGAGTGCTTTCCAGAAGACCCGCGTGTACACACAATTCGCGTTTCGGTATGCTGGAAGCGCAAGGCAGTTTCATGTAATCCGTTTTCGTTTACGCCCTGACTAATACTGAGATGGAGCAATACCTCAAGTAATTGTACTGTAAAGAATATATTGTAAATAAATGCGTGGGCGGCTGGTGACGTTCTTAAACAAGTAAGGATTGTACTCATAACCGAGGGCAGTATGAAGGAAGATTGTTATGAAGTTAAATTAAAGAAATGACTGTAACTGAGTGACTACATTCTAGTAGTGCAAATACAACGAAGTGAAAACTGTGATTGCCGGCCGCGGTGGCCGTGCGGTTCTGGCGCTGCAGTCCGGAACCGCGGGGCTGCTACGGTCGCAGGTTCGAATCCTGCCTCGGGCATGGGTGTGTGTGATGTCCTTAGGTTAGTTAGGTTTAAGTATTTCTAAGTTCTAGGGGACTTATGACCTAAGATGTTGAGTCCCATAGTGCTCAGAGCCATTTGAACCATTTTTTTTTTTTTTTTTTTTTTGAAAACTGTGATTGTTCCCGCTGTGGAGAAAAAGTTGTTCCGGACTTGCAACAGTGGACAGTAAAAGTAACTAAAGGCAGCATGGTGGGTACAGATAAACGTTAAGCAGTACTACTTACCGGGGATCTAGTAGTAAGGAAAGGACTCTGGACTTCTTCAAGAACCTTGCTATTCTTCTGTGGGTGCGGTTGAGCCCAGTGCAGGTAAAACGACGATGAAAGAAAGCATTTGCAAAGCGAGCTCGTAGCACACGCTCGCTTGTAAAGTTTGCCTCGCCTCTCAACATTCCGCGTTCAAAGTCTGTTGATTGCCGTTGTGCAGCCTTAATCACGTTGGAAACACTTTCACATAAATCACCTGAACATGAATAGCAGCTCCGCCTACGCGCTGTACTTTTATACGCGATGCTACAGCCATTTGTGCAAGTGCATATCGTTCCCCCGTGACTTTCCCAATGTATTTCTGCATCTACACACATACTCCGCAATCCTCCATACGGTGCATGGCGGAGGGTACCTCGTACCAAACCTGCATCTTCTCTCCCTGTTCCACTCCCAAACAGAACGAGGGAAAAATGACTGCCTATATGCCTCTGTAAGAGCCCTAATCTCTCTTAACTTATCTTTGTGGTCTTTCCACGAAATGTAAGTTGGCGGCAGGAGAATTGTACTGCAGTCAGCTTCAAATGCTGGTTCTCTAAATTTCCTCAGTAGTGATTCACGAAAAGAACGCCTCCTTTCCTCTAGAGACTCCCACCCGAGTTCCTGAAGCATTTCCGTAACACTCGCGTGATGATCAAACCTACCAGTAACAAATCTAGCAGCCCGCCTCTGAATTGCTTCTACGTCCTCCCTCAATCCGACCTGATAGGGATCCCAAACGCTGGAGCAGTACTCAAGAATAGGTCGTATTAGTGTTTTATAAGCGGTCTCCATTACAGATGAACTACATCTTCCCAAAATTCTACCAATGAACCGAAGACGACTGTTCGCCTTCCCCACAACTGCCATTACATGCTTGTCCCACTTCATATCGCTCTGCAATGTTACGCCCAAATATTAAATCTACGTGACTGTGTCAAGCGCTACACTACTAATGGAGTATTCAAACATTACAGGATTCTTTTTCCTATTCATCTGCATTAATTTACATTTATCTATATTTAGAGTTAGCTGCCATTCTTTGCACCAATCACAAATCCTGTCCAGCAATTGTGCAACATGAAGTCACGTAGTAGGTATGTGACCCTTATGTAAACTTGAAACTCTACCCAGTGCTGAATGGTTCACCAATTTAATTCTTCACTTTGCTGTTACGAAGTATTTTATTCACTCGTTTCGACCTCCGCCCACCGTCAGCAGCGGATAAAGATTCATCAAGGAATGAACCAACCATCAACAATTATTTAGTAAACAAAGAGGGATAAAAAACAGTCATAAATGAATACTTTAACATAAAGGTAACCCAAAAGAATTAAAAACAATCATTACCGGCTCCTTAGCATACCAACTATTAAACTGAAATTAACTGTAAAATAATGGTTTAAATACGTTATAAGAGCGCAATGCTAAGTCTCCTGTGCTATTTTGGTGTAGGGGAAGGATAAGCATAATGGGCAGTGCGGCATAACGGCCATTTAAATTTGTGAGTCCCTACAGAAACTCATAAACGTGTCACTCGAAGCTCCATTAGATACGTGTAGTCATTTCCACGAGCCACAATATCGCGTTATCTCCCAATTACATTTTATGTGGTTTTAATACCTTCCAATCTAAGGTAACTTCTCACTTCACGTAATTATTATAAATTTATATAACAAGTTAGGTTTTTGTAACATAATTGCGTTAAAATAAGCGGTTAGTTAGTCAAAAATTCACATGTCAACGATTGCTTCATTGGAGGCCAACGCCAACTAACATTTCTTTTTTCTTTTTCTTCTTCTTTTTTTTTTTGAGTTGCTTCTAGGGAGGCACAATTGCTAGGCAGCGGTCAATTGCTCGCCTTTGCTCGCAGTTCCACGACTGCGATGAGTACAATTCTTGATGCAGTTTTCAAGAGAATACATTTTCAGAGTACCGCTGAATGAGCCAGGGAAATCAGCAAACTTATTAAGTCTTTCTCCTGGCGAATGCGAGGCAGAAGACGACGTGAGCGTATATGAGCTTCTACAGACATGTAAGGATATTACCCACGGCTAGGAGGGGAGAGGTATCTTTGTACTCAGCCAACCCGGCCCTCTGAAATCAAATTCTCCAGCAGAATGGGAGGACGTAACACAGTTTTCCCTGTATTCTCTGTATTACACTAGCTGGCAAAAATTCATTTAGTCGAGATGGAAATCTCAGTGCCCGACACAGAAATTTGCTCTTTCCCAGAGTCATAGAAAATTTCTTATATTTGCGTACTGTTTGAGAAAAAGTCGGGATGTAGTAAATATAACTTCTCACTCTACAAATAATTTGACTTGTGATAATAGAAGTAGGTTGTAGAAACAAAATTACGTAAATGCTGCATATTTGTTAAAGCTTGGAATATCTGTCCTTTATTGCCCACGTTCGTAGTTGATTATGTATTCAAGATGCTACATCAAAATATTAAAATTTCCTTTTTTCATCTTCAGTTCAAAATAAAAGTTTAAAAGTACGTGAAAAGCAATTAGTACTTTGCTATACTGTTGGTATCGGTACATTTTTCCGATATTATCGAGATGTCGATAGACAATTAGGTACATATATCGATACCAAACATATATTCGATTCTAGTACTCAAACGACCCTATCTACATCAATGGTCTCAATCGCCTGTTTCATCAGAAATATTACTCATCGCAAACCACCTTTGACATTCGCTTGCATCAACTGTTTGCATAATAATAAACTGTCGATGTTTCCCCCTGACTCGTACAACGGCATCCTTTTCTCCCTAACGTTCTTATACACTATGTGATCGAAAGCATCCGGACACCCCCAAAAACATACGTTTTTCATATTAGGTGATTGTGCTGCCATCTACCTCCAGCTACTCCACATCAGCGAACTCAGTTCCACATCAGCGAACTCAGTAGTCATCAGACATCGTGAGAGAGCAGAAAGGGGCGCTCTGCGTAACGTGGTCATGTGATTGGGTATCACTTGTGTCATACGTCTGTACGCGAGATTTCCACACTCCGTAACATCCCTAGGTCCACTGTTTCCGATGTGATAGTGAAGTGGAAACGTGAAGGGACACGTACAGCACAAAAACGTACAGGCCGACCTCGTCTGTTGACTGACAGAGACCGCCGACAGTTGAAGAAGGTCGAAATGTATAATAGGCAGACATCTATCCAGACCATCACACACGAATTCCAAACTGCATCAGGATCCACTGCAAGTACTATGACAGTTAGGTGGGAGGTGAGAAAACTTGGATTTCATGGTCGAACTGCTGCCCATGAGCCACACATCACTGCCGGCCGGAGTGGCCGTGCGGTTCTAGGCGCTACAGTCTCGAGCCGAGCGACTGCTAAGGTCGCAGGTTCGAAACCTGCCTCGGGCATGGATGTGTGTGATGTCCTTAGGTTAGTTAGGTTTAATTAGTTCTAAGTTCTAGGTGGCTGATGACCTCAGAAGTTAAGTCGCATAGAGCTCAGAGCCAACCACACACCACTCCGGTAAATGCTAAACGACGCCTCGCTTGGTGTAAAGAGAGTAAACATTGGACGAGTGAACATTGGAGAAACGTTGTGTGGGGTGATGAATCAGGGCACACAATGTGGCGATGCGATGGCAGGGTGTGGGTATGGCGAATGGGTGGTGAACGTCATCTGCTAGCGTGTGTAGTGCCAACAATGAAATTTGGAGGCGGTAGTGCTACGGTGTGGTCTTGTTTTTCATGGAGGGGGATTGTACGCCTTGTTGTTTTGCGTGGCACTATCACAGCGCGGGCCTACATTGTTTTAAGCACCTTATTGCATCCCATAGTTGAACAATTCGATGATGGCGATTGCATTTTTCAGCACGATCGAGCACCTGTTCATAATGCACGGCCTGTGGCGGAGTGGTTACACGACAATAACATCCCTGTAATGGACTGGCCTGCACAGAGTCGTGACTTGATTCCCATAGAACACCTTTGGGATGTTTTGGAACCCGACTTCGTGCCAGGCCTCACAGACCGAAGTCGATACCTCCCCACAGTGCAGCACTCCGTGAAGAATGGGCTGTCATTCCCCAAGAAACCTTCCAGCACCTGATTGAATGTATGCCTGCTAGAGTGGAAGCTGTCATCAAGGCTAAGGGTGAGCCAACACCATACTGAATTCCATTATTACCGATGGAGGGCGCCACGAACTTCTCAGCCGGGTTTCCGGATCTTAATTATATGCGTCAGCTGTTTTTATATGCTGCTTCATTTTAGTGAGACGGAAGGAGGAGTGAAATCGTCGCTGTATGCAGTACCTGGCACCCTTCCACGTCAGTGAAAAATGTGAAAGAGAACAACAATCTTTAGAAACAAATTTTAATCATTCCACCTCACGACAGATTTTTGAAAATATTGTTTTAGGTATGAATATGTGTGAAGCATGTAACGATAGAATTTAGTTAAGTGCGCCATTTAATTCAAACATTCAGATATACACTGGAGAGCCAAATAAACTGGTACACCTGCCTCATATCGTGTAGGACCCCCGCGAGCACGCCGAAGTGCCGCAACACGAACTGGCAAGGACTCGATTAATGTCTGAAGTAACGTTGGAGGGAACTGACACCATGAATCCTGTAGGCCTGTCCATAAATCCGTAAGAGTACGAGGGGTTGGATATCTCTTCTGAACAGCACGTTGCAAGCCATCCCAGATATGCTCAATAATGTTCATGTTTGGGGAGTTTGGTTGCCAGCGGAAGTGTTTAAACTCAGAAGAGTGTTCCTGGAGCCAGTCTGTAGCAATTCTGGACCTGTGGGGTGTAGGATTGTCCTGATTGAAGTGTTCACGTTTTTTTGGAATGCCCAATGAACATGAATAGCTGCAGGTGATCAGACAGGATGCTTACGTACGTGTCACCTATCAAAGTCGTATCTACACGTTTCAAGAGTCCCATACCAATCCAACTGCACACGCCCCACACCATTACGTAGCCTCCACAAGCTTGTACAGTCCCCTGCTGACAAGCAAGGTCCATGGATTCATGAGGTTGTCTCCATATCCGCTCGGTACAATTTGAAACGAGACTCGTCCGACCAGGCAACATGTTTCCAGTCATCAACAGTCCAATGTCGATGTTGACGGGCCCAGGCGAGGCTTAAAGCATTGTGTCGTGCAGTCATCAAGGGTACATGAATGAGCCTTCGACTCCGAAAGCCCATTTCGATGATGTTTCGTTGAACTGTTCGCACCCTGACACTTGTTGATGGCCCAGCATTGAAATCTGCAGCAATTTGCGGAAGGGTTGCACTTCTGTCACGTTGAACGATTATCTTTAATCGTCATTGGTCTCTTTCTTGGAGGACCTTTTTCGGCCGCAGCAATGTCGGAGATATGATGTTTTACTGGATTCCTGACGTTCACGATACACTCGTGAAATGGTCATACGGGAAAATCTCCATTTCATCGCTACCTCGGAGATGCTGTGTCCCATAGCTCGTGCGCTGTATGTAACACCACTTTGAAACTCACTTAAATCTTGATAACCTGCCATTGTAGCAGCAGTAACCGATCTGACAACCGCGCCAGACACTTGTCGTCTTACATAGGCGTTGCCGACCGCAGCGTCATTTTCTGCCCGCTTACATGCACTACTAGCCATTAAAATTGCTACACCAAAAATAAATGTAGATGATAAACGGGTAGTCATTGGACAAATATATTATACTAGAACTGACATGTGATTACATCTTCACTCAATTTGGGTGCATAGATCCTGAGGAATCAGTATCCAGAACAACCACCTCTGGCCGTAATAACGGACTTGATACGCCCGGGCATTGAGTCAAACAGAGCGTGGGTGGCGTGTATAGGTACAGCTGCCCATGCAGCTTCAACACGATACCACAGTTCGTCAGGAGTAGTGACTTGCGTATTGTCACGAGCCAGTTGCTCGGCCACCATTGACCAGACGTTTTCAATTGGTGAAAGATCTGAAGAATGTGCTGGCCAGGGCAGCAGTCGAACATTTTCTGTATCCACAAAAGCCCGTACAGGACCTGCGAACAAGAAGTGACGGAGACGTGTAACCAATGGCACCCCATACCATCACGCCGGGTGATACACCAGTATGGCGATGACGAATACACGCTTCCAATGTGCGTTCACCGCGACGAAGCCAAACACGGATGCGACCATCATGATGCTGTAAACAGAACCTGGATTCATCCGAAAAAATAACGTTTTGCCATTCGCGCATCCAGGTTCGTCGTTGAGTACACCATTGCAGGTGCTCCTGTCTGTGATGCAGCGTCAAGGGTAACCGCAGCCACGGTCTCCGAGCTGATAGTCCATGCTCCTGCAAACGACGTAGAACTGTTCGTGCAGATGGTTGTTGTCTTGCAAACGTCCCCATCTGTTGACTCAGGGATCGAGACGTGGCTGCACGATCCGTTACAGCCATGCGGATAAAATGCCTGTCATCTCGACTGCTAGTGATTCGAGGCCGTTGGGATCCAGCACGGCGTTCCGTGTTACGCTCCTGAACCCACGGATTCCATATTCTGCTGACAGTCATTGGATCAAAACGAGCAGCAATGTCGCGATACGATAAACCGCCATCGCGATAGGCTACAATCCGACCTTTATCAATGTCGGAAACTTGATGGTATGCATTTCTCCTCCTTACACGAGGCATCACAACAACGTTTCACCGGGCAACGCCGGTCAACTGCTGTTTGTGTTTGAGAAATCGGTTGGAAACTTTCCTCATGTCAGCACGCTGTAGGTGACGCCACATTGTGTGAATGCTCTGAAAAGCAAATCATTTGCACATCACAGCATCTTCTTCCTGCCGGTTAAATTTCGCGTCTGTAGCACGTCATCTTCGTGCTGTAGCAATTTTAGTAGCCAGTAGCGTACTCAGCATTTGAATAAGCTCGCCTGTACCAGTTTCTTTGGCGCTTCGGTGCATATGCACTGGGGGGGATGCGTGTGCTTCGTCAGATAACTGAAATCATAAGATCTCATTTGCCATATTTTCGGTGGAACTGTCACGATGACTGATATCATAAGGTGTTATTTGCCACACGTTCAATGAAACCAACACCATGATTACTCACTACCTAAATCTCTACACAGAGGCATCGTCCTTCTCGTACAAACAGTTTACTGTTAAAATAGCATTCTCCACATTATAGCTGAACTACCATAGCTTCGGATAATGAACTGAAAAAAAAAATTGCAATCAGGCTGTTTTGGTAGTTAGTTAGTTCCACGTTCCTTGAAGCAGATTCGGTATAAACTGAATGACGAGGAAGGTTTGAATGGGTTTGGTTGTGCTTCCTTACTGAAGACTGGGGCAGGGTCAGCCAGCATTGTGAGAGCTGGCTGTCTCACAGCTGCGTGGTGATGGTGTTTCCTGGAGTCTAAGCCTGGACTCAAACTGAAGAGCAGGGCCAGGCGACCAGCTCAGTGTTGGCTGTCGAGGCTGGGCTGGACTGTGGATAGGAGACACGCCTGTAGCATTGGCGATGGCAGTGGCCCTCGTTGATGCGGACTGGACGTCACACACCTGCTCAGAAGGTCCAATGTTCACGAACTGGCTTGGGTGGGCTTGAATGTTGCTCCTGCTCGCTGACTTAGCAGGAGATGTGACATTAGTGTGTCACGCTAAATTCTATGGAAAGAAGGCAATGAGTGGCTGTCGCAATCGGCAGTGGGTTAAGCTGCGGTTGATCCTGGTAACTGCCCAGGATTCGTCACGTGAAAAGCTGTGATGTGGAAGTAGTAGATGTTCACAAAGTTTAGCGGTCACTGACTGGTACCTGGATGACTCAAGCCATCACAGGCTTAAAACCCCAGTTAACTTTAGAAAACGTCGTGATGTAGCTTGTGTCAATGGAACAAATGATGTGCAATTAAAAAAATATATAAATTTGTATATCTGTATACCTGAATCGAAACAAGGCCCCGGGAGTAGACAACATTCCATTAGAACTACTGACGGCCTTGGGAGAGTCAGTCCTGACAAAACTCTACCATCTGGTAAGCAAGATGTATAAGACAGATGTATGAGACAGGTAAAATACCCTCAGACTTCAAGAAGAATATAATAATTCCAATCCCAAAGAAAGCAGGTGTTGACAGATAAGAAAACTACCGAACTATCAGTTTGATAACTCAAAGCTGCAAAATACTAACACGAATTCTTTACAGCCGAATGGAAAAACTGGTAGAAGCTGACCTCGGTTAAGATCAGTTTGGATTCCGTACAAATACTGGAATACGTGAGGCAATACTGACCTTACGACTTGTCTTAGAAGAAAGATTAAGGAAAGGCAAACCTACGTTTCTAGCATTTTTAGACCTAGAGAAAGTTTTGACAATGTTGACTGGAATACTCTCTTTCAAATTCTAAAGGTGGCAGGGGTAAAATACAGGGAGCGAAAAGCTATTTACAATTTGTACAGAAACCAGATGGAAGTTATAAGAGTCGAGTGGTATGAAAGGGAATCTGTGGTTGGGAAGGGAGTGAGACAGTATTGTAGCCTGTCCCCGATGTTATTCAATCTGTACATTGAGCAAGCAGTAAAGAAAACAAAAGAAAAATTCGGAGTAGATATTAAAATCCATGGAGAAGAAGTAAAAACTTTGAGGTTCGCCGATGACATTGTAATTCTGTCAGAGACAGCAAAGGACTTGGAAGAGCAGTTGAATGGAATGGACAGTGTCTTGAAAGGAGGGTATAAGATGAACATCAACAAAAGCAAAACGAGGATAATGGAATGTTGTCGAATTAAGTCGGGTGATGCTGAGGGAATTAGATTAGGAAATGAGACACTTAAAGTAGTAAAGGTGCTTTGCTATTTGGGGAGCAAAATAACTGATGATGGTCGAAGTAGAGAGGATATAAAATGTAGACTGGCATTGGCAAGGAAAGCCTTTCTGAAGAAGAGAAATTTGTTAACATCGAGTATAGATTTAAGTGTCAGGAAGTCGTTTCTGAAAGTATTTGTATGGAGTGTAGCCATGTATGGAAGTGAAACATGGATGATGAATAGTTTATACAAGAAGAGAATAGAAGCTTTCGAAATGTGGTGCTACAGAAGAATGCTGAAGATAAGGTGGGTAGATCACGTAACTAATGAAGAGGTATTGAATAGAATTGGGGAGAAGAGGAGTTTGTGGCACAACTTGACAAAAAGAAGGGACCGGTTGGTAGGACCTGTTCTGAGGCATCAAGGGATCACAAATTTAGCATTGGAGGGTAAAAATCGTAGAGGGAGACCAAGAGATGAGTACACTAAGCAGATTCAGAAGGATGTAGGTTGCAGTAAGTACTGGGACATGAAGAAACTTGCACAGGATAGGGTAGCATGGAGAGCTGCATCAAACCAGTCTCCAGACTGAAGACCACAACAACAACAACAACAACAACAACATATCTACATGCTGGCCTTTCGAAGGTTTATTTCTGTTTAAATATTGCCCTGTGGTTAAGAATGGTTTATTAAGGAGAAACAATTTTTGTTTACATTTTAAAACACTTCTACTCACCAGAATTGAACTTTCACTCTGCTTTTGTGAAGCTTGCAAGGCAGGAGACGAGGTACTGGAGGAATTAAAGCTGCGAGGAGGGGTCGTTGGTCACGCTTGTATAGCTCAGACGGCAGAGCACTTGCCTACAAAAGGCAAAGTTCCCAAATTCGAGTCTCGGCGCGGCACACGGCTTTAATCTTCCAGGTACTTTCACTTCTCCTCTCTATCAAACATATTGTTTACATGGGAAGACTCTGCATGAGATTTGTAGCTATATGCTGCACTTATTTCTCTATAATTTATAGGAAGGAAGGACTGAAGGAAAGAAGACTACAGTTTGCTGTCCTGTCGACAACACGGTCATTACAGACTGAATCAGAGTGAGCGTCACTAAAGGGGAATGTAGATAATTTTTCTCCTAGGATTGCACTTGTAAATATTTCTGTTACTCTCAAACTGAATAGCTAGTTGACAAGAAATTTCGTGACCGAATAAAGTACTATGAGACTATTGTTAAAAGTCACAGTTGCTTAAATGCAAGTAGATGATTACAAGATGTACATATGTGACTGACACACACAATGATAATTACTTTCTTTTTTGCAGTGAATAAATATTGTGCACAACATCATACTGTGGGACATCAGTGAATGAAAATAGGCCATCACCAAATCTGGCAGCTATTCCGAGGTCAAAAAACAGGACAAGGGTGTAGTTCTGTTATTTGGTTTTTCCAGTTTATGGTTTCTTCAGTTTACGTTTTCATCAATATGGACTCCAAGAACTCGCAATCCTTTACGTTGCTTATTGTATTTTGTAGGTACACTACGTTAAGAGGAGGTACTATTCCTGAGAGTAACAAAATGGATTAGCTGTGTTCTTCCAGAGGTTGTTTATCCCACTTGTGTAAAATACTTCTAACAAAATCATCATTTACTATTTTCCCTGTTGATGCTTCTTTTTTCAGCTTGACAGTAAGGCTTCTATTCTCGGCAAGAAGAACTAATTCTGCCTGTTGATTTAAAAAAATGCTATCGCACTGGTGATCAAGGAATGGAACCATTGAGGTTAAAGAGGGAACACACTAGAAACATAACTTTTATTAGACTTAGAGCTAACAATTTTATTACTAAAATATTACAATCATCAACGTTTAATGCACATTTTTGTACAGTTACAAAACCTTTGGCTGCATCTAACCTACCTCTGTTGACTGTGCTCTTCAAAAACCATAAACCAGAAAATTTCAATGTGTCATAGACCTGATCATCATACTAATTATTGTCCATGTGACACTGATGATTGCAAACAGCTTTGGGACTTTGTACATCACGGCTGTAAATATTACATGATTGTCCACTACTTCATACATATTTGATTTATTGTTAGTCTCATAGTCTTCCCAAATATGACAAATCATATTCATTTGTGGTTTGTTGGTGGTCTACACATTCCAGAATTACAGTGGTAACTGCCACTAACCTTACTATTTGCTTCTTATAATGTCAAAGGGATTGTTGCAGAGAATAAAATTTGTGTGCTTCACGGATTGTTGTGTTATGAAAATAGATGTAGGTGACATAATAATTTCACTAGCATATAACTGCCATGTGAACATTATAGTGTAATGTTCATCAGTGAAATATATCATAGCAATTTGATAGTAAATTATCTTTTAACACTGTCCCTGTACATAGATAGCCCTTTTCTTTTTCATCTTAGATTAATGATAGAAATATGTCCAATATGCAGATTAATTTCTTTGTAAATCCTGCAAATCCAGTCAAAGTTTATTCGGTAATGTCCTTCACACAACCAAAACGAGCTTGATCTGTGAGAGCTGTACTTTTACTTGTAAGAAGATCCAACACACACTTCTTGCAGAATGATTAATATTAATTCCATAGCGTTAAACGTCTAAATCGACTGAAGAAAGAAGAGAATGCGTAACATTAAAGCAAAAATCAAAGAAGACAGAGGCAGAAAGAGAGAGAAAAACCAGTAAGAGCTACAGTTGAAATAAGATAGTTAATTTTGCCGACTTAGAGCTAAATTGTCCCATAAAATGTTACAGTGAATAAAATGCTTGAATCTGATGAAGAATAACATCTGCATTGGCAATGAACACAGATGACACGAAGATGGTGGAAGTTTTGGACCGCTGGGGCTAATTATATGTTTGTGGTACCGTTAAAATTGATTTCTGAGGTATGTTTAATATTGAGAAATTTTCAAAAATGGCATAACTAACGTTGGAGGGGAAATGACTCTACGTTGGGAATATCTGTTTCTGGGTAAAATAAGAAAATAAAGCAAACGAGACTACTGCAAATTTCTCTAGCATATACCTCAAAAGTGAACTTCTGAAATGTGAAGAAGAGTGAGAACGAAGGATGTAATGAAGCTATGTAGAACTTGTGCTAGTTCTTTACTTAGAGCATGGAATTGTTCTATCTGTTCTTTCTTTACTGTGAGTTCTACTTGTATTCACAGATAACACAGAACAATCAGTGCACTCTATAGGTGATTTTGTAATTGACCTCATACAGCATGATTGAGCGACTGGAATAAATTACAGGATTAGAGCATTCAGTATAGCATGGAGGTTAATGACTCACTGGTGCAACATTTCTACCGATTTAGGCAGGAGGTAAATAACGGAAAATTCTGGAAACTGGTGTCAAAAGAGACAAGAAGTTGCTAAATGTGCCATGTCTGGGTAAGTCGGTCCTACTGAGGATTGGACAAGCATTAAGAAGTATATAAATTTTGACTACTGTTGACTAACAGTCCTTTAACCTAAAATTTGTTTTCTGTTTCATCGTGTCTTCTTGCATCCCCCCTCCCTCTCCGTATTATTACTTATTAGCTCAGTGATCCACTATTTTAATATGGGAGAATAGCATTGGTATACATATACTGTAATCTTTGCTAGAGAAATATCCTTCATTTGGCAACTTTTTCCAAGTACATAATATCCTTAAGTGTTGCCATTTCTTCAACGGGTCTTGTGACTGTAGGTGCTTCATAGAAGCGATTTGTAGTTCACACTCTTTATTGTATTATTGTTACAACAAAATGTGAAACATTTGCTATACTCTTTATTATAAAAAGGAGCATGTGAGTCACGTATATGTGTGTAGTGCCTTAAGAGAATAAGCAGTAATCCTAAATGGATACTTACATTTCAACTCACTGCTTCTGTTCAAGTCAACCATTAGTTTGGGAATAGTGTGTCTGTATTGCAGCAGGTAAGAGATTTGTCATAACCAGTGACAGGTGCATGCAACAGGTAAGAGATTTGTCGTAACCAGAGACAGGTGCATAATAGTGAAGGTGCCAGTTTTGTCGCTTTCTTGCTCTCGTCGGACTACATACTACACTTGTTCCCTCTTGCCAGGTTATAATGCCATGGCCTGAGTCCTTCTGGAACCGCATTAGTAGTTCTCACGTTCTCATGACTAATTGGTACAGAATCAAGAGACAGGAATGGTGTTTAGTGGTATGATACCTGACATTTTGCCTTACTGTTACTTGTAAAGCATGTTATAGCAAAGACAGCCAATACCAACATGGAAGGTTTGATGAACCATCTCAGTCATCTCTGTTGTATAGGCAAATATAAGTTTTACGTAAATGTTATCTTGAAACGATAAACTTCCATCATACTAGCAGAAAAACGTGTCAGCCGGCGGGAATGCAGCATCATTTCTTGAATGCCAACACTCAGCTTCTTCTCTGTCCTCTGCCAATCATTGATATTTGTCTGGTAGAATTAAATCAGTCTATCTATCTTCTTTGACTTGATACACACTCCAACTGACTGCCATATGAGAACTGGGCTGAGATATCATTAATTGTTCAGGAACCAGCACTCTAGATGCAGTGTAGATGACCCAAAAGATGTCCAAAACACGCTTCCATATTTTTATTTCATTTTATAGTGCAATAAGATGTAATGCTCAGGTGGATTTGCAGGTGAAATTGGCCACAGAATCCTACGAACGAGTATCACGTTCAGTTGCTCGGTTTCTTTGAGTGGTCTTTGGCCCAGTGCACACTCGTTTGTCCTCAAGCTTTCCCCAGAGCCACTGCCCGACCTTCCTCACGCTCGCCTCCACACCCTACCACTCTTGCAGCTGGGCCGGCCCCCACCCGCCCCGGCTGGGCCCGCTGTGCGCCTGTGCTGACGTCACGCCCTCCTGGCGGGCTGCCCGTTGTGGCTGCCGCTGCTGACGTTGCCGACTCCGCCGAGGGCGGGGGTCAGCTCGTCCCGGAAGGCGAGGAAGCCGAGCTGGGCGTGCGACGCCTCGCTGAGGGCGCGCGAGCGCAGGCAGGCGCGGTACTGGTCCGCGGGTAGCCGCCGACCGCACTCCTGCAACAGAAGGAGCACACGTGTGTACTCAAAAAACACCATTTGCTGTAGGCTCCATGATCTGCAATCTACAGAAAATGTTTAAATAACACCACCTTCAAACAGCTGTGAAAGCACTACAAGCTTTTACTTGTGACACTCAACACGTTTCAGGAAAAAATGATCCACTCTGAACAGTCATCATAATAAAACAAAAACGAACAACCTACCAGAGCGTACTCAGAATCTCAACTGGAGGAAGGAAATAAAACATGAATTTCTAAGAAGGGAGAAGGGTGGAGCATAATTTATTACAAAATAAATACGATAATTTTGTGAAACTGTGTCTGTATATCATCAAACGTACTGATCTGACCATTTTATAATAGCTACCTACTACATACAATGTACCTAATTTAGAGAATAATGTTTGTAGGGGACTTTTACTGTTTATTTTTCCATGAGGCAGGTAACATTCAGACACATGAGAATATAACCTACACTCATATTGTAGTAGTCTTTGACTTTGGCTGGTAAGACGACGAATAAAATATCGTGAATTTAAGTACCAGCACCACGGGAAGATCTTGGAATCCAGAGCCATCTGATATTTTTAGTTGCAAGGAAAAGTGTTAAATGATGAGTTAGTTGTTGCTGTTGTGATCTTCAGTCCTGAGACTGGTTTGATGCAGCTCTCCATGCTACTCTATCCTGTGCAAGCTTCTTCATCTCCCAGTACCTACTGAAACCTACATCCTTCTGAATCTGCTTGGTGTATTCATCTCTTGGTCTCCCTCTACGATTTTTACCCTCCATGCTGCCCTCCAGTACCAAATTGGTGATCCCTTGATGCCTCAGAACATGTCCTACCAACCGATCCCTTCTTCTTGTCAAGTTGTGCCACAAACTTATCTTCTCCCCAATTCTATTCAATACCTCCTCATTAGTTATGTGATCTACCCATCTAATCTTCAGCATTCTTCTGTAGTACCACATTTCGAAAGCTTCTATTCTCTTCTTGTCGAAACTATTCATCGTAGACGCTTCACTTCCATACATGGCTACTCTCCATACAAATACTTTCAGCAACGACTTCCTGACATTTAAATCTATACTCGATGTTAACAAATTTCTCTTCTCAGAAACGCTTTACTTGCTTCCTTAGTTATGAGGTGTGACAAAGGGCTTTGAGTACAGGTGTTGCTGGTGGTTGTCCGTTGTATTTTATGGCTTTCTTCAAACTGATAAAAAATGGTTCAAATGGCTCTGAGCTCTATGAGACTTGACATCTGAGGTCATCAGTCCCCTAGAACTTAGAACTAATTAAACCTAACTAACCTAAGGACATCACACACATCCATGCCCGAGGCAGCATTCGAACCTGCGACCGTACCAGACGCGCGGTTCCGACTGAAGCGCCTAGAACCGCTTGGTTACCGCGGCCGGCTTCACTGGTATTGAACGCAAACGTTTGTCTATGTGGTGGGCAGGATGCGACTTCTGTTTGTAAAGATTATAACTTTATTTCTATGGAAGGTTGGGGGCAACTGCCAGTACACCGTGCGCTTGTTACACATTTTTACGAGCTTCAAACAGGTACAACTTATTTTCAGTTATCTGGGTAGTTACTATTTTATTTTTGTAATTTCTTGCGTGTTTGAGTGCCTACTAGACACAACCTTTTATTTTAATAACAGTGTAGTGTACAGTATCGCCGTTGCTATCGACCCTCGTATCGTACAGGCTTTTGTTTGTTTGGTTAGAACAGCTCAGTGTCGGTTAGACCGTCAGTGAGAGAGCACTTCGATTTCCTGCTGCTAATAAGGCGAGTACACCGTTCGCTTGTTACACATTTTTACGAGCTTCAAACCGGTACAACTTATTTTCAGTTATCTGGGTAGTTACTATTTTATTTTTGTAATTTCTTGCGTGTTTGAGTGCCTACTAGACACAACCTTTTATTTTAATAACAGTGTAGTGTACAGTATCGCCGTTGCTATCGACCCTCGTATCGTACAGGCTTTTGTTTGTTTGGTTAGAACAGCTCAGTGTCGGTTAGACCGTCAGTGAGAGAGCACTTCGATTTCCTGCTGCTAATAAGGCGAGTACACCGTTCGCTTGTTACACATTTTTACGAGCTTCAAACAGGTACAACTTATTTTCAGTTATCTGGGTAGTTACCTTTTTATTTTTGTAATTTCTTGCGTGTTTGAGTGCCTACTAGACACAACCTTTTATTTTAATAACAGTGTAGTGTACAGTATCGCCGTTGCTACTGACCCTCGTATCGTACAGGCTTTTGTTTGTTTGGTTAGAACAGCTCAGTGTCGGTTAGACCGTCAGTGAGAGAGCACTTCGATTTCCGCTGCTAATAAGGCGAGTACACCGTTCGCTTGTAGGGTAAACATAGTCATGTGTAGGGACTGTGGTTGTTGTGAGCGGACGCAAGGAGAATTGGCCACTCTTCGGGGGCAGGTGGAGACTTTGTCTGTTAGGCTCATCGAGCTCGAGGCGCAGGCGTCGGCTCGTAGTGGCGTTGGGGCAACTGTGGTGAGACCTATGCCTACTTCGGTGGCCTTGGAATCGCATGGAACCCCTGATGTCGCTGCGTCTTCCGGCAGTGAGCATCTTACCGGTCAGCCATCACTCCAGGGTGAATGGCGGACAGTGGTGGGCTCGCGCGTGCCTGGCCGAAAGGCGAAGGTGGGATCTGGCCGCGTGGCAGCTGCCTTACCCCTTTCCAACAGGTACGGGGTGCTTCCTAGTGGTGATGACATCGTTTCCGAGCCACCACAGGATGCCTCGCCTGTTGGGCCAGTGGCCGATTCTCCGGCAAGGTCCCGACAGTCACAGAGGGCGGGCCTGTTAGTTATAGGGAGCTCCAACGTTAGGCGGGTTATGGAGCCCCTTAGGAAAATAGCGGGTAGGTCGGGGAAGAATGCCAGTGTGCACTCGGTGTGCTTGCCGGGGGGTCTCGTCCGTAATGTGGAGGAGGCCCTTCCGGCAGCTATTGAACGCACTGGGTGTGACCGGCTGCAGATAGTAGCACATGTCGGAACGAATGACGCCTGCCGCTTGGGTTCTGAGGCCATTATTGGTTCCTTCCGGCGGCTGGCTGATTTGGTGAAGACAACCAGCATCGCACGCGGAGTGCAAGCTGAGCTTAATATCTGCAGCATAGTGCCCAGAGTCGATCGCGGTCCTCTGGTTTGGAGCCGTGTGGAGGGTCTAAACCAGAGGCTCAGACGACTCTGCGACTATAATGGTTGCAAATTCATCGACCTCCGTTATTGGGTGGAGAACTGTAGGGCCCCCCTAGACAGGTCAGGCGTGCACTACACACCGGAAGCAGCTACTAGGGTAGCAGAGTACGTGTGGCGTGCACACGGGGGTTTTTTAGGTTAGAGGGACCCCCCATTGGGCGAAACGATAAAATACCTGACGGCTTACCAGAGAGGACATTATCATCGTTGATAAAGAACGTCCGTCCTCAGAGACCAAAAACAGGAAAAGTCAACGTAATATTGGTAAACTGCAGGAGTATCCAGGGCAAGGTTCCTGAATTAGTATCTCTTATTGAAGGAAATAGTGCGCATATAGTATTAGGAACGGAAAGTTGGTTAAAACCGGAAGTGAACAGTAACGAAATCCTAGACACAGAATGGAATATATACCGCAAGGATAGAATAAACGCCAATGGTGGAGGAGTATTTATAGCAGTAAAGAATTCAATAATATCCAGTGAAGTTATTAGCGAATGCGAATGTGAAATAATCTGGGTTAAGTTAAGTATCAAAGGTGGGTCAGATATGATAGTCGGATGCTTCTATAGACCACCTGCATCAGCAACCGTAGTAGTTGAGCGCCTCAGAGAGAACCTGCAGAACGTCGTGAAGAAGTTTCGTGATCATACTATTGTAATAGGGGGAGACTTCAATCTACCAGGTATAGAATGGGATAGTCACACAATCAGAACTGGAGCCAGGGACAGAGACTCTTGTGACATTATCCTGACTGCCTTGTCCGAGAATTACTTCGAGCAGATAGTTAGAGAACCAACTCGTGAAGCTAACGTTTTAGACCTCATAGCAACAAATAGACCGGAACTTTTCGACTCCGTGAATGTAGAAGAGGGTATCAGTGATCATAAGTCAGTGGTTGCATCAATGACTACAAGTGTAATAAGAAATGCCAAGAAAGGAAGGAAAATATATTTGCTTAACAAGAGTGATAGGGCACAAATCGCAGAATATCTGAGTGACCACCATCAAACGTTCATTTCTGAGGAAGAGGATGTGGAACAAAAATGGAAAAAATTCAGAAACATCGTCCAGTACGCCTTAGATAAGTTCGTACCGATTAAGGTCCAAAGCGAGGGGAAAGATCCACAGTGGTATAACAATCATGTACGAAAGGTACTACGGAAACAAAGAAAGCTTCATCATAGGTTTAAGAGTAGTCGAATCATAGCTGATAAGGAAAAGCTGAACGAAGCGAAAAAGAGCGTAAAGAGAGCAATGAGAGAAGCATTCAACGAATTCGAACATAAAACATTGGCAAACAATCTAAACAAGAACCCTAAAAAGTTTTGGTCATATGTAAAATCGGTAAGCGGATCTAAATCCCCTATTCAGTCACTCGTTGACCACGATGGCACCGAAACAGAGGACGACCGAAGAAAGGCAGAAATACTGAATTCAGTGTTCCGAAACTGTTTCACTGCGGAAAATCGTAACACGGTCCCTGACTTCAGCCGTCGCACGGACGCCAAAATGGAAAATATTGAAATAAACGATATCGGAATTGAAAAACAACTGCTATCACTTAGTAGCGGAAAAGCATCCGGACCAGACGAGATACCCTTAAGATTCTACAGTGATTATGCTAAAGAACTTGCCCCCTTTCTATCAGCAATTTATCGTAGATCGCTGGAAGAACGTAAAGTACCTAGCGACTGGAAGAAAGCGCAGGTCGTTCCCATTTTCAAGAAGGGTCATAAATCAGATGCGAATAATTATAGGCCTATTTCGCTTACGTCAATCTGTTGTAGAATAATGGAACATGTTTTGTGTTCTCGTATTATGACGTTCTTACATAATACAAATCTCCTTCATCATAACCAACATGGATTCCGCAAACAGAGATCATGTGAAACTCAGCTCGCCCTATTTGCCCAAGAAATTCACAGTGCCGTAGACACTGGCGAGCAGATTGATGCCGTATTCCTGGACTTCAGGAAGGCATTTGATACGGTTCCGCACTTACGTTTAGTGAAAAAAATACGAGCTTACGGAATATCGGACCAGGTTTGTGATTGGATTCAGGATTTCCTAGAAGAAAGAACACAACATGTCATTCTTAACGGTTCAAAATCTGCAGATGTAGAAGTAATTTCGGGAGTACCGCGGGGAAGCGTGATAGGACCTTTATTGTTTACAATATACATAAATGACTTAGTTGACAACATCGGTAGCTCCGTGAGGCTATTTGCAGATGACACGGTTGTCTACAAGAAAGTAGCAACATCAGAAGACTCGTACGTACTCCAGGAGGACCTGCAGAGGATTAATGCATGGTGCGACAGCTGGCAGCTTTCCCTAAACGTAGATAAATGTAATATAATGCGCATACATAGGGGCAGAAATCCATTCCAGTACGATTATGCCATAGGTGGTAAATCATTGGAAGCGGTAACGACCGTAAAATACTTAGGAGTTACTATCCGGAGCGATCTGAAGTGGAATGATCACATAAAACAAATAGTGGGAAAAGCAGGCGCCAGGTTGAGATTCATAGGAAGAATTCTAAGAAAATGTGACTCATCGACGAAAGAAGTAGCTTACAAAACGCTTGTTCGTCCGATTCTTGAGTATTGCTCTTCAGTATGGGACCCTTACCAGGTTGGATTAATAGAAGAGATAGACATGATCCAGCGAAAAGCAGCGCGATTCGTCATGGGGACATTTAGTCAGCGCGAGAGCGTTACGGAGATGCTGAACAAGCTCCAGTGGCGGACACTTCAAGAAAGGCGTTACGCAATACGGAGAGGTTTATTATCGAAATTACGAGAGAGCACATTCCGGGAAGAGATGGGCAACATATTACTACCGCCCACATATATCTCGCGTAATGATCACAACGAAAAGATCCGAGAAATTAGAGCAAATACGGAGACTTACAAGCAGTCGTTCTTCCCACGCACAATTCGTGAATGGAACAGGGAAGGGGGGATCAGATAGTGGTACAATAAGTACCCTCCGCCACACACCGTAAGGTGGCTCGCGGAGTATAGATGTAGATGTAGATGTAGATGTACATTAGCATGGGGGCCTAATCACACAAATGAAGTACCGGTGGGGACGGCCTATATTCGTCAATGCAATACACGAACGAAGAAGAACAGCAATGTGGACAAAATATCCTTATCGGAGAACTTGACTAAAAAGGGATAGATTGATAGAACGCACCCTTGCGGCGTCAACAAAGAGTTGGGGGAGGAGCGGAGGTGAAAACTGCAGACGGAGAGTAGAGCATGTTTACGGAGTTGGGCATTCTGACCACCACATCACAGTATATTTATTCCCTCTTGAATGCTGTAAATAATTCGCTACAGTTCAAAAGGAACAACGAGGTACGTAATTACAATACTAGAAGAAAAAATGACGTTCATTATGCAGCATTAAGGTTGTGTTTAGCACAGAAAGGTGTGCACAACGCTGCAACAAAAATTTTTGACCACTTACCAAGTGATGAAAAATGTGTAACAAACAGCAAGGTAAAATTTGAAGATCAACTGAAAAGGTTTCTCCTTGGCAACTGCTATTCCGTAGAAGAATTTCTATGTTTGTAACGTGTAAAAGGTGGTGGGTAAGAATTGCTAACTCAAGCTGTATATCTTGTTTTCATTTCGGGGGGGTGGGGGATTGCAATATGAAAGGGAAATGTCTCGTTCCACATCATGACGACTTATTGTGCAAAATAATCCATGGAACATGAAAGTAACTAACTAACTAGCAAGTTCAAATTGGTGCAAAGCGCCAGAAGTTATGCACATATGAAACAGTTGCACAAGATAGACTAAAGTGGTGAGCTGCTTCAAACCAGATTACAGGCTGATGGTGACAGCAACAACAGTACCTGCAACAACAATAACAGCAACAACAACGAAAAACGTACGCGAGCGCGCACGCGCGCGCGCGCACACACACACACACACACACACACATATATATATATATATATATATATATATATATATATATATATATATATGAAAAAGGGTAGCAGTCAACAAAAAATACACCATGTCATGTTGACACCTTACAAGTTCAAACACCCATATGTAACATTATGACTAGTTGTTGTGTGTGTTAGTCACGCAACGTAATATGTACACTCCTGGAAATGGAAAAAAGAACACATTGACACCGGTGTGTCAGACCCACCATACTTGCTCCTGACACTGCGAGAGGGCTGTACAAGCAATGATCACACGCACGGCACAGCGGACACACCAGGAACCGCGGTGTTGGCCGTCGAATGGCGCTAGCTGCGCAGCATTTGTGCACCGCCGCCGTCAGTGTCAGCCAGTTTGCCGTGGCATACGGAGCTCCATCGCAGTCTTTAACACTGGTAGCATGCCGCGACAGCGTGGACGTGAACCGTATGTGCAGTTGACGGACTTTGAGCGAGGGCGTATAGTGGGCATGCGGGAGGCCGGGTGGACGTACCGCCGAATTGCTCAACACGTGGGGCGTGAGGCCTCCACAGTACATCGATGTTGTCGCCAGTGGTCGGCGGAAGGTGCACGTGCCCGTCGACCTGGGACCGGACCGCAGCGACGCACGGATGCACGCCAAGACCGTAGGATCCTACGCAGTGCCGTAGGGGACCGCACAGCCACTTCCCAGCAAATTAGGGACACTGTTGCTCCTGGGGTATCGGCGAGGACCATTCGCAACCGTCTCCATGGAGCTGGGCTACGGACCCGCACACCGTTAGGCCGTCTTCCGCTCACGCCCCAACATCGTGCAGCCCGCCTCCAGTGGTGTCGCGACAGGCGTGAATGGAGGGACGAATGGAGACGTGTCGTCTTCAGCGATGAGAGTCGCTTCTGCTTTGGTGCCCATGATGGTCGTATGCGTGTTTGGCGCCGTGCAGGTGAGCGCCACAATCAGGACTGCATACGACCGAGGCACACAGGGCCAACACCCAGCATCATGGTGTGGGGAGCGATCTCCTACACTGGCCGTACACCACTGGTGATCGTCGAGGGGACACTGAATAGTGCACGGTACATCCAAACCGTCATCGAACCCATCGTTCTACCATTCCTAGACCGGCAAGAGAACTTGCTGTTCCAACAGGACAATGCACGTCCGCATGTATCCCGTGCCACCCAACGTGCTCTAGAAGGTGTAAGTCAACTACCCTGGCCAGCAAGATCTCCGGATCTGTCCCCCATTGAGCATGTTTGGGACTGGATGAAGCGTCGTCTCACGCGGTCTGCACGTCCAGCACGAACACTGGTCCAACTGAGGCGCCAGGTTGAAATGGCATGGCAAGCCGTTTTACAGGACTACATCCAGCATCTCTACGATCGTCTCCATGGGAGAATAGCAGCCTGCATTGCTGCGAAAGGTGGATATACACTGTACTAGTGCCGACATTGTGCATGCTCTGTTGCCTGTGTCTATGTGCCTGTGGTTCTGTCAGTGTGATCATGTGATGTATCTGACCCCAGGAATGTGTCAATAAAGTTTCCCCTTCCTGGGACAATGAATTCACGGTGTTCTTATTTCAATTTCAAGGAGTGTATTTGGGTTTTGTTCAAGGCTTGTATTGCATGGAACTGGGGATCTTGAAACGACGGAGAGGCTTCTTCCCCGCCGTAGCCGTCAGTGGTTCAAAAACCCAACACAGGCTACAGCAGTCAACTCACCCCACCACCGCCCCACACCGAACCCAGGTTTACTGTGCGGTTCGGCCCCCAGAGAACCCCCCCCCCTCCCGTAACGTCTCACACCAGACGAGTGTAATCCCAATGCTTGCGTGGTAGAGTAATGATGGCGTACGCGTACCTGGAGACAGTGTTTGCGCAGCAATCGCCGACATAGTGTAACTGAGGCAGAGTAAGGGGAACCAACCCACATTCGTCGAGGCAGATGGAAGACGGCCTTAAAAACCATCCACAGGCTGGCCGGCAGACCGGACCTAGACACTAATCTGTCGGGCGGATTCGCGCTGGGGACCAGGCGCTCCTTCCCTCCCGGAAAGCAGGGCGTTAGACCGAACGGCTAACCGGGCGGGCTTGTTCAAGGTTTACCTCGATATTATCTTGACTGCCACCAAATTTTCCACGTTTATGTCACACTGACGAATATCGAGCTTCTGATCATTATCAGGCAGCCAACTGTTCGTACTAACGAGAGGAAGCCACCAAGCGATTGTACATTCTTTTGCTTTTACTACAACTCGGCTCTGACGCGATACATCTTCGGGGTGAGATGCGTCTTATATCATCTACTTACAAGGGGAGGCCGCCAATTGTGAAATTCAGATTCGATTCATACTGCGCATAATAAAAGCTCATGGCCAGAGGTGTAATGTGGCAAAGCACCAAGATGCACTTCTCAGCCGTTGTCGAGAAAATCGACAGTTAAAAGAAACCGTTGCGGTGAAATACTATCGACGATTAGTAATTCTCTACAGCGTCGTGGCGCAGCGGTCAGCGCTCTGGTTCGTAATTCGAAGGTCGCCGGATCGAATCTCGCGCCATGCAATTTTTTTATTATTAGTTTTTTGTAATTCAAATATATATATATATATATATATATATATATATATATATATATATATATATATATAATAGCTCATGGCCAGAGGTGTAATGTGGCAGAGCACCAAGATGCACTTCTCAGCCGTTGTCGAGAAAATCGGCAGTTAAAAGAAACCGTTGCAGTGAAATACTCTCTACGATTAAGAGTTCTTTGCAGCGTCGTGGCACAGCGGTAAGCGCTCTGGTTCGTAATCCGAAGGTCGCCGGATCGAATCTCGCGCTATGCAACCTTTTTCTTTTTAGTATTTGTTTTTTTATAATTCAAATTGGTGCTTTGCCACATTACACCTCTGGCCATGAGCTTTTATTATGCGCAGTATGAATCGAATCTTAATTTCGCAATTGGCGGCCTCCCCTTGCTAGATTAGAAAACATATTTACTCCCAAAAGAGAGTGTAAATTATGGTCTCCGCTGCAGCAGTGCTTTATACAGGGCGAACATTAATAAAGCCGACAAATTAGAGGGACGCATTCCTGACTGGAATTGGAGGGAAATACGTCTTATGAACTTGTGTCCGGAAATGTATCGCTGCCACAGTAGATGCCGTTGACCAGCGGAAGTTCCTCCGACCAAGGGCCGTGTGTTCTTGCGTGTTACAGGCTGTGTGATTGTGTGATATGGTAAGCAGCGGAATAGTCCGGTATTCACGTCAGGGACAATCCGAGATAATGTTCGCATATGATGGAAACGGCCGACAGGGCAGCATGGCAATACCAAATCAAGTACCGCTACACCAAAACAAGTACCCTCACAGACACCATTCGCATCACACGACATTTAAAGCCCTTTTTGGGCGTTTGTGTGATCACGGGTCCTTTCAGATAGACGAACGTGCAGGGAGGCGGCCGACTGTGCGTGCATCCGATTTGGAGGACCTGTTTTTGAAAGACACGCTGCTTCTCAAACGTTTTCATGTGCTTGGCCGTATACAAAACACCATCGTTCCCGACATGAATATCGGACCATTCTGCTGTTTACAGTACGCTGTGTCAATCGCACAGACAGCAGCACGCAAGGAACGCATGGCACATGGTCAGAGGAACTTTCATTCACCAGCGCCATTCAGCAACAAAGCTTAGGGACAGGTTCCTTTCCTTGCACCAAAACTAAAAAAAAAAAAAGTCTAGTAAACCTGGGCTGTACAATGCATACCTTTCGAGCTATGAGCACTTGTTCAGTAGAAGAGATGTCTCTCACACTAACGAAAATGAACAAGTGCTAGTAGCTCTTAAAGTACACATTTCAGATTTGTGTACTGGATATCGTTTCCTTGCTTAGGTTCCTGCTACTTCCTCTCAAAATATAGAAAGCAGACTCCTTACAGCAGAAGAGACCTGTTTCATAGTACTGAAGGTACGAATTTTAGAGCCCATGTTTATGAGCAGTGCGCGGCTCGTGTTCATGCCGTTTATTGCTTGGCATCTTGTCATTGCGGTTATGGCATCTCGTTTCTTATTCGATTTACTGGCGTCACTAAGTTTCTGGCTTGCCTGCCCGTGAGTGGCAGCAGCAGCGCTTATCGTTACGAGTACTGTGGTACTATCTTTGGAGCGACCGCTAGTATTTCCGGGTGGGGTGGAACGTGGCGAACGGACTTCAGTTCGGTTGGGGCGCAGCAGCGGGCAGGTCCGTGGAGTACGCGGGCAAGCCGGGGCCGCTGACTCGTGCTGCCACTGCCGGATCGAGGAGGGATAGCTGCGACAGCGACGACTTCGTTGCACACCGAACCCTGGACGTTTCCGCCGAGTGAAGAGATCTCGCCTTTGGTCGGCGGGTTGTTGCTCCCGCGGCCGCTGAGCCAGGAGGCAACGGATAAAGTGTTTCGAGGCGGCGAAATATTGCAGCCGTCTTTCTCTATTTGTTATTCATCATTTAATTTTGTATTATTCTTATCAGTGAAGTGTAACCAGCGGTATTTTTGCTTTGTGGCCACTAACGCCCCAGTTACCTGTCCTAGAGGTTAGAGTACTTTTCCGGCGGCATAAGGGAACAATTGACATGAATGGGGGAAATAAATACAGTAGAAGAAGAATGGGTAGCTTCGAGGGATGAAATAGCGAAGGCAAATAGGTAAAAAGACGAGGGCTAGTAGAAATCCTTGGCTAACATAAGAAATATTGAATTTAATTGATGAAAGGAGAAAATATAAAAATGCAGTAAATGAGGCAGGCAAAAAGGAATACAAACGTCTCAAAAATGAGATCGACAGGAAGTGCAAAATGGCTAAGCAGGGATGGCTAGAGGACAAATGTCAGGTTGTACTGGCTTATCTCACTAGGGGTAAGATAGATACTGTCTACACGAAAATTAAAGAGACCTTTGGAGAAAGGATAACCACTTGCATGAATATCAAAAGCTTTGATGGAAACCCACTTATAAGCAAAGAAGGGATGCAGGAATGTGGAAGGAGTATATAGAGGGTCTATACAAGGGCGATGTACTTGAGGACAATATTATGGAAATGGAAGAGGATGTAGATGAAGACGAAATGGGAGATATGATACTGTTGACAGAGCACTGAAAGACCTGAGTCGAAACAAGGCCCCCAGAGTAGACAACATTCCATCAGAACTACAGACAGTCTTGGGAGAACCAGTTCTGACAAAACTCTACCATCTGGTGAGCAAGATGTGTGAGACAGGCGAAATACCCTCAGACTTCAAGAAGAATATAATAATTCCAATCCCAAAGAAAGCTGGTGTTGACAGATGTGAAAATTACCGAACTATCAGTTTAATAAGTTACAGCTGCAGACTACTATCGCGAATTCTTTACAGACGAATGGAAAAACTGGTAGAAGCAGACCTCGGGGAAGGTCAGTTTGGATTCCATAGAAATGTTGGAACACGTGAGGCAATACTGACCCTACGACTTATCTTAGAAGAAAGATTAAGGAAACGCAAACCTACGTTTCTACCATTTGTAGAATTAGAGAAAGCTTTTGACAATGTTGATTGGAATACTGTCTTTCAAATTCTGAAGGTAGCAGCGGGAAAATACAGGGAGCGAAAGGCTATTTACAATTTGTACAGAAACCAGACGGCAGTTATAAGAGACGAGGGGTATGAAAGGGAAACAACGGTTGGGAAGGGAGTGAGAAAGGGTTGTAGCCTCTCTCCGATGTTATTCAATCTGTATATTGAACAAGCAGTAAAGGAAACAAAAGAAAAGTTCGGAGTAGGTATTAAAATCCTTGGAGAAGAAATAAAAACTTTGAGGTTCGCCGGTGACATTGTAATTCTGTGAGAGACAGCAAAGGACTTGGAAGGGCAGTTGAAAGGAATGGACAGTGTTTTGAAAGGAGGGTATAAGATAAACATCAACAAAAGCAAAACGAGGATAACGGAATGTAGTCGAATTAAGTCGGGTGATGCTGAGGGAATTAGATTGGGAAATGAGACACTTAAAGTAGTAAAGGTGTTTTGCTATTTGGGGAGCAAAATAACTGATGATGGTCGAAGTAGAGAGGATATAAAATGTAGACTGGCAATGGCAAGGAAAGCGTTTCTGAAGAAGAAAAATTTGTTAACATCGAGTATAGAGTAAATGTCAGGAAGTCGTTTCTGACAGTATTTGTATGGAGTGTAGCCATGTATGGAAGTGAAACTTGGACGATAAATAGTTTAGACGAGTAGAGTATAGAAGCTATCGAAATGTGGTGCTACAGAAGAATAGAACTGGGGAGAAGAGGAGCTTGTTGCACAACTTGACTGGAAGAAGGGATCTGTTAGTTGGACATGTTCTGAGACGTCGAGGGATCACCAATTTAATATTGGATTGCAGCGTGGAGGGTAAAAATCGTAGGGGAAGACCAAGAGATGAATCCGCTAAGCAGATTCAGAAGGATGTAGGCTGCAGTAGGTACTGGGAGATGAAGAAGTTTGCACAGGATAGAGTAGCATGGAGAGCTGCATCAAACCAGTCTCAGGACTGAAAACCACAACAACAACAACAACCTTTCCTCGTCGTGTTGATGCTGTCTGACACGGCGTGTAGTTCGACAGCCTCTTGTATTGTACTGTGCAAATTTTTTGAGAGGTCTACCTTGGTTCTAGTGTTCCCTTCGGCCTTGTGTGTTTTCTGAAGACGTAGTGCAGTCTCTCTCTTCGCCCTTGCCTAAACATATGCCATCGGTGTACCGGCGATCGGACGTTAGGCGGATTGGTTAGTCGGTCGGTCGGCACTTAAGCTGCCTCTAGTTTGAGATGCCATCCTGTTACATGAGTACACCTCTTGGCTGCCTGTCTCACCTTCCCTGATGTTTGAGCTACCTTCCCAGGTCGACCCTAGAAACATTTGCTGAGAACTGTTTGTCTTGACTCCTTAGATTCTGAAGTTGTTTTAAGGATATTCGTATTTTTCTAATTATTGTTGGTGTGGCCTTCAGCCGAGCAGTAATTTCACTTCTTTCATAATAAGACCTTCAACCATGCTACAATAAGTTTTTTTTAATCAAACTTGTTTTAAAAGCAAGGTATTTGCTGAGATGTGTGCCATTTTAGTATTGTTTTCCTGACTTCTAATTCAGGACTTCAGCCATTTGTTATTTGAAATTGTTTGTGGCCTTCTCCCGAGTAATAATTCACTTCTTTTATAATAAGGCCTTCAGCCATCCTACAGTTTGTTTTAAAACAAAGTATTCATTTTAATAAGTGCTATTTGGAATTGTTCTTCTGTCTTCTAATTGAGGCCTTCAGTCGTTTGTTGTTTGAGGTTACTATTGGTGGCCTTCGGCCCCAAAATTTTGGAATTTTTGTAATAAGGCCTTCAGTCGTCATACCGTCAATTGTGGTTTTTTAAGAGAGTGTTTTAAAATTTTTAATTTCTTTAAATTTGGCACATTATCAGTAGAGAGTGTATGTTCCGGTTCTCCTGCAGAGACAGGTCTGCTACAGTATGGGTAACAAGTGCATCACAGTGTGCACGTGAAATGGTGCAACAACTGGAAACGTACTGCATAATTTGAAGTGTGCCAGACAGTGTTATTCTTGTGGGCAAAACGTTTAAATTGCGCACGGGTTCACCGTGAAATTCTGGCGGTAGATGGACCAAATGCAATGTGACATTGCATTTGGTCCACCTACCGCCAGAATTTCGCGGTGAATCCCTACTCAGTGAAATACTGAAATGAGAAATTCGAAATTAATATCAGTCTGGCTACGCAACCTGCTTTCTATTGATCTCGTTGGGGTAGGGGTGACAGAAAAAGAAAGAAAGAAAGAAAGAGAGAGAGAGGGAGGGAGAGAGAGAGAGAGAGAGAGAGAGAGAGAGAGAGAGAGAGAGTTGCAACACTCAGACAAATGACTAAATAAACGACGTCGAGTAATCAGCTACTAACAAAATAGAAAGAATTAACTAAAGATGCAAATCGTGATAGACAGAAAAACGATGTCAATACTAACAGAGAAAAAAAAATAAGCACTGCAATATAACTATAAAGCACCTGCCGCTTAACTTAGCTGAGTGCATTACATCACTTGAAGCAGGAGAAACAGAACGAATGGAGGGAAAAAAAAAGAGATGAAGTTCGTTCGGAAAGTCGTGGAGTCGAAGCAGAAAGAAAAATGAGCTGTTTTCGATGGAAAGCTCTTGTTTTTCCAGCCTGAAGAGAGTGTTGAGATATCGCTAAGTTATAGAGTATCACACTCTTCATGATAATCGTGGTATCTAAACACTTCCACCCGTCTGAAAACAGCAGGCCTTTTCATCAATAGTATACGCTGCCAAAGTATACATTCACAGATGATGATGTTATAGATTTTTATTTTTGCATGTAAAACGGTAATGACGAGCGCCATTTTTACAATCGGTTGATGACTTTGTTTGCTCCTGGAACCTACGTTAAACAGCTACTAGAAGGTCAGCGACATTTTTCACATATTTCTGTAGAATCGACTGTCTCACCTCATTTGGTCTAGGTGCCTTTCCAGACTGCTGGCCACCAAATAAATAAATTTTATTAAAAACTTAAATACACAGTACTGACGTTCAAAAAACGGTTTTAGGTTTCTAGGCTATCGTTAAATAACTTAATACTAAAAATTTAATACTAGACACATAGTCCATAAAACACCAGCGAAAGTTCCTAGCGGCACAAAAATTTCTTTCCAGAGATATATGATATTTTATGACTATATATTAATACATCTAACCGGCTTTCGGCTTTGTAGGCCACCCTCGGATAACTTAATATCAAACAGATAGTCCACATAACGTCAGTGAGAGTTCATAGGTGCAAAAAGAATGTTTTTGAATGGTATGTGAATTAAACGACTGTATATATATATATAGCTAATTATTTTTGGGAACATGAATATTGTATATTTAAGTTTTTAATATGTGTCTGTACCTCCAAATAACGATGTGATATTCTATACACCAAAATTGCTTTTCGTGCATGCACGGTATAGCAGGAAGAATGCATGACAGAATTTGTATGCAATTTGGGACTGCATGGAGTGCAAAACATAGTATACAGAGTTGATTCCTCTGACAGCAACAAAGCCTTCAGCCAGACAGAGCATCGAGTCGAGCAGAGCTTGGAGGATAGGTACAAGTGCGGGATTCCATGCTGCTCCAACTCCGTACCAGAGTTTATCACAATGACTGGCCAGTGGCGGCGTGCCAGTCTCTCCGCAACAGGTGAAAATATTTAATAATCGGTACGACATGTGGAAGCCAGGGCACAGTCGAACACTCTCTATATTGAGGTATGTCAGGACAGCAGAGTCAGTGCGCGGTCTTGCATTATTTTGTTGGGAGATGACATGATGCAGAACTTGAAGATAGGGTGCAGCCATAGGTCTTAACACGTCACAGCTGTAACAGCTACAGTCTATATTACCAACTAAACTAACCCCACACTGTCATTCCAGGTGATGGGTCTATATGGAGATGACGAATTCCACCTGCAACGGCCGTTCTCCTCAGAGAATCATGGAATGGATACGTCCATTGTGATGTTGCTCACAGAACTGGGACATCGAAAAGACGATGTGGTGCTAGTCCTGAGTCCAGCTCATATCCTGACTAAAGGTACGTGGCTGTACGATCCTGCATGGCAGAGTGAACAGTGTATGTATCCATTTGGTCGCTAGTCGTGTGGGACTCTTAGATCGTGCATGGCGTTGTGTATGGCCTTCTGAACCGGCGTTCCATTTTCACATAACAGTCGTGGTACCTTGAACGGTACAAGCAGCGAGGCAGGCCACGATCCTGGTGCTGGCGAATTCAGACACGTGCTGGCAGGCATTTCTGTTTTTGACTGGAGACATACCAGCATTGCCTCACACAAACAACCAATATGCAATTGTAATTTATGACTGAGAAACCCGTTGAGTAATCTTTTATTATCTGAGAATCTAGATGGCTGTACTCATACTTGCTTTTCGTGGCTGAACTGAAGTGTCAGTTATTTGCACACTCCAGCAGGTAGTATACACATCATGCCAGTTTGACGCTTGATGTATTCCCATGGCCATCAGAGTACTTACGTACGTATAGTCTGTCATCTTTCATGTCAGTTCATGTCTGTGCTGATTCTGTAAAGCTGGGAAATCCTCACAGGTCCAGCAGCCAGATTTGTAGACTATTTAGCCGTGATAAAAAATCACGTTGCCCAGGGTGCTCCACGGGGAGGCTAGCCTGTAATATTGACCATTCACTGTTTTTATACGTTGTTTGTGTTACTACTTACTTACTGCTGTATTCTATTAGCCATACGAAATATATATTTCATGTCAGTGCTAGCACGGCTGTTGAACGACTGTTTGAGATTTTTACTGAGTTAATTATAATTTCTTCCTCATTCGTAACTAGAACTTTCTTTTATATTTCATGGGACTCTTCTTGCACTTATCTTATATACATTTTGGCTTCGTTGAAACCTGCGCTGAAGCTCACTCTGACTACGTAATACTTTCGTCTAATGATGATCGTTCGCAAATGTTTTGAACATATTGAAGTTTAAAGTGTATTGCCATTCATTTGAATTTTATCCAGTGATATTTAACTCCTTCATCCCACGAGGGGTATGTTTGAAGCTGGCTGCTCAGATAGTTTGAAATCTGTTTCTTACCACATGTGCTAAGCCGAAATGATTTCCTAAATTTGGTAACGATCCCTTTAAAACTGGTAGCCACTGATAGCAGAAGAAAACTGGAGTTTGTCACTGGATAGATGGAAAACTCTCTCCTCGGGAGTTCGCATTCTAACTGCTCAAGTGAATTGTCAGATAGGACATTTAGAACAATCTCACACGAATCGCCCTCTTTGGAACTTGTCTTACGAATCTTCTGGTCTATACCGGTAGCTAGCAGTTGAAAATCTCAGTCTGTCACACTGTCAAAAGTCGTGGGATTGAGATATTCGGTAGGTTTAAAAGAGCAACACACTGGTGCAACTGTCAGTTGTACTCAGATGATTCATGTGAAAAAGTTTTCAAGTGATTATGGTTGTTTGACAAGATTTAGCAGACGTTGAACGCGGAATGGTAGCTGCAGGTAGACGCATGGGGTATTCCATTTAGGAAACTTTAGAGAACTCAATATACCGACATGCATAGTGTCAAGAGTGTACTTAACTATCGAGGGCAGAGGAGTTTGCGCAGAGTTGTCAGTGCTAACAGACAGGCAACACTGTTTGAAATAACCGCAGAATCAATGTGGGACCTACGACGAACGTATCGGTTAGGTCAGTTCGGCGAAATTTGGCCTTGATCGGCTATGGCAGAACACGACCTATTCGACTGCCTTTCCTAATACCACGTCATCGTTGCAGCGTCTCTGCTGAGCTTGTGACCATATCGGTTAGACCCTATGTGTGGGAAACCATGGCGTTGTCAGATTAGTACCGATTTCAGTTGGTAAGAGCTGATGGAAAGATTCGAGTGTTGTGCGGACCCCACGAAGCCGTGGATCCAAGTTGTCAACATGGCACAGTGCAAGCTGGTGTTGGCTGTGTTTACATGGAATGGGCTGGATCCTCTGGTCTAACTGAACCAATCATTGACTGGAAATTGTTATGTTCGGCTTCTTGAAGGCCATTTGCAGCCATTCACGGACTTCATGCTCCCAAACAACGATGTAACGTCACCGGGACGCAAGTATTCGCGACTGGTTTGAAAAATATTCTGGACAATTCGAGCGAATGATTTGGCCACCACGATCGCCCGACATGAATTGTATCGAACAAAATGGTTCAAATGGCTCTGAGCACTATGGGGCTTAACTTCTGAGGTCATCAGTCCCCTAGAACTTAGAACTACTTGAACCTAACTAACCTAAGGACATCACAAACATCCATGCCCGAGGCAGGACTCGAACCTGTGACCGTAGCGGTCTAATCGAACATTTATGTGACAATTCGAGAGGTCAGTTCGTGCATAAAATGCTGCGCCGGCAACTTTTTCGCATTTATAGAGGCAGGATGGCTCAGTATTTCTGCAGAGGACTTCCAAAGACTTGTTGAATCCACGCCACTTCGAGTTATTCCACTCCGCAGGTGAAAAGGAATGTACATTTTGGATGTCACGTATGTTGCCTTCCAGTGCATTGTAGAAAAGGTCTAATAAATTATGAATTGTCCCACACCAATGAACTAGATAAAATTATCATTATTACTGTGCTTTATGTCTCTGGAATCCTCAGAAAACCTCTTGTATCTGGAAACCATCTGCAGCTGACAGCTTGCTTCTGGTGTGTAGTGTTCTACTGGCTACATGTTTTTCAATGGCTTCGCAAGGCTAACACAAGCTGAAACACCATTCCTTGCAGGTCGCAAAAAGTGGTCAAATTAGTACAAAGAGAATTCGTTTGAACGGTGGGTAGTCCAGACAACTAAAGAGGTAGCAACATTACTTAAATACAATAAATTTTGAAATTAGGTCCTTCCTCGTAGTCTCGAGAATACCAGTCTTCCGCGGGCTCACCTTGGGGTGCCAGAGGTGGAAGATGCCTGGGTCCGTGGCGCGCACCACCTTGAGGCTGGAGCGGACGTACTTGCGGTACAGAGAGACGTCTTCGCCGCCCCAACCCACCACGTCCTCCGCGAAGCCGCCCACCTTCAGGAAGTCAGACCTGTGGGGCAAGAAGAGCCAGTAGAGCGAGGCCGCGGTGCATGCAGATTGTCAGGTGTTCAAGAACTCCATCACCAATCTGGGCGTCTAAGGCAAGTGGACAGAAATAATCGGCAAAGTGGGGCTGTTCTTCATCAACATCCATCTGGAAACATGACTAATGACAGTGGGTCCTTCACAAAGCGACCCACACCCAGTAAGTTTGGCCCTTTGTCAGAAAGAAACAGTGATAACTCGTTAACAAAGAAAATTTCCATTGCTCAAACATGCGCTGTAAAAATAACATATGGTACTCACCCATTAACATATTGTTGACATACACTATGTAATCAAAGGTATCCGGACACCTGGCTGAAAATGACTTACAATTTAGTGGCGCCCTCGATAGGTAATGCTGGAATTCAATATGGTGTTGGCCCACCCTTAGCCTTGAGAATAGCTTCCACTCTCTCAGGCCTACGTTCAACCAGATGCTGGAAGGTTACTTGGGGAGCGGCAGCCTATTCTTCAAGAAGTGCTGCACTGAGGAGAGGTATCGATGTCGGTCGGTGAGGCCTAGCACTATGGGACTTAACTTCTGAGGTCATCAGTCCCCTAGAACTTAGAACTAATTAAACCTAACTAACCTAAGGACACCATACACATCCATGGCCGAGGCAGAATTCGAACCTGCGACCGTAGCGGTCGCGCAGTTCCAGACTGTAGCGCCAGAACCTCTCGGCCGGCCGGCTAGCAGGTAGGAATTAACTATACACATTTATATTTTAAAAAAGTTCTTTTAAATGGCTAGCATGTAGTCATATTTATGCATATGAATGACTATGTAATATATTAAAATGACTTGTTCCACATCGTTACGTTTAATAGTACAAATGATTCATGCAGCATAAAACTAACTAATTAACTGAATATACGAATAGAATAGGACAGACATTGACCAGTACTCGTGTGAAATATCCTCCACCAGGCACTCAGAGCTATGATGTGTGTGTGTGTGTGTGTGTGTGTGTGTGTGTGTGTGTGTGTGTGTGTGTGTGTGGATGGAGAGAGAGGGAGAGAGAGAGAGAGATGCAGTAACAGCAACAACAACAGATAATAGCAACGATCACACGAGTGGCCCGCTGACAACACTGTGGGCTGTGCTCTACTCTTGCCAACAGCAATGTTGTGACTGTCCCGGCCATTATCCGTAACAGTATCGGCCAATGAAAGTGCTCTTAAGAGACTCCCCGCTCTGGCATTAACGTACCCACTGTAACGCCGCCGTAATTGAAAACGGTTATCATTCTGCCCGGCGCCATTCTCGCGAGTTTATCGACGTCGGATACAGTTCCCATAAAGATCGGTGGAGCACCTGCGAGCGTCGCGTAACTCTGTGTTAAAGGGAGCAAGCAGACTGTGGTAAGCAGTAACTGAGGCATGTAAACTGACAAATGTTAGTCGCTCCAGCAACTCCAGACTGTTGCTATTGTAGCGTTTCGTATCTTTACTGAGGAGCCGCCCATTTTCTGTAAATTTCCTAAAACGGGTGACCACGCTTAGGCAGCGCAACTGTCGTTGGACACAATGCTGTTTACACTGTTTGTTGGCCTCAATATTAAATTACGCTCGTTTTGCTACATTCATGTGTTCCGCAACATAGGTGTATAGATCCTACTGACATACTCGTTATTTATTAAAATGATAAAGTGACAGAAAAAGAAACTTTTGGACACACGTTAATAATTAGATACATTTATTAAGTAATAATAGTATTACAAAATTAAGCACGCTTGATAGAGACTCCGTTTGAGGCGTGGACGGCATGACAATAAACACGGCTCACGTGGAACTTTGTCCAGAAGTATATTGACCGTGCCGGCCGGGGTGGCCGACCGGCTCTAGGCGCTACAGTCTAGAACCGCGCGACCGCTACGGGCGCAGGTTCGAATCCTGCCTCGGGCATGGATGTGTGTGATGTCCTTAGGTTCGTTAGGTTCACGTAGTTCTAAGTTCTAGGGGACTGATGACCTTAGAAGTCCCATAGTGTTCAGAGCCATTTGAACCATTTTTATATTGACCGTTCGTTTTAAAAACGTATTGAGGATACCAATTTGCCTGACTCGTTCCACAGTTCCCTAAAATAAGTTTTATGAACACTTATTGGACAACATGCAACATGACGACAGGAATATGATCAGAAATTATTAGTTTTCCATCTTAATGAAATAATAATAATAATAATAATAAATAATAAATAATAATTGAGTGCCAAAATGGGAGGAACAAAGTTAGAACAGGTGGACGGTTTCAATTACTTAGGATGCATATTCTCACAGGATGAAAACATAGTGAAAGAACCGGAAGCGAGGTGTAGCAAAGCTAATGCAGTGAGCGCTCAGCTACGATCTACTCTCTTCTGCAAGAAGGAAGTCAGTACCAAGACTATGTTATCTGTGCACCGTTCAATCTTTCGACCAACTTTGTTGTATGGGAGCGAAAACTGGGTGGATTCAGGTTACCTTATCAACAAGGTTGAGGTTACGGATATGAAAGTAGCTAGGATGATTGCAGGTACTAGTAGATGGGAACAATGGCAGGAGGGTGTCCACAATGAGGAAATCAAAGAAAAACTGGGAATGAACTCTATAGATGTAGCAGTCAGGGCGAACAGACTTAGATGGTGGGGTCATGTTACACGCATGGGAGAAGCAAGGTTACCCAAGAGACTCATGGGTTCAGCAGTAGAGGGTAGGAGGTATCGGGGTAGACCAAGGAGAAGGTACATGGATTCGGTTAAGAATTATTTTGAAGTAATTGGCCTAACATCAGAAGAGGCATCAATGTTAGCACTGAATAGGGGATCATGGAGGAATTTTATAAGGGGGCTATGCCCCAGACTGAACGCTGAAAAGCATAATCAGTCTTAAATGATGATGATGATGATGATGATAAATAATAATAATAATAATAATAATTAATAAACAGAACTATGGTGAAAATAAAAAATGGAACAAAGAAAAATAAAAAAAGAACATTACAATAAAAATGAAATACAATACTATCAAATTTTACAGTTATTCCTCAGCTATACGTTTTTCTGAAGTTAATTCTTAACTACCTATAGGTTCTGCACCACTCACAGCATAATTGCACTCACAGTACCCCTTTCAGTAACTATCTGCGGTTTCTATTTTCTGAATAAAGCCAGATGGTCTTGTGGAACTTGGAAGAACTCAAGAGTTGTCATGTCCCACTTTGTTGCTGGTTAGGCTTCAACGTGCCTACCTCTCCGCCTCCTATTGTTTGTCCTGCCTTACAATTTCTAGTGTTTTCATGATATGGAATATTTATTTTGTTTAGCTACTGCGTCCAGATGATCTTTCTGCCACCACAGCCGACAGTTAACCTAAGGAAGATTGCGTTGAAACAGTTGATACGTCACATTTTTATTTCCATTTACTGGCTTTTGTGTCGTGTCCATTCAGCCCTCTTACTAATGGAAAAACGACACTGTCAGTTACGACGATATGAATGTGAGGACGATAGTACACTCAGTTACTGAGCAGTTAAAATCACCGACCCGACCGGGAATCGAACCAGGACCCCTTCGGTTAAATATGCAATCTTTCGCACTTACCACTCAGCTCCGGAAGTGAACTTGTGATATCTTCTGACGCGAAGACTGGGTACCACACCACAATTTGCCTAAACGAGGGTGGGAAACCACAGAAAAGACGCACACGGCAAGTGACCGATGTGTCGCAACGACAGTCTACTGGGTGGACGCAATCTGGGTGTGGCTCACCACGCTGCCTGCCAAGCTATCACGCTGCACGATAAGTTACACTATGTGATGAAATGTATCCGGACACCTGGCTGGAAATGACTTACAAGTTAGTGGCGCCCTCCATCGGTAATGCTGGCATGCAGTATGGTGCTGGCCCAACCTTAGCCCTTGACGACAGCTTCCACTCTCGCAGGCAAATGTTCAGTCAGGTGCTGGAAGGTTTCTTGGGGCATGGCAGTCCATTCTTCACGGAGTGCTGCACTGAGGAGAGGTATCGATGTCGGTCGGTTAGGCCTGGCACGAAGTCGGCTTTACAAAACATCCCAGCGGTGTTCTGTAGGAGTCAGGTAAGGATTCTGTGCAGGCCATTCCATTACAGGGATGTTATTGTAGTGTAACCACTCCACCATAGGCCATACATTATGAACAGGTGCTCGATCATGTTGAAAAATGCTACCGCCAATCTCGAATTGCTCTTCAGCAGCGGGAAGCAAGAAGGTGCTTAAAACTTCAATGTAGGCTTGTACTGTGTTAGTGCCACTGAAAAACGGCGGGTGCAACCCCATCTATGAAAAACTCGACCACACCGTAACACCACCGCCTCCGAATGTTACTGTTGACACTACACATGCTGGCAGACGACCTTCACCGGGTATTCGGTATCGGATCGCCACATTGTGACCGTGATTCGTCACTCCACATACCATTTTCCCACCGTTCAATCAGCCAATGTTTACGCCCCTTACACCAAGCGAGGCGTCGTTTACCACTTACCGGCGTGGTGTATGGCTTATAAGCAGCCGCTCGACAATGAAATCCACATTTTCTCACCTCCCCCACAACTGTCATAGTATTTACAGCGGATATTTACAGTGGCTCAAATGTCTCTGAGCACTATGGGACTTAACAGCTGAGGTCATCAGTCCCCTCGAACTTAGAACTACTTAAACCTAACTAACCTAAGGACATCACACACATCCATGCCCGAGGCAGGGTTCGAACTTGCGACCGTAGCGGTCGCGCAGTTCCAGACTGAAGCGCCTAGAACCGCTCGGTCACTCCGGCCGGCCTTTACAATGGATCCTGAAGCAGTTTGTAATTCCTGTGTTGTGGTCTGGCTAGATGTCTGCTTGTTACACGTTACGACCCTCTTCATCTGTCGGCGGTTTCTGTCAGTCAACAGACGAGGTCAGCCTGTACACTTTTATGCTGTAATGTCCCAAATGGTTCAAATGGCTCTAAGCACTATGAGACGTAACATCTGAGACCTCGGTCCCCTAGACTTAGAACTACTTAAAACTAACTAACCTAAGGACATTACACACATCCATGTCGAAGGCAGCATTCGAACCTGCGACCGTAGCAACTGCACGGTTCCGTACTGAAGCACCTAGAACCGCTCAGCCACCGCGACCGGCGTACGTGTCCCTTTACGTTTCCATTTCACTGTCACATTGGAAACACTGGACCTAGGGATGCTGAGGAGTGTGGAAATCTCGCATACAGACGTATGGCATAAGTGACACTCAGTCATCTGACCACGTTCGAAGTCCGTGAGTTCCGCGGAGTGTCCCATTCTGCTGTCTCACGTTGTGTAATGGTTACGGAGGTCGCTAATAAGGAGTACGTGGCAGTAGGCGGCAGCACAATCCACCTAATATGTAAAACGTATGTCTTTTGGCGTGTCGGGATACTTTTGATCACGTGGTGAATATGAGCAGGACGATACACACTACGTCTATAGTAACAGTAAACAGCATGTCAAACTATATTACAAATAACAATACAAGACGTAACAGGATAATTGAAAGAAGTGTTAAATTAACGTCTTACATACATTGCATGACAAAAACGTAAACACATGGACGACTTGGGCTGATGTCGTTGTAACTTCGTACACGTACGCACAATCGGCGTTTATGTAAATGATTCAAGTTACAGTTCTCCGTAACAGGGGAGTGGATTAGTGTCGTTAGTGTTGAATTTTGTTACCTGGCCTGGTAGAGTATTCAATGGATGTGAACAGGATCAGACGCAGGGTAATCGCTTTAAAGAACACGGGGATACGCGTACTTATGGGAGAGAGCATTATCAGCAGCTGACAGGTTGCAAGAGGCCTCATTGTGCGTCGCCATTTGGTCGGCTGGTCGAATAGTGCAGTACCCAGATTTGTGGGACATTCATATATGATAGTGGCCCCATGGCAGACATTATCATCTTTAAGGTTCCAGTCGACCATGTCTTACCACCATAAGAGGGTATTGCCGTACTGTGTACCAAGAACTTGGTAACCCTGTCAGATCTACAATGGCCATCTGAGAAGAGAAAACGGTCTGCTGCAGCACTCTGTGTCATGTTCCATACTGGACGGAGACTAGCAGAAGGTGGATTAGCGAATTACCATCCCTTGTCTAAGCTCGTAACGCTGGCAATGCATATCCTCCTATTTCCATATATTGTACTATAAATTTTTTTCCTGATTTTGTTACCTGAAGATATGACATTTCTGTGTCTTTATATATTGTAATTGTTTTACTATTTGTATATATATATATATATATATATATATATATATATATATATATGTATATGCATTTAGGTCGACGTATAATTGGTTTGTTTCGTAAATATTATTTGTATTTTACGCTGAGTCTGGCCTAGGGAAAACTATGCTATCGAACGATTACATCGATAGGTCGTGTGAAGCACCAAAGTGTTTAGGATCTTTGGTAGTGTTAACTCTGTCGCGTGGAGCGCGGGCAGAGGGAGAGTCTGGCTGGAGTAGCGCAGTGGAGCAGGTGTGTTGTGTGATGCTCCCGCGACTTTCCGCGCTTTCGGGGTTTGGCAGCATGTAATTGCGCTCGACTTGCTATGATAGTTTCTAACACGGTGTCGCGGACGGGAAGCATTAGCTGGCGCACATCAAGAGCCCGTTTCGCCTGGTGACCGTGTCGAGAAGAAGGCGCGCCAACATCCAGCTTCTGCAACAGCGACGGCCGACAATGAGTGACTGTCGCCACCTCCCCGATCGACGACTGCAGACCATCGATCAACCAACAAGGAAGACTAAAAGCACATAAAGTTTTAGAACTGTATGGCAGAGCTCAGCCTTTCAAACTGTTCAATTTGCCTCACAAAATTACAGCAGCGTAGCATGAACCTATGTTGCTCATTGTCCCAATTGCATTACCAAGCAGGGTCCCTTCCTTTTCTGGAATGAACCCGAGTGTCGTTGAAATTCAAACGCCAGCAATAAAGTAATAATATTGCACTTCACTGGTTTAATTCCAAAGTTCAATTAAAGTATTCATAGCTGGCTACAATATATAGACTACACAAGCACAAATTAAGAGTGCTAGTTTTGTTGCCATATTTTAGCTTGCCTGTGACTGCAGCTCAGCTTGGTACGTACTAAATTTTACTATTGTTAATTGTTCAGAACCATTTAATTCAAGTTCAAAGTTAAATCTCTTATTTCTAAATTGCGTAGATTCAAGTAGCTTTTGAAACGATTGTTGAGGTAGCCCAAGACTAACCTTATTTTATTGAGCCGGCCGCGATGGTCTTGCGGTTCTAGGCGCGCAGTCCGGAACCGCGCGAGTGCTACGGTCGCAGGTTCGAATCCTGCCTCGGGCATGGATGTGTGTGATGTCCTTAGGTTAGTTAGGTTTAAGTAGTTCTAAGTTCTAGGGGACTGATGACAACAGCTGTTAAGTCCCATAGTGCTCAGAGCCATTTGAACCATTTTATTTTATTGAATTTCGTAGTGCTTCAGAAACAAAGTTCGCTATTAATTTCGATCACTAAATTAACTTTCAATTTTCCAGTTTTACTAATTCTTTTGCTAAATTAAGTCAGAGTTAAGCGAAATTTATTACCTCTGACAAACATTCAGTTTTCACACTACACGTGTCAACCTTCAGTTGCCACGCTTTTACTGCTAATCGTATGTGCATTAATCTTTTATTTTCAGTTATTGTAGTAGTTGTCCACAGGACTGGCTACCGTAATTTTCCCCAAATCTCAAATATCTAATTAACGCCAATTAATTGTTAACGTAACGACCGCACATTTACTTTATCAATTTTACCCTTTACTCAAAATTAATTCCCACCAATTTCATTTTCATTTTTCCTTTCATTTAGATGTAACCCTTTCCTCCCTCTTTACCGACAAATTAACTTCGGTGACGATTGCTTTTCCCAAATTTCCATTAGGTGCACGCGATTTAATTTTTTATTGTCATTAAGGTCGATAAGTGAGGGGGAGGCTACAAGCTGCCGTTAACACCACCACGCAATCGGCATGAATGGTGCACATTGTATTCAGTGATGAATTGTGCTTCTGGATTACCACAAATTATCGTCGTCACTGAGTATGGTGGTGACAAGGAGAAAGGTTCCGTTGTTTCAATGTTTTGGAGAGGTACAGCGGAGTTAACACCTGGCCTGGAAAGCCATCAGGTATGAATTCAGGCCAAGGCTAGTATTGCTGTGGGAACTCTGAAGGTATGACAGTACATCAAATACATCTTGTGTCGTCATGTGTTGCCTCTTGTGGGGCGCTTAAGCACTTCCAGACGTCTTGACCAAAATTTTATTATTCCAATACGCCTCATGCCTTTCGACTTTACGTCATTATTAAAGGTACGATGGTACTATTTTTCAACAGGCCAACGCTCGTCCGCGCAGCCGGCCGAAGTGGCCGTGCGGTTAAAGGCGCTGCAGTCTGGAACCGCAAGACCGCTACGGTCGCAGGTTCGAATCCTGCCTCGGGCATGGATGTTTGTGATGTCCTTAGGTTAGTTAGGTTTAACTAGTTCTAAGTTCTAGGGGACTAATGACCCCAGCAGTTGAGTCCCATAGTGCTCAGAGCCATTTGAACCATTCGTCCGCGAGTAGCACGTGTCTCTACGAACTACCTGTGTGATGCTGGGGCAATCCTGTGGCCAGCAGTATCCTCAGATCTGTCTCCAATAGAACATATGTGGGACTAGCTTGGACGATAATTCCATCCCAGTGTCAGTGTCCAGGGTATAAAGGATTCCAACAGATGCGGACCAGCCCGCCTCAGGAGAGCATACAACGTCTTTATGAAACTCTCACAAACCGAATCAGTACATGCATCCAGACCAGAGGGGTTGTAATTTCATCTGGTTAGTGGAATCATACTGCCAATTTCTCTGTAAATTTGGCTCTATATAGTAACCACTGAAATCACATCACATACCTTCGTCCCGTGAACTTTCATTTCCTTTCTTTCTGCGCTTCTTGGTGCTTCACCGTTTTGTCACACACTGTACGTTAGCTAACAACGTATTAAATGCCTGGTAACACGACTGACCAACTAAAGAAAGGCACAACGTTTCAGGTGCTCGTATTCCGTATTGCTCAGCGCATCCAATTCCCATGTACGTATATGCACTGAAGAGCCAAAGCAATTGATACGCCTGCCTAAAGTCGTGAAGGACCCCCGTGAGCACGTAGACGTATCGCAACATGACGTAGCATGGACTCGGCTAATGTCTGAAGTAGTACTGGAGGGAACTGACAACATGAATCCTGTAGGGCTGGAGGAGGTCTCTTCTGAACAGCAGGTTGAGAGGCATCGCAGATATGCTCAATAATGTTCATGTCTGGGGAGTCTGGTGGCCAGAGGAAGTGTTTAAATTCAAAAGAGTGTTCCTGGAGCAATTCTGTAGCAATTCAGAGGTGGCGCATTGTCCTGCTTGTATTGCCCAAGTTCGTCGGAATGAACAATATACATGAATCAATGCAGGTGATCAAACAGGATGCTTAAGGAGGTGTCAGCTGTCAGAGTTATATCTAGACATATCAGGGGTCTCACATCAATGCAACTGTACACGTCCCACACCATTACAGAGCCTCAATCAGCTTGAACAGTCCCCTGCTAACATGCAGGGTCCATGGATTCACGAGGTTGTCTCCATACCCGTACACGTTGATCCACTCGATACAATTTGAAACGAGACTCGTCCGATCAGGCAACATGTCTGCAGTCGTCAACAGTCCAATGTTGATGGGTCCAGGCGACGCGTAAAAATGTCTGTTAAATCTTAGGGGATTTAACTGCTAAGCACCAGCAGCAGCGAGTACTGTTTGCATAAAGCGTTTATTTTGCATTTTGTTTACGACCTTCCACTATGGAAGGGATTCTATTTGTGTTTATCTGCTCTGCATAGTAACTAACAGTTCTTGGTAAAACTTTACGTAGTTTTCGTGTTAGATTTCTTAGTGTTTTCTTGATCGTTTAGAACAGAAAGCGCCCTAAAACCGTCTTTTGTTTGTTTCGCGGCCGTTAGCCACTAGTCACTTGGTGAATCAGCAGTTGTCTTGTGACAGCCAGAGCGAGAACACCAGCAGCAGCGAGTACTGTTTGTATAAAGCGTTTTTGTACTTATTTGCTGCGCTTAGCTTTTAAATAGTTTTTCTGGGAAAACCTAGCGTAGTTTTCGCGTCTCGTATTTCAGTGAGTGTTTCTTGATTATCAGAGTAGCTCATCAGAAGATTATCTTGGGAATTTGTCACCGTATAGAGTAGGGTAAACAGTCATGTGTAGGGACTGTGGTTGTTGTGAGCGGACGCAAGGAGAATTGGCCACTCTTCGGGGGCAGGTGGAGGCTTTGTCTGTTAGGCTCATCGAGCTCGAGGCGCAGGCGTCGGCTCGTAGTGGCGTTGGGGCAACTGTGGTGAGACCTATGCCTACTTCGGTGGCCTTGGAATCACATGGAACCCCTGATGTCGCTGCGTCTTCCGGCAGTGAGCATCTTACCGGTCAGCCATCACTCCAGGGTGAATGGCGGACAGTGGTGGGCTCGCGCGTGCCTGGCCGAAAGGCGAAGGTGGGATCTGGCCGCGTGGCAGCTGCCTTACCCCTTTCCAACAGGTACGGGGTGCTTCCTAGTGGTGATGACATCGTTTCCGAGCCACCACAGGATGCCTCGCCTGTTGGGCCAGTGGCCGATTCTCCGGCAAGGTCCCGACAGTCACAGAGGGCGGGCCTATTAGTTATAGGGAGCTCCAACGTTAGGCGGGTTATGGAGCCCCTCAGGAAAATAGCTGGTAGGTCGGGGAAGAATGCTAGTGTGCACTCGGTGTGCTTGCCGGGGGGTCTCGTCCGTAATGTGGAGGAGGCCCTTCCGGCAGCTATTGAACGCACTGGGTGTGACCGGCTGCAGATAGTAGCACATGTCGGAACGAATGACGCCTGCCGCTTGGGTTCTGAGGCCATTATTGGTTCCTTCCGGCGGCTGGCTGATTTGGTGAAGACAACCAGCATCGCACGCGGAGTGCAAGCTGAGCTTAATATCTGCAGCATAGTGCCCAGAGTCGATCGCGGTCCTCTGGTTTGGAGCCGTGTGGAGGGTCTAAACCAGAGGCTCAGACGACTCTGCGACTATAATGGTTGCAAATTCATCGACCTCCGTTATTGGGTGGAGAACTGTAGGGCCCCCCTAGACAGGTCAGGCGTGCACTACACACCGGAAGCAGCTACTAGGGTAGCAGAGTACGTGTGGCGTGCACACGGGGGTTTTTTAGGTTAGAGGGACCCCCCCTTGGGCGAAACGATAAAATACCTGACAGCTTACCAGAGAGGACATTATCATCGTTGATAAAGAACGTCCGTCCTCAGAGACCAAAAACAGGAAAAGTTAACGTAATATTGGTAAACTGCAGGAGTATCCAGGGCAAGGTTCCTGAATTAGTATCTCTTATTGAAGGAAATAGTGCGCATATAGTATTAGGAACGGAAAGTTGGTTAAAACCGGAAGTGAACAGTAACGAAATCCTAGACACAGAATGGAATATATACCGCAAGGATAGGATAAACGCCAATGGTGGAGGAGTATTTATAGCAGTAAAGAATTCAATAATATCCAGTGAAGTTATTAGCGAATGCGAATGTGAAATAATCTGGGTTAAGTTAAGTATCAAAGGTGGGTCAGATATGATAGTCGGATGCTTCTATAGACCACCTGCATCAGCAACCGTAGTAGTTGAGCGCCTCAGAGAGAACCTGCAGAACGTCGTGAAGAAGTTTCGTGATCATACTATTGTAATAGGGGGAGACTTCAATCTACCAGGTATAGAATGGGATAGTCACACAATCAGAACTGGAGCCAGGGACAGAGACTCTTGTGACATTATCCTGACTGCCTTGTCCGAGAATTACTTCGAGCAGATAGTTAGAGAACCAACTCGTGAAGCTAACGTTTTAGACCTCATAGCAACAAATAGACCGGAACTTTTCGACTCCGTGAATGTAGAAGAGGGTATCAGTGATCATAAGCCAGTGGTTGCATCAATGACTACAAGTGTAATAAGAAATGCCAAGAAAGGAAGGAAAATATATTTGCTTAACAAGAGTGATAGGGCACAAATCGCAGAATATCTGAGTGACCACCATCAAACGTTCATTTCTGAGGAAGAGGATGTGGAACAAAAATGGAAAAAATTCAGAAACATCGTCCAGTACGCCTTAGATAAGTTCGTACCGACTAAGGTCCAAAGCGAGGGGAAAGATCCACCGTGGTATAACAATCATGTACGAAAGGTACTACGGAAACAAAGAAAGCTTCATCATAGGTTTAAGAGTAGTCGAATCATAGCTGATAAGGAAAAGCTGAACGAAGCGAAAAAGAGCGTAAAGAGAGCAATGAGAGAAGCATTCAACGAATTCGAACATAAAACATTGGCAAACAATCTAAACAAGAACCCTAAAAAGTTTTGGTCATATGTAAAATCGGTAAGCGGATCTAAATCCCCTATTCAGTCACTCGTTGACCACGATGGCACCGAAACAGAGGACGACCGAAGAAAGGCAGAAATACTGAATTCAGTGTTCCGAAACTGTTTCACTGCGGAAAATCGTAACACGGTCCCTGACTTCAGCCGTCGCACGGACGCCAAAATGGAAAATATTGAAATAAACGATATCGGAATTGAAAAACAACTGCTATCACTTAGTAGCGGAAAAGCATCCGGACCAGACGAGATACCCTTAAGATTCTACAGTGATTATGCTAAAGAACTTGCCCCCTTTCTATCAGCAATTTATCGTAGATCGCTGGAAGAACGTAAAGTACCTAGCGACTGGAAGAATGCGCAGGTCGTTCCCATTTTCAAGAAGGGTCATAAATCAGATGCGAATAATTATAGGCCTATTTCGCTTACGTCAATCTGTTGTAGAATAATGGAACATGTTTTGTGTTCTCGTATTATGACGTTCTTACATAATACAAATCTCCTTCATCGTAACCAACATGGATTCCGCAAACAGAGATCATGTGAAACTCAGCTCGCCCTATTTGCCCAAGAAATTCACAGTGCCGTAGACACTGGCGAGCAGATTGATGCCGTATTCCTGGACTTCAGGAAGGCATTTGATACGGTTCCGCACTTACGTTTAGTGAAAAAAATACGAGCTTACGGAATATCGGACCAGGTTTGTGATTGGATTCAGGATTTCCTAGAAGAAAGAACACAACATGTCATTCTTAACGGTTCAAAATCTGCAGATGTAGAGGTAATTTCGGGAGTACCGCAGGGAAGCGTGATAGGACCTTTATTGTTTACAATATACATAAATGACTTAGTTGACAACATCGGTAGCTCCGTGAGGCTATTTGCAGATGACACGGTTGTCTACAAGAAAGTAGCAACATCAGAAGACTCGTACGTACTCCAGGAGGACCTGCAGAGGATTAATGCATGGTGCGACAGCTGGCAGCTTTCCCTAAACGTAGATAAATGTAATATAATGCGCATACATAGGGGCAGAAATCCATTCCAGTACGATTATGCCATAGGTGGTAAATCATTGGAAGCGGTAACGACCGTAAAATACTTAGGAGTTACTATCCGGAGCGATCTGAAGTGGAATGATCACATAAAACAAATAGTGGGAAAAGCAGGCGCCAGGTTGAGATTCATAGGAAGAATTCTAAGAAAATGTGACTCATCGACGAAAGAAGTAGCTTACAAAACGCTTGTTCGTCCGATTCTTGAGTATTGCTCTTCAGTATGGGACCCTTACCAGGTTGGATTAATAGAAGAGATAGACATGATCCAGCGAAAAGCAGCGCGATTCGTCATGGGGACATTTAGTCAGCGCGAGAGCGTTACGGAGATGCTGAACAAGCTCCAGTGGCGGGCACTTCAAGAAAGGCGTTACGCAATACGGAGAGGTTTATTATCGAAATTACGAGAGAGCACATTCCGGGAAGAGATGGGCAACATATTACTACCGCCCACATATATCTCGCGTAATGATCACAACGAAAAGATCCGAGAAATTAGAGCAAATACGGAGACTTACAAGCAGTCGTTCTTCCCACGCACAATTCGTGAATGGAACAGGGAAGGGGGGATCAGATAGTGGTACAATAAGTACCCTCCGCCACACACCGTAAGGTGGCTCGCGGAGTATAGATGTAGATGTAGATGTAAGGTCATCAGTCCCTAAGCTTACACACTACTTAACCTAAATTATCATAAGGACAAACACACACACCCATGCCCTAGGGAGGACTCGAACCTCCGCCGGGACCAGCCGCACAGTCCATGACTGCAGCGCCCTAGACAGCTCGGCTAACCCCGAGCGGCCGAGGCCTAGTGCTTTTGTGTTGTGCAGTCATCAAGAGTACACGAGTGGGCCTTCGGCTCCTAAAGCCCATGACGACGATGTTGCATCGAATGGTCCACACGCTGACTCTTGTTAATGACCAGCACTGAAATCTGCATCAATTTGCGTTAAGGTTGCACTTCTGTCACCATTTTCTTCAGTCGTCGTTGGTCCCGTTCACGCAGAATCCTTCTTTGGCCGCAGCGATGTCGGAGATTTGATGTTTTACCGGATTCCTGACATTCACGGTACACTCGTGAAATGGTCGTACGGGATAATCCCCACTTCATCTCTACATCGGAGATGCTGTGTCCCATCGCTCGTGTGCCGACTATAACACATCATTCATACTCAAACCTTGATAACCTGCCATTGTAGAAGCTGTAACCGATCAAAAACTGCGCCAGACAACTGTTGTTTTATATAGGCGTTGCCGACCGCAGCGCCGTATTCTGCCTATTTACATAACTCCGCATTTGAATACACATGTCTATACCAGCGCTTCAGCGTAAATGTTTGTAAATATTACTACTTGATGTAGAGTGGAGAAAACCAGGTCTGGCTGGTACCAAGTGTCACAGTCAATACCTGGGGTGTGCAAAGAGTGCCCGTGTTTCAGAAGAAAGGGCGCCTTTGGTAATACGTTGCCACACTGAGCTAAACAGTAATCAAGGAGTGAAAACGGTGCAGTATGACAGCACAAAATATATCATTCTACGAGCCTTGCAATACGCAATCACAACATTTAACGTACGAACTGTCCCTCCACGGCGCCCTAACACTGACGGAAAACGCTAATGAAGGGAGAACTAACAGTACTGTGTGAACAAGTCTTTGGCACCTGCGGATAATGAAGGCAAGTGACTGCATCACTGGCCGTGAAGACGCTATATCCAACTTAAATACCCCTGTTTCAGAAGTCTCAGTCTCATTGTGTGGTCAGCACATCTACATCCCTGATTCCCACAGAAGGACAGACCTCGCTAGTTACAGTGTAACTTAGTTGGCGAATCGTGATATTCTGAATAATGCCTGAGTGGAAACTTCGCCTCCGAGATCGTGACCAGGCGGCTATAGTGGAATTTCGTTGCTACAAGTTGGCACAACTGTCTGGTCACCTTCACGACTGATTGAAGGTACAGAAGATTCTGGCACTTCACCTGAAGAAGGGCCTTGCCACGTGACTGCAAACTACTGCCTTCAAACAGTTGGGCGAGGCATATCCGTACTGCCTCTCTGGCTGTACACACTATCGCTGATTTGGGTCCTGGGCTCCCGACTAAACAACATCCGCCGTGATATGCTAAGCGCACGTGCGTCTTCGAGAGCGCTGTGTGTGGCGCGCACGATTTGCTGGTGATCCACGGTTAGCTCGCGCCTGCAGACTTGCTCAGGCTACCTGCATGACATAGCTGTTGGTGCCTGACCTGCATAGCCGCCATAGCCGACATAGCGCTGCGACCACAGACCTTGTTGCACTCCTTCCACTGCAGTGGAGAAGACAATCCGCTGTTAAGTCACGAGTAATAAATATGTTTCCAGAAAACACTATTTAACTGACACCTTCGGGCATATGACGGCTACCCTCATCATCTCCAGAGCCTGAACTCCTGCACCTGCAGTGCCACCACTTCACCTGCTCAGGTTCCACGCCCACTAAAACTTCTGACCCGAGGCATGTTACACCAGCCTCCTATAGCTAAGTGGTTCCACATGGGACACGTGGCTGGCAATGTTATTTGTAGTGGACCAGCAACCGTTATTTCATAACGCACTATACATGGACCACATGTTTGCACACCACCTCTCCCGTGTTCCTGTACTGGTGCCACAGCCATACTCGCTGTTTTGAGCAGCTTACCGGATTAGCTAGTCTTTGGCCTACATGTGCAGATACTCGGCACGGCACACTATTCTGGTATTCTCAGGTCACGTTAGCTGCCGGTAGCAGTGTTTGAGAATTCATCAGGAGGTGTCAGAACGTCCTCCTGCTCCATGTTGATAGGCTTATAGAAGCTCGCAGCCTCCCCCCTCCCTCCCCCCCCCCCCCCAGCTATCTCGCAGAGTTTTCCCACGGGTTCAAAAGAAGTCTCCAGTCTCCACCGCTGGCCGCGGTGGCCGACCGGTTCTAGGCGCTTCACTCCGGAACCTTGTGACTGCTACGGTGCCTCGGGCATGGATGTGTGTGATGTCCTTAGGTTAGTTAGGTTTAAGAAGTTCAAACAAGTAAGTTCTAGGGGACTGATGACCTCAGATGTTAACTCCCATAGTGCTGAGAGCCATTTGAACCATTTTTTGTTTTGTATCTCCACCAATCATGACTAAGACTTAGTAAGCTGTTTCCTTCCTCCCTATACTTCTTATCATTTCGTCTATACTCTCCCCGCTATCGATATGTGCAGCAAGCTTTCTAAATGCTTGTACCCATTCCGCTTTGCACAGCCACGTACGGCGGCATCTCTGAGGCAAGCCCTGGTCGGTCTACGCCTACATCCATACTCTGCAAATCTCTGTGTATTGCATGCCATGGGGTACTTTCCACTGTACAGTTATTTGCGCTTCTTCCTCTTCCGTACTCGTATGGAGCGACGGAACAGTGACTGTTGAAACACCTTTGTGGCCACTGCAGTTAGGCTAATCTCGATCTCGCAGTCTTTATGGCAGCGATTCATACGGTGTTGTAGCATATTTCGAGATCCATTATTTCAAGCTGTTTCTCGCACATTTGTAAGTAGGCATTTTCGGGATATAGTTGGTGTTTACCTTCAAGGGTCTGCCAATTCAGCTTCTTCAGTAAATTCGTCAGACTCTTCCGTAGTTCAAACACACCTGTGACCATTCGTGGCACCCTGCTCTGTGTACGTTCAATGATCCCTGATTGCCCTGTTTGGTACTGGTGTCACTTAATTGAGCAATATAACACGACGGGTCGCACGAGTGTTTTTCAAGCAATCTCCTTTCCAGACTGCCTGGATTTCCCTGTACTCTGTAACGAATCAATGACTGCCCCCTCCACTACCTGCTACTTAGGCTATTTAACCATTCATTTCATATCCCTACAAATTTCTAAGCCCAAATATTTGTATGAGTTGACCGATTAAAAAAGAAAAAAAAAAGGCTCTGAGCACAATGGGACTTAACTGCTGTGGTCATCAGTCCCCTAGAACTTAGAACTACTTAAACCTAACTAACCTAACGACATCACACACATCCATGCCCGAGGCAGGATTCGAACCTGCGACCGTAGCGGTCGCGCGGTTCCCGGCTGTAACGCCTAGAACCGCTCGGCCACACCGGGCAGCTGACCGATTCCAGTTTTGACTTGTAGATGTTTTAGTGATAGGATAATAGGTTTCCTCGTTTTATGATCTCAAAAATTTCTCATTTATGAACATTTAAATCAATGTTGGCAATCTTTGCACAACTCCTAAATCTTACCAATATCTAAGTAAATAGCTGTGTGGTTTCTCTCAGGAGGTATTTCATTATAGACACGTGCATCATCTGCCAAAATTCCGAGGTTAGCGGTACTATTGTCTACATTGTCATTAACAAACAACATGAACAGCAAAGGTCCCAACACACTTCCCTGGGACACATCTGAACTTACTACTACATCTACCGGTTTTATCCAGTCAAACATTTCGCTTCATACATCATACCATCGTATTAATAGCCGCAGCTTTCGTACTGAGTCAAACGCATCTGGGAATTGAGGAAACATGGCACCTACATGGCTGCCCTGATGTCATGTGACTAAAGGGCGAGTTGGGTTTCACATGATCGATGTTCTCATAATCCACGCTGAATGCCATGGAAGAGGCCATTCTTTTAGAGAAAACTCGTTACGTTTGAGCTTAGAATATTTTCTAAAATTCTGTAACAGGCGGATGTCAATGATACTGGACGGTAGTTTTGTGGATCACTTCTGCCACCCTGCTTGTAGACGGTTGTGACTTGTGCTTTCTTCCTACTGCTGGTCACGGTTTTTTATTCGAGGTGTATACGGTAGATTATGGTTTAATGAGGGGCTAATTCAGCCGCAAATTCGGTATAGAATCAGATAGAGATTTCATCGGGCCTTGGAGTTTGTTCCTTTATAGCGATTTCAGTTGTCAGTGCTACTGACACTAGAATCTATATCATTTATCTTCGCAGTGATTGTCGTCGTTTCTCTTGCAAGGATTAGGCATTGCTGCTCCGACTTTTTCCAGTGGTGAGGATTAAACTGGGGCAAAACCGTTAAATTTTGCCTTCGTAAAGGAACATTTGAGGAGGGAGATCAGTATTTTTGCTTCTGTTATGCTACCTCCATTGTGCGACCGTGTATCGTGTGTGAGTGTAGGGAAACTAGCTTTGGTGGCATGAACAGCCTTGAAATACCGGAGTACGACCAGGATTTCAGAGGGTTTTGTGAGATATTTTTAGATAACATTCTGCTGTAGTTGTCGTTCAAGACCTACGCACCGTCCTCTTGACAGCCAAACGTTTCTCTTTCAACGGCACTGGCATTTATAGCCCTTCGCTCTGTTTCTTTAGACTGTGTACCATGGATTATCTTTCCCAAGTAACCTGCCACTCTCTCCTGACGAATGCTATCGGTCTGCTTGCCCAGATGTTGCTCCCTTTGATCTGGCGCTCCGTCCTTTTGAAACTTGCGTGTCCTGCAGCCCAACTCGTCACAGACTTTTGCCCCCTACCAAGCTCCTGTTAGAACTGCAAGCTGCAACGCTGTAAAGTTGATAGTCGGTGAATGATAGAAGGGAGGGGAACCTCGAACTTGGGCAACAGTATCCAATACATGAGAGCGAAGTTATCATTACAGTTATATATGTCAATAGTGCCCTACAAAAGCAAAGAAAAATGTGATATATAAAATATGGACTTCCAAAAGAATCTAACGCGTGTGTAAACTACAACTCGCAGAAAGCGTGGCTGAATGAAATTCAAACTTGTAAGCTGTGTAGATCACTGCACTGAGAGCAAGGTATTGCGATGGCTGAGAGAGACTTCGTCCCTTCTTTTCACTGAAATTCTATCCATATTAGAGTGTTGCGAGTGTGTGCCAACCGATGTTCCGATGTTCTTCAATCGGCTGTGGTGCGAGAGATAGCGCGAGCGAGCGAGCGAGAGAGAGAGAGAGAGAGAGAGAGAGAGAGAGACTGAGGGAGGGAGGGAATTGAGGAGAGAGGCCACATCAACATCTTGCACATCGGCAAAAGCTGCCGAAGATGACGGATACCACCTCGCCTTACTACACAGCTGTATGCTCGGAGCTCAGTCGCTCTCTGCCCGCTGGCGTAAGGGTTTCGAAGTCGCAGAGGACGCGGTTGCGAAGCGCCTACTGCACTCGCCAAGACACCTCGCGCAGCGTCGTAGCGTAGCGTAGCTAGCCAGTTACGTTTCCTTAGGCCTCTTTTGCACCGTATCGAACACAGGCGAACGAACAACAGCGAACGCGAATGCTCTCTTGGGTGATTGTGTGACTGGACTGAAGAGTTCGTAGGTAACAGAACGCAGCATGTCATTCTCAATGGAGAGAAGTCTTCCGAAGTAAGAGTGATTTCAGGTGCGCCGCAGGGGAGTGTCGTAGGACCGTTGCTATTCACAATATATATAAATTACCTTGTGGATAACATCGGAAGTTCATTGAGGCTTTTTGTGGATGATGCTGTAGTACATCGAGAGTCTGTAGCAATGGTAAACTGTACTGAAATGCAGGAGAATCTGCAACGAATTGACTCATGGTGCAGGGAATGGCAATTGAATCTCAATGTAGACAAGTGTAATGTGCTGCGAATACATAGAAAGAAAGATCCATTATCATTTAGCTACAAAATAGCAGGTCAGCAACTGGAAGCAGTTAATTCCATAAATTATCTAGGAGTACGCATTAGGAGTGATATTAAATGGAATGATCATATAAAGTTGATCGTCGGTAAATCAGATGCCAGACTGAGATTCATTGGAAGAATCCTAAGGAAATGCAATCCGAAAACAAAGGAAGTAGGTTACAGGACGCTTGCTCGCCCATTGCTTGAATACTGCTCAGCAGTGTGGGATCCGTACCAGATAGGGTTGATAGAAGAGAGAGAGAAGATCCAACGAAGAGCAGCGCGCTTCGTTACAGGATCGTTTAGTACTCGCGAAAGCGTTACGGAGATGATAGATAAACTCGAGTGGAAGACTCTGCAGGAGAGACGCTCAGTAGCTCGGTACGGGCTTTTGTTAAAGTTTCGAGAACATACCTTCACCGAAGAGTCAAGCAGTATATTGCTCCCTCCTACGTATATCTGGCGAAGAGACCATGAGGATAAAATCAGAGAGATCACAGCCCACACAGAAGCATACCGACAATCCTTCTTTCCACGAACAATACGAGACTGGAATAGAAGGGAGAACCGATAGAGGTACTCAAGGTACCCTCCGCCAGACACCGTCAGGTGGCTTGCGGAGTATGGATGTAGATGTAGATGTAAGCGCTGTGAGCGCGTGCGCACCGGGCATTCGGTCGTGTTTCCCGTGTTCGCTCGCGTTCCGCTGCTTGTCGATCTTTTAGCAAAACATCAAAGCAAATTCGCGCTCTCTCCGATTGACGCTAGCAGTACAGAAACGTTTCGGTTGCTATCTTTTCTGTTTCTGTTACTGACATGAGTTGCGGGCCCGATGGAGTGATCTGTAGAGAATGAATGATGCTAACAGAAGGATGTAGATATGATACATTCTTCTGGGAGCGAAGCAATATACAGCACAAATGTCGAGGGAAAACAAGGATAAATGTGGTGTCACCGCAAGGCAATCGGCCGCGGTCCGTCAGTACACATCGGATCCGCGAGTCGCCACTGTCGACGCTAGCAGACCGAGCGCCGCCACTCGGCTGGCTTTACGAGACAAGCTAGCGTACTGGCCAGTTCTACAGCCGACTTTGATAGGAATTCTTTACTTGTTATAGCTTAAGAAATCTCATGTGCAGAGACGCTAGTTAGCATAGCCTTCAGCAGTACACAAGCGGCAAGACGCAGTCAATACCTTTGCTGCGCAGTGCCGATGGTACTGTTACCGACGACTGTGCCGCTAAAGCGGAGTTATTGAACGCAGTTTTCCGAAATTCCTTCACCAGGGAAGACGAATGGAATATTCCAGAATTTGAAACGCGAACAGCTGCTAGCATGAGTTTCTTAGAAGTAGATACCTTAGGGGTTGCGAAGCAACTCAAATCGCTTGATACGGGCAAGTCTTCAGGTACAGATTGTATACCGATTAGGTTCCTTTCAGATTACGCTGATGCAATAGCTCCCTACTTAGCAATCATATACAACCGCTCGCTCACCGATAGATCTGTACCTACAGATTGGAAAATTGCGCAGATGCAGGTCGCACCAGTGTTTAAGAAGGGTAGTAGCAGTAATCCATCGAACTACAGACCTACATCATTGACGTCGGTTTGCAGTAGGGTTTTGGAGCATATACTGTATTCAAACATTATGAATCACCTCGAAGGGAAAGATCTATTGATACCTAATCAGCATGGCTTCAGAAAACATCGTTCTTGTGCAACGCAGCTAGCTCTTTATTCGCACGAAGTAATGGCCGCTATCGACAGGACATCTCAAGTTGATTCCGTATTTCTAGATTTCCGGAAAGCTTTTGACACCGTTCCTCACAAGCGACTTTTAATCAAGCTGCGGGCCTATGGGGTATCGTCTCAGTTGTGCTACTGGATTCGTGATTTCCTATCAGGAAGGTCGCAGTTCGTAGTAATATACGGCAAATCATCGAGTAAAACTGAAGTGATAACAGGTGTTCCCCAGGGAAGCGTCCGGGACCTCTGCTGTTCCTGATCTATATAAATGACCTGGGTGACAATCTGAGCAGTTCTCTTAGGTTGTTCGCAGATGATGCTGTAATTTAGCGTCTAGTAAGGTCATCCGAAGACCAGTATCAGTTGCAAAGCGATTTAGAAAAGATTGCTGTATGGTGTGGCAGGTGGCAGTTGACACTAAATAACGAAAAGTGTGAGGTGATCCACATGAGTTCCAAAAGAATTCCGTTGGAATTCGATTACTCGGTAAATAGTACAATTCTCAAGACTGTATGGTGTGGTAGGTGGCAGTTGACGCTAAATAACGAAAAGTGTGAGGTGATCCACATGAGTTCCAAAAGAATTCCGTTGGAATTCGATTACTCGATAAACAGTACAATTCTCAAGGCTGTCAATTCAACTAAGTACCTGGGTGTTAAAATTACGAACAACTTCAGCTGGAAAGACCACATAGATAATATTGTGGGGAAGGCGAGCCAAAGGTCGCGTTTCATTGGCAGGACACTTAGAAGATGCAACAAGTCCACTAAAGAGAGAGCTTACACTACACTCGTTCGTCCTCTGTTAGAATATTGCTGCGCGGTGTGGGATCCTTACCAGGTGCGATTGACGGAGGACATCGAAAGGGTGCAAAAAAGGGCAGCTCGTTTTGTATTATCACGTAATAGGGGAGAGAGTGTGGCAGATATGATACGCGAGTTGGGATGGAAGTCATTAAAGCAAAGACGTTTTCCGTCGCGGCGAGATCTATTTACGAAATTTCAGTCACCAACTTTCTCTTCCGAATGCGAAAATATTTTGTTGAGCCCAACCTACATAGGTAGGAATGATCATCAAAATAAAATAAGAGAAATCAGAGCTCGAACAGAAAGGTTTAGGTGTGTTTTTCCCGCGCGCTGTTCGGGAGTGGAATGGAAGAGAGATAGCATGATTGTGGTTCGATGAACCCTCTGCCAAGAACTTAAATGTGAATTGCAGAGTAATCATGTAGATGTATGTCAATAGCTACGACCTAGCCAGGCGCCACATACAGTTTATGCGTTGACAATTGATCTACATGTGTGAAGCACTCAGAATTGTAAAGAAGTATTCGCAGTTCAGTCTATAACTGCACTTGCAAATATTACTGTACAAAGTCAAGATCGACGTTCATCGCTGATGCTGAATTAAAGCTAAGTATGTAATTGTATTCTTGTCTACTAACTTTCTGATCACCTAAGATGTTCCAGATACACCCCGTCAAGTGAAGTTAATTGATCCTCACGTCAGGTTACGTGATCAAAGCGTGCAATTAATGGCCACACCTCGTAATCCGACTAAGAGTCAAATTGCGTGACTCAGCTGGGTCACTATTTTTCCATGAGGCCCATAGTTCCGCCTCATACATAACAGAAACCTGCCGAAGCCATCGAAGGTCCTACAGGGAATTGTAGATGCTTGCATCATGAGGGGGGCGGAGTGAATAAACGAAAGTTTCGTAATTAATTCTGTTAAAAAGGAGAAGGACAATAAATTTCCTTGAAAGTAACCAAGTTCGATTATGTACCTAATATGCTAACTAATATTAAAAATTTAGGAAAGATAACGTCATTCTGTTGCTTACGTTCATGGCATCTGTAGTTATGTAGCTGATTTATCACAGTTGTTGGGTTGGGTTGTTTGGGGAAGAGATCAAACGGCGAGGTCATCGGTCTCATCGGATTAGGGAAGGATGGGGAAGGAAGTCGGCCGTGCCCTTTCAAAGGAACCATCCCGGCATTTGCCTGGAGCGATTTAGGGAAATCACAGAAAACCTAAATCAGGATGGCCGGACGCGGGATTGAACCGTTGTCCTCCCGAATGCGAGTCCAATGTGCTAACCACTGCGCCACCTCGCTCGGTATATGACAGTTGTGTTAGGTATTTTTGATGATAAATCAAAATGGCTTAGCCGGTATCACACTAACTGCCCCATAACAGATTGTCTACTAGATTTTATTAAGTAACTTATTTGAGACATCTTATGTATGTTTCACTTTTCATTAATCACATTTTATTGATGTTATTTCCCAGATATGTGCTTTAATGAAATTCTTGAAGTGCTTCGCGTACGCCAGTTCACACATCAGAAACTGTGATATAAAGCAGCTGTTGGAATGTGAAACAGTCACTTACATAAATGTCTCCGGTTGGTACTAATCAGAGTGTAAATCCTAGACTTTCTCCTCGTCTTGTTGGTCGTCCTTAGTTAGTGGTCTGCTTTTAAAATCCCTCCTCAGTCGTAAAGAGACGACAAGAAAAGTGTCTGCCGTCAGATGGGATTGGAAAGGCGGAGCTGCATTTCAGCGTTAAATCCACTACCTCTATTACAGCCACGTCTTCTTCCGTTCTCTTCAGTGTAAATGCTTATTCGCAGGCACGAGTAAACGATGGTACGCTCTAGCGACTCCCCTGCACGTTGTTTGCGAACGCGGTTTCGCTTGTGTTCGCTCCGCTGTAAAATGGTCTTTAGCGACAATGCACAGCCAGACGACTGCTGCGCCTCGCGCTGCGAGTGCTGGCCAGGGGTGTACAAACTCTCCTCCCAGCCTGTCTGCTCCTGTCCCCGCCGCAGCCATTGAAGCGGCTCAACCTGCCGTGACGGAGACACAAGACTACACGTGTACTGAAGCACAGTGGTTAAGGCAGGCCATCTTGGATTTCCGCAAGCCTGGCGAGCTTCAGCGGACCCGTCCAGCCTGCTGCACATGGCAACAGTCTAACGTTACTACCCAGGTGTATGTCTGCGGAGGTATCTCGCAAAGCAAATTGTATAAAAAGTTACTTAACACTGATTCGGAAACATCGAGTATGTCACGATATGTTTGTAAATTTGACCAGCAATTTCCTCACTCCAAACATATTTTGAAAGAGAACAAAGTTTTAATGTTAAAAACTTGAATGCACACACTTAGTGGATGAAAATTTTGTGGAAATGTGTACTAAGTACTTGAGGCTATTTGCCAATGTACAAGCTTTCTAAATTTAGGGCCAACATTGACTCAAATAGGAAAAAAGTGTATCTCAGTTAACGTCAAAAACCACATCCTGGTGGTAAGCTTAGTGTGAAAGCAAAGGTATTGAAACCTGGTAGTCAAGGGAAGGCAGGATTAGGTTACGATTGTGGACGGGGCCGTAATCAGTTACTGTTGGCTGCCCTGTACAGTTACACACAATTTATTTTTGAAACAGTAATTCCAGACTCAACAATAAATAAAAAATACCACACGTTATTAACGAAGGAATAAACAACAGTGTAAATAATAGTGTTTTCCGTGAGTTATAATTTAGGAAATCACCATTAAATACAGATACAGCAGATAGTGTTTTACAAACAAGCCACTGTGATCTGGGCAGAAGGCCTTTCACGCCAGGAATGGCAATAAATTAAGAATTGTTTAAGAACTCGCTGCAACTTACGAATTACAGTTGTTACAGGTATTGAAATATTGAAGGCAAGTCGCCACAAACACAGCAGATGGTATCAGTAAATGAGGTCTTAATAGCTTACGGCGTAACTCCAAATACCAAATTAAAATTTTAAAGCAAGCTACCACAATCACGGCTGAAGGCCTTACAATAAATTAAGAATTGTTTATGAACTCTCTGCAGTTTCCAACTTACAGGTATTGAAATATTAAGGTAAGTCGCCACAAACACACCAGAAGGCACCAAACGCCAGGAATGGCAGTAAATAAGGTTTTAAGGCTTACTGATAAATTACAAATACCGAATTAGAATTTTAAAGCAAATGACCACAATCACGGCTGAAGGCCTTACACGCCAGGAACGGCAATAACATACAAAAAATTGAAACCTGATGTAAAACAGCAAATGCAGTAGCAAAAGTTAATTAAAGAAAGCAAGCACCTCATCCAGATGGTGCTCCAGGAATCGACCTCTGAGAAGGTCCGGCAACAAACACTTTCGCGAGCGATGAGATAGGCAGCCAAGAGTTGCATTCACTTAACAAGATGGTAACTCAGACTAGTGGCAGTCTAACGAATGACTAATGATAATCTTGCTGAGGCTACCTGACGTCCAATAAACCAAATGCAACGATGGAACAGTACGCCAAAGCCGGAACTGGCGGGCTGCACTAAGTCCAGAATACTGTGTTCAGAGCGCCCCGAACGAGAAAGGGATCATTACCACCAGAGTAGAAGAATCACCAACCGACCTACAGTCACGAAAGCTGTCAAAACCACACGCCTTACCGGACAGCAGCGGCAAGGCGAGGAAACTTACACTGCGTTACACACACTAACCCCCGGGGCAGGTAACTGGGGCGCTAGCGGCCACCAGACAAGAAAACCTAGCGCTAGTTGAACTTATCAAATTGTAACTCGTCGAACGCAGTAAATAGTAATAAGAAGTCGAGGAAAGCTAATCATATCCGCCTTCCCCAAGCACTCCACTCGCTGCTCTTCGCCTCGGCGACACAACGAGCAGCAACACGAACCCAACTCAATGGAGAACAGAGAGAAATCACAGTGGTGGAGGTTTCTCTACTTGGATTGAAATGCACTCATCTTAAAGCCTGCAGGGTCCGGTTTACGACGAAGTCGTGCACCCTCTTGACCACAGTCCTTCCATCCGGCAGTCCATGCGTGCCACCACCGGTCCCGGCGTGCTCACACACTGCCCGGACCTGGCTTCTCCTCAGTCTCCAAATGAACTCGCACACTCATACGACTGGGCAAAACAACGACGTCGCCCCAAAGATAGGGCAACAGTTACTACATATCGATAACCGCCGCTACTGCCACTAGCGGACAGGGAACGCTTGCGAAACCGAGTGGCGCCAGTCAACACGAGAAGAAGACAAACAACCGCAACCATGCCAACTAAACGATACCGCTTGGCGTCCAACACAGGTTCTAAACCTATTTCAGACACGTACTTTTTAGAGCAACATAACGTGAAAAACGAACTTCACGTTTGTTACAGTGCATTTGGGGAATTTAGAATGAACTGTTTTGGCCACTTAGAATGAACCCAGCGAACCCGCAATACATATGCTGGGAGAAGTAATTAAATCATTATAACTGGTGTCATATTTGGCTGAAACATACTCTGGTTGCAAAATCTAAACTTCCGGGACCATGGCGTTGCAGTATAATAGACATCTTCAGGTTCTTAGATGCAAAGGATCTTGATTTTGGGAGGGGACTCTGATTGCTACGGAAAACATGCATTAGAGGTGACCTGAAGATGGTTCGAATTGAGAATAGCCAGAAGTAGTCGAAAGAAGGTGAAATTGCAGACAAAACAGCTCATATCAAAATAAATAAATAATCCCGAAATATGCTGCAAAGGAGAATAGAACAAATAAACTACACCATTTTCTGGCCTACAGTGCCCCATTATGATTACACATTTTATTGAGCCTTCTCTTATGATACTCTGGTGAAAAAGACTTTTCATCAACTTCCGAACATTATTTCCAACACTGCAATGAAAGTGTATGGAATAAAATGCCACGTAGCGTAACTCAGCGGCAAGAAAGACATGCAGGCAGGACTCCTTTAGACTGTTTGGGTTGGGTTGTGGAGGAGGAGGAGGAGTAGGAGGAGGAGGAGGAGGTGGTGGTGGTGGTGGTGGTTGTAAGTTCCTATGGGACCAAACTTCTGAGGTCATCGGTCCCTAGGCTTACACACTACTTTAACTTACGCTAAGGACAACACACACACACCCATGCCCGAGGGAGAGCTCGAACCTCCGACGCGGGGAGCCGCGCGAGCCGTGGCAAGGCGCCTGAGACCGCGTGACTATCCCGTGCGGCTTTGGGTTGGGCATAGCTTGGCTTGGATGGGAGTAAAACAGCCTGTCCGTCCTGCGTATAGCGTGCGGGACCTGGCCTGGCCGGTTGACAGGCAACCATGGCCGTGTTAAAAGCGGAATGTGTACACACCTCTGCTGAAAACTTGACTTCAGCAACAGTTGATATGAGTTTTGCCCACGAAAGATGAAGTCATAGATTCGAGTCTGGCTCAAAATTTTTATGTTTGAAGAAGTTTCATTTCAGCACAAATTCTGTTGCAGAGTGAAATATTCATTCTATAAAATAAGTTTGCAATAAACTTCAAATTTTAAATCATAATTAGTGAGCAGGTGGAAAAGAAACAGAAGCAATGGTTGATGAAGCAAGGAGAAAACTGACAGAGGCAACGAGAGCATCATTCGTCACGTGACAACTACTAGTATCAAACGTATGCCTCAACGCTGAACGATATTCCTGATAATGTGCGTCTCAAGCTCACCATTATGGAGGGCTGAATCACGTTTCGTTGGAAAACTGGAGAAGAAGAGAGTCGAACCGTTTAAAATGTGGTGTTAGAGAAGATCGTTGAACATTAAGTAGACGGATCACGTAATAAATGTGGATGTTCTATGCAGCATCAGTAACGAAATGAATGTGTGGAGATATCGACAGGATGCTTGAACATGTGTTAATAAGTCAAGGAATACGCTCCGTGGTACTAGAGAGCACTGCTAGAGCAAATATTGGGAAGACATAGTTCTACTAAATGACTGAGGACGGTTGGTGGAGGTGTTACTGTGAGGTGAAGGGATTGGGAAGGGACGTGAGCTCATAGCAGCCTGCATCAAACCAGTTTGAACACTGATGACCTAAAACAATAAAAACTAGGATGAAAGCCACATCGTACTTATGTAAGGAACAACAGAGAAATTTAGGGGATCCTGATATACGGAAGACTGTGCTGGTGTGCAAAACACACATCAAATGAAGTTTTGCATCATCTTCGTTCCGAGAGTTCCGGACCCTGTACAGAAAATTGGAATAGAGTTCAACATAAACATCATTTCCGCCCTTTTCAATGCTCATGAAAACCACACATTGCGTGTTGCACCACCATACAGCCAGACCTTCTGAGGTGGTAGACAGCCGCGAGGGATTAGCCGAGCGGTCTAAGGCGCTGCAGTCATGAACTGTGAGGCTGGTCCTGGCGGAGGTTCGAGTCCTCCCTCGGGCATGGGTCTGTGTGTTTCTCCTTAGGATAATTTAGGTTAAGTAGTGTGTAAGCTTAGGGACTGATGACCTTAGCAGTTAAGTCCCATAAGATTTCACACACATTTGAACATTTTGGTGGTAGACATTGGTGCCTGTAATACCCAGTAGCACGTCCTTTTGCATTGATGCACGCCTGTATTCATCGTAGAATACTATGCACAAGTTCATCAAGGCACTGTTGGGTGAGATTGTCCCACTTCTCTACGGAAATTCGGCGTAGATCCTTAGAGTGGTTGGTGGGTCACGTCGTCCTTAGCCAGCCCTTTTCAATCTATCCCAAGCTTGTTCGATAGGGTTCATGTCTGGAGAACATGCTGGTCACTGTAGTCGAGCGATGTCGTTACCCTGAAGGAAGTTATTCACTAGATGTGCACGATGGGGGCGCGAATTGTCGTTCATGAAGACGAATGTCTCGCACGTGTCGTACAGCCGTTACGGCGCCATCGATGACCGCCAGACGCGTACGTCGGCCCCACATAATGCCACCCCAAAACAGCAGGGAACCGCCACCTCGCTGCACTCGCTGGACAGTGTGTCTACAGCGTTCAGCCTGAACGGGTTGCCTCTAAACACGTCTCCGACGATTGCCTGGTTGAAGGGATATGCGACACTCATCGGTGAAGAGAACGTGATGCCAATCCTGAGCGGTCCATTCGGCATGTTGTTGGGCCCATCTGTACCACGCTGTAAGGTGTCGTGGTTGCAAAGATGGACCTCGACATAGACGTTGGGAGTGAAGTTGCGCATCATGCAGCCTACTGCGCACATTTTGAGTCGTAACACGATGTCCTGTGGCTGTACGAAAAGCGTTATTCAAGATGGTGGCGTTGCTGTCAGGGTTGCTCCGAACCATAATCCCTTGGTAGCGGTCATCCACTGCAGTAGTAGCCCTTGGGCGACCTGAGCGAGACATGTCATCGACAGTTTCTGCCTCTCTGTATCTCCTCCATGTCCGAACAACATCGCTTTGATTCACTCTGAGACGCATGGACACTTCCCTTGTTGAGAGCTCTCCTTGGCACAAGGTAACAATGCGGACGCGTTTCAATTGTGTTATTGACCGTATAGGCACGGTTGAACTACAAACAACACGAGCCGTGTACCTCCTTCCTGGTGGAACGACTGGAACTGTTCGGCTGTCGGACCCCGTCCGTCTAATAAGCGCTGCTCATACCTGGTTGTTTACATCTTTGGACGGGTTCAGTGATATCTCTGAACAGTCAAAGGGACTGTGTCTGTGATACAATATCCACAGCCAACGTCTATCTTCAGGAGTTCTGGGAACTGGGGCGATGCTAAACTACTTTTGATGTGAAACTTCCTGGCAGATTAAAACTGTGTGCCCGACCGAGACTCGAACTCGGGACCTTTGCCTTTCGCGGGCAAGTGTTCTACCAACTGAGCTACCGAAGCACGACTCACGCCTGGTACTCACAGCTTTACTTCTGCCAGTACCTCGTCTCCTACCTTCCAAACTTTACAGAAGCTCTCCTGCGATGTGTGTAAGTCTGATGAGAAGGATAAATGTGTGAGACAGAAATGGAAATGGGTTTAGTTGGAAAGGGAGAATGCAAAAATTTTTGCAGTTGCAGAGTGTCAGAGGTGTGTATAATTGCAGCTGATGACCCTTGTTGGGGCTGAAGCTGGAAACAAAGCGGTTGTTTTGTCGAATACACTGTATATGGTACATTAAGATGATCAATGTGGGTGATGAAAGACGGAATTTTGAGAGCAGGTGAAGTATACATATGGGGAAGGTAAGAAGGCACGGAAAGAAAGGTGCAGGGCAAGGGGATAGCGTTTGACAGTTGGGAGAATGAGCTAGAAATTTAATGAACTGAATTACGGGTGTCATTTGCGTAGTAGATTATAGGCCATATTCTGGCTTTGTAAGGATGGATGATGCTGAAGGAGTGCACCCCCCACGTTCTACGTCTACATTTGTACACCGCAAGGCACCTTGCAATCTATGCCAGGAGGTACTTTGTGTACCACCCGCAGTTTCCAATTGCGCTGTTCTAGTCTCTAATGATTCGCTGGAAGAACGATTTATGGTAAGCCCCCGTGTAGGCTAGAATCTTTCTAATGTTATTTCAGTGGTCCTTTCACGAGGTATACGCAAGAGAAACGTATACTTTCAGAACTGTAACAGTAAATCATACCGCGATGCAGAACGCGTCCCTTGCAGTAACTGGCGCAGGAGTTTGTTTATCGTCTCCGTGAGGCTTTCGTGCTCACTAAATGAACAGGCAAAGAAACGTGCTATTTTTCTTTGGATGTCTGTATTTCAACTATAAGTTCTACCTGATACGGTTTCCATACTGACGAGTAATATTCAAGTAATGGTCGAACGAGGGTTTTGTAAGCCATGCCCTTTGCTGAGGCACTACATTTCCTCGCGAATCTTCCAATGAATCTCAGTCTGGCGTCTGCATTTCCTGCGATTAGTTTTATGTGATAGTTCCACTTTAAATCGCACCCTACACATGCTCCTAGATATTTTATGGAAGCATCTGCTTCCAGTGATTTTTCTGCAATCGAGTTATCATACAGCAATGTGTGTTTCTGTATACTCATACGCAATACTTTAAATTTGTTTATGTTGAGGGTCAGATGACACACCCTACGTCAAGCGTCGATCCTATGCAGGTCTTTCATCATTTCGAAACCGGGTACTGATGATCGCGCAATTGAGCGCCCCAAAAACCAATCATCATCATCATCATTATCATCATCATCATCATGGTCGCCCCCGGTAGCTGAGTGGTCAACGCGACAGAATGTTAAATCTAAGGTCCCGGGTTCGATTCCCGGCTGGGTCGGATGTTTTCTCGGCTCAGGGACTGGGTGTTGTGTCGTCCTAATCATCATCATTTCATCCCCATCGACGAGCAAGTCACCGAAATTGCGTCATATCGAAAGACTTGCACCCAGCGAACGGTCTACCCCACGGGAGGCCCTCGTCACACGACATTTATGTGTGTATCATCATCGTCATTTCGAAACAATTTTCTAGCGTTGCGACTTTTCTGTAAACAATATCATTTGCGAAAATCCTCATGTAACTTCCGATATTGTCTATTTTCTCATTTATATACACTGCGAAAAATAGTGTCCCCATAACATTCCTTTGGGGTACGCTCTAAATCCCCATCGAGAATGACATGCTGTTCACTCTTTGCTAGAAACTCCTCAATGCAATTACACAGTTGGTTTGATATTCCGTACGTTCGAATTTTGCTCACTAGGTGTCAGTGCGGAAATGCATCGAACGCCTTGCATAAGTCAAGGAACACAGCGTCTTCCAGGGTGCCGGTATCTACCGCCTTCTAGATTTCGTGGATGGACAGACTGAGCTGGGTTCACACCATCATCGGTTTCGTTCCCCTAAATGTCATAACACGCAAGTATGAAACAAGTTCCCAAATTGTACAACTAACCGACGTCACAGATATATATACCTCTAGTTTTGTGCGTCTGTCCCTTCTTGAAAACAGGAAAGGCCTTTCGCATAATCTTTGTAGAATCGTATTTGTATACCGTCAGGTCTACTGGGCTTTCCTCTGTTGAGTGACTTCAGCTGTTTTTCTATCCCACGGTCACTTATTTCGATAACAGTCAGCTTGTCGTTCGCGCGACGATTTAAAGGAGATACCAGAATGCAATATTCCTGTATGAAACAGTTTTGAAAAAAGACGATTAGTGTTTTGGCCTTTTCTGTGTCGTCCTTCGTTTCAGTGCTATTATTGTCAGTGAATGTCTGGGCAGATGGCTTCGATCCGTTTGCTGATTTAACATAAGGCCAAAACTTCTTAGGATCTTCTATCAAGTCGGTAGACAGAATTTTGCTTTCGAATTCGTTGAACGCTTCACGCAGGGCTCTCCTTTTGCTAATTTTGGCTTCGTTTGACTTTCGTTTTGCTGTGTTTAAATTTGAAGCGAAGCTCTCTTTGTTTTCGTAGCAGCTTTATAAACACAGCTGTCCAACTGTGGCGGATATTTTCCATCCCCCACAACTTTACTCGGCTCATACTTGTCTAAAGCCCATTATACAACGCTCTTGAAATTTCTGCACTGATGCTCGACGTTGTTAGTACTGGAGATGAAATTTTCATGCTGGCCGTTCAAGTAATTTGAAACATGTTTCTTGTGGCCCTCGTTAGGCAGAAAGATCTTCCTCTCCTCCTTTGTATTGTTGTTTGTAGCCGTATTTAGTGATGCTGTAACGGCCTTATGATCACTGATTCCCTGTTCTGCACTAACTGAGTCGAAAAGTTCAGGTCTGTTTGTCACAAGCATATCTAAAATGTTACCTTCACGAATAGGTTCTCCGATTAACTGTTCAAGGTAATTTTCGGATAAGAGAACAATTTCACGTGATTCGCTGCCACACCACCCGCCTTATTCATTTGACTCTTCCTGTCTGTAGCTCGTAAGGTGAAATTTCCCCCTTGTACTGCGACGTTACCAGGAAATTTACATGAAATATTTTCCAAGTATCCCCTTAACAGTTAAGCCTCTACTGCTCCTGGCACAAGGACTCTGCAAAATCGCCCAGTGACCACTTTCGATAAACCTTCAACATTTGTAATCACTCAAAATATTTCGTATTCTGAATCTGTATTACGTCACTAGATATTAACATGTTCATCCTATCTTTGCCATACACAGTCCAGTCTGAGTTCAGAACTTCATTGCTGTTGGCATCTGCCCGCATCTTGTGGTCGTGCGGTAGCGTTCTCGCTTCCCACGCCCGGGTTCCCGGGTTCGATTCCCGGCGGGGTCAGGGATTTTCTCTGCCTCGTGATGGCTGGGTGTTGTGTGATGTCCTTAGGTTAGTTAGGTTTAAGTAGTTCTAAGTTCTAGGGGACTGATGACCATAGATGTTAAGTCCCATAGTGCTCAGAGTCATTTGAACCATTTGTTGGTATCTGGTTTCCTCCAGCTTTCTGTGCCTACCACTATGTGGGCATTGTTACCATTTATAAGCGAGACTAGCTCCAGGACTATGCATAGACGCTCCTGCAGCTACTACTGTATTAACATTTTCATTCTCCAAACTGCTATAACGAACTCTTTCCTTTCTGAAATGAGAACGCATCTTATTGGGCTTGTGGAGGAATTTCTCTGTCCTGAGAAGCCCACATGAGCACGCTACAGTACTCCATTGTCCTAGTAGACGTTTCCTGCATGTGGTGTACGAGTGTCCTATTAATTCTCTGTCCTATAGTGCAGGTAGAGAAATTCACACGCAAAACAGTCCAGAATAGTCTGTGCTTCTAGTTTAAGCCTTACATTCGGCTCCAAACCAAAGGACTACAACAGGTTCTGAGAACGCTGCTGTAGAACGATAGCTCTACTTCCAACCCACTGTCGAGGCTAGCTGTCTTCAGCAAATCAGCCAGCCGCATGCAGGGACCGGGAATGACCTCTGAACCCAGGCGACAGGCGTAGAACATGCTGACATGAGTCACGATTTACAGCCAGGTGCAAAAAGTGTGCTCAGTCGCTGCCGGAAGATCTCGGATGGGGCTCAACTGCCCGCTATTTCCCTAAAAGGCTGTATCACCTGCTCGACGCTGGAGCTCCCAATGACAAGCAATCCTGCCATCTGCACTTGTCCCAAACTCGGAGGTCGAACACCGTCCCAATAGGTGATGCATTCCGTATTGGTTCAGACGTACTTTCAGCAGTGGGCAACACCTCACATTTATTTTTAAGGCGTAAGACGACAGCCGTGAGATCAGGACGCACTTCTGACTTCCACCCATAGATTTACGATTGTTCACCGTCAGGGACATGCAAATCTAAATGCGCTGCAGCAACAGGGATCCTAGGCAACGAAATAGGCCCCAGAAGTGCCATATAAATTGTCTCAGATGCCCCAAAGCCATCGCAGCCCAGGGCAGCAGCCTGAAGTACACTACTGGCCATTAAAATCGCTACACCACGAAGATGACGTGCTACAGACGCGAAATTTAACCGACAGGAAGAAGATGCTGTGATACGCAAATGATTAGCTTTTCAGAGCATTCACACAAGGTTGGCACCGGGGCTGACACCTACAACGTGCTGACATGAGGAAAGTTTCCAACCGATTTCTCATACACAAACACCAGTTGACCGGCGTTGCCTGGTGAAACGTTGTTGTGATGCCTCGTGTGAGGAGGAGAAATGCGTATCATCACGTTTCCGACTTTGATAAAGGTCGGATTGTAGCCTATCGCGATTTCGGTTTATCGTATTGCGACACTCCTGTTCGAGTTGGTCGAGATCCAATGACTGTTATCAGAATAGGGAATCGGTGGGTTCAGGAGGGTAATACGGAACGCCGTGCTGGATCCCAAAGGCCTCGTATCACTAGCAGTCGAGATGACAAGCATCTTATCCGCATGGCTGTAACGGATCGTGCAGCCACGTCTCGATCCCTGGGTCAACAGATGGGGACGTTTGCAAGACAACAACCATCTGCACGAACAGTTCGACGTCGTTTGCAGCAGCATGGACTATCAGCTCGGAGACCATGGCTGCAGTTACCCTTGACGTTGCATCACAGACAGGAGCGCCTGCGATGGTGTACTCAACGACGAACCTGGGTGCACGAATGGATGAATCCAGGTTCTGTTTACAGCATCATGATGGTCGCATCCGTGTTTGGCGACATCGCGGTGAACGCACATTGGAAGCGTGTATTCGTCATCGCCATACTGGCATATCACCCGGCGGGATGCTATGGGCTGCCGTTGCTTACACGTCTCGGTCACCTCTTGTTCGCACTGACGGCACTTTGAACAGTGGACGCTACATTTCAGATGTGTTACGACCCGTGGCTCTACCCTTCATTCGATCCCTGCGAAACCCTACATTTCAGCAGGATAATGCACTACCGCATATTGCAGGTCCTATACGGACCTTTCTGGATACAGAAAATGTTCGACTGCTGCCCTGGCCAGTACATTCTCCATATCTCTCACCAATTGAAAGCGTCTGGTCAATGGTGGCCGAGCAACTGGCTCAACACAATACGCCAGTCACTACTCTCGATGAACTGTGGTATCGTGTTGAAGCTGCATGGGCAGCTGTACCTGTACACGCCATCCAAGCTCTGTTTGACTCAATGCCCAGGCGTATCATGTCCGTTATTTCGGCCAGAGGTGGTTGTTCTGGGTACTTATTTCTCAGGATCTTCGCACCAAAACTGCGTGAAAATTAATCACATGTCAGTTCTAGTATAATATATTTGTACAATGAATACCCATTTATCATCTAAATTTCTTCTTGGTGTAGCAGTTTTAATGGACAGTAGTGTATGTCGACCGTGGCCAACACAGCTTACAGCTGTTTACAGGCAGTGGCCAATTCCCCTGCAACCGTACACAACAGGTGCGGTCACTATCCATTTTTAATCAGTTTTTGTCTGTACCACAAGCAATGTAACACTAACCCACGAAGTTGAACTCACTCTATACAGTGGTCTAAAAACACACAAACACACAACAAAATAAATAGCATTACTAAAAACAGACAAACAGCTATTGTTCACTTATACTCAGAAGCATGTAAGAATACCATGACACTAAACGATGTATACAGTCTATGTGCAGACTTTAAGCTGCTTCTGTTGAACTCCGCTCTGCTCTGAGATAGATCTGTGCTCACTTTTAGGCTGGAGGTTTTAGTGTATTGCAATGTGGCTGGCTCCTCCCTTTTTTCCTTGCGGTCAGCCAGCCACTTCTATCTGCTATATTGTTTTAGCTCCCTGTACCACTTTCTTCCTGTGTTGTCCGTGTTTTACTGCTGGCGGCATGCTTCGTCCCACGCTTAGGTGTGTGTAGGCACATATTTTTCCAAGCTCATTACCTGTGTTTTACGTTCTCTTTTATATTACTGTTCTGAGTCTTTCCTTGACACCCCTCTCAATCTGTTACTGGGCGGGCGCTGAAGATATTGCCGTCGTGCTCCCATACAACCCTCTCCAATCCATCTATCCATCATCATCAGCTGGTTAGTAGTTTCTTACAATTGTGGGCTTTAAATTTGATGGTTAGTAGGCCGCTCTGGTTGATAAATGTAGTAAATGTAGAACACAAATTAGACGTTTACCTTTACTGATTCACTGTGCACTGCATCATAGTGTAACTTAATGCAAAACCTACATACGACGCGTTCTTTAAATGTATGTGTGTGTGTGTGCGTGTGTGTGTGTGTGTGTAATGAGAAAGGAAGAGAGAGAGAGAGAGAGAGAGAGAGAGAGATGGTTCAGGTGAGAGACGTTGGGAGGCTGGATAAATTTAACAGGGCTGGGCCGAGCCAGCGCGTATGATGCCTTTATTTTGTATTTATTAAACAGAAAAACACCGGGGACGAGTAAATTGTGGAGGCCTGGTGTGGGGACAGCGATGTAAATAATTAGCGGCGACCTTTAAATTGTAAATGCAGGAGAGAGCGGCGTGTCGCGGTGAGGTTGGCAGCCCTGCAGCGCACCCCGTAGCTGGCGCCACCTGCCGTGAGCTAAAAAAAAAAGCGAGTATAAAAAAAAAGCGACGCAGGCCGGCGCGGCGCTGCGCGCTGTGGCAGAATAATTAACGGGGAGGGGCGAGGAGTCGCGCTGTAATTGGGTCATCCGTCCCGCCACCTCCCCCCCCCCCCCCCCAGCACGGGCCGCCCAGCGCCCTGTGGCGTCCCAGCAGCCCTCGACGCCGTTTGGAGGACGCCGACGCCGCCACACGTGGCGCCGCGACGCCGGGTTTTAATTACTGTCCAGTCCGGTCGTCCACTCGCAGCGGGCACAGCAGTGGCTGGGGGTGTTTTAGAAACAGTGTGACCGGGACTGCGTGGCTGCGTGGGATGAAGTGTGTACCGTTCCCCTCTCACTGCGGCAAACAAATTTTGGTGACGAAACTACTATTGCCGCTGCTGCTGCTGCTGCTACCACTACTACTACTACTACTACTACTATTTATTATTTTCTACATTTTACTCTATTATCTATAACCTGCGACTGTTTCGTCTCGACGGTGTTGTCTAAGGGACAGTGCCTTCTTTAAGTGACTCTACGATCATACAGGATGACTTGCGTAGAATATTCATTCAGCGTGATGAATGAAACATTTCTCTAAAGGCGGAAAACTACAGGTTGATTCCTTGAAGATGCTAGAAACTTAAACGGATGATGAGAAGGGTAAATCTACACTACTGGCCATTAAAATTGCTACACCAAGAAGAAATGCAGATGATAAACGGGTATTCATTGGACAAATATACTATACTAGAACTGACATGTGATTACATTTTCAGGGTATATGGGTGCATAGATCCTGAGAAATCAGTACCCAGAACAACCACCTCTGGCCGTAATAACTGCCTTGATGCGCTTCGGCATTGAGTCAAACAGAGCTTGGATGACGTGTGCAGGTACAGCTGCCCATGCGGCTTCACAGTTCATCAAGAGCAGTGACTGGCGTATTGTGACGAGCTAGTTCCTCGGCCACCACTGACCAGGCGTTTTCAGTTGGTGAGAGATGTGGAGAACGTGCTGGCCAGGGCAGCAGTCGAACATTTTCTGTATCCAGAAAGGCCCGTACAGCACCTGCAAAATGCGGTCGTGCATTATCTTGCTGAAATGTAGGGTTTCGCAGGGATCGAACGAAGGATAGAGCCAGTCGTAACACGTCTGAAATATAACGCCCACTGTTCAAAGTGCCCTCAATGCGAACAAGAGGTGACCGAGATGTGTAACCAATGGCACCCCATACCATCACGCCGGGTGATACGCCAGTATGGCGATGACGAATACACGCTTCCAATGTGCATTCACCGCGCTGTCACCAAACGCGGATGCAGCCATCACGATGCTGTAAACAGAACCTGGATTCATCCGAAAAAATGATGTTTTGCGAGTCGTGCACCCAGATTCGTCGTTGAATACACCATCGCAGGCGCTGTTGTCTGTGATGCAGCGTCAAGGGTGTCCACAGCCATGGTCTCCGAGCTGATAGTCCATGCTGCTGCAAACGTCGTCGAACTGTTCGTGCAGATGGTTGTCGTCTTGCAAACGTCCGCATCTGTTGACTCAGGGATCGAGACGTGGCTGCACGATCCGTTACAGCCATGCGGATAAGATGCCTGTCATCTCGACTGCTAGTGATACGAGGCCATTTGGATCCAGCACGGCGTTCCGTATTGCCTTCCTGAATCCACGGACTCCATTTTCTGCTAACAGTCACTGGATCTCGACCAACGCGAGCAGCAATGTCGCGATTCGATAAACCGAAATCGCGATAGGCTACACTCCGACCTTTATCAAAGTCGGAAACGTGATGGTACGCATTTCTCCTCCTTACACGAGGCATCACAACAACGTTTCACCAGGCGACGCCGGTCAACTGGTGTTTGTGTATGAGAAATCGGTTGGAAACTTTCCTCATGTCAGCACGTTGTAGGTGTCGCCACCGACGCCAACCTTGTGTGAATGCTCTGAAAAGCTAATCATTTGCATATCACACCTATTGTATTAGTTTGAGGAGTCATCCTGGACTAGAAACTGCCGAGTCGAACGTTATAAGTGAAAATCCTTCTAATACCTCCTCCAGTGAAATATATGTTCTGGTACTGCTGTTGGTAAGATTGTAGGGCAGGGAACTTTCTGACGTGGCAGTATGGACCAGTACATGAAAAAATTGTATAGTAAAAATGGGGTATAAAATATATACTTAAGATCTATGAACACATGCTCATCTTCGTTACTGTGAAACACATCTCTCCTATTGAACAAGTGCCCATAATTCTTAAGATATGTACTTTGCAGCAAATATTTACTGGAATTTTTCTTCTTCTTTTACTCCATACTACCTCCTTGAGAAATGTGGAAACCGAAGAGTTGCATTACATCTGTTTTACAGTGCCGAAGATGAACAAGTCCTGATGTTTTCTAGACTTTTTTTGTTGCTTTCATCCAGACTGTCATCTCTGAAATTTGTCTGCCCTACAATCTTAGCAACAACAGTACTGGTACATGTATTCCACTGCCACAAGTACCCGAACGATTTTCACTTATAACTTTCGTTTCGGTCGTTTCCGGACCACGGTCCTTTACGTCAAATTGATCCTTTTACCCTTCTCCATTATCCCTGAAAATTCTTAATCTCGTCTCGGAATCACACTGTAAAAATGTATATTTTCAAATAAAATACTAATGGTGTGTTCCTTGGTATACTCATGTTACATATTTAGGAGTAACGTTGAAAGCTACTTGAAACTGAGTGAAGAATAAGTAAGGTCGGTTGTAGGAACGGTCCGATGGTGAGTTTGTTTGGAGAGTTCCTGGAGAGTGTAGATCATCTATAGAGGAGACCGCATAAAAAACAGTTGTGCATGCGATTCTTAAGTACTACTCGAATGTTTGTGGCCATCCCCATCACATCGGATTAAAGGAAGACATCGAAGTACTTCAAGACGTGTTGCTACATTTGTTGCAGGTAGGTTCTATCAAAACGGAAAGCCTCTGAGAACTCAAACGGAAATCCTCGTAGGAAACAAGACATTCTTTCCACAAAATGCTATAGAGAGTAGTTAATCGATATTTACGACAAACTAAAGAAAGATCCTATCGCCACCAACAAACGTGTTGCATAAGGGCCACGAAGGTAAGAGAAAGATTGTATGGAAGCATGTAGGTAGCCGCTTACCCCCTCTCCATATGCGAATGGAACAGGAAGCCGAATGGCTATCGTGATACAAGGTACCATCCTGTAGATACAGTGTCGTGGCTTCCGGAGTATGTATGTGGATGTAGACTTAGATGTTCCACTGCTGTACAGGTTACCCAGCTGGTCTAGTTATTACCTTGAGTTTTCCACTATCATATTTTATTGTATTGTTCAGTTATAATTTGTGGTGGCCTATGCCACATCGTCGCCTTAGCAGAGGATGTCTGTGCTCCTGAACCACTGACAACAAACCCACCCCTGCAAACTCACTGTGTGTAGCCAACAGGAAACGTGGGCGAGGACTCGTGTGTTTGTTGCTACTTTCCGGAAAAGAGCGCCAGTCGTATGTACTCTTTGACACCGTTATAGAGTTATATAGAACGTCTTCCCTTCCTGACTCCTTTGTGAACCTAGGTCCTAATTTGGGCAAAGATACGTCTCCAAAAGTGAACACCCGTCGATGCAGCTACGATTGATTGGCGGGCTTGCAAATCTGTACAAGAAACAAACTGGTTTACTTCATGAATAACTTAATTTTCTGTTGCAACGCTGCCTATAATCAACGCCCACACCCTGTCTATCCTGCACTCTGCAACTGCGCTCTATTGTGGTGGATAATTTAAGAAAGCTCTCTGTCCCTCCCGTCCAAAGCTGTTCGTTATTTCCTACCCAACGGGTCTTGCATCGCCACAGCTCAGTCTATACCAGCAAACGCCTCGATCCTTAAAGAATCGAACTCACAAGTATAAAGCACCTTCAAACGTCTGATTACTTTACAAAACAAGCTAATGTGATAAATACAGTGAGGTGCTAAAAGTCATGGGACAGCGGTATATATATATATATATATATATATATATATATATATATATATATATATATATATATATATATATATATGGTGGTAGTATCGCACACGCAAGGTATAAAAGTGCAGTGATTTGGAGGAGCTGTCGTTTTAACTCAGGTGATTTATATGAAAAAGTTCCTGACGTGATTACAGTCGCACGACAGGAATTAATACTCTTTGAACGTGGAACGGTACTTGGCGCTAGGCTCATGACAAATTGTTAGGGAATTCAATATTACACATCAACAGTGTCAAGCGTGTGCCGAGGACAGATTTCAAACATTAGCTCCGCCATGGGCAACGCAGTGGCCGATGGCCTTCACTTAACGACTGAGATGAGCGGCGTTTGCATATAGTTATGTCGGTGCTAACAAACAAGCAACAGTGCATGAAATAGCTGCAGAAATAAATGTGGGACAAACGATGAATGTTTCTGTAAGGACAGTGCAGCGAAATTTGTCGACAATGGGCTATGGCAGCAGGCGGCCGACGAGATTGCCTTTACTAAGAGCACGACATCGCCTGCAGCGCCCCTTCTGGGGCCCTATTCTGTATCGTTCATACCGATCGGTGTCGTAGGTTGCCCTCGGTAATGACGTCACTTTCTGCTCTTTATCCGAAGGTGCTGCTATTCTATAATCCTTTGAGACCTGTTACCGATCGGTCCTTCTGCCAATTTTCCGACAACTGTACCGAAAGCTGGTTGGGTTTCGGTATGGCCGCTCATTCGGTTGTGTGTGATTCGTTTATAGCTGCAATTTTGATATTTTGCATTACTGAACGGTTTCAGTGTCGGATTTAGTGATTATGTCTTACTGAAGAATGACCAGGACACATCCAAGTGGAAAATGAGTTCCTAATACACTGTTTTCCTTTGTTAGAATTATGGTTTGTATTGTTGTTACTGTGAATGATTATAAAATTTAAAAAAAAAAAAAACACATTATCGGTCAATATCCTCACAAAATACCTGTTATTTTTGTGTAATTAAGAGTTTAAAAATCATTAAATTTCAAGACGTCGGCTTAGCTTACGTATATTACAGTTGTTGTTGTTGTTGTGGTCTTCAGTCCTGAGACTGGTTTCATGCAGCACTCCATGCTACTCTATCCTGTGCAAACTTCTTCATCTCCCAGTACCTACTGCAACCTACATCCTTCTGAATCTGCTTAGTGTATTCATCTCTTGGTCTCCCGTTACGATTTTTACCCTCCACGCTGCCCTCCAATGCTAAATTTGTGATCCCCTGATGCCTCAAAACATGTCCTACCCACCGATCCCTTCTTCTAGCCAAGTTGTGCCACAAACTTCTCTTCTCTGCAATCCTATTCAATACCTCCTCATTAGTTACGTGATCTACCCACCTTACCTTCAGCATTCTTCTGTAGCACCACATTTCGAAATCTTCTATTCTCTTCTTGTCCAAACTAGTTATCGTCCATGTTTCACTTCCATACATGGCTACACTCCATACAAATACTTTCAGAAACGACTTCCTGACACTTAAATCTATACTCGATGTTAACAAATTTCTCTTCTTCAGAAACGATTTCCTTGCCATTGCCAGTCTACATTTTATTTCCTCTTTACTTCGACCATCATCAGTTATTTTACTCCCTAAATAGCAAAACTACTTTAAGTGTCTCATTTCCTAATCTAATTCCTTCAGCATCACCCCATTTAATTTGACTACATTCCATTATCCTTGTTTTGCTTTTGTTGATATTCATCTTATATCCTACTTTCAAGACATTGTTCATTCCGTTCAACTGCTCTTCCAAGCTCTTTGCTGTCTCTGACAGAATTACAATGTCATCGGCGAACCTCAAAGTTTTTACTTCTTCTCCATAAATTTTAATACCTACTCCGAATTTTTCTTTTGTTTCCTTTACTGCTTGCTCAATATACAGATTGAATAACATCGGGGACAGGCTACAACCCTGTCTCACTCCTTTCCCAACCACTGCTTCCCTTTCATGCCCCTCGACTCTTATAACTGCCATCTGGTTTCTGTACAAATTGTAAATAGCCTTTCGCTCCCTGTATTTTACCCCTGCCACCTTCAGAATTTGAAAGAGAGTATTCCAGTTAACGTTGTCAAAAGCTTTCTCTAAGTCTACAAATGCTAGAAACGTAGGTTTGCCTTTTCTTAATCTTTCTTCTAAGATAAGTCGTAAGGTTAGTATTGCCTCACGTGTTCCAACATTTCTACGGAATCCAAACTGATCTTCCCCGAGGTCCGCTTCTACCAGTTTTTCCATTCGTCTGTAAACAATTCGCGTTAGTATTTTGCAGCTGTGACTTATTAAACTGATAGTTCGGTAATTTTCACATCTGTCAACACCTGCTTTCTTTGAGATTGGAATTATTATATTCTTCTTGAAGTCTGAGGGTATTTCGCCTGTCTCATACATCTTGCTCACCAGATGGTAGAGTTTTGTCATGACTGGCTCTCCCAAGGCCATCAGTAGTTCTAATGAAATATTGTCTACTCCGGGGGCCTTGTTTCGACTCAGGTCTTTCAGTGCTCTGTCAAACTCTGCACGCAGTATCTTATCTCCCATTTCGTCTTCATCTACATCCTCTTCCATTTCCATAATATTGTCCTCAAGTACATGAGTGTTAACTAAAATTACTAGTGACTTCACGTACTTTTTTCTGCAGATGGTTTAGCTATTAACTTTAGAAACACGTTTACAACTTTTAAGTAACAATGGAAAGGCATTTTTGGAGCTTGATAGTGGAAACCTTCCAAAATTTCATGCATTTGCGGCTTATACCCGCATCGTTCGGCAACGAAGTCAACCTGCGTCCCTCTCCATTGGAATAAGCAAAAATAAAGTGTTTCGCTGTGTACGAACTGTCGTTGCAAAGTGATAAAGGCAAGGAACTCTAGTGCTAAAGATCGCTGGTTCGCATCCAGATAGGCACGATAAAAATTTTTTCCTCTTCCTCTTTGGAACACATTCTGAACCTTTGTTATTCATGAACGTTAAGTATTTTTCTGCAGTATTCTTTGTCATTTACATGGAAGGGCGCGCTTTCTCAGTAACAAGTATCTTCGATTTAGTGAATTCCGTATGTTTAAGAAATGAAATTGCTGTGCTTGAAGAACTGACAGTGACATTCATATTTTTTCTTGTCGCAAATAATTCACAATATTTTCTGAGTATGTAATTAAAGCCGAGTGTGTGGTTAGGCAGGAATCTAAGGAAACAACTTAAATTGCTGCGAATGAAACTAGCAGGAATCATCTTTATAGTCTTTCCTCTCAAAAGTATTTATCTGCGATCGAATCTTAACAACCGTAGACAGAAATGATCTTCGGCGTAATATTTTAGACTATACCACCATATACGAGACATTTTGGTTCATCAGATGTATATTATAAAATACGACGAACTTCAATAGTTGCACCCTCGCCACACGCTCTCGAAAAGGTTTTCTTTAAATTTTGGTTTTAAGACCCAAATCGTTGATGTATCACATAGGGAAGTAGGTTGCTTCATCGTTTCGATCACTAGAAGCGAGCTACAGCCACATTCTATGCATCTTCTCATTCTTTGGCACTCTGTTAAACAGTTTTTCGGATGTTTTTATAGATGTATTTGTACAATGTGGTATTACACATCATTCCTAACTGATATTCCGAAACGTAAAATCCAGAACAAGAGGTCGATGTAAACGAAAATAAAATGGCATAATATGGCATTTATGACAATTTCCACAACAAGGTCAAGTATCCTGTCGTTAATATGCTTGCATGGAAACACATGGTCAGCGAAATTTGAGCAGTACAGCGTACTCTAAACACACTTTTCAGTACTGCGAAGAATAGCGTGCCTGTGTTGGCTGCTAGCTGCTTGGTGTTTGTGGCAATGTGCGCACTGCAGTGCGCATGAATGGATCTATGGCCACTTGCTTTTGATTGGTTGGCGCTTGGAGAAGAGCGCCTTGGTTCACCGTGCGGCACCGCTTCCGAAATACTTACAGAATAATGTGGGGGCTGTACTTCGGAAACAAGGCCGCGCGATGCGCTTCGTCTACTGATCCGGTCGGCAGTCCGGCGGAAAGTACAGAATAGGGCGCTGGCGTCGTCACCCCATCGGTTGGACCTTACACGACTGGTAAACCTTGGCCTGGTCAGATGATTCTCGGTTTCAGTTGGTAGCAGCCGATTTTGTAAGGTTAGAGTGTGGAGCACACTTCACGAAGCCATGGAACCAAGTTATCAACCAGGCACTGTGCAAGCTGGCAGTGCCTCCATAATGGTATGGGCTGTGTTTACATGGAATGGACTGGGTCTTCTGGTCGAACGGAACCGATAATTGACTGAAATTTGTTCTGTTCGGCTACTTGGAGACCATTTTCAGCCATTCATGGACTTCATAGTCCCAAACAACTATGGAATTTTTATGGACGACAATGCGCCATGGTGGTCTAGCGGTTCAGTCGCTCGGTCCGGGACCGCACGACTGCTACGGTCGCAGGTTCGAATCCTGCCTCGGGGATGGATGTGTGTGATGTCCTTAGGTTAGTTAGGTTTAAGTAGTTCTAAGTTCTAGGGGACTGATGACCACAGATGTTAAGCCCCATAGTGCTCAGAGCCATTTCAACCAATGCGCCATGTCACAGTGGCACAATTGTTCGCAATTGTTTTGAAGAACATGCTGGACAACTGGAGCGAGTGATTTGGCCACCCAAATCGCCAGACATCAGTCCCATCGAACATTTATGGCGACAGGCCAGTTCGTGGACAAAATCCTGCACCAGCAACACTTTTGCAGTTACGGACGGCTGTAGAGGCAGTACGGTTCAGTATTTCCGCAGGGAACTTCCAACGACTTGTTGAGCCCATGCGATGTCGTGTTGCTGCGCTGCGCAGCCCAAAAATATGACAAACGTCATATTATTAGGAATTCCATGATCTTGGACACCTCACAAGGGAACCTCGCCATCGCACCCCCCTCAGATTTAGTTATAAGTTGGCACAGTGGATAGGCCTTGAAAAACTGAACACAGATCAATCGAGAAAACAGGAAGAAGTTGTGTAGAACTATGATAAAAATAAGCAATATATACTAACTGTGTAGTCCATGCGCAAGATTGGCAACATCAAGGATAATGTGAGCCCAGGAGTGCCGTGGTCCCGTGGTTAGCGTGAGCAACTTCGGAACGAGACGTCCTTGGTTCAAGTCTTCCCTCGAGTGGAAAGTTTAATTTTTTTTATTTTCACAAAGTTATGATCTGTCCATTCGTTCATTGACGTCTCTGTTCACTGCAATAAGTTTAGTGTCTGTGTTTTACGATCGCACCGCAAAACCGTGCGATTAGTAGACGAAAGGACGTGCCTCTCCAATGGGAACCGAAAAAATTTGATCGCAAAGTCATAGGTCAACCGATTCCTCCACAGGAAAACACGTCTGATATATTCTATACGACACTGGTGACAGCATGTGCGTCACATCACAGGAATATGTTGTCGACCCACCTAACCTGTACACTTGGCGAATGGGTAAAAAGATTCTTCCAGCTTGCCCGATTTAGGTTTTCTTGTGGATGTGATAATCACTCCCAAAAAAGTGATCGCATCGGATGGACGAACAGATAATAATTGTCTGAAAATAAAAAAAAAAAAAACTTTACACTCGAGGGAAGACTTGAACCCAGGACTTCTCGTTCGGCAAGTGCTGACACTAACTACAGGACCACGGCGGTCCTGAGCTCGCACTATTTGTATACTTTGCTTATTTTTTTCATAGTTGCACACAACTTCTTCCTGTTTTCTCGATTGGTCTGTGTTCATTTTTTCAAGCCCTATCCACTGTGCCAACTTATAACTAAATCTGAGGGGGGTGCGGTGGGGAGGTTCCCTTGTCAGTATATTTGCCTTTAAACATGTAAGTGAATGAAAATTTAGGATGGGTTTAAAATTTTGCTCAAAGTTTGTTGAATGATGCTGTTGTTATTAAAGAGCTGATGAATATAGACTCGGTAATTTGGACGACATTTTAAGGAAAAGCTAGTTTATTCACGTATCTCAATGTTTATGACACCGTATCTCCTGAACTGCTTGTCATAAAATGATATAATTTTGCAGTTACATTCAGTTGTATACGTGGATGCCGTCTACTGTGCTGTGAATAGAGATAGTAGTAGAGAAGTAATAAATTAAGAATTCATGCCTGAGCTGTGCGGCTCCTTGTATTCCAGTAGGAGTTGTAATCTTGAGTCGCACCGGAAGAGGTAGAGGGAATGGGCGAAGGGTGGAGGTAGTGTAACTGGACACTGTTTGGACCATCAGAGGCAAGCAGCAGGAAGTGAGCAGCCGTACCGAGAGCGAGAGCGACGAGTTAGGGCAAGTGGCTGGAGCGTCGCTGGAGGAGCGGATTTGAGGCGGTTCGCCGCATGGGATCGTATACAGAGTTACTTGCACGATTATTGGGAGTGCTGAGCGTCTCCAGCCAGTGGAATGCCCCGCTCTGTATTTCATGCACTCTGACGTCAACTGCCTGTACCAGGAACGTGCATGTATTAGTTCATCTGGCTATTTATCAAGACTGCACGTGACTTGATGAGCAGCTCTGTAGTTTATCGTGGTGCTGCAAGTTAAATGTGGCTGCCAGCAGGTGACTAAAGTTTAGATTCACGATAAAACTTACAGTACCAGCTCCTTCTATTGCATTATTGGAAAAACTACAAATTTAAATGGTGATTGATTCCACTCATTTCAGTATCTGTCAGAAGTTGTTAGCTTGAGTGAATTCAACGAAAAGCATATATTTGGTAGCCTTTTCATGCTTGATATTTCGTATTTAACCTTTGAACGTGAACTGAGTCCAAGCTGCCGAGTGAAGGTTTCATTGTGCTTGATAAGACCAAGTAAAACAAATTTTCTTATACCATTTTGGAGACCCAAGCTCTTTCGATTTTTGATAAGCTTAGCTTCCTCATGTTGGAAAAACTGATTAGGACATTTTGTGGTCTAGAAAAGTTTTTTTGTTTCTTAAGTTATGAAGCTGCTGTGCATTCTGAATCATAATTTGGAGTAGTATAGCACATTGTGCTATGAATAGTAAGTCCGTTTCAGTAAGTAGTTTAATTAAGAAACGGCAGTTGCCACTGAACGGCTGTTATACAGTAATTCCTTTGTTTCATCTTTGTTAACCGAATAAATATAAATATTACTGCACAGCTGGTCGCTGCCATGCTGAAATTCTTGTAGTTATTATACATCAAGCAAGTGTATGTTCTTAAGTTAACCCTTGTTAATTAACACTAATAAATTTCTTATGATCAGTGTCTTTTAAACCAGCAGCCTTCTGGAAGCATACTGCAATTTTCGTCTCTCACTTACTTTGGTCCAAAAAGGGCTCCAATATTCAGGAACACACATTTTCAAAAAATTGCCAGCAACCATTAAAATCCTGGTTTCAGATAAAGCACGGTTTAAACACAGTCTGTTAGATTATAGTTTTGAAAGCAAGATTAAATATTTTGTGTATGATAAATTTATTAATAGTGCATAACAATGTTTCAGTCTGACAGCGTGTTAATTATGTAAATATTAACTGTTCCAGTTTACAACATTGTATTCACCTGACAAAAGACCAGGGTGGTAAGTATTATATTCAAACAACCCAACCTCCAACTAAAGACAACTTGGTGCAATATTTCGGTGATCAAACTGTCCGGCACTTTCAGGAGACCACTGCTGACTCAGCAGTTGTGGGACTCAACAGCAGCATTCTCCGGAAGGTGCCGGACAGTTTGATCGCCGAAATATTGCACCAAGTTAATTTTAGCATACGGCAGTAAACCAGAGGAGACTTTTAAGATTTATGATTCCGGGAAAGCCTGCGAAGGACAGCTGTTATTTTCTATGTACATAAATGACTTAGCGGACAGGCTGAGCAGCAATCAATGGTCGCTTGCTGATGACACTGTGCAGTAGCGGAAGGTGTCGAAGATGAGTGAATGTAGCATCAAACAAGATGATTTGAACAAAATTTCTAGATGGTGTTATGAATGGCTGCTTGCTCCAAATGTAATTTAGTGCGGCTGAGTAGGTGAAACATTCCTGTTCCGTTCGAATGCAGCATTAGTAGAGGCCTGCTTGAGACAGTCTCGTCGTTTAAATATCTGGACGTAACGTTTCGAAACTATATGAATTGGAAAGAGGATGAGGAGGATTGTGGTAGGGAATGCGAGTGGTTGACCTCGGTTTATTTGGAGAATTTTAGGAAAGTTGATTCATCTCTAATGAAGACCGCATATAGGATGTTAGTGCGACCTGTTCTTGACTACTGCTCCAGTATCTGGGATCGGCACCAGGTTACGTTACAGGAAGACACTGAAGCCGTTCAGAACCGGGCTGATAGATTTGTTACCGGTAGGTTCGAATATGTTACGGAGATGCTTCATGATCTCAAATGTGAATCCCCGGAGAGAGGGCGACGTTTCTTTTTTCGAGAAACACTATTGAGAACATTTAGAGAACCGGCAATTGAAGCGGATTACAGTACGATCCTACTGCAGCTTAAGGGCCACGAACATAAGGTACAAGAAGTTAGGGCTCATACGTAAGCACATAGTGATATTTCATTTGCTCCATGTCCGAGTGGAACAGGAATGGAAATGACTGGTAGTGGTACAGAGGTAACCTCTGCTATGCACAGTACGACAGCTTGCGGAGTGTAGATGTAGATGTACGTGACGATGTGGCTTCACGCCCGAAAACCGGTAGTGCCTTACTAAAATGCGTTCAGACTACAGCTGTTTGAGGAGCTCTTGCTACAAAAGACTTCCAATTAGCGCACGAACTACTGGGGATGAAGAAAAAGCGAGGTGAGTGTGGACACGACAGGTCCGCATGTTTACAGCGCCAGCAAACACACCGGACTTCTGTTAGCCACAAGGTGCAGCCCGTGATATCGACTCACCGCAGATGGGGGCCGTGCTTGCGACACGTGCAGCTGTTTTGCATCGCAGGACCGTTGGACAGAGGCGGACTCCAAAGCGACTGTACGTTCGGGTCTTTAACCCAGCGAATGTATCTGCAGGCTGAATCTCACCTTGTCCACGTAGGGTGCGCTCCGTAGAGAATTCTCGACAGATTGAAAGTCTTTATGAAACCATGACTCGATTTCAGGACGCACCCGTACGGGGGTTGGACAAAATGCGGGAAAATCGTGAGAAGTGCATACTTGAACATACACTATCTGGTCAAAAGTATCCGGGCACCTGGATGAAAAATGACTTACAAGTTCGTGGCGCCCTCCATCGGTAATGCTGGAATTCAATATGGTGTCGGCCCACCCCTCAGCCTTGATGATAGCTTCCACTCTTGCAGGCACACGTTCAATCAGGTGCTGGAAGGTTTCTTGCGAAACGACATCCCATTCTTCACGGAGTGCTGCATTGAGAAGAGGTATCGATATCGGCCTGTTAGGCCTGGCACGAAGACGGCGTTCAGAAACATCCCAAATGTGTTTTATAGGATTCAGATCAGAACTCTGTCCAGGACAGTCCATTACAGGGATGTTATTGTCGTGTAACCACTCTACGACAGGTCGTGCATTATGAACAGGTGCTCGATCGTGTTGAAAGATGCGAACACCATCCCCGTATTGCTCTTCAACAGCGGCGAGCAAGAAGGTGCTTAAAACATCAATGTAGGCCTGTGATCTGATAGTGCCACGCAAAACAACAAGGGGTACAAGTCCCCTCCACGAAAAACACGACCACACCATAACACCACCGCCTCCGAATTTTACTGTTTGCACTACACACGCTGGCAGATGACGTTCACCGGGCATTCGCCATCGGATCGCCACATTATGACCGTGATTCGTCATTCCACACAACGTTTTCCCACTGTTCAATCTTCAAATGTTTACGCTCCTTACACCAGGCGAGGCGTCGTTTGGCATTTACCGGCGTGATGTGTGGCTTATGAGCAGCCGCTCGACCATGAAATCCAATTTTTATCACCTCCTGTCTAATTATCATAGTACTTGGAGTGGATCCTGATGCAGTTTGGATTTGGTGTGTGATGGTCTGGATAGATGTCTGCCTATTAATCATTACGACCCTCTTCAACTGTCGGCTGTCTCTGTCAGTCAACAAGCGAGGTCGGCCTGTACGCTTTTGTGCTGTACGTGTCCCTTCACGTTTCCACTTCATGTTTAGGAGTGTGGAAATCTCACATACAGACGTTTGATCCAACTGACACCCAATCACCTGATCACGTTCGAAGTCCGTGAGTTCTGCGGAGGGCCTTATTCTGCTCTCTCACGATGTCTAATGACTACTGAGGTCGCTGATATGGAGTGCCTGGAAGCAGATGGTAGCACAGCGCACCTAACTTGAGAAAAGTATGTTTTTGGGGCTGGCCGGTTGCTTTTGATCACACAGTGTACATGACTAAAGCAGCCTGCAGGTTGATAACCTACGTATTGGTGAAATGCATCAACTCACACCTGCAGCACTCCACCTGCAAATGTTCTTTTTGTCTAAAAGCCATAACTATGCCCTGGAAATTGGCTCCGAGAAGATTATTAACAAAATGTACAATTTACTGTTTTCTTCAATGGCAAAAAGAAGCTGGATAACGTTACATATCAATCACTAGTTAAACCAGGATTGTAACTTGAGAGTAACGAAAACTGATCACTATAACACTTACAAGTCCACACGGCAACCAGATTAAAAAAAAAAAGTTTTATATTTATACTCAGAACTCAAATATCTGAGCAACAAAACAGTTACCAACAGTTCTCGAGAAAACCCAGTTCGAAATTTCATGAGATACTTTAATACTACACAGCAGGATCGAGATGTGGATAGGGAGGGTGGCGCTGTTGTAGACTGCTTGTCTGCCATGTTGGCGTCCCGGGTTCCATTGCTGCCCGTGGCTAATTTACTAAAAAAGAGCATTTTCTACTAGAACTACCATGAAGAGTAAAATACTTAAAGATAAAAAACTTGTTTCGTAATGATTTTATCTTTATAAACTGTACTCTTAATGGAAATTCTAGTGGAACATGCACCTTTAAAGGAAAGATCGGAAATTAAGAACTTATACTTGCAATGCAAACCTGGTTTTTGTGAGTGATATGTAAGTAGAGATAGGCGGACGTGCATTTTTCATAAAAATGACAGATACATGTTAATTCGTATATATTTTAAGAACGTTGTATTTAAATGGCACAGGTATTCGAAGCGAACGAAAAATCGAAAAAAATGACGTAAACCAGACTCGAACCAGCGATTCACCGACCACGAGTCTCGAGCGCTACCAATTTTTTCCCATCTTTATCAGTTTTACACTTTACGGAAATGCTCGTAAAACATGCACCTCTGCTTTTAAATTTATAGCAGACACAAATCTGATCCAGGCCGCCTACTTTGCTGGCAAGCACTCTGTCACAGAGCCAAGCTGCTAGTGGAAAGGTGACCTTATTTTTAGTTACTAAAGTCGCTCGAAAAAGTTGAAAGTCGATTTTCTCGAGAATTTCTGATACTTGCATCGAACTGCTTTGTGGAATTGATATTTGAGCTCTAAACTTCACGTACCGTAAGTATAATCCGAGTGCCACGTGTTCCCCCTGTTAGTCCTACTTGCCTCCTGGAATGTTTAGTGTTCTACCTGAGACGGACGTCGTGGCCGAGCGGTTCTAGGCGCTACAGTCTGGAACCGAGCGACCGCTACGGTCGCAGGTTCGAATCCAGCCACGGGCATGGGCGTGTGTGATGTCCTTTGGGCTCACCAGTCGGCAGCGATCTTGGAGTACCAGCAGTTAGAACCTTATAGAGTAGCAACGAGATCTTACAAACAAACGATGTGTTGGATAGGTGTAGCGGAGTGCGGCAACCTGCCCCACCAGTTCTATGCCTGTCCTGAGGTTCACCAGTGCCGTGGCGCGGCCTGTAGAGTAAAAGAGGGTGCCGGCGGGTGTCTGCGCAGGGCTGTGCTGTCTCTCTCACCTGTACTGGCAGGTCATGCCGAAGCCGAAGTCCCTCCAGAAGCCGGTGTCTCTGGAGATGACGAGCTGCTCGGCCTCCGGGGGCAGCGGCCGGCCCTGCAGGGTGTACACCACGTGCGGGTTGTACAGGCTGAACACGATCGGGTAGTACACCTGCCAACACCAGACACAGCAGTTCACATGTATACGCCTACAAACATGGAGGCATCAGCCGAGGGAGATCATGATTAGTTGCCTGTGTTCAACGTAGAATCGATAAAGACACGTTTTACAATGCAAGAATGCCCAGTCTCGCGGCGTTAAAACTGAATAAAATATTATCGAACTTCCAATCGTCTCAAACGGGTAAAATGCCAGAAGACTGGCCAATGTCAAGTTGAATATCTACTGATGGGCTACTGTTACGCCCTGATCATTTACACAGTTTCAATTTCTTCAACAGGGCTGTAGGGGCTGTAGAGGTTACTTAGTAGATAAAGTTTTGATAACGAACCCATGTCCGGAAACGTTACGTATTTGTACAAAATAAGAACGAACACCACATCAATTTCAAATTTCCCTCTTTACAGTACGAACACAAACTGAGACGTGGGCACCGTCGTCAGTTCATTTTGTAATAAGAGCCTCTTAAAGCCTGTGACGTAACTCCGCTTTCCCGTATCTTTTTAGATGTTCTTCAGCAAGTGGAATTCTTTAAGTAAATGGTTGTAGCTCCGTCATAAGTTGCACTGAGAAGTAACTTCTGTATTTATTGATGGTGACTACTTTCGGACACCTGCTTCCTTTTTTAAATCATCTGTACCGTGTAACAATACAAGCGGCGGCCTGTGTACAAAAACTGCCCCTGCAGGGGTGATCAGAGCGGCACTATGGACGACTCAGTAACAGTAAACAGACCATGTAGCACGGGCATTATACTAAAGCTATCGTCTCTACTGTCACACTCGCGATACGGATGGTTTGAAAATGGACACAGGTGTCCGAAACTAGTCAGCGTCAAGAAATTAAAAAAAAGATACTTCTCAATGAAACTTATGACGAGGCTACAACCATTATAAAACAAGTTCCGGGCCTATTTTTAACGCCCAGCATGCTGTAAGTTCGTAAAGAAAAGATGCATTCTTTTAACAGAGCAAACGGTGTTGTTCGTTACTCGTATAACAACTGCACTAGGAAGAAGCACAAGTTTCTGCTTTAAGTGAATCTTGCATTTAAGAAGGAGAAGTAAAAGAGAATAGTTAAATACATAGATTTTTATTAGAGATCCCATAACCTAGCTATCCAGGGTGTGAGGGCTCGGCAAATCACCGAGCCATCACATTAGACTTAGCATACAAGATATCTTTTATACTTGTTTGATAATTTTATGTGTACATGGGTGTGTTGTATTACTCTTATATTAGATTTGACACAGGTCATATGTGCTTTACACAAGGGCATAATTGGTACATTATTTGTTCGTCTTTGGCTTCCTTATTTGTATATGTTGTGCATGGTGTTTGTGTTGCCCTGTAAGGTAAAATCTTATCTATATTTAATAACCAATTGTATCATTTCCATTGCAGATATTATTTTATCTAAGCTTAATAACTATTATATCATTTAAATTACACATATTACTGCGGATACTGAAATGAAAGTTGATCCATATCTGTGTTCCTTAATTTAGTGTTATCTTACATCTAAGTCTGTATATTAATCTCCCTGTTTGTATCCGTTTCAGCATCTAATTCTATTTCTGTGTTTGTGTCTGTGTCTCTATTATTCCAAGTATCCTGTTCCCGTGTTTCTGTGTTTGACCTTATTTGCGTATGTGTTTGTGCTTGTTTGTATAATTCGTTTGACGTACTGACACATTATCGGTTATGTCATTCAGTATGTTCCAATCGTCTATCATAAAAGTTGTTCTTTGTTGTTACAGTTAGTTCGGGGTCGTGTGTGTGTGTGGGTCTGTCATAGTGTAAAGGGACATGTTCAGGAGTTCTCAGTTCTCCACAAGTGCACGTGGGTGTTATCCTGAGACCAAACCGATGGAGATGATCTGGATATGGGCCATGGTCCGTGAGGCGTTATCTACATGTTTCAGCCTCACTCGTTCCTTGGTGTTTGGGAAAAAGGTGTAGACGCGACGAATCCCATTCTTTCTTCCAGGCATTTCGCGAGCCGTTTAGTTGGCGCATTTCTGTTATGCCGTCTCCTGTAATATCAAATACCTTGTCGCAGCTGCCTTTCTTCTATCGGTACGCTGCCGCTCTTTGACCGATGGTGATGTCAGGGGCACACGCCATCACTACGCATAGTACGTCCGCCGATACTGTGCCGAAGGCTCCCGACATTCTGAGCACAACTCTTCTCTGGCCAAGTCTAACAATGATTTTATGTGCTGCAGGCCTCAGTCGACGCGCCCAGGCGCTCGCTGCGAGGCATTCTGTGGAAACGATTACTGGGATATGATATGTACCTATTGTCTTTCTAGTTAGTCAGAATTTTGTTGTTTGTATTATTGATAATTTACGCATTGTTTTAATTGATTTGTCTGTTGTAAGTCTGATACGTTCAGAGAACTTCCGTTTGTCGTCAATGTGTAAACCTAGATATCTTGTCACTCTTTTGCGTTGCAAGATTAGGTCATTTAGCTTGATGCTGGGGTTTCTCTTAATTTCACGTTTCCGTACTATGTACACCGTTTTATTAGCTGCAATTATTGGATTATTGTTGTTACCCCATCCATTGATGTCTACGAGTAGGTGAGTAGTCTTTTGTTCTAAGTGTCTTCTTGAGTTTCCTGTTATCACTACGAGTAAATCATCAGCGTACGCTGTTACCCCATTGCTCTATCATCATCTCTGTATAGGTTGTCTAACAGCGACTCAATAGCAATGTCCCAGATTATGGGTCCATATATGAAACCGTGGGCACCCTATGTATTTTTTTTTTTTTTTTTGACAACTCTTTGGTGAATCAATCGGCATTCTACAACTCTGTCTTTGGAGCAGTCGAGGAAGGTTTTATATAAAGCTGTTGGAATTCGTTGGGGGGTTGGGTTGTTTTGGGGAAGGAGACCAGACAGCGAGGTCATCGGTCTCATCGGATTAGGGAAGGATGGGGAAGGAAATCAGCCGTGCCCTTTCAGAGGAACCATCCCGGCATGTGCCTGGAGTGATTTAGGGAAATCACGGAAAACCTAAATCAGGATGGCCGGACGCGGGATTGAACCGTCGCCCTCCCGAATACGAGTCCAGTGTGCTAACCACTGCGCCACCTCGCTCGGTTGGAATTCGCATTTGTCTTAATTTTGAGAACAGCACAGGCCATCAAAGGTTGTCAAAAGCGCCAGATACATCAATTAATATTGCCACCACATATTTGTCGTGAGTGCTGTGAGTTATCTGTAAAGCTCTATTTGCTGTATCGTCGATAGACCTTTGTGGCTTGAACCCATGCTGATGTGAACTGAGATCCAGCAGACGGTTATTCTCCCTTGCAGTAAAGAGGCATTAAGTAAGTCCTTCAGATAGGGGACAATCAGTGGTGCAGCAGTTTTAATGGTTTCTAAGTGAATTCCATCTGGGCCTGAAGTTTTCCTGTCTTAAATTTCATTATTGCCAACGGAGACTCCTCACGAGCGAGAGGAGTAGTGATTCCAACAATTATGTAATTAATGTCCATGTGTCTCCTTAGGTCTGTTTGGCAGCGTTGGTGGCGCGTAGGGTCACCGTGTGATAGTAGCTTCTTTAGTAGGTTGTCGAGCATCTCCAGCCCTACGTCACTGTACCGTTTTTTCGCTTTAATGTTGACATTACCCTTGGTGTTTTTATTCTCTCAGTCTTTTTTTTTTGAAGGACTCTCCGCATACGTTATTGTGTAAGCTGGACGTAACAAAACTGTCCCAATGGTCCTGCCTTTTATTTTTTTGTCATTCGTCTTTGTATCGGCGTTTGGCTTCAAGGTATTGCTGCAGCCTGACTTCTTTTTCTTGCGTTCTCTTTGCTCGTTGGTAGTATCGTCTTTTGTCTCGTGAATACTTCCTTAGTTTTGTTATTTACGTCGTCTACAGTATACTTTGTTTACGTATGTCACTGGTTTGTAGACTGTAGCGATTTGCGTTCTCTGTAGTGGATGAGTTAATATGTGTGCCCTGTAATCAATACTTCCTCAGGTGGTGTGCAAGGGGAATTTTTCTATAATATCTTTGAGTGTCGGCTAGTTTGCCCTGTTCAGCGGCAATCGCGGTTGTTGAGTCAATGTGTTTGTGAGTGTAGCAGCGTGTATAATTATCACATAGTGATCGCAGTGTGTTGCTCTGTCATATACCTTCCAGTCAGTGATACGTGCTACAGATGTTTCGTTTGCTAATGAAATGTGCATGTTACTGATATCTCCGGCGTTTCCACGTTATATCGAGGCTGGTCCTACCTTATTGAGCACAAAAAGCTACATTAATTTATGATTACCTTTATTACTTGTCCTTTGTTGGCATCTGCCCTAATCAGCATGCCAGAGTGCTGAGCTTGCGTTGATGCCCTTAGAGAAGAGGGGGAATCTGGATTGCACAGGGCGTGCTCTGGAAAGGCCTAGAAAATCAGTTTTTCAGCCGAGCGCCTAAGCGCACAGGCTACCTGCACAACAGATCCGTCAGGCGGGTCCCGGACCGATTAGGGGTCAGCGTGTCGCCGCCCCCCCCCCCCCACGATTCATTGACCTTGCCGTTGGTGGGGAGGCTTGCATGCCTCAGCGATACAGATAGCCGTACCGTAGGTGCAACCACAAAGGAGGGGTATCTGTTGAGAGGCCAGACAAACATGTGGTTCCTGAAGAGGGGCAGCAGCCTTTTCAGTAGTTGCAAGGGCAACAGTCTGGATGATTCACTGATCTGGCCTTGTAACAATAACCAAAACGGCCTTGCTGTGCTGGTACTGCGAACGGCTGAAAGCAAGGGGAAACTACAGCCGTAATTTTTCCCGAGGACATGCAGCTTTACTGTATGATTAAATGATGATGGCGTCCTCTTGGGTAAAATATTCCGGAGGTAAAATAGTCCCCCATTCGGATCTCCGGGCGGAGACTACTCAAGAGGATGTCGTTATCAGGAGAAAGAAAACTGGCGTTCTACGGATCGGAGCGTGGAATGTCAGATTCCTTAATCGGGCATGTAGGTTAGAAAATGTAAAAAGGGAAATGGATAGGTTGAAGTTAGATATAGTGGGAATTAGTGAAGTTCGGTGGCAGGAGGAACAAGACTTCTGGTCAGGTGACTACAGGGTTATAAACACAAAATCAAATTGGGGTAATGCAGGAGTAGGTTTAATAATGAATAGGAAAATAGGAATGCCGGTAAGCTACTACAAACAGCATAGTGAACGCATTATTGTGGCCAAGATAGATACGAAGCCCACACCTACTACAGTAGTACAAGTTTATATGCCAACTAGCTCTTCAGATGACGAAGAAATTGAAGAAATGTATGATGAAATAAAAGAAATTATTCAGATTGTGAAGGGAGGCGAAAATTTAATAGTCATGGGTGACTGGAATTCGAGTGTAGGAAAAGGGAGAGAAGGAAACATAGTAGGTGAATATGGATTGGGGCTAAGAAATGAAAGAGGAAGCCGCCTGGTAGAATTTTGCACAGAGAACAACATAATCATAGCTAACACTTGGTTTAAGAATCATGAATGAAGGTTGTATACATGGAAGAACCCTGGAGACACTAAAAGGTATCAGATAGATTATATAATGGTAAGACAGAGATTTAGGAACCAGGTTTTAAATTGTAAGACATTTCCAGAGGCAGATGTGGACTCTGACCACAATCTATTGGTTATGACCTGTAGATTAAAACTGAAGAAACTGGAAAATGTGGGAATTTAAGGAGATGGGACCTGGATAAGCTGAAAGAACCAGAGGTTGTACAGAGTTTCAGGGAGAGCATAAGGGAACAATTGACAGGAACGGGGGAAAGAAATACAGTAGAAGAAGAATGGGTAGCTTTGAGGGATGAAGTAGCGAAGGCAGCAGAGGATCAAGTAGGTAAAAAGACGAGGGCTAGTAGAAATCCTTGGGTAACAGAAGAAATATTGAATTTAATTGATGAAAGGAGAAAATATAAAAATGCAGTAAATGAAGCAGGTAAAAAGGAATACAAACGTCTCAAAAATGAGATCGACAGGAAGTGCAAAATGACTAAGCAGGGATGGCTAGAGGACAAATGTAAGGATGTAGAGGCTTATCTCACCAGGGGTAAGATAGATACTGCCTACAGGAAAATTAAAGAGACCTTTGGAGATAAGAGAACGACTTCCATGAACATTAAGAGCTCAGATGGAAACCCAGTTCTAAGCAAAGAAGGGAAAGCAGAAAGGTGGAAGGAGTATATAGAGGGTCTATACAAGGGCGATGTACTTGAGGACAATATTATGGAAATGGAAGAGGATGTAGATGAAGATGAAATGGGAGATATGATACTGCGTGAAGAGTTTGACAGAGCACTGAAAGACCTGAGTCGAAACAAGGCCCCCGGAGTAGACAACATTCCATTGGAACTACTGACGGCCTTGGGAGAGCCAGTCCTGACAAAACTCTACCATCTGGTGAGCAAGATGTATGAAACAGGCGAAATACCCTCAGACTTCAAGAAGAATATAATAATTCCAATCCCAAAGAAAGCAGGTGTTGACAGATGTGAAAATTACCGAACTATCAGTTTAATAAGTCACAGCTGCAAAATACTAACACGAATTCTTTACAGACGAATGGAAAAACTAGTGGAAGCCAACCTCGGGTAAGATCAGTTTGGATTCCGTAGAAACACTGGAACACGTGAGGCAATACTGACCTTACGACTTATCTTAGAAGTAAGATTAAGGAAAGGGAAACCTACGTTTCTAGCATTTGTAGACTTAGAGAAACTTTTGACAATGTAGACTGGAATACTCTCTTTCAAATTCTGAAGGTGGCAGGGGTAAAATACAGGGAGCGAAAGGCTATTTACAATTTGTACAGAAACCAGATGGCAGTTATAAGAGTCGAGGGACATGAAAGGGAAGCAGTGGTTGGGAAGGGAGTAAGACAGGGTTGTAGCCTCTCCCCGATGTTGTTCAATCTGTATATTGAGCAAGCAGTAAAGGAAATAAAAGAAAAATTCGGAGTAGGTATTAAAATTCATGGAGAAGAAATAAAACTTTGAGGTTCGCCGATGACATTGTAATTCTATCAGAGACAGCAACGGACTTGGAAGAGCAGTTGAACGGAATGGACAGTGTCTTGAAAGGAGGATATAAGATGAACATCAACAAAAGCAAAACATGGATAATGGAATGTAGTCGAATTAAGTCGGGTGATGCTGAGGGAATTAGATTAGGAAATGAGACACTTAAAGTAGTAAAGGAGTTTTGCTATTTGGGGAGCAAAATAGCTGATGATGGTCGAAGTAGAGAGGATATAAAATGTAGACTGGCAATGGCAAGGAAAGCATTTCTGAAGAAGAGAAATTTGTTAACATCGAGTGTAGATTTAAGTGTTAGGAAGTCATTTCTGAAAGTATTTGTATGGAGTGTAGCCATGTATGGAAGTGAAACATGGACGATAAATAGTTTGGACAAGAAGAGAATAGAAGCTTTCGAAATGTGGTGCTACAGAAGAATGCTGAAGATTAGATGGGTAGATCACATAACTAATGAGGAAGTATTGAATAGGACTGGGGAGAAGAGAAGTTTGTGGCACAACTTGACCAGAAGAAGGGATCGGTTGGTAGGACATGTTCTGAGGCATCAAGGGATCACCAATTTAGTATTGGAGGGCAGCGTGGAGGGTAAAAATCGTAGAGGGAGTCCAAGAGATCAATACACTAAGCAGATTCAGAAGGATGTAGGTTGCAGTAGGTACTGGGAGATGAAAAAGCTTGCACAGGATAGAGTAGCATGTAGAGCTGCATCAATCCAGTCTCAGGACTGAAGACCACAACAACAACAAACTCTAAGGCAGGCTGTTCCAGCTCTTGGGCTCCGTTGTGAGCCGCGGAGCGCTCCCTGCTCCATGGAGCCGTGTCGCTAGCTGTGATCAGTCAAGTTGGCCGGCACGCCGGCACGTGGCACGGCTGGCTGAGGCAGGCGGCAAGGCAAGCGTTTTGATGTGCCAGCTGCGTCTTACAAGATCGACAACCTCACACTCTTCGCTGCTAAGACGTGGTGACGTGCTGCACCAGGAAATACGATCTTCAGGAAATAAATAAGAAACAAATGTTTTACAAGAAATTGCGTACTAAATTTATTGGGCCTCTGTAGTTTGAAATTTTCTTTTCATTGCAAGATCGCAAATATCAGGCGTCAAAGTGTTCGCAGCGTTAATGCGGAGGATGGCCTTCATTGTTGCGTCCTGAAGAAGCGATCGTTCCTTACTTTGTAACAGTTTTCATTGCTCAGAAAAGCTGCTCACATCAAAACGTAGATCCGAACATGCACATGATATGAGCGACATTGTTGTGAAGTTTGGGAAATGTTTTTTCTGTAATGAACACTACCATCGTGACAAATACAACGTGTTGTAGTACCTCTCTTTCAACAAAGTTGAATTTTGCAAATCAATAATCTCCAATTGAAGTGACGATGACAAGTCATCGGTGGAAACTGAAAAAGGAGTGCTGAACACCTTAAGTTCCATTTCCAAACTAGTGAGGTCTCGGAATCGTGTTTCAAACGACGTGATGAGCTGCTTTAAGTTTGCTTGGTAATCGCCGAAAGTAGTACCTTCAGGTAGTTTTAAAGAAGCAAGATGATTGAAGAACGTTAGATGTCCATTACTCATCTGCCTCTCAAATAAACGTAACTTTTCCATGAACACTTTGATCTGGTCGTGCATGTCAACGATTAGCTGCCCTTTGCCCTGCAATGACAGATTTAAATTATTCAGATGCATACTTATGTCAGCTAGGAACGCCAGGTCTGATATCCATTTTATATCTTTCAGACAACGCATTTCTTCCCCTTTCATTTCTAGAAAAGGGATATTTCCTCACTAATGGCAAAGAAAACATCAAGAACTTTTCCACGACTCAGCCAACGAACTGTACTGTGGTAAGATATATCCCCATACTCCGCTTCCACATCTTTCAGGAATCCTTTGACGACGCCCAAAATTCACACACTTCACGACATCTTTCATTACGCCACCTAGCTCTACTGTTTCAGCACACAGTGCCTCTTGGTGCATTACAGAACACGAACTATGTTGCATGTTTTGATACCCTCCGTATTACGAATCCGTTTTTAAACATACGTCTGCTGGTATGTCGTTCTTAAGCCTGGCTACCAGTTCTCTGCGTGTAACGCGTTCTACCTGACTGTATTTAAATCTGTATATTGTACCTCTTCGCAGAATTAAATACTTTATGCCATACAAAACACTGCGGTCGACCATGCCTCTCAATGAATAGAAAGGTATCCTCCAATAGAGGTACAGAGCTCCCGCGGCTAGCCATGGCTGTCATTGAGCACGGATTATTACGGCTGCATGCGGCCAGGGGGCAGTGAGTTCGCTTTCCCCCTCCACGCGGGCTCCGAGCTGCCGCAGTGAGCGCTCTGGAGCGCTCCGGCTCCCTGGAGCTCGGTTGGAACAGCCTGCTCTAAGGGATAATTTCGTCGTACATCTCACATTGATTTTTGCGGTTTTTTCAAGAAATGTTGTTTGTCTGTTAGCACTGACAACTCATCTCAAATGCAGCTACTTTCGTTCATTAACTTAAAGCAGTCTGCCACTGCTTTGACCGTGACGAGAGATAATACCTAAAATTTGGTATTCACGGCACACTCTTGACGCTGTGGATCTCGGAATATTGAACTTTCTAACGGTTTCGGAAATGGAATGTCGCATGCGTCTAGCTCCAACTACCTGTTAATACCCGTCGTGGGCCGTAATCAGGTCGGAAACCTTTTCACATGAATCACCAGAGTAGAAATGACAGCTTCGTCAGCACACTGCCCTTTTGTAACTTGTGTATGCGATACTTCCGCTGTCTGTATGTGGGTATATCGCTATCCAATGACTTTTATTACGTCAGTGTGCAGTAATAGCCCCATAATATTCCCCTTAGGTACTTCAGTAGTTACCTTTGGTTCAAATGGCTCTGAGCACTATGGGACTCAACTGCTGAGGTCATTAGTCCCCTAGAACTTAGAACTAGTTAAACCTAACTAACCTAGGGACATCACAAACATCCATGCCCGAGGCAGGATTCGAACCTGCGACCGTAGCGGTCTTGCGGTTCCAGACTGCAGCGCCTTTAACCGCACGGCCACTTCGGCCGGCAGTTACCTTTGCTTCTGTCAGTTTCGTACTGCTGAGAATAACGTACTGAATGCTGCTCCATAAAAAGTCGTGAATCCTGTCAAAAATCTGTCCCGATACTCGGTAAGACCATATTTCCTTCGTTAAACGACAGTGCGTAACTGTCTCCAACGGTTACCGGAAGTCAAGGAATGCAGGAACAGGGTTTGTTTACGGCGACCTGGATTTCATTGACGAAGAAACCTTTGTTTACAGAATCGACTACGAAGTGTTAGGGGTGAGACAAACGCAGCGGCTCGCGAGAAGAGAGAGAGTCAGCTTCCGGACGCCTGTGGGTGGGACGAGCGGCTGACATCCCGGCAGCGCAGCGCGGCCCACCGGCCCGTCCACAGAGCGGCGGCTGTAGCGCCGCCCATCGGCTGCAAATCACCAGCCGTGACGTCACCGTCACGCGGCGCCTGTTTGCGGACACGACAAAACACTATCGCGGCGCGCTGTCCAATTTCCGGTTACAAGCCGCGCCTCGCGGCGGAAGCGGCGCCATGTCGCGTGACGACACACGCCGCGCTGCGCCGGAAGCGACGCAACACAGTGCTGGGGGGGGAGCGACAAAACACGAGCGCCGGGAGGGCGTCAACACCGCGCCGAGTGAGGTATCTCGCCAGCCGGCGCAGCTGACAGTCGCTCTCCGCTTATTTTGACGTACACTCCACGAACGTGTTATGGGATTTGTTTTCGACACGTTTCATTTTAAATTTAAGACCTTCGTCTTCGCTTGAAAATTTTAGTAGTTCTTCTGTGATGACGAAAAATTAAACCTCTTTGTTTGTCAGTTATGTTTATCATGTAGATAATACAAAATCCGTCATTTTGATTTGCAGCTCCTTGCATTGGCCGTGTTTACAGTTAAAAATTTTTCTATATGAGGTCCGCCAGTTACGCAAAACACCGTTTTTCTCAGTACCCAAACATGTTTCGGCACCACTGTGCCATCATCAGTGGGTTTTCGTTTTTATTTATTCTGCAATGTGAACATGTTTTAAATGATTATAAAAATTTTTAGTTCAGACAACACATCATGTCTTTTTGTAAATACCTTTACATTTGATGAATTTTCTGGATCACTTTTGTGTTAATTATTACAGGTAGCTTGTCATCTGCAACCAAACGATGTTGATGAAAAAAGTTTTTTGCTGGGAGTTAACTTTTTTGCTGGGAGTTAACCTATCTTCTAGAATGTAATTTAGTTTTTTGCGATGTTTTCGCGCCTATTTTCGTATTTGCTTACGTTTTCGTGTGGCAATCCGTAGTTTGCAACTCAAAGTATGTGGTGTTTCTAACCAAATCTATTTTTCTATTCATACTAGGCGTCATCAGTGATGTATAATATCTCCTGACAAAATAGGTACAGGAAACTGATAAAAAATATAGAACAAGCAGAAACGCAACACACGGTGTAGGAAAGGCAATGGGATTCAAAACAGGTCGTAGTCGTGTCGAAATCGATAAAAACAGGTCCTGTGTAGTTTTAGACGAAATCTTAGATCATTCTTCCTGCAAAATAATAGCGAGTTTAAATAACAATGATGGAGAGGTAGCGATCATCCATCTTCCTCTCCAAAATAGACCACAAACGCTCAAAACGTTCAGATCTGGTAGTTGTGGGGCCAGGAGAGACTTGACAATTCATTCCTGTGCTCAGAAAATCCATTCTGAACGAAACGAGCTCTGAGAACGGCGACCCCGCCGTCTTGAAAAACAGCCTCCCCATTAGGTAACAAACATTGTGCCATGTGATGGAGTTTATGAGCCAATATGGTCGCATGATCCTTGACTGAGACATTGCAAAGTAACCATAGGGGCCGGCCGCTGTGGCCGCACGGTTCTAGGCGCTACAGTGTGGAACCGCGCGACCGCTACGGTCGCAGGTTCGAATCCTGCCTCGGGCATGGATGTGTGTGATGTCCTTAGGTTAGTTAGGTTCAATTAGTTCTAAGTTCTAGGGGACTGATGACCTCTGCAGTTAAGTCCCATAGTGCTCAGAGCCAGTTTAACCAAAGGGCCCAGGGAATACTACAATATCCTGCCGAAATCATCACCGAACCCCTTCCATGTTTCACTCTCGGGTCGTAACCTCGGACAGGATTTAGAACCAGTGTGAAACAATACTCATCCGAACAAATGAATTTCTTCCGTTGCTCCATAGCCTAGGTTTTGTGGCTTCGCCACCACGTTTTCCTATTATGGGCAATTGTATCACTCATGTGTGGTATTAAATTCCATCTCGCCCTGCAGTTCCCAGCTTACTGAGCTCCCTTCGTGCTGTTTTGATGCCGACGTGGTTCGCCAGTGCGACATTCAGTTATGCAGTGACCTCTGCAGCTGTCGTCTTCGTATTTTGAGTCACAGTCCTCTTCAATGACTGTCTGTCACGATCGCTCAAAACATTTCGTCCGCGATGTGACTCAGCGGATGATGTTTATTCGCTTTCTCTGTATGCGATATAAACCTTCGATACAGAGCCTCTTGAAACACAAAACACTTCGATTCTCTTGGTTACGAAAGTATCCACCATGCGAGTGCCAACAATTTTCTCGCGTCCGAATTCACTTTGCTCCGACATAATGCAATCACAGCTCCATATAACTCTTTTCTGACCACGACTGACTCGCAACACACTGAGCACATTGAACAACTGCCTTTCGTTGTCAAATACAGCAGAGCAATCCACAGGCTTGGCTACCATCTGTATTAATGTCCAAGAATGCATTTCTTGCGGTGTTTCCCTATTTTTATTCAATCCCTGTACAATTAAATACGACGGTTGGAGCTTAAATAGTGTCTACTATTTATTCACAACCGGTACAAATGAGTTACATGTTTGCACCTGTTACTGTCCTTCAAAGTAGTCACCAGCGTTGTGTAGAACGCGTTGGCAGTGATGTGGAAGGCGTTGATGATGCGAATAGAGCGGTCTACTGCGTGCCGAATCTCTGGAAAAGTTCTCAAGCGAATGCCACGAAGTGGTTCCTTCATCTTCGGAACCAAATCAAAGTCACTAGGACTTAAGTCCTGGGGGTATGGTGGCCTCAAACCACAGGGACGTCTCACGACAGATGGCGCTAGTGGCGCCACGAATTCCAAAAGGCGACGCCAGCAACCCCTCCACGGCCCAGTGGCATCACTGCTAGAGCATCAAGTGAGGAGTACATCATGATGACGACGTTACGTCGAATTTAAATGACACTTTACACTTTGTAGGTAAAGTTAAGCTGAAGCCCGTCCACAAACATGGTTAGGTAATAGAAACGTGCGTCCTTCATAGAGTACTGGACGCGAATAATGTTTGTAGATATTGATGTAACCAGTTTAACATGGGGATATAAGTGCTGAAAAATAGGATATAAATTTGTTTGACAATATTATCAAAACAAAAATGGGATAGAGTATTACATTCACACATATTAATAGTCAGAATTAGATACGAGGGATATTACGGTGGAATCAAGTTTTGTATGAGCTTTGACTTTTGAAGTTATCAGTGTTCTCTTATTGAAGTTTTAATTAAACATTTTCACCTGACATAGGTAGCATTTCCACCAGGAGTTCTGCGGAAGCATGAAGTGAAATGCGTTTTTCGTCCACCGTCTAAAAGTGGGGGCCCAATAACGATCCGTAAGGAAAGGTAAAGGACAATGGAATTTGATGTCCCTTATTCAGCTGTATTAATTTTCATAAATTACAATTTTGCATTTCGTAATAAAACAATTTCAGATTTTTGTAAAATAAAAAAGTGACATAACTCAAAGAAATAATTAAAAATTACCTGATAACAGCTCCTCACATTCAACGAGAACAGAACTGCATGTCCATATTACTGTTGTGTAAATGGTTCAAAGGCCTCTAAGCACTATGGGACTTAACAAATGTTCAAAATGTTGAGATGTGTGTGAAATCTTATGGGACTTAAGTGCTAAGGTCATCGGTCCCTATATGGGACTTAACATATGAGGTCATCAGTCCCCTAGAACTTAGAACAACTTATACCTAACTAACCTAAGGACATCAGACACATCCATGCCCGAGGCAGGATTCGAACCTGTGACCGTAGCAGCAGCGTGGTTCCGGACTGAAGCGCGTAGAACCGCTCAGCCACAGCGGCCGGCACTGTTGTGTACACTATAATGGAATCTACTGGTAAAGTTACTTGCTTGAAATTTAGAGAACGCTTATACTATTTCAGTATAAGTTTTATAAAATCCTGTAGTCGATTTTTCTCTAGTATTGCATTTTTTAGATCTGTCACTGTTCTTGTTGGGGTGAGATATGGGAAACACAGCTAAGAAAAAGGGACAACCTGATTGGAACGTGTTAAAACATCAGCGAATAACTTCCGTGGTTAAAAAATGCTATTTATTCGCCTGAATTGCCACAACATCTGTACAGTTGGGCCTCGCACTATAGGTTCAGCCAAAGGACCTCTGGCTACTGTACGCGGCCCTGTTGTGTGTGTGTGCCAGTGAATGTCGTAGTGTTCCGTACAGAACTACAGGCTGTTTTAATGCTGACCCATGGGCCAAGACAGAGGCACACCGGCTAGGCAGAGCTAGGCAGCCATATTGCTAGTGTTTCGCGCATGCCCGAACTGCTCGGTCCCCCCTGCTCTCAAGCACTCGGTCAGTGCAGTATGGCCTGGCCTTCTGAGAGCCTGTGCCACAGCTGTTTTCCCACCCGTATGTCCACCCCCGGTATCTCAGTGGTCAGCGTGACAGAATGTCAATCCTAAGGATTCCCAGCTGGGTCGGAGATTTTCTCCGCTCAGGGACTGGATGTTGTGTTGTCCTAATCATCATTATTTCATCCCCATCGACACGCAGTTCGCCGAAGTGACGTCAACTCGAAAGACCTGCACCAGGCGAACGGTCTACCCGACGGGAGGCCCTAGCCATACGACACTTCACTTCACATCCCACCCGTGTTTACCTGTGTCCGCGGGTGCCCGACTGCCCGAAGCCGGGCGCTCGGGCTGGAGCAGCCTGTGGTATTCAGCTATTGCCTACCTTCTTCCCCGGCCGGGCGTTCCAGCGGCAGCGGTCGAGGAACCTGGCGCTGAAGACGACGTCGACGTCGCACATGAAGAGCAGCGCGTCGCGGCGGCCGGGGGCGGCTCGCTCGGCGGCCACCCGCAGGCCGCGGCCGCGGGAGAAGGACTCGTTGAGCGCCAGCAGCCGCAGCGGCTCCTCGCCGTGCTGGGGGCGGCGGTGCGGGGGCGGCGGCGGCGCGCCGGTGCCGGCGGAGGCGGAGGCGGAGGGAGAGCGCGCCGCCAGCGACAGCGAGAGCGCCCGGGACATGGCGGCGCGCGCCTCCGCCAGGCCCTCCTCGCCGAAGTACACCACCGTCAGCTGCACCCTGTGCACCACACGGCGGGGCGAGGCTGGTACTTCGTCTCTACTCGATGTACCAGAGGCGAACGATACGAGAGTAAAGCAACACATTTCTTTCTGACAACAGGCTGGTTTTATTTAGGATTTCTGTACACCAGGGGTTCCCAACAAAATTTTCTCGAGGACCCCCTCATCGAGCATCATTGGTACCTTCCCACATCACAGTATCAAGTACCTAAAAAAGCCACATTAAGAGTCTTTTTATACGTTTTCTATTTTTGATACTTAGAAAAAACATTGACGTATTCATTACTGGAAAAATGTTGAGCTTACAACTTTTTCAATTTAGCCACTATTGTTACTGTTAAATTTTTTATTATTGGTCAAAATCTTTGTTTTAAAATCTGGGTGTTTAGTATAATAAACGCCTTAAAAAAATAAAAATTGAGTATGAACTGAAAACGACAGGAAAAAATTGAAACTGAGTGTACTGGTCTTTCAAGTGTACTATACTTGAGATTGCATTGAGTAGACATGTGTGAAAAATAAGAAAACACTAATTTCATTCGAGGTATTATTTATTTGAAAAAATACAGTTACAACAGAGTACTCCATCAGTATACAGTTTTAATTTTCACTTCTTAATGAGATGAGTTCAATCTGACCTTTGAGTCCAAATTACGAAATATATTTAATATATTTTTTATTCTCATAGCATCTTGCGGACCCCTCGGGCATAGCTTGCTGACCCCTGGGGGTCCTCGGACCACCTGTTGGGAACCACTGCCCTACACCATGTATTTCCCCACCCTTCTAGATATCTCCGTTCAATGCGATGGACTCACGCCATCTTACTGGGACTGCCTGTATGCCCGATGGTACAACTCTACTGGCCGACGTCGGAGGCAACGCATCGCTGCATCAATAGCCTCCCCAATATCCACGTACTGCTTCCCGCGGAATGCATCATTGGGCCAGACGGACGGAAGTTGGTAGGTGCGAGATTCAGGGTGGATGACGAAGAACAGTCCCAACAAGTTTTGTGAGCTCCTGAAGGGTACACAGACTTGTGTCAAGGCTTGCGTTGTCGCGGATATGGAGAAGTTCGTTTGCATTTTTGTGGCGACCAACGGAATGATTTCGTTTCTTTAATTTCCTGAGGGTACTAAAATACAGTTCATCGTTGCACCATGAGGGAGGGCATCAGACAGAATAACCGCTTCAGAGTCCCAGGAGACGGTCGCCATGACTTTACCGGCTCTGGTCTTTCTCTTAGGAGAAGATGTAGTATGGCGCCATTCCATGAATTGCCGTTTTGTCTCCCATTCGAAATGATGAACCCATGTTTTATCGCCTGTGACAGTGTTCGGCAAAAGTTTCACGATGAGCCTAGTAATTCGTTCGAATTTCACCAGTGATGGTCCTTCGTTGCTGTTTACCCGTCGGGCACACATCTTTGGGTACAGCAACTGGTGGACGAGTATGTCAGCTCTACCAACAAAGACGTCCAATTGTGCAGCGAAGAGACTGATTGTGATCCGTTGACCACCTCGAATGAGAGTGTCCCCACGTTCCAACAATGCGGCTGTGTGCAGTCGGCCAGCAAGCGGGAGATTTTTCGACGTTGTTGCGATGATATCAGACGTCTCTCTCAACGACTCACCGTGCTTTTGTTCACTGCCAGGTCACCGTGCACATTCTGCAAGCGCCCATGAATTTATGAGATCAGCTGGTTTTCCGCCAGAAGAAACTCAGTGACAGCTCTCTGCCTGGAAAGCAGCTCTGTAACGATCGCCATTTTGAAGGCTAATATATAGCATCGCCAACTGCCGGAACCTCATGAAACTACAGGGGCTCAAGCGAGAATGTTCCACGATGTCTCACAACAAATTAAGCATTTTTTCAACCGAAACTCGCCGACAAAAAAAGTGTTGCATTACTTACTGAAAGCCACCCGTGCGTCGCCATCGGCTGCTGCTTGCACGTATGTAACGCTTCTCCATTATCAGCTGCACCTCAACCATTGTGTCAACCCCACCGCCAGCAATACACATTAAAGACTACTGGACTGTAACTCTCCGAGGTATTCCACTTTTACTAGAAATATACAAGGTGGGCAACCTCCATTCTCGGTTCATTTGTTGCGTCAACTCAAGGGTAAAATCTCGAACTGCCCACAGATTCTTTCATCGTCTTCGTCAGAAGCAGCAGGCTGTCATTTATGCTGGTGTGATGACAATGTGTAACCTATAGTTGGCTTGTCATTGATCGCCGAATGTTATCATTATATGGTTTTGCCATGCACTTGTGTCCATGTCCGCACAAGTGGTTTCAGCGATTTGTAGGAACATAAACAATTCAGCGCACTTCTCCGTGTCTTGCAGCGTTGAGAGTTGGATCCCACCCACTATTAAAATAATAGTTGCTATCCCGTTTAAATAAAGCAAGACATACAAGGTACTAACTGTATCTAATGCACATAGTCCATGTAATTGCCACCTCTTTTTATCTGTAACTGTGCCACTCTTATATTGGGAGTGGATTAATGCTAACAAGGCAACCCTCAAAAGAGCTAATCTTAACAGGTCTGCTGCAAAGCAAACGACAAACTGATCGCTTGGTATTGAAGTAAAGACTGACGTCATGTCACGGAGCGGCACACATTGTCATCAACGTCTCGTTCAAGAAGGAACTATTACGGTCGTGAATGGAGGATTGAATTTCACCCCTATGCCTCACAAGTTGCGTATTATGAGGCTTATTAGTGGACTGGGATAGGCGTTACGGAATCTCTCACAGGATATCAGCCACAAGTCGCTTTTTAGCCATAGCCATGAGTCCTAAATCAAAAATTAGCAGAACAGGGCGGGAGAGGCTTTGGGTTTTCCGGAAGGATGAAAATCGAATTGTATTTTAGGCTGACAAGGGATATTCCACGTGCATTCTTAATGCTAGGTAGTGTCTTAAAGTATCGTACTTGTTGCAGGACAAAACGCACACAATACATAAGCGTGACCAAACTCTTTCCTGTAAGAGATCAGTGGAGCTGCTGAAATCTAACTGATGTCGTCGAGAAGAACCACAGCGATCCAGCTTATAGACCGTCCAGGCAGTACAGTTTGCCTAAATTCCATAAAGGAGGGGTTTCACTGCGACGCATCGTTAGTACTACTGGTTCCCTCATTTACAGAACAGCCAGGTACCTCACCTCCTTAAGGACTCCCACAGCTGGACGCTGCGACCATCAAATCAAAAATTCTCAGATCTTCACTGACATTATCAAGCAAATCAGAACCGGGCCAAACGCTATTTTAGTCGGGTTGTCTGTCGCCCTTCTATTTGCAAAAATTCCTATGGAGGACACAGTTAAACTGTTGACAAACCAGTTTCCTAAAACCGTAAGGTTGTTCGGTCATGCTTTCATGACCACCTGTCGACAGGATGGACATGGCTTCTCCAGTGCCTCCAAGAGTTACCAACTCCTTTACACAGTACTACGAGGGAAGCTCTTTAAACTTAGCTTCATTTCGCCAGTTTTCATTTTATCGATATATTGACAACACTTCTATGTTATAGCCAGAAGACGTCGATACTCTGCCATGTATCCGAACATTCAGTTTACTATGGAAACAGAGAGTGAAGGAAAGCTGCCAATTTTAGGTGTTCTGGTTGAACGAAAATCGGACAGGTGGCTCGTCCACTTTGCAAACCAAGGCCACTGATTTATTTCTCAGTGCACAAAATTTGCATCACCCTGTCCAGAAGAGTGCTGATTTAAATACATTAATACACAGAGCTAAAACTGTCTGAGACAGGTACCACCTGGACTCCGTTTTCTTGAGTTACCAGTCTTCTGAGTGATGCGATCCACCATGAACTCATCTCCTGCGCTACACTCTTCATGTCAGAGTGATACTTGCAACCTATGTCCTCATTTATTTGCCGAATCTATTCCGATCTCTATCTTCCTCTGCAGTTTTTACTATCCAAAGGCTCCCTGTAGTACTATGGAAGTTATTCACTGGTATCTTAACACATGTCCTATCATCCTGGCCCTTCTTGTCAATGTCTTCCATACGTTCCTTTCCTCGCCAATTCTGTGGAGAGCTACCTCAGTTCTTGTCCTATCAGTCCATCTGATTTTCAACTTTCTTCTGTGGCACCACACCACAAACACTTCAGTTTTCTTCTGTTGCCGTTTTCCCACTGTCCATGCTTCACCAACATACAATGCTGTGCTCCAGATTTCTCAAAAGTCTCTTCCTCAAATTGAGACCTATGTTTGATACCAGTAGACTTCTCTTGCCCTTTATGCCTATGCTAATCTGCTTCTTATGCCCATCTTGCTTCGTCCATTATGACTTATTTTGCTGTCAAGATAACAGAATTCCAAAACGTCACCTACAACAGAATTCCATAACGTCACCTAATTCGTGACTGCCAATTTCGATATTAAGATTCTCGCTATTCTCATTTCTACTGCTTCTCATTATTTTTGTTTTTTTTCCGGATCACTCTCAATACACATTCTGTACTCGTTAGACTGTTTATTTCATTCAACAAACCCTGTAATTATTCTTCACTATCACTGAGGACAGCAATATCATCAGCTAATTTTATTTATCACTGATATCTTTTCACCAAGAATTTTAGTCTCGTTCTTGAACCTGTCTTTTATTTTCATCATTGCTCCTTCTGTGTATAACCTGAAGAGTAGGGGTGAAAGACTGTATCTCTGTCTTACACCTTTCTAATCCGAGCATTTCTTTATGGGCCTTTCAATATTATTGCTCCCTCTTGGTTCTCGTACAGACTGTATATTGACGATTGCAGTCTTTCTCGGCGAAGTGAGACCTACCACTTCGCCAGAAGATGACGGGTACGAAACTCATTGAAACGTTGCAACAAGACGACGTCATAATTCGGCTGATAACCCGAGAAGAATTTATCGGACTGTATATTACCCATCTTTGCCTCTAGCTTACTCTTATTTTTTCCAGAATTTCTACAAGTGTTATGCACCATTTTACATTGTCGAACGCTTCTTCTAGGTCTACATGTCCAATGAACGCGTCTTTGTGTTTCTTCTGTCTTGCTACATCTATCAAGCGTAACGTCAGAACTACCCCTCTTGCGCCTTTAGCTTTCATAAACTCAAATTGTTTCACCTAGAAGATCCTCAATCTTTTCCATTCTTAGGTATACCATCCTTGTCAGCAACTTGGATGCATGAGCTGTTAAGCTGATTGTACGGTAGTTCTCGCACTGATTAGTCCTTGCTATCTCCGGAATTGTGTAGACGATACTTTTCCGAAAGTCTCATGGTACGTCGCCTGTCTCAAAGATTCTACACGCCAAATTGAGTAGTCATTTGCTTGCCAATTCCCCCAATGATTTTAGAGATTCCGATGGAATCTCATATATGTCATCTGCATTATTTTATATCAATTCTTCCAGAGCTATTTTAAATTCGTTCTGTTATATTGTATCCCCTATGTCTTCCTTATCGATTCCAATTTCTTCTCCCGTGACAGGAAATATATCCTCCCCCCTCATAGGGGTATTGAATGCACTCTTTTCAGCTATCTTCTCTACCCTACGTCTTAAACAATGGAATTAACATTGCACTCTTAATGTTAGCACACTTGCTTTTTGTTTCACGGAAGGTTGTTTTGTCTTTACTGTATGCTGAGACAATCCTCCATACGATCACTGCTTTTTCGATTTCTTCACGTATTTCCTGCATCCATTTCGCCTTGTCTGTGCTACACTTCCTGTTTATTTCATTCCCTAAAGAATTTAAGAGAAGTAGAAACCTAGCTGAGAAAAAAAAGCTGAATGAAGCAAAAATCAAAGTCAGGAGAACAATAAGAGAAGCATTCAGTGAATTCGAAAGTAAATTTAGTCGACCTATCTGACTAAAACCCCTGAGAGAGTCTGGTGTTATGTAAAATCAGTTAACGGTTCGAAATCATCTATCCAGTAACCGCGTTACCATAATGGTATCGAAACGGGAAATGACACAGAGAAGGCCAAAATACTGAATTCCTTCTTCCGAATTGGGTAATACGGTTCCCACAATATTAATCTTAGTAGCTGGAGCAACCGAGGGGGTGGGGGGGGGTGGGGAGGGGTGGGGGGGGGGAGGGGGGTTAAGTAGCGACTAGGAAAAAGCGCAGGTCATTCCCGTTTCCAAGAAGGATCGTGCGAGAGATGCAGATAATTATAGGTCTATATCGTTGACGTCAACCTGTTAAAGATTTATGGAACATATTTTCTGCTTATGCATAGTGATGTTTTTGAAGAAAGAAAATCTCTTTTGATGTTTTTGAAGAAAGAAAATCTCTTCTATAAAAATCGTCATGAATTCTGCAAACAGAGATCTTGTGAAATTTCAACTGGTTCTTTTCCTTCACGAGATCTATAGCGCTGTAGACATTTGCACTCAGGTTGATGCCGTGTTCTTCGACTTCAGGAAGACTTTTGACCATGTTCCGCACTGATGCTTGGTGAAAAAAGAAAAAAAAATGGTTACCTAATATTGGACCAGATTTTCGACTGGATTCAAGACTTTCTCGCAGACAGAGCTCAACACTTCGCTCTTAACGTAACAAAATCGACAGATGTGAAGGTAATTTCGGGACTGCCCCACGGAAGTATGATAGGACCGTTAATATTTACAGTGTATATAAATGGTTTAGGGGAATACGTCGGAACATGTTTAATGCTGTTCACCAATGATGTGGTTGTCTATAAGAAGGTAGGAGCGCCAGAATATAGTAACAATTTGCAGAAGAACCTACGGATGAGTAATGAGTGGGACAGGGAGTGGCAGCTGATCCTGAACGTAAGTAAATGTAACATACTGCGCATACATGGGAAAAGAAACCTATTATCGTACAACTACGTAACTGATGAACAATTGCTGTACAATTAGGTTAATGATGAAAAATTGATGTAAACAGTAACCACTGTCAAATTCTGTGAGTGACTAACCAGAGCGACCAAGTCCTTGGAAAATCAGGTTCATAGGAAGCATGTCAAGGAAATTAATAGATCTAGTAAAGAAGTGGTCTACAAGGTGGTTGTTCGACCGATTCTTGAGAATTGTTTATCAATTTGAGACTGATGGAAGATCCAACTTCAGTATACTCTTCTTACCATATTGATTACTCCGGAAAATTCTCTTAAACATCAGTCAACTCTTCAGCATTACTAAGGTGTGATCTGTCTACATCTGCTTTTGGATACGCCTTATGTTCCAATATCGGTCTGACCATGATGTGATACAGCTGGAATCTTTCAGTATCTCTTCCATTGTGATTCTTGAAAAGATTATTCGCTATTACCATCTGACATTTATTAAACTCAGTCTTTCTCCTCTCTCATTCCTACTGTCTCCAGTAACCCTTTCTTCTATTCCTTCCCCAATAATCCCGTTCCAAACCATCATTGTTATTAGATTTTCATCTCCCTGTACATAACGAATCACCTGTTCAACAACAGCATATAATCTCTTCATCTTTTGCTTGCGACATTGGTATGTATACCTGAACTATCGTTGTCAGCGTTGGCTTGCTGTCGAATATGATGAGATCAACTGTTCTCAGTAGCTCACTCTCTGTCCTACTTACCTATTCATCCCGAATCCTACTCCAGTAACATAATTTTCCAATGCTGTTGATATCACTATGTCCGGCTGACCAGAAATCCTTGTCTTCTTTCCATTTCACTTTAGTGACCCTCACTATACCTGGATTGAGCGTTTGCAGTTCCCTTTCCAAATTTTCTAGCTTTATTGCTACGTACAAGCTTCTGACATTCCACTCCCCGACTCGTAGAACGTTATCCTTTCGTTGGTTATTCACTCTTTTTCTCATGGTCAGCTCCCCCTTGGCAGTCCCTTCCCGGACATGCGAACGGGGGACTATTCCAGAATCTTTTGACAATGGAGAGATCATCATGACACTTTTTCGATTACAGGCCACATGTCCTGTGGATACACATTATGTGTCTTTAATGCAGCGATTTCCGTTCCCTTCTGCGTTCTCATGCCATTGACCATTGCTGATTCTTCCGCCTTTAGGGGCAGTTTCCCACCCCAACAGCAAGAGAGTCCCATGAAACTCCCCCTGTGACCCCTTTGACAAGGCCATTGGCAGAACGAGGACGACTTCTTATGCCATAAGCCTTCGGCCGCCATTACAGATTATTTTTATTCTAACTTTGAGTTGTGGCGAGGTTTGAATCCGGGAAGCAGGACGTTTTGATAACTAGTCACGGACGGTACCCATAAACCTCCGAGATTTACATCCGAAATAAGTGTCTCGAAAGAATGGCTTTACGTTACAGTGACAAACTTATTGCTCTCCAAGAAAGAAAAACGCGATAATGTTGAACAATCACGTGACGATGCACCATTGTGTTTCTTCCATTCTGCTGGACTACATGTAGCAATACAGAAAGGGTCTCGAGAATAAGATGAGTAACTCCTGTTTTATGACCATCTAAGGAAGGAATGCGTGAGCTCTCGTCAACCTCGGTTCCAGGGTCTCTGTAATAATTTATTGGCATCACGTCTCTGGGATTTATAAGATGCCTTGCGAGTCAGGAAGCAACGACACTTACATCTTTCAGTCTGCCTGTATTGTAACCCGTCGCTATGCAGAAAACCACAGGGACATTAAAAAAATAAGAATTTCAGAAATCAGCAGTTACTAAGCACCGCGTCACAAATAAAAACAGAATAATATTTGGTGAAGCTGAAATCGTGTCTGATGTTTCCACGCGCGGGGTTTCTGTTATTAAATAAGCAGCTGAAATTATAATGTCCGAGAACAACTTCAATCGTGATAGAGCCTATAATCTTAGTAATGCCTGAAAGCGAGCTGTCGATGCTGAGAAGATACGGACAAATGTGCTAAATTGTTTGCGTTCCAATGAGAACAATGGCACCACCTGCCCAGATATGAAAGCAGTCTCTGACAACATGAACTGATCACGCACGCCGACCAATCACAAGCCATCTGTGGGCTATAAAGGGTCACCACAACAGCAAAGACGACACTCAGTTGTTCAGGGCATGGAGGATTTCGTCGAAAGCTCATTTTACCCAGATTTGGGGTGACAAGTAAAGTGAGCAAATTTTTTACAAAGATGTCACAAAAAAGCTGTGACATATTTTCAAAGCAATGATGAAAATTTCAAGACGCATGACTGCTTTCGTTTTGTGAATTCACATATCCGGGTAGGCTGAACCAAGCTTCCCTTAAGGAAATGAGAACCTGAGGATCCAAATGTCCCGATACATATTTATTTTCAAATCACTCGTGTGCCTTTTCATTCATGATGGTATGCCTGCTTTTATAGCTAAATAACTGTTTCGGATAACGTAGACTGTTTTTGTATTTCTGTTATATTTCTGTCTGTTCTAGGTAATTTCGATTTTATTTCCTTACTTTTATACATTTAAAAGAACTTTGTCGCTCCTCTCTTCATAGGTTCTATTTGTAATGAACATATCTCGTTCGTGAGAGTAAACTGTGGTACACTAATTTCTGTTTTGTATAATTTTTGAAGAATGAGTCTTGCAATTCAGATGTCATGTTTTATCCGTTTTATATATGGGAACACTAATTTCTCACCAAACTGGGTAGGTTATGTCTCTTTATTTATGTACTGAGATAAAATTTTTTGTCTTAAATTATCGCCAATGTAAGATCTTGTCAGTTATAGCAATTTCCTGTTTGCTAACTCTTTTCAGGTCTGAAGGGGGTACATTTTTTCAACAGAAGCTAGTTGTTATTTAGTTACGACCTAGACAGTTAAAAGCTTTAAAATAGATTTAAAAATTTATGTATAAAATTACACTTTGACATTACTTCTCTCGATCCTGACGATGACAGGTAGTAATTTTAGGAACACGTCTGTCATATGGTAATGACACACTTTGTAATCCAATCTTATTCATTTTATTGGCTGACGTACTTAATGCTCTTTTAAATTTTATTTAATAAATGTCAACATACATTAATATTTAGTTATTAGCCCGTCAGAGGATTATCTTTTGTAGACAGGACCCTCCTCACTTACATTCAAGACTGATGTGATTTTCGTAGTAGTGGACATCTGTAGTATGGAATGACATCTTTTTGTTTTATTTTATATTAGTTTTGACGTATTATGTGTACCTCCTCTTTCAAATTTTAAACTTGTCTCGTAGATGTTACAACGACCTGTGAAGTTCGAAACACGTAATTTAGTATTTCAGGCGACATAACACTGCAGGGGTTATATGGCAGACGGAGCAGTAGCGTGAGCCTTAACTGTACCTCACAACACCTAGTGCTTTCATGTTTCCCGTCACTAAAAGCAGTTATAAGAGAAGGAGGAATGCTGCAGGTTTTGTCATTGCTCTCAGTTCCGTAAGGTGGGGACGAATGTCGATACTACTGGGGGTTTTGATATTAATGCTGGCTTGTGGAAGAATTTGTGGTAACTTTGTCTAAGGCAGGTATCCCACATCTCTGGCAAGGATTTACGGCAGCTTTGTAGAGGGAAGAAATGTGAATGTAACAAATGAGAGTATAATAGTGATAAACTATGGAAATGAGCCAAAACGTTACAACGACCGGCACAGTAGCAGATTGGTCCGCCTGTGGAATGTAATGGAACAGAGATTCTGCATGGAAGTGGACAAGTCCTTGGTAGGTTTCTGGAGGTAAGTGTCGACAGACCTGTACCCACAGGTAGCGGAACTCCACTAAATTATGGGCCGTCTGTTTGCTATTTTGTGGGCTCGGAGCTGGCGTCCTGTAGCGTCGCAGGCGTGTTCCATCATGTTCAAATTACGTGAATTTAATGGCCAAGATATCAATGAGGGTTCACTATTATATTTTCTTACAACATTTATCCTGCTGGAAGATGCCATTTTCGTCGTGGAAGGTATCAAGAAAGAAGGTAGGTAAGCGGTCCGTAATAACGCTCACGTTATTCACAAATGTCATGGTGCCATCGATTACTAACACAGATCCCAATGAAAACCACGTGAATGGCTAGCGTCTCTGGTGCGAGGCACGTTTTGAACAGACTCTTGCCAGAGAAGACGACCAACCTTACGTAACACGAAACGTGGTTCATCCGACCAGACGACGCATTTACAGGGCTATTCAAAAAGAAGGAACGGATTTCGAACATTTATTTCTTCCAAAAACCAAAATATAAAAAGACAAATCCAACGTTACTCGAAAGGAAAAAGTTGAAATTTTTATACACTCAGTGTGAGCACCATGTGTTACACGACAAATATCAAAACGGTGGCTCATTCCCTGCCACACATGAAGCAGCTGGTCTCATCCAGGTAACGTTGGACGTGCTTAGAGGAGATGAACTTCATCGCTGTTGGCCCCCCCAGATCTCCGGACCTCACACCTTGTTACTTTTATCTGTGGGGTTACGTAAAAGACCGCGTTTTTATCTCCCCCCCCCCCCCCCCACCCATGTCTGACACTCTTGAAAGTCTGTAACATTGCGTTGTTAAAGTTGTGAATTTGAAACCGAGAGACCAGCTACTTTGTGCGTGGCAGGAAATAAGCCTCTGTTCTGATATTTGTCCTGATGAATCCTTCTAGGGTTATCAGCCGAGTGGTGGAGTCGTATTGTCGCAACGTTTCAATGAGTTTCGTAGCCCCCCAGAAGATGATGGCTACGAGTCTCATTGAAACGTTGCGACAAAACGACGCCACCATTCGCCTGATAACCTGAGAAGAATTCATCAGCGGAAAACTCCGAGAGAGACTGCAATAGCAGATATTTGTCGTGTAACACATGGTGGTCACACTGAACGCATAAAAATTTGAACCTTCTTTCCAGGAGCGTTGGAATTTTGTTCGTATCTTTTGTAGTTTGGAAGTAATAAATGTTGTTCCTTCTTCCTCAAGAGGCCCGTGTATTGATCCACGGTCTTATTTTGGTGATCCAGTGCCCACTGCAATCGAAACTGACGATGTAATTGTGTCAACATGGGAAAATGCAGTGGTCGTCTGGTGCAGAGCCCCACATTCAACAATGTGCAGTGAACAGTGCCCCGTAGCGGAGCTGTTCTCTCCTGTCAGATCTGCCAAAGATCACGGCAGAGCAGGCTAGCCTCATGCCTCCACGTTCTGTGATAACGCGCGACGCCCAACATCTAGTTACGTGTGGTTTCACTTCAACCAGTTTCAATAGGTGCACGCGACAGTAGGGCGATGATTGTTGCCAGGCGCTTTCTTGAAGTGGCTTATGTCAGCGCAGTTCCTCATTTACCTCCCGTCTTATCGGTAGAACGATTCTCCATTCGCTTCTGCCCCGCTTATGCGCTTTCCATACGTTATCGCACTGTGATCAGGTGGCACTGAATCTTGCAGTGGGCTGTGGTCATAATGTTTTGGCTCTACATCTACATGATTACTCTGCAATTCACATTTAAGTGCTTGGCAGAGGGTTCATCGAACCACAATCATACTATCTCCCTACCATTCCACTCGCGAACAGCGCGCGGGAAAAACGAACACCTAAACCTTTCTGTTCGAGCTCTGATTTCTCTTATTGTATTTTTATGATCATTCCTACCTATGTAGGTTGGGCTCAGCAAAATATTTTCGCATTCGGAAGAGAAAGTTGGTGACTGAAATTTCGTAAATAGATCTCGCCGCGACGAAAAACGTCTTTGCTTCAATGACTTCCATCCCAACTCGCGTATCATATCTGCCACACTCTCTCCCCTATTACGTGATAAAACAAAACGAGCTGCCCTTTTTTGCACACTTTCGATGTCCTCCGTCAATCCCACCTGGTAAGGATCCCACACAGCGCAGCAATATTCTAACAGAGGATTTCTTTTGGAATTCACGTGGATCACCTCACACTTTTCGTTATTTAGCGTCAACTGCTACCTGCCACACCATACAGCAATCTTTTCTAAATCGCTTTGCAACTGATACTGGTCTTCGGATGACCTTACTAGACGGTAAATTACAGCGTCATCTGCGAACAACCTAAGAGAACTGCTCAGATTGTCACCCAGGTCATTTATATAGATCAGGAGCAGCAGAGGTCCCAGGACGATTCCCTGGGGAACACCTGATATCACTGCAGTTTTACTCGATGATTTGCGGTCTATTACTACGAACTGCGACCTTGCTGACAGGAAATCACGAACCCAGTCGCACACAACTGATAAGATACCCAATAGGCCCGCAGCTTGATTAGAAGTCGCTTGTGAGCAACGGTGTCAAAAGCTTTCCGGAAATATACACGCCCGTACGCATTTCAGAGCGGAGTGAGGAGGTCGGCGGCGGGTTACCTGCGGTCGTTGCGGAGCGCGATGCGGACGAACTTGTCGATGAAGGCGCGGAAGGCGGCGGTGCGGCCGGCCAGCGGCAGCAGCACGTGCACCACGGGCTTGTCGCGGCCCGCCGCCGGCACCGGCTCCACGGCGAGCGCCTGCAGGGGCGCGAACGGCCGCGCCAGCGACACGCGGGCAGCGCCCGGCCGCCCCGCGCGGAAGTACAGCTCGTACTGCGTGCCCGTGGTCGGCTCGGTGCGGTACACGCCCTCTGAGAAGTCCTCCAGCGAGTAGCGCCGGCCGCCGCCGCCGCCGCCCGAGTTGCTGCTGTTGAGCGTCTCCAGCGCCTGCGGGATAGACAGCACAAACGACACTACAGCGCCGCGGGAAGCCGGCTTCAAGGCGCGCACCTTTGTCACTAAATAGGCTGGCTCAGTTGTTTGCATACATTCGATAGAATGGGTCTGCGGCAGGAGCATATCGAGTCTGTGCAACTAGGTTACTAGTATCCATTGCTGAACACTTTTATAAGTATCTACATTTTCCGTTATTTGATCGTTATTGATTCACAAACGCGCAATTCTGATATCAGTCATTTGCACACAGAATTTGGCAAGCTGCCAAGGTTCAAAATGGTTGAAATGGCTCTGTGCACTATGGGACTTAACATATGAGGTCATAAGTCCCCTAGAACTTAGAACTAGTTAAACCTAACTAACCTAAGGACATCCATGCCAGAGGCAGGATTCTAACCTGCGACCGTAGCAGCAGCGCGGTTCCGGACTGAAGCGCCTAGAACCTCTCAGTCACAGCTGCCGGCATCTTCAAGGGGATTATGTAAACTCGCTGTCTTTGATTTTCTCCGCACTTACACGATTTAAAGCTCTTTGCGTGGATATCATTTCCCAAACCAGCACGACTCAGTTAAGTGCGTTTTCCTTTGTAATATTTTTCAGGACTCATCATCATCATCATCATCATCATCATTTAAGACTGATTATGCCTTTCAGCGTTCAGTCTGGAGCACTGTCATAAAATTCCTCCACGATCCCCTATTCAGTGCTAACATTGGTGCCTCTTCTGATGTTAAACCTATTACTTCAAAATCGTTCTTAACCGAATCCAGGTACCTTCTCCTTGGTCTGCCCCGAGTCCTCCTACCCTCTACTGCTGAACCCATGAGTCTCTTGGGTAACCTTGCTTCTCCCATGCGTGTAACATGACCCCACCATCTAAGCCTGTTCGCCCTGACTGCTACATCCATAGAGTTCATTCCCAGTTGTTCTTTGATTTCCTCATTGTGGACACCCTCCTGCCATTGTTCCCATCTACTAGTACCTGCAATCATCCTAGCTACTTTCATATCCGTAACCTCAACCTTATTGATAAGTTAACCTGAATCAACCCAGCTTTCGCTCCCATACAGCAGAGTTGGTCGAAAGATTGAACGGCGCACAGATGACTTAGTCTTGGTACTGACTTCCTTCTTGCAGAAGAGAGTAGATCGTAGCTGAGCGCTCACTGCATTAGCTTTGCTACACCTCGTGTCCAGTTCTTTCACTATGTTGCCATCCTGTGAGAACATGCGTCCTCCGTACTTGAAACCGTCCACCTGTTCTAACTTTGTTCCTCCTATTTGGTACTCAATCCGTTTATATCTCTTTCCCACTGACATTACTTTAGTTTTGGACATACTAATCTTCATACCACAGTCCTTACATTTCTGATCTAGCTCTGAAATGTTACTTTGCAAACTTTCAATCGAATCTGCCATCATAACTAAGTCATGCGCATATGTGAGACTGCTTATTTTCTGTTCACATATCTTAATCTCACCCAGCCAGTCTATTGTTTTCAACATATGATCCATAAATAATATGAACAACAGTGGAGACAGGTTACAGCCTTGTCTTACTCCTGAAACTACTCTGAACCATGAACTCAATTTATCGTCAACTCTAACTGCTGCCTGACTATCTATGTAAAGACCTTTAATTGCTTGCAAAAGTTTGCCTCCTATACCATAATCTCGTAGAACAGACAATAACTTCCTCCTAGGGACCCGGTCATATGCCTTTTCTAGATCTATAAAGCATAGATACAATTCCCTGTTCCACTCTTAACACTTCTCCATTATTTGCCGTAAGCTAAAGATCTGGTCCTGACAACCACTAAGAGGCCTAAATCCACACTGATTTTCATTCAATTTGTCCTCAACTAATACTCGCACTTTCAGGACTGTTACATACAAAACATTTTAATTCTTTAACATTGTCGCCAGTAGCCGAATGTGTATCGTGATAGTTTTGTAATTGTGATGTCACTGCTTGGAATCTCCCTAGCAGTTCTTTTTACCTTTATTTAAATTCCATGTCTATCTACAAATGAATTGTTAATTGACTACCACTGAATCATATTTGTAATAAATAATCTTTAATGTTTAATTGCTAATCGCACGAAAATTCTTATATTTACAACAAATTAAAATTTGGTTTAAATATGTGAAACATCAAAAAGATAAAAAACATTTTTAATCCATATAGACTGAACAGAATTATCGATGTATATAATTCATTATTATCGATGTATATAATTCTTTTTTTCGCAGAACGGTAAGGCATTTCACAACTCTGAATCACAGAGTAATTTATTTTCATACGATCAGTAATTACGAATAAAAGATTCTGATTCAATATTCGTTAATTAACATTTGACACAAAATGCAAGGAAAACAATGGTCCCTACCGACGAGAATTGAAGTGGAAAATTTACAACTACCAGCCCTATACGCTACACATTCAAAAGCCGGAAGTAATGGCAATAAGCTCGAAATGTTGTTACTTAACAGCGCTCGGATATGTTAATCCTGAAAGGTATTTCTTAGATTTGTTTTAATTGTCGATTAATACATTTGATTACAGATGCAGATTAAATGGGACTTTACACATACTTTCCAGACTTGCTTTGGCACACGGATCAACTGAAAACAGCGACAGAGGCTGGAATCAGCTGATTGTGTACGATTTATGTACTTCCACCTAAAGAACATAGGCAAACAAAGGGAAAACGAAGTCACTTGATAATATTGAGCAAGCAATTGGCCCCAGTTTGAAGACATGGCAACACTTTATTTTTTGCTGCGTAGTAGCTATTTTGCTGTCCCACAAAACAGTGTTTAATTTGGGCAATCAAATTTTTAAAGCTGGATTTACTTCCTTTCATGAGAAATTTTACACAGCTTCCTTATTTTGTAGTATCTGGCATTCAGAAAATATTGTAATAATTTATCTGGGAGACAATTATCTTAATATGATTTATGGAATGCCGCAGTAGTTGGGAAAAGATCGAAAAACATGCGGCATAAATGACAGGTGCCACTGGGCTGTAAAAGCAAGAGTCTTAAAGCTGAGTTTGTAGCTTTTGCAGTAGTGTCCGGAGACACAATACTGGTTAGAAGAAACCTCAATATCTTGAGAAGACTTTTATAAGAAACAAGTCGTGAAGGATCTTACACGAAGTCTGAATTTATGCCAACATGAAAGATAATTCGATTTGCTTGAATATAGGATGTAGAACTTTATTTATCACCTCGGTGTGGGGACGATGGTATGAGGGAGAGGCCAACAAACTGAGGGCGAGAAACTTGGAGATGCTGGAAAGAGAGGGGGGAAAAATCTGAAACAAATACTTATGCCATTCAGACCGTGCAAGGATTGTCTTGTTTAGCGGCTAGCACTGCTCATCAAGCGGAGTCGGACAGCCAAATACGCGAGTTTCCTGGTTATAAAAGCTGTTTGTTGCACCCACAACAGAATCAGTGTTACTCTGACAACGGCTGGAACACCGGTGAACCCAACATTCTGAAAAGCAGGCTAAGAGCTATGATAATTTCCAGTACTGCAAACAAGGCACGAAATATAGCTTGAGCGGTATGTGCCGGCTCACTAGTGAGGCTAAAGCGGGCTAAATGCCACAAAGCTTTGTGTCAGAGAGATTTCGCTCAGACTGAAAAACTTAAGTGGTTGGAAGAATATCAGTAACGTACCTAAGGCGCTTGTAAAACTTATTGGGAACGCGACGCTTAGCAATCCATTTGTGGTTACTATCTCCAGCCTGAGGACTTTTTTGTTACAAAATAGAAACATCCGAACATATATTAACATAATCATGCAATGTAGGCTTTCACGGCCTTTGTTGTCTTCAGTTGAAACTTCCATGCTGAGAGGCCGTGGTCGATGTATAAAATTTCCACCTCATTAACGTAGTGAATATAATTATTTCCAAATGTAGCTGGAGTCAAATGAAAAAAAAAAAAATGCATCTGATGTCGTCAAGATGAGAAACTTTTTTTCAACTATTATGAAGGCTGCAGCACCTACAACTTTTTCAAGAAAGGGATTACCACTGACATACGCAAGAACATTCTTTTACTTTCACAATAATGTAAAAATGAATTGTCAGCCGAAAAGAAAAAGGATCTGAACAGATGCTGCCGTATTTGAAAGTAGCTAATAGGAAATTTTCTGAACAGTTAGTCCATTAAAATTGCATTATGCTCTATAAATTAAAAGAAGGATTAAAATTAACATAATCACAGGATAGTGCACCTGTAAAATGTTTATTATTAAGCAAACTGATAAATGCTTGAGCTTTCTTATATTGGAACTCACCTCGTTTTTGCCGATACCTGTATGGTGTGGCATTTATCATGTTCTGCGTTTTTCAGAAAAAATATTTATTTTCGTTGATAAAAGTAAAGAAACTTAAAAAAAATCGATAGTTATATGACTCTTACTGTAGACAATAAATAAAAAATATTGTTGAAGTTTCTTCAATAAAATCTGAATAACTCGGGATCATTGTTTTTGTACTTAGCCCGTTATTGATTTCGATTCTACAACTGCGAAAGCGTTGCCGGTGTACGATTTTCTGCACGGACATAGATCTCGACTGTGTTCCATAAATGGGATTCATGTGGGACGACCTGGGTGTCCAAATCATTCGCTGGAATTTTCAAGAGTGTTTTTCAAAACAATCACTAACAATTGTTGCCCTGTGACACGATGCGTTATCATCCATAAAAATTTCATCGTTGGTTGGGAACATGAAGATCATGAATGGGTGCAAATGGTCTCTAACTAGGCGAACATAAACATTTCCAATTAATGATAGGTTCAGTTGGACCAAAGGACGCAGTCCATTCCATCTGAAAAACAGCCCACACCATTACGGAGCCACTGCCAGCTTACACAGTGCCTTGTCGACAACGTGGATCCATGGCTTCGTCAGATCTGTGCCGCAGACTAACTCTACCGTCAGCTGTGACCAACTGAAATCGGGACAGGCCACGGTTTTCCAGTCGTCTAGCGTCCCGCCGCAACGTCACGAGCCCAGAAGAGGCGCAGTATTGCGGTGTTGTGCTCTTGGAAAAGGCACTGGCGACGCAGATTTCACCGCACTGTCCTAAATCATGCGTTTTTCATTCGTCTCACATTAATTTATCCAGTCATTTCACGCTGTGTTGCTTATCTGTTAGCACTGGCAACATTACGAGAACGCCGCTGCTCTCTGTCGTTAAGTGGAGTCTGTCGGCGACCGGGTCGTCCATGGTGAGAAGTAATGCCTGAAACGCTCTTGACACTGTGGATCTCGGAATATTGAACTCCCTAACGATTTTCTAAATGGTGTGTTCCACGGCTCTAGCTCCATATACGAGGTGGATTCAAGTTCTAAGGCCTCCGATTTTTTTTCTAATTAACTACTCACCCGAAATCGATGAAACTGGCGTTACTTCTCGACGTAATCGCCCTGCAGACGTACACATTTTTCACAACGCTGACGCCATGATTCCATGGCAGCGGCGAAGGCTTCTTTACGAGTCTGTTTTGACCACTGGAAAATCGCTGAGGCAATAGCAGCACGGCTGGTGAATGTGCGGCCACGGAGAGTGTCTTTCATTGTTGGAAAAAGCCAAAAGTCACTAGGAGCCAGGTCAGGTGAGTAGGGAGCATGAGGAATCACTTCAAAGTTGTTATCACGAAGAAACTGTTGCGTAACGTTAGCTCGATGTGCGGGTGCGTTGCCTTGGTGAAACAGTACACGCGGAGCCCTTCCCGGACGTTTTTGTTGCAGTGCAGGAAGGAATTTGTTCTTCAAAACATTTTCGTAGGATGCCCCTGTTACCGTAGTGCCCTTTGGAACGCAATGGGTAAGGATTACGCTCTCGCTGTCCCAGAACTTGGACACCATCATTTTTTCAGCACTGGCGGTTACCTGAAATTTTTTGGTGGCGGTGAATCTGTGTGCTTCCATTGAGCTGACTTGCGCTTTGTTTCTGGATTGAAAAATGACATCCACGTCTCATCCATTGTCACAACCGACGAAAAGAAAGTCCCATTCGTGCTGTCGTTGCGCGTCAACATTGCTTGGCAACATGCCACACGGGCAGCCGTGTGGTCGTCCGTCAGCATTCGTGGCACCCACCTGGATGACACTTTTCGCATATTCAGGTCGTCATGCAGGATTGTGTGGACAGAACCCACAGAAATGCCAACTCTGGAGGCGATCTGTTCAACAGTCATTCGGCGATCCCCCAAAACAATTCTCTCCACTTTCTCGATCATGTCGTCAGACCGGCTTGTGCGAGCCTGAGGTTGTTTCGGTTTGTTGTCACACGATGTTCTGCCTTCATTAAACTGTCGCACCCACGAACGCACTTTCGACACATCCACAACTCCATCACCACATGTCTCCTTCAACTGTCGATGAATTTCAATTGGTTTCACACCACGCAAATTCAGAAAACGAATGATTGCACTCTGTTCAAGTAAGGAAAACGTCGCCATTTTAAGTATTTAAAATAGTTCTCATTCTCGCCGCTGGCGCTAAAATTCCATTTACCGTACGGTGCTGCCATCTCTGGGACGTATTGACAATGAACGCAGCCTCATTTTAAAACAATGCGCATGTTTCTATCTCTTTCCAGTCCGGAGAAAAAAAATCGGAGGCCTTAGAACTTGAATGCACCTCGTACCATTCAGTGTTGAAAGTCTGTTAACTCCCGTCACGCGTGCATAACCACGTCGGACATCTTTTCACATGAACCACCTGAGTACAAATGACCTCCTGGCCATGCACTGCCCTTTTATACCTGGTGTGTGCTACGCTACAGCCATCTGAGTATGTGTATATCACTGTCCTATGACTTCTGTCATTTCGGTGTAAAAGGACTTTGAAGAGCAGTTGAACGGAATTGATAATCTTTTGAATCGGAATTATAAGAAGAATATCAGCAGAAGTGGATCAAATGTGATAGAATGCAATAGAATTAAATCTAGTATTGATGACAAAATTGGATTAGGAAAGAGACACTCAAGAAATAGGTGGGCTTTCCTGTTCGACAAGTAAAGATGATTTAAAATACGGACTGGCAATAGCAAGACAAACACTTCTGAAAAACACAAATTCTAATATGTTTAAATTTTAGGAAGTCATTTTTGAAGGTGTTTGTCCGTGGAAGTGACTGAGCGATGAACAGTACAGATAAGAAGAGAACAAAAACTTTTGGAATCTATTTTTACAGACTACTGAGGAAGACAAGACGGATAGGTTTCATAACTAATGCGGAGGAACTGACACGAATTAGGGAGAAAAGAAACTGTTCACAAACGAAAAGAATATCAATTCAAAGCATACTTTCTGAGACACCACGGAATCGTTAGAGAGAAGGGTTAACATTGTAGAAAGAGACCAAGGCTTGGCAGCTTTAAATTGATGAGGACTGCAGTAGCTACGCAGAGATGAACTGACTTGTATAGCATAGACAAGCTGCAAAGCTCTATTAAACCAGTCTTTTGGCTGAAGAATACTCCACCTTCCAAACTAGAGTAGTACCACATAGCTCATCAAACTCCAGCGGCAGACGCTACAAGAGAGCTGTTCAGCATCATGGAGAGGATCACTGTTTAAATTTCGGGACCGTAGGCTCCAAAGAGATTCAGCCAACACATACCTCTTCGCACATACGTTTCGCGAAATGACCCACAACGAGAAAATCCCAGAAACGAGACCTAATAAGGGGGTTTGCAAACAATCATTCTTCTATCAAGTCATTCGCGAGTGAACAGGGAAGGGAAACTCGGAGTAAATAGTGTATCTCCCTCGGCCACATACGGATGTAGACGTTGTTGTATAGGCGAACTTTTGTGGAATAACTTTAAGTGTGGCTCGGACTGTTAAACCAAGAAAAAAAGAGAATGAAGAACAAAAAGTATAAACTAGTGCTACCAAATGTAACTAAAGAACAAACCTACACAATTATCGCTACAATTAAGCAGACTCCCATGTTTAGTTCTACGCTTCTGGTACTACGTGATCAACGTAATACTCTCCTAGAAACTGTAGACCAGGCACCATTTTTAAAATCGTGCACTAGCTCTTCAAGTTACTGATGCGTAACAAAGCAGGTCAGTATGGTTTTACAGAGCATCGTTCGCGCGAATTCAGCTTCCCCCTTTCTCGAACGATATCCTCCGAACCTTGCATCAAGGGCAACAGGCCGATTCAATATTCTTAGGTCTCCGGAAAATGTTGACATAGAGCCCTACTGCAGGCTGTTAACGAATCTCCGAGCATACGAAATGGGTTCCCAGGTGGATGGGTGGAGGAAAAACTCTTTAGGTGATGTTGTATAATCCAGTAAATTAACTTCGACAGCTATTGTCGATCAGAGAGAAGGATATTATCTGGAGTGCCCCAAGTAAATGTGACAGGACCGCCTCTTGTTGTCTGTATACTTGAATGATATGAACAGCAATCTGCAACTGTTTCTGATAACGCTGTAGTGCACGGGAAATGCATTCGTTGTGTGACTGTAAGAGGAAACACAATGACTTACGAAGAATTTTTATGCTGTAAATTCAGAAACATGTAACGTAATGCAGATGAGTAGGAAAAATGGTCCCATTATGTTAGATTACATATTAGTGGTATGCTGTCTGGCACATCGATCGAATACTTAGATTTTAATTTCCTAAGCTATATGAAATGTAAAAGACAACGAACAAGTGAAGTTGGTTGTAGCAAAGGTGAATCGTCAACTCTGGCTGAGAGAATACTACCTAGAAGGGTTATAGCTATCAGAATGAGGTATATTTCCCTTGGGCTGGTATTCGTCTTCTTATTAACAGAGGCACTGCTGTCAGGTAGTTATGATTAAACTGACGATGTTCCGAGTGCTGCAGCAACGTCGCTGAAACGTCGTATGTATCTTCATTAATCGCTGCGCTCACAAAATATGCTGTGAAGGTTATAGCTCCACTTTGTGCGACGAGGTGTAAATATGGCGCTGTAAACAGTTAGAATGTGGTTCGGGTGCAGGAAAGGGCGAGGAACGACCATAGACACGATAACGGTGGTTCTGGTTCGTTTATGGCGGTATCGTCACATTTAAAAGACGGGTATGGCTTCCCGACTCCGAATCACGCTACATCCGTTACATGACATGGTCGACAGTTGCTCTCAGCATATCACGTTCTTAGAGCGATCTGTCGTCGTATGCTGTCCTTCAGATCAGAAAGTGTCCGGACACAACCCTGATAGATCGTAACTGAAGGCTTCTCAAAGCACATATTTCAGCTGGCAAGTGACATGTGGTGTCACCCCATCTGGCATAAAAAATAGTGGTGTGGATGCAATCGCGTTCTTGCAAAGCAGGAATAATGTGTTGCGCAAGAAGTGTTTAAAATGCGCAGATGTCACTTTACACCTAACAGCCTCTCAAGGTTGTAACGCCGGAAATGCATATCCTCGTATTTCCATCTATTGTACTATAATTTTTGTCCTTATTTTGTTACCTGAATATATGACGTTTCTGTGTCTTTGTATATTGTAATTGTTTTACTATTTTTGTATATAAGCATTTATGTCGATGTATAATTGGTTTGTTGTGTAAGGATTATTTGTATTTTTACGCTGGGTCTGGCCTAGGGAAACTATGCTATCGAATCATTACATCGATAGGTCGTGTGGAGAACCAAAGTGTTTAGGAACTTTGGTAGTGTTAACTCTGCCGCGTGGAGCGCGGGCAGAGCAGGGGGAGTCTGGCTGGGGTAGTGCAGTGGAGCAGGTGTGTTGTGTGAAGCTCCCGCGAGTTGCCGCGCTTTCGGGCTTTGGCAGCATGTAATTGCGCTCGACTTGCTATGATAGTTTCTGAGACGGTGTCGCGGTCGGGAAGCATTAGCTGGCGCACATCAAGAGCCCGTTTCATCTGGTGACCGTGTCGAGAAGAAGGCGCGCCAACATCCAGCTTCTGCAACAGCGACGGCCGACAATGAGTGACTGTGGCCACCTCCTCGATCGACGGCTTCAAACCTTCAATCAGCCAACAAGGAAGACTGGAAGCACGTAAAGTTTTAGAACTGTATGGCAGACCTCAGCTTTTCAAACTTTTAAAATTGTTGCATCACAAAATTACAGCAACTTAGCATGAACGTTTGTTGCTCATTGTCCCAATTGCATTGCCAAGCAGGGTCCCTTCCTTTTCCGAAATGAGCCCGAGTGTCGTTGAAATTCAAACGCCAGCATCAATCGATTTCACTGCTTTAATTTCAAAGTTCAGTTAAGGTAGTCATAGCTGGCTACAATATTTAAATTGCACAAGGACAAATTAAGAGTGCTAGTTTTGTTACCATATTTTAGATTACCTGTGACTGCAGCTCAGCTTGGTACATACTAAATTTTACTATTGTTAATTGTTCAGAATCATTTAATTCAAGTTCAAAGTTAAATCTCTTATTTCTAAATTGCGTAGATTCAAGTAGCTTTTGAAATGATTGTTGAGGTAGTCCAAGACTAACCGTATTTTACTGAATTTCGATGTGCTTCAGAAAGAAAGCTCACTATTAACTTCAGTCACTAAATTAACTTTCAATTTTCCGGTTTTATTAATTCTTTTGCTAAATTAAGTCAGAGTGTAGCGAAATTTATTACTTCTGACACTGACTTTCAGTTTTCACACTACACGTGTCAACCTTCAGTTGCCACCCTTCTAGTGCTAATTATATGTGTAATAACCTTTCCTTTTCAGCTACTATAGTAATTTTCCATAGGACTGGGGACCGTAATTTGCCCCAAATCTCAAATATCTGATTACCGCTAGTTAATTGTTAACGTAACGGCCGCACATTTACTTTCTTTATTAACTTTACCCCTTTCCAAAATTAATTTCCACCAGTTTCATTTGCATTTTTCCTTTCATTTAGATGTAACCCTTTCCTCCCTCTTTACCGACAAATTAACTTAGGTGACGATTGGTTTTCCCAAATTTCCATTAGGTACACGCGGTTTAATTTTTCACTGTCATTAAGGTCGATAAGTGAGGGGGAGGTTACAAGGTGTCATCACTTCCATGAAAGACGTCACAAAAACTCAGTGCAGTGGATGTTCCTACGCAACATGTGGCGGACTGGAACCCCATACGTGACAGTTTTGGGCATTCACGGCACCGTACAGTGTAAAATGTGCCTCCTCCAACAAAATAACAATGCATGGCTCGTGTGTATTTCCATGCGTGTGTAACCTCCCCCCTCACTTATCGACCTTAAAGACAGTGAAAAATTAAACCGCGTGTACCTAATGGAAATTTGGGAAAAGCAATCGTCACCGAAGTTAATCTATCGGTAAAGAGGGAGGAAAGGGTTACATCTTAATGAAAGGAAAAATGCAAATGAAACTGGTGGAAATTAATTTTGAAAAGGGATAAAGTTAATAAAGAAAGTAAATGTGCGGCCGTTACGTTAACAATTAACTAGCGGTAATTAGATATTTGAGATTTGGAGGAAATCACGGTCGCCAGTCCTAAGGACAATTACTATAGTAACTGAAAAAGTAAGGTTATTACACATATAATTAGCACTAGAAGCGTGGCAACTGAAGGTTGACACGTGTAGTGTGAAAACTGAAAGTTTGTCAGAAGTAATAAATTTCGCTACACTCTGACTTAATTTAGCAAAAGAATTAATAAAACCGGAAAATCGAAAGTTAATTTAGTGACTGAAGTTAATAGTGAGCTTTCTTTCTGAAGCACATCGAAATCCAGTAAAATACGGTTAGTCTTGGACTACCTCAACAATCATTTCAAAAGCAACTTGACTCTACGCAATTTAGAAATAAGAGATTTAACTTTGAACTTGAATTAAATGATTCTGAACAATTAACAATAGTAAAATTTAGTACGTACCAAGCTGAGCTGCAGTCACAGGTAAGCTAAAATATGCTAACAAAACTCGCACTCTAAATTTGTGCTCGTGTAACCTAAATATTGTAGCCAGTCACTGAACTTTGAAATTAAAGCAGTGAAATCTAATTATATTATTTTAATGCTGGCGTTTGAATTTCAACGACACTCGGGTTCATTTCGGAAAAGGAAGGGACCCTGCTTGGCAATGCAATTGGGACAATGAGCAACAAAGGTTCATGCTAAGTTGCTGTAATTTTGCGAGGCAAATGGAACAATTTGAAAAGCTGAGGTCTGCCATACAGTTCTGAAACTTTACGTGCTTTTAGTCTTCCTTGTTGGTTGATTGAAGGTTTGAAACCGTCGATCGAGGAGGTGGCGACAGTCACTCATTGTCGACCGTCGCTGTTGCAGAAGCTGGATGTTGGCGCGCCTTCTTCTCGACACGGTCACCAGGCGAAACGGGCTCTTGATGTGCGCCAGCTAATGCTTCCCGTCCGCGACACCATGTCAGAAACTATCATCGCGAGTCGAGCGCAATTACATGCTGCCAAACCGCGAAAGCGCGGCAACTCGCGGGAGCGTCACACAACACCCGCCCCACTCGCTACTCCCCAGACTCCCACTGTTCTGCCCGCGCTCCACGCGGCAGAGTTAACACTACCAAAGATCCTACACACTTTGATTCGTCACACGACCTATCGACGTAATCGTTCGATAGCAGTTTTCCATAGGCAAGACCTAGCGTAAAAATACAAATAATATTTAGGAAACAAACCAATTATACATCGACATGAGTGCATAAATATATATATATATACAAACAGTAAAACAATTACAATATATACAGAGACAGAAATGTCATATCTTGAGGTAACAAAACAAGGAAAAAAAATAATAGTACAATAGATGGAAATAGGAGTATATGCGTTTCCGGCGTTACACGTGCCCCACATTGTCTGAGGATGTTCGTGTAACGTAAACAGACTCAGAAAATGTCCCAAAAAAGAAACAGCGGAAATGCATATGCTCAAAACATCAACAAAATTTAGCATTCGTCTAATTAATCATAAATCAATTTTTAGACCATAATAATTGAGTGGGGACACTCCTAATCTTATTCCACTCTGTCATCTTGCACAAAATAAAACAGGGTGACAACATATTAAAATTCATAGAAGATATAGAAAATGGTTTAGCTATTCCAAAATCATTAAAATTCGTAACACTATGAGAAATGGAATACTATTTGCAAAATTAATCAGAGTACATGGTCATAAAAACAGGTAGATCAAAATACGCAAATTAATAATTAATTACATAGAATACACATTTTTACATAACCTTTTCATAATTAATATCTCGTCATGAGATTCTACTTAACGCTAAACAAGAAAATAATATTCAGTAGATCGAAAAAAACATAAATATTGACAGCAGAATTCTTTCACATCAGCTGTCCGGGAAGAAAAACTATTCCGCTTTTCGTACTCGCAAGTACAAAGAATGCCGACAGCGGCACAAGAGCCAACAGCGGCACAAGAGCCGACAGCGGCTCGCCTCGCCAGTATTGTTGCGCCCGCGTGTGCGGCACGCTTGATCTCACTCGCCCTTGTGACGGCGTTTCCAGAACGTCCGTTTCACTGACTTCTTTAGGAAAAACTCACTCCCGAGTAATCTCAAGGAGTCCCTTAATACTATCACAGTGGATAACTCAACACTGTCCATCATCACACGCATGTACTAGCCTGAAACTTAAAACAGCGTCTAAGTACATCGGCAATGACTAGTAAAACACATATTCATGAAATCTTACAGCTAGTTACACAATCATATTTACGTTGCTTAATCTACTGTGACTCAGCTGAAAACTTAAATTAGCAGCTTGGATTTTTCAATTGATAAATAATCACTCTCTCTTAAATCATTTAGTCAAAATTAATTACTTATTAATTACAACTTCTTTAATGTCCTCTTGGTCAGTCAAAAGCATGGCAATCTAGCAAACCTTAAATCTTACACTCTATATTTACATATTGTACAAATTACCCATTGTGTGGTATTAATCGATCCTAGGTTGGTACAATTTCAAATCTACTATATTTCGTATACCTAATAGCTTTCCAGAGCTTGGATACTCTAAGCAATAAGCATTTGTGTGAGGCATACCAATGACTTTATATGGTCCATTATAAACAAACTTAAATTTAGAGATTTCATTGTCTATCTCGCTCTATTTCTCATGTGCTTTTACAGGTACTAAGTCTCCGATTGCAAACTTAGCAAAACGCGCTTTAGCGTCATGACGACGTATGCGAGCATCGGCTTTTAGCTTCATTACTTCTCGCAAACTATCTTTTTTCACACCAATACTAATGTTAATCCGTGGAGGAAATTTGATTATCTCTTCCAATTCACTTTCCACACTTTTTCCAATGCCGAAATTCCTCATGTTACGGAAGTTCAAACTCATTCCTACGTCAATGTCATCCGGCCAGTTAACAATGTGTATAGGCTGGTATTGCCTATGCACACCGTCTCCTGCCTCGTCAAAACTAACTACTATTGTTTTATCTTGGGACGTACATGTCAAAGTTTTGCTTTCGCAGTTAATCACTGCACGGTACTTTAATAACCAATCTAACCCGATAATTACTTCCGTAGTTAAGTCTGGCACGACGACAAACTCTTGTTCAAATCGTGCCCCACATATCTCGAAGTTGACAAAAATCTGTTTTGTGACCGGTTTACTGGCCTTCCCAGTAGCACCGATAATTTTCACTCCTGTTACTGGCATAACTACGATGCCAGGTCTGTCTTTCAGTAACTCAAATATTTTCCCAGATACAGCACTCAATTCTGCACCGGTGTCAATCAACACGTTTAGTTGTAGGTCGTGCATATTAACAGACACTACTATCTGTCTACACTTGTCCTCGACTGTTTCTTTATTTTCCCACAGTAAATCCTCGTCTATATCCAGGTCATTCCAGAAAAAACCATCCGGCTTTGATCCTAAATCCGATTTATCTGGCGGCTTTTTCAGCCTCTGTTTACATACAGTTTTAATTTTAACACGTTTGTCCTGAGGCTTAGTCTGTAGCTTCGCCTCCAATACCGAAACCTTTTCCTGTAACTCGTCAACTAGTGAGTGTTGCTTTGCTATCAATTCACTAATCGTCACCTTCGTTGATTCCACTTTGGTCAGATTAATCTCATCCGCCAATCTACCTGGAGAAATGTGCCCAGTAGTATCTGCAATTACTTCCTCTGGATCTGCGCAACCCACACTGCTACCGTCTGACCGTATAACGTCAGCTCTAACCTCGTACACGCTGTAATCTACGTGCTTTTCTACCAATCGTGTCCGGCTGTCACTAAAATTTACGTAATCTTTCTCCTTAATACTCTCGCAATGTTTAAACTGGAGGTTTGCGTCGGATGGGTCGGCTACTTCTACCACTACAATTTTCGGTAAGGTCTGCCGGTTAGGGCCAGAACTTTCCGTTACTACTTCAACATTCAATTCCTGCGGGACGAAACACGACGCATCTTGCTCGTGCTCCCCATTAACATCAACTATTTCTAGTAAAGTCTGCCGGTTAGGGCCAGAACTTTCTATCACTTCACAACTACTATCCTCCTGTGGGACGAGACGCGGCAAATCCTGCCCGCGCTCCCTATAAACACTTCTCCCGTACAGGCCCCTATAATCTCTTAGTTCGTCGTATAAGCGACCGAACTGCCGTAACCAGACCTCATCCCTCTCTGCATCCCCTCGCTCAATGACGGACGTGTTATCCGACATCTGATCTTCTCTCAACAATTGCGAATCATTCTTAAACTCAATCTCCAGTTCCGCTGTGGGTATTACAGCTGCCACTTTATAATCGATTTCCGGAACACTACTTAAATTGTTCTCACTGACAGTGAATGTATCTTCTGCTGCCATGTATACAGCTGATTTACTACTTGTGGGCGCACTCCTTTCTCCTAACACTGGCACACTCTCCCGCCGTTGATTATTCCATACGGAATTTTCATAACGACGACACCTGGGTTTTCTCCTGTTATTGGGCCGCCAAAATTTCTCCACGCCCGGTCGGCCCCTCACCGGCGCGGCTAATGGTTTCCCTGTCTCGTCCCAGCAGATACGCTCCCCGGATACTGCTGAGGCGGCTGGTCACACCCTCTGGCGTTATTACTATTCTGCGCAGCCCGTATCATGCTAGTATGATACTGGTTTCCGTCATTCCGGTTATTATTTGCATTGTACCGATTGTCATTACGGCCCGAACCATTATTGTTATTGCTGCCAAGATTGCGGTATGCATTATTCCCATAGTTATCGTTGTTGTGGTTCCTGTTGTTGTTACCACGGCCTCCACCACTGTCGCGATTATTGCGCCAATTGTCCTCGTCCTCCACTCTTTCTAGGAAATCATTGATTGTCCTGTAATTGCTTCCTATGTAGCGTTTTGTATCATCTGGAAGCTTCATGTAGAGTTCCCATACAATTTCAGATTCCGAGCGGCGGTCACGCAAATATTCCAACTTGCGGATCCAGCCCTCACAAAACTCCTTCATCGAGTCGCGCGAATTCGCATCGAAAGGCCTCGATACGACAAATTCGCGCCAGACACTTTGCTGTTTTTGCTCTGACCAGTATTCAGCCAGAAACAAATTTTTAAACTCGTCAAAAGTCATGTTCGTAATGTTGAGGTTTAAGCCCCAACGCTTGGCATCACCAGCCAACACATCAATAACCGCATTAATTTTTCTCTCATTAGTCCATGATCTGGGTAAAACTCTTTCAGAATTTTTAATGAAATCCGTCGGGTGTATACCGCCTTTTTTTAAGGGGTCGAACCGCTCCTCTTTCGTCAACAACTCCGAACTATGTGCACAGATTGGCACATAGCTCTGTTTTTCGTCAAGTTTCCTTTCTAATTCCGACACCCTCGTAATCACTTGGCAAGTGGTTGTCGCAAGCGTTTCCACTTCCCTCTTTTTCTCTCCGCAGGTATTAGCCTGCTTCGTCACTTTGGTATCTACTTCGGATACTAAAGCCTTTAAAGTTTCCACCTTCTGATGATCCTCTTTTCTCACTAATTGAATTTGTTCCGTCACCTTATTCTCGATGATCGGAGCAACTGCGTCTCCTACACTTTTCTCGATTCTGCTAATTTCGGAATCAAAACGAGTATTTATGCTCGCAATTTCCGCCTGAATGCCTATCATTTCCTGTTTAAGATTACCGATTTCGGTATTAATTACAACAATATCATCTTTGATTTTATCAACTTTTGTGTTAACAACTCCAACATTGTTGATAACAACGTTAGTAGCTTTGTTCTGATTGTCTAGCATCCGTTCAAATTTTTCAGACTGAGCTTCTTGCTTGACCGATTGACTCTTGATTTCGTTAATCAAAACATTCAATAAATCAGTTAAATTCCCGGAAACTACCGGTTTTACTTCCGTAGCGGCTTCCTCTTTAATTGTCCCCCCGTATTCGTCATCAAGGGATTCGCATTTGATTTTCACTTCCGACTCCGAAACATTTTCTAAAGTGTGGAATTCCATTTCTGCTCTTTGTTGCGTTTCGGCGGTCGCGTCTTTCATCCTAGCCGCCTGCCCCTGAACAATGGGTACCGCCGTGCGCGTTTCCCACTGTTCGACCGATTGTTCCGTATCCAAGTCAACCAAATTTTGGCAATTGTTGCCTTCACTCATTTTAATAATTTTCAATATAAATGCCAAATCTCAAATCTAATTAGGATTCCTCACACTAATATTCTCGCTGACGTATCGACCATTTCGTAACCAGTACTTTGTTACGAGATTTGTACAATGCAAAATTCGTGTCCAGAACAACCTCAAATTTGAAGATTGTCCTGTCACCAGGTCGCCACGTGTAACCTCCCCCCTCACTTATCGACCTTAAAGACAGTGAAAAATTAAACCGCGTGTACCTAATGGAAATTTGGGAAAAGCAATCGTCACCGAAGTTAATCTATCGGTAAAGAGGGAGGAAAGGGTTACATCTTAATGAAAGGAAAAATGCAAATGAAACTGGTGGAAATTAATTTTGAAAAGGGATAAAGTTAATAAAGAAAGTAAATGTGCGGCCGTTACGTTAACAATTAACTAGCGGTAATTAGATATTTGAGATTTGGAGGAAATCACGGTCGCCAGTCCTAAGGACAATTACTATAGTAACTGAAAAAGTAAGGTTATTACACATATAATTAGCACTAGAAGCGTGGCAACTGAAGGTTGACACGTGTAGTGTGAAAACTGAAAGTTTGTCAGAAGTAATAAATTTCGCTACACTCTGACTTAATTTAGCAAAAGAATTAATAAAACCGGAAAATCGAAAGTTAATTTAGTGACTGAAGTTAATAGTGAGCTTTCTTTCTGAAGCACATCGAAATCCAGTAAAATACGGTTAGTCTTGGACTACCTCAACAATCATTTCAAAAGCAACTTGACTCTACGCAATTTAGAAACAAGAGATTTAACTTTGAACTTGAATTAAATGATTCTGAACTATTAACAATAGTAAAATTTAGTACGTACCAAGCTGAGCTGCAGTCACAGGTAAGCTAAAATATGCTAACAAAACTCGCACTCTAAATTTGTGCTCGTGTAACCTAAATATTGTAGCCAGCCACTGAACTTTGAAATTAAAGCAGTGAAATCTAATTATATTATTTTAATGCTGGCGTTTGAATTTCAACGACACTCGGGTTCATTTCGGAAAAGGAAGGGACCCTGCTTGGCAATGCAATTGGGACAATGAGCAACAAAGGTTCATGCTAAGTTGCTGTAATTTTGCGAGGCAAATGGAACAATTTGAAAAGCTGAGGTCTGCCATACAGTTCTGAAACTTTACGTGCTTTTAGTCTTCCTTGTTGGTTGATTGAAGGTTTGAAACCGTCGATCGAGGAGGTGGCGACAGTCACTCATTGTCGGCCGTCGCTGTTGCAGAAGCTGGATGTTGGCGCGCCTTCTTCTCGACACGGTCACCAGGCGAAACGGGCTCTTGATGTGCGCCAGCTAATGCTTCCCGTCCGCGACACCATGTCAGAAACTATCATCGCGAGTCGAGCGCAATTACATGCTGCCAAACCGCGAAAGCGAGGCAACTCGCGGGAGCGTCACACAACACCCGCCCCACTCGCTACTCCCCAGACTCCCACTGTTCTGCCCGCGCTCCACGCGGCAGAGTTAACACTACCAAAGATCCTACACACTTTGATTCGTCACACGACCTATCGACGTAATCGTTCGATAGCAGTTTTCCCTAGGCAAGACCCAGCGTAAAAATACAAATAATATTTACGAAACAAACCAATTATACATCGACATGAGTGCATAAATATATATATATATATACAAACAGTAAAACAATTACAATATATAAAGAGACAGAAATGTCATATCTTGAGGTAACAAAACAAGGAAAAAAAATAATAGTACAATAGATGGAAATAGGAGTATATGCATTTCCGGCGTTACACGTGGCAAAAAACAAAAGGTAAAGTCGCGTCGTTGTAGCCTATATGGGGGCTTCTGATCTTGTAGGGGTACCAGAGTAAAATTTGCCACAAAATCATATGAACTGTTGACCAGGAACAGCTCGAGCACTGGCTGCAGAATCTCAGGCATTCGTTGCACCGTCGGCTGCAACTGTCATGGAATGGGCTACCTTCCTCGCCCTGTCGCACTACCTAATTCACCTGTTTCTTTAGATTTAGGAATCATATTCCTTAGCCGATTTATTGACATGGAGGCTCTTCGCAGCTGTTTCCGTCGGCGTTATTCCCGCAATGCAGCGCCGATAGTGATGCCCTATCAGATAAAACAACTTTACCAGCAGTGCACCGTCTCTTAACAGCCATTGTGTTTCAATGGAAGACTGCAACTTTCTGAACCCTTTACACAGGCTGTTACTTCACAAAAAACAATCCAACACGCGTCCACAAACAACAAACAGCTTACTGAAGTCTAAACGGTAAACACTTCGCATTTAGCTCCATACTTTCACCCGGTGGCAGAAAGTGGAACTATTAGTTTTTCAGCACAGTTACAGCGTCCTGCATGTATGCAGCCCGCACTATAGCACTTGAGACAGCATCAGTTTAATGATAACCGTCCCGTATATCAATGGGCTTTGAATTTTTAGTAATGCGAAAAGCTATGCTTGAGCCGCGCACGGCTCGCGTCTATCCCATTTATTGTTTGTCATCTTCTACTGCGGTACTGCCGCCTCGTTTTCTTATTCCATTTACTGGCGTCACTAACTTCCTGCCTTACTTGCCCGTGAGAGGCAGCAGCAGCGCGTATCGATAAGTGCACTGTCGTACCATCTTTGGAGTGACCGATAGTATTTCCGGGTCGCCGTGTGTTTGGCAGTCAGTTGGAGTCGTACCAGCAGTGCAGTCGGGATGCAGCAGCAGTGAAGTCGGGGATGGAGCGCCGGTGAGGCGCCGACAGCCAGTGCTCGCCGACCGCTAGCGACACACACATAAACTGCCCTATGGGGGGAGATTGGAGCGGGACGATCATTGGTTGGTCGTTTGGTTGGTCGTCTCATCGGCTAACCTATATTTAGTCCTTTCACCATTTTCAGGCCTGAGGAGTTGGTCAGTTGGCATGGAGCAGCGAGGAAATCTCCAGGGCGCGTAGTATGGCCGGACCCACTGGCGGCCTCTGTGCAGTGTTGGAGTGTGTGGTGGTGTTCCCATTGCTACGAGATTCGTGGCTCACCGATCCTGGACATTAAAGTTGAGTTTTGACTTAATCTGACAGCAAGTCACGACTGTTCACATTGTGTCGTTTGGAGTTCGTTGTCGGCTGTTGGGATATACCCGCGAGCAACAAAGTGTGTTTTCATGTTGGAAAATTTTAGCCACCCTCCGGCGGAGTTTAACTGTGCTCGGTTATTTGAACTGAAGTGCACCAGCGGAATATCCTGCCTTGTGGCCATTAACGTACCGGTTACCTGCACTGGCCGTTGACGCAAATTCAGGAAGTGTATTTTCCTCATCGTGGAAGACGTCTGCTTTGCCGGCGATGGGCGAGGCATGACAGAATCTCTGACCAGAGAGTAGTTTATCGTTAGTTGTTGCTTGGCTAGTCTGCGCTTGACTGCGCGAGTCGACAGTAGCGAGTGGACAGTAGTCGGTCGGCTTTAGTAGCGAGTGGGTAGTAGTCTGTAGTAGTCTGCGTGAGTCGGCGTGAGTCGGCATGCGTCGGCTGTGTGCTCTGCTCGCGACTCTGGTCAGGACTCTGGAGGATGAGTATTGTTGTAGAAGGTAAAGAAGCAGCCTTGCGCATATTTAATAATGTATGTCAATTGTAATTTAGTTTGTTCAAAAAAATGCCCCAATAATAATTTTTATAGTATAAAGTAACTCTTTTAAAGAAAAGCATTCATTTCAATTTAAAGAGTTTTTCCAATGGATTATCGTTGCATCCAAGAATAAAAAAAAATATATATATATGCCAGCATTGCACGAAGCTGTGTCGAAAAATGACCAATTAAGAGCAGATATAATTGCAGTTTTATTGAGGTAAGAATTTTTGCTTTTGTTATTCAGAATACAGGGCCGAAGGTCAGCGCCGCTGTCCTCATAAAATTCATCAGGTTACAAAGATTTTTTATTATTTGGTGTTTAGGAATTTTTCTGTTTCGAACTTGACATTAAATGAGAATAGAATTTTATGGTAACATTAAATGTGAATGCATTTCTGCACACAGACTATAAATCGGAGCCAATTTTGTTCAGAGGTTACAATATTAGAAAAATTAATTTAATTATTATTTTTGTGGCGAGGCTACGCTTGGCACATTTCCATTTTTAATTATTATTTCTGTAGGGATGTTACACTTGGCTGCATTTTCATTATTATTTAACATATTTTTCGTGTGGGGAGGTTACAATCGTGTTGTCACTGTCCAGCACGGTGTGTAGTTTGACAGCTCAATGTATTATTGGTTGTGGGCGCCACTACCTTCTACGTTGTTCCATTGAACTCCCTGTTGTGTGCTGGTCGGGTGAAGTGGAGGTTAGCTTGTCGATAGGTCCGTTGACTTTCTGTCAGCTGGGTTGTTGTCAAATTGAGAATGGTTGGGCCGACTGCCTGTCTCACCTAAGGAAGCGTTAGTGTGTGAATTCCGGGCCGACCCTCGGAACTTCTGAGAGCCGTTGAGTGACTGCCTTTTCTTGTTTCTTCTTGTTGTTTGTACTTGTATGGTTTCTAGCCGATTTTTAAATTGAGGTTGTTTTGCCCTTAAGGCATCAAATGGTTTGGGCCTTCAGCCTAATTTAAGAACTGTTTACATAAAGCGTTTGGCATTTTTAAAATTAATGTTATTGAGTCTTAAGTGTTGGGCCTGCAGCTGACTTTTAAGTTAAGTTGTTTGCTCTTAAAGTGTCAGATTTTTTGAGGCTTCAGCCAAATTAAGGAACTGTTTTAAGATAAGGCTTTGTCTTTTAAATTTTTGATTTTAGTTGAGCTTTAAGTTCTTGGCTTTCAGCCCGTTTTTAAATTAAAGCGGTGTTGCCCTTAAGGCATGAGATTGTACGACGTATTCAGCCGCTAATTAAGTTTCAAAACTAAACCTGTCTTTTTTTTTAAATTTCTTGGGTCCTGTAATATTTGATCAAATAAAAGGTTGTATGTTCGAGTGTAACTGACTGCCGCTTATTTTGGCCCCTTTCCACAGTTTAAACTACCTGTGCTGTCCAGCGGGTTTAGCAGAGCATCTCAATGCTTCTGCGAAAATATGAAAATCTGTCAGAATGCGCAGTTTTCCTCAGGGGTGTTCTGTTGTACAATGGTGGGTCGTTATTTAGGCGAGCCCAGCCCAGCCCAGCCAGCCGGGCAGAGGCAGCTAAGCTGACAGGATAGAGAGTAGAGCGCCTCTGTTCACAATAGGCTCTCACATCACGCGGAGTGCCTGAGCTCCATTACTGTAGGGGAGGCCTGTGGGCTCATTGTTAGCTGAACTGCTCGAGAGCAGCACACAGGGAGGAACAACAGCTTGACAACAATCTCTTAGAAAATATCGCCTAACCGTCTGAATGGGCCAATAGCCCACCACAGTCAAGTACTTCGGTTGTTTTTGTTTATCCGGAACGAAAGCAGTAATTATGAAACAAAATTACTTTACACGAAGAATAGATGTGTATATGCAGAATATATATCACGTAAAGCCTCCATTCCTTTTATTCCATGAGCCATTCTTTAAGGATGTCTAATCGAAGCTTGAGCAGTTGAACGGAATGGACAGTGTCTTAAAAGGAGGATATAAGATGAACATCAACAAAAGCAAAACTAGGATAATGGAATGTAGTCGAATTAAGTCGGGTGATGCTGAGGGAATTAGATTAGGAAATGAGACACTTAAAGTAGTAAAGGAGTTTTGCTATCTGGGGAGCAAAATAACTGATGATGGTCGAAGTAGAGAGGATATAAAATGTAGACTGACAATGGCAAGGAAAGCGTTTCTGAAGAAGAGAAATTTGTAAACATCGAGTATAGGATGTCATTTCTGAAAGTATTTGTATGAAGTGTAGCCACGTATGGAAGTGAAACATGGACGATAAATAGTTTGGACAAGAAGAGAATAGAAGCTTTTGAAATGTGGTGCTACAGAAGAATGCTGAAGATTAGACGGGTAGATCACATAACTAATGAGGAGATATTGAACAGAATTGGAGAGAAGAGGAGTTTGTGGCACAACTTGACAAGAAGAAGGGACGGGTGGTAGGACATGTTCTGAGGCATCAAGGGATCACCAGTTTAGCATTGGAGGGTAGCGTGGAGGGTAAAAATCGTAGAGGGAGACCATGAGATGAAAACACTAAACGGATTCAGAAGGATGCAGGCTGCAGTAGGTACTAGGAGATGAAGAAGCTTGCACAGGATAGAGTAGAATGGAGAGCTGCATCAAACCAGTCTCAGGACTGAAGACCACAACAACAACAATCGAAGCTTTCGGCTTATGATAGCACACAGATGGGGGCGTAATTTCGTTGCATGGGTAGCGTGGCCTTCTAACGGCTTCGACCCTCGCTGATGATCTTTGTCTGGAGGTCCACCGGTGACGCCATCGGTGGGGACAATGGCCACGAAGCAGGAAGGGTTTGGGTAGTGAGTGTATGGCGTGCAGAGCGACTTATTCTGGGGCAAGAGAACTTTGGAGTTCGGGAATGGTAGACGGGAGAACGAATCGGCTCCTGTGAAGTCGTCGAGCCTCGTTTTGACTGTCGGTTATGGCCTGTCCGCGAGTGGGCATGATATTTTGGAAAACACACCAGCGACTTGGACTTTATTTGGCCGGATCGACACTAGTGAAGGCGGTCCAGTCCCTTGTAGGCTTAAGGAGTGTAAAGACGGCGGCCATCCTGTCAAAGTTAACTAATTTCCGTGTATGTCCTAGTCTCTCGATCTTCCACCCCCCCCCCCCCCACCTCCCCCCCCCCCCACCCCCTCCACCGTTGGGCTCATGCAAACATCATTCACAATTAACAGCAGCTGTTTAAAAGACATTTAGTTAAAAACTGATCAGTGAATTTTGACTAACTGTAGCTGCTTATTTAGTGACTACTACTTGTTTATAAAATTCTGAATTTTATCGTCTACTGAATGACAGTAGGTTCACAAGTAATAGGTGGTGTTTCTAAGTCATTTGCTTGAAGTCTGATTAGGGAATTCTGTTTAACCGTAGCTAAATATTCAGTAACAGTTAATTCGTTTAAACTTCTCTACCTTTGCTCTGTTGAGTGATAGTGAGTTTATAAGAAATGGCACCTGTTTAAAAATCATTAGTTTGAAATCGGATCAGGGAATTTTGGTTAATTGTAGCTAACTATTCAGTGACAGTTAATTGTTTTTAAACTTTTGTTTCTTCGCTGTCTATTGAGTGACAGTAGGTTCATAATTAATGGCACCTATCATTTCGTTAAAAAAACGGTGAATTTTGGTGACTGTAATTAATTGTTTTTTTTAAAATTATGGTCTCTTGGTATATAGTTAATGGATGGTGGCTTATAATTAGTGGAAGTAATTTTTCTAAACTGTGCTCTGTCAGTTTCACTGTTGACTGCTTTTAAAATTCGTTTGGCATTAATAAAGACAGGTTACGTATTAAACATGATAAACGCTGAAGCAGTTATGTGGGGACACCAATCATTCCTCTAGGGTGACCACGTTCCAAATCTTTCCACCCGAATTCCTAGTTACCACTCGTTGCTCTTGTAGTAACCGAGATACTAAAGAAATTATGTTGTTCCTTAAATGGAACGAAATAATATTCATTTTATAAAACCCAACAACTTTTCTTTCTGCACTCTATTTCATTTGTTCAAGAAGCGTTTCACTTTATAGCATATTCACTGGATTTAATCTGAAATAATACAGCTTTGTATGCATAAGATACTTATAGACTGGAAACGAGTTCAAGTCATAATTTTTAAGCAAATAAATTACTGCTTACGGTTATTTGTTTTTCCGACCAAAATCTGTTTTTCTTCTCATCGGGTAATAGGCTGGAGATCGCACTGTCACTTATAAAATATCGCCACGTTTTCACGTTACCATCTCACAATTTTTAAACAATTGACTTATTACTTACAGTTAGCCGTCATGACGGTGACATGAAAATGCGCGGATGTTTTATGAGTGGAGTGATAGTGCGGCCTCTAAACTGTGAACAGACGAGAGGAAATGAAGATTTCAGCCGGAAAAAACGGATAACGGCAAGCAGTAATTTCAAAAGGAATACAGTCCTGGCTGCAAAATAATGATATTTAACTACGCGTTTCACACATCGGAGCATCGTCAGCTAACGTAGTATTCCGCAAATAAGCATTCGTCAAAACGTGCGATGCTGGTGTGTTTAAGATCTCACTCATTTTGACGAAGGCTTATTCGCAGAATACTACATAAGCCGATGATGCCCAGAAAGTGTGAAACGCGTTATTAAGCACTCCGTCTTCAGGTCACAAGTGGCCCACCGTAGCCAATCGACCACCGTGACAGCCTGACCTGAGGATGGGGATAGGATGGGCGTGTAGTCAGCACACCGCTCTCCCGGTCGTTATCATGGTTTTCACTGACTGAGCCGCTACTATTTGGTCGAGTAGCTCAATTGGCCGAACGAGGCTGAGTGCATCGCGGTCTGGACCGTCACCCATTCACGCGACGGCCACGCCCGACAGCGCTTAACTTTGGTAATGTGACGGAACCGTTGTATCCACTTCGGCAAGGCCGTTGCCAAAACGCGTTATTGAATAATTATTATTTTGCCACCAAGACTGTTTTCGTTTTGAAATACACTACTGGCCATTAAAATTGCTACACCACGAAGATGACGTGCTACAGAAGTGAAATTTAACCAACTGGAAGAAGATGCTGTGATATGCAAATGATTACCTTTTCATAGCATTCACACAAGGTTGGCGCCGGTGGCGACACCTACAACGTGCTGACATGAAGACAGTTTCCAACCGATTTCTCATACACAAAGAGCAGTTGACCGGCGTTGCCTGGTGAAAAGTTATTGTGATGCCTCGTGTAAGGAGGAGAAATGCGTACCATCACGTTTCCGACTTTGATAAAGGTCGGATTGAAGCCTATCGCGATTGCGGTTTATCGTATCGCAAAATTGCTACTCGCGTTGGTCGAGATCCAATGACCGTTAGCAGAATATGGAATCGGTGGGCTCAGGAGGGTAATGCGGAACACCGTGCTGGATCCCAACGGCCTCCTATCACTAGCAGTCGAGATGACAGGCCTCTTATCCGCATGGCTGTAACGGATCGTGCAGCCACGTCTCGATCGCTGAGTCAACAGATGGGGACGTTTGCAAGACAACAACCATCTGCACGAACAGTTCGACGACGTTTGCAGCAGCATGGACTGTCAGCTCGGAGACCATGGATGCGGTAACCCTTGATGCTGCATCACAGACAGGAGCGCCTGCGATGGTGTACTCGACGACGAAACTGCGTGCACGAATGGCAAAACGTCATTTTTTCGGATGAATCCAGGTTCTGTTTACAGCATCGAGATGGTCGCATCCGTGTTTGGAGACATCGCGGTGAACGCACATTGGAAGCGTGTATTCGTCATCGCTATACTGCCATATCACCCGGCGTGATGGTATGGGGCGCCATTGGTTACACGTCTTGGTCACCTCTTGTTCGCATTGACGGCACTTTGAACAGTGGACGTTACATTTCAGATGTGTTACGACCCGTGGCTCTACCCTTCATTTGATCCCTGCGAAACTCAACATTTCAGCAGGATAATGCTATGTTGATGAGCTGTGGTATCGTGTTGAAGCTGCATGGGCAGCTGTACCAGTACACGCCATGTCCAATGAACAGCCGTTTATCATCTGCATTTCTTCTTGGTGTAGCAGTTTGAATGGCCGGTAGTGTAATTCGTAGGCCCTAATCGTTGCTTTACCAGGTAGCCAATAGAGTGGAAAAAATATTTAAATAGTTATTTATTTTATAAGTCTTGATGTGGTCATGAATGTGGAAGAGCGATCTTAATTTTCAATGTAAACTTTGTCTGGAGTTTATAAAATGATATGACCGGTTTAGACTGTGCTCGTAGTCACCTTCTGTTCATAAAATATCGGTACAGCGTATGTAACACGTCACTTGCTGTACATCATTGATGTCGACGCTGAAGTTCAGTCTGCAACCACAAAACACTGCAGGTCCGTCCAGTAGAGAGTGTGCAGCGACAGATTTGATGGTATTCTTTTTCTTGTCGGCGGCAGATGTGGTCATTTCCACGTCTTCAATTGTTTTATATATAGTCTGTCTTGCACGGCGACGGTGAATAATATTTAAATAGTTATTTATTTTATGTCTTGATGTGGTCATGAATGTGGAAGAGCGATCTTAATTTTCAATATAAACTTTGTCTGGAGTTTATAAAATGATATGACCGGTTTAGACTGTGCTCGTAGTCACCTTCTGTTCATAAAATATCGGTACAGCGTATGTAACACGTCACTTGCTGTACAGTCAAATACTGAGCAATAACAGTTTTTTGTATCAGTACTTGACTGTACAACGAGAGATGTATTTCTCTCTGAAACGATATTTGATGATCACAAGATGATGGCTAGCACAATCGAAACCTGTCATATCATTTTATAAACTCGCGGTCTAGAAGAATAAAACTGATGTTTAGTAATTTATTTCTTTATTTATTTAAAAATCTATAAGTATCTCACATAAAAGCAGAACTAAGTTATTTCACCTCAAATCTACTAAATATGTGTGAATGTAAAACGCGAAATGCTTCTGGAATGAATGAAATAGAATGGAGCAAGAAAAAGACATTTGGACTTATAAAACTAACAACTATATCGTTGTATTTAAAGAAAACTGTAACTGCTTCAATGTATCAGTTGCTACACGCCTTAAGTGCCTTACCCATGCAAGAAAATTACCTGTCCGCTTGCACACTAACATTCACCGGAGATCTCGTTTCTATAACCCGATCCTTTCATGAAATAAGAGACGAATCACGCTGTGTATACAGGCTGTGGCAGCTAATACAAGCCACCGATAACAAACCCAGAACGATTAACTAACTGTGCAGGGTGCCCCAGGAGGAATGGTCAATGTTCAGGATTATGGCTGGAATCATCAGTCCAAGTAAAAAGGTTTAGTAAGAATGGGCTTTTAAATGCGCACCTTAAGAACTATGAGCATACCTTCATCTTCGATACTGTGAAACATATATCTTCTACTGCAAGTTCTTTGTGTTCCATGCTTTAAGAGGTGGCAGTATGGACCACAACCAGAAACAGAAGTTCAGCAAACATCGGCCCATAAGTACATATTGTAAGAGCTATGAGCAATTTTTCATCTTCGTCACAGTGAAGCATTTCTCTTCTAACGAACAAGTGCTCATATCTCTTAAGGTATGCACCTTAGAGCCAGTTTTTTTGCAAAGAGCTTGCAATAGAAAAGATTTGTCTCCAGTATCTAAGATGAAGAAGTGTTCACAGCTCTTAACGTACGCATTTTAGATCCCATGTTTACTAGAAATTTTTGCTTCGAATGATCATTTCTGTCATAACCCTGAGTATTGAGCATTTCTCCTGGTATACCCCAGTATAGAAATACGTTTTTCCGTAAATCATACCGGAGAATATGCTAAATCTTCCGACGTGCACGAGTAATTTTTGACGATCATAGTTGTCGAATTATGATACAAATTTAATTTTTTTAGTGGAATTACATACTTTTCTCTGTGGCATTGGAAAGAGCATTAGAACATGGCTTCAGTGACATGTGTTACACTCTGTCACAGGACAAGAGTTACCACTGATGTCTGTCGTATCGCACCAAATGCCAACAGATACGTGACTCAGGTATCGTTCTTGTGTTTACTGGTGCCTAAGATCCACTTTTGGAAACTGGAGGAACTACCGCTTTTTCTATCACTAGAGACTAGGTCTATTGGCTGCTACAGACTTTTTTGAAAAAATTTAGGCAAGAAATGCATTTTTCAATTCCAACAGTGTCTGTTGCATCTTTCGCTTTCATAATCTTCATTGTTTTTCGGTGGTGGGGGTGCTTCTTTCAGTATCTCTCAATTGTGACATCAGACATAGTTACCGTAGTTAGCCAGTCTTGCGGCTACTTTCGTAGTGTGTTCATTCTTCACTGTGCCAATCTTTCCTTCTCTAATACGTACTACATCAATCATATTCTACAATCTGTTTTCCATATTTAAATTTCTATTTGCCCTTAAAAGTTTCTTCTCAACTGCTCCCATTCGGTTGCAGGTAACTATCCCTGTAGTGTCGCGAGAATATTCTTAAAAAAATTTCAAGGGCCGTCTTCCAAAGTAGGATCTACACTCTTCTTCAGTTTACTACATGTCTTTCAGAAAGACACAGTCAAAAGGATTGTGCTTGAACAAATAACAGGTGACACAGAAGTGCGCAAGCAGTCATTCTTCCCACGATCCTTCCAAGATTGGATACGAAGAAACCTTGTAGGTACGGTTCACTGTGAATAATAGAATGGTAAATGTAGAGACTTCACATGATCACTGTGGGTGGAAGAAGGTGCATTTCAAAGCCTATTAACGAGGATATCGGCTATTGTGTGAATGGAGAGGAGGGAAGATTAAGATAAGAGAGAAACAGGCGGTAGGTGGCACCATAGTTTTGTAACCCACTGCACACAAACGCAAATTGGTTTGAAATCGCACGATAGGGGAGTCGTGCTATGCGGTGTTCGCAGTAATTTTCAAACTGTTGCGGAACAAGTTCGTAAATGTTACAAGCCAGCAGACGGCGATGCGCAACTTCACCATGGAAGTTGGGAGCTGATAAATTCCAGAACGGGCACCGAGTACGTCGTAAGCAATGTTCAGGATGAAACATTTCAAACGAATCGGTACAGATAAATGGCCACGAACAACGTAACAAAGTATACGATACGTGAGAGAAATAATCTCTCAAAGTAGCTTTTTTCTTTTTGGAAAGTTTATAAGTTTTAGAAATAGATTCACTGAACTGTCAATTACTTTAGCATCAGCTGTATTGGGTATAGCTATCTACCAATCGGTAATATACAATATTTGTGCCAGACCGGCACTATAACCTGGATTTGACACTTATCGCGAGCAATCACCTTAACCACTTGGCCTATCCGAGCACGTTCCTCTGACCTACCCAGACGCCATATGACACGCTGTTCCGCTTAGTTATGTCACTGCCTAAGCTTTTCATCCCACAGAGTTCGCAACTTCACTTGTATTCCCGCACCAAGAAGGATTAAACTATTAACAATCGAGACGGTTGTCATTATCGTCGTATGCCCTGCCGTCGAAATAACTTTCGAAATATATCCCTTGGATTGGGAATTATTTTAGCATCGAGTGTTTTGGATACAGCTGTATTACCCATATGAAAATTTGTGCCAGATTGCGACCGTTCGCGATAGGCAAACAATCCGTGTTCGTGTTCCGGTCTGGCATAAATTTTCACATGTCAGCGATGGGTAGTATAGCTATACCCAATAAACTCTACGCTAAGGGAATTCGTAGCTGAGCGGCTGTAGGATAGCAAAGTAAAATATGTTTAATGCGTCCATCATTCGTCACAAGTCACACATGTCAGGCATGTCAGGAGCGACGCTAAGAACAGCTGCAGCCATGTCATGTTGCAAGTCTTCGATGTTCTCTGGTTGAGGTGGAACATAATCTCTCTCCTTGTTGCAAATCCACAAGAAAAAATGGCAAGGCGTGCAGTCCGGTCATCTTGGCGGCAACTAGATTAGCAACAAGTCGGCGGCCGGAACACAGCCTACCCTGCAACGTGTCAACGTCTCTCTCGGGGAATCTTGTATTCAGTTATGGGAATCTGGATTCTACCGGAAAGATGAAATCTCTGCTATAATTTTCAAGTTGGGTCATAAGCCACAATTGCAGCATGTCGAGATAGGTAATACACCACTGGCCATTAAAATTGCTACACCAAGAAGAAATGCAGATGATAAACGGGTATTCATTGGACAAATATATTATACTAGAACTCTCATGTGATTACATTTTCACGCAATTTGGGTTCATATATCCTGAGAAATCAGTACCCAGAACAACCATCTCTGGCCCTAATAACGGCCTTGATACGCCTGGGCATTGAGTAAAACAGAGCTTGGATGGCGTGTACAGGTACAGCTGCCCATGCAGCTTCAACACGATACCACAGTTCATCAAGAGTGGTGACTGGCGTATTGTGACGAGCCAGTTGCTCGGCCACCATTGACCAGACGTTTTGAATTGGTGAGAGATGTGGAGAATGTGCTGGCCAGGGCAGCAGTCGAACATTTTCTGTATCCAGAAAGGACCGTACAGGACCTGCAACATGCGGTCGTGCATTATCCTGCTGAAATGTAGGGTTTCGCAGGGATAGAATGAAGGATGAGTGCCACGGGTCGTAACACATCTGAAATGTAACGTCCACTGTTCAAAGTGCCGTCAATGCGAACAAGAGGTGACCGAGACGTATAACCAATGGCACCCCATACCATCACGCCGGGTGACACGCCAGTATGGGCGATGACGAATACACGCTTCCGATGTGCGAACACCGCGATGTCGCCAAACACGGACGTGATCATCGCGATGCTGTAAAGAGAACCTCAATTCATCCGAAAAAATGATGTTTTGCCATTCGTGCACCCAGGTTCATCGTTGAGTACTCCATCGCAGGTGCTCCTGTCTGTGATGCAGCATCAAGGGTAACCGTACCCACGGTCTCCGAGCTGATAGTCCATGCCGCTGGAAACGTCGTCGAACTGTTAGTGCAGATGGTTGTTGTCTTGCAAACGTCCCCATCTGTTGACTCAGGGATCGAGACGTGGCTGCACGATCCCTTACAACCATGCGGATAAGATGCCTGTCATCTCGACTGCTAGTGATACGAGGTCCTTGGGATCCAGCACGGCGTTCCGTATTACCCTCCTGAACCCACCAATTCCATATTCTGCAAACAGTCATTGGATCTCGACCAACGCGAGCAGCAATGTCGCGATACAATAAACCACAATCACGATAGGCTACAATCCGACCTTTATCAAAGTCGGAAACGTGATGGTACGCATTTCTCCTTCTTACAAGAGGCATCACAACAACGTTTCACCAGGCAAAGCCGGTCAACTGCTGTTTGTATATGAGAAATCGGTTGGAAACTTTCCTCATGTCAGCTGAAAAGCTAATCATTTGCATATCACAGCACCTTCTTCCTGTCGGTTAAATTTCGCGTGTGTAGCACGTCATCTTCGTGGTGTAGCAATTTTAATGGCCAGTAGTGTACTATTCACACTTCTCTCAGCGAAGAAGACGCCTCTCATAAGCGTGTGTGGCGTTGGTTGACCTTCCCCAAAAGATGAAAACTGTTTCCGTCATTCAACATTAATTCTCTTGCGAAGTTGTCATTTTTAAGATTTTTATGCGTATCGATGCAAAACAGCTGACGGCGCAGTTTATTGTCGTGTGTTATGGGTTACAGGAGCTGCAGTTTCTACTGCTTCACTCCTAATCGCTTACGAAGGATTTTCCGCACTGTTGGCTGATGTGTGTTTCGTTCTGCACTTCCTCGACAAGTAGACTTTAAGTGACTTGTCAACATCGCTTCCCTTACACGGCGCACTTTCTGTTCTGACACGACCGGTCGGCCCGAACGTTTTGCATCGCACAAACCACTATCCTCCGCGAGTTTCTTGTACCACTTCACTAAGCAATGTAGTAATAATATACGAACAGCCATTACTTTGATACTGATCTATTACGCTGGCAGTTTCAACGTTCCAGTCGTGTCATCCTCAGGTCTATGCAATAAAGCTATATAGCGTCCTCAGTGCCATATTACGAAAAGACTTTAAATTATTTATAAAGAAGACATTCATAATTTGTAAGAGATTTTTTTAATCATGTAGCCGTAAAATAAAAATTTCTCTGTGTAGGTTTAGATTGCAAAGAAATAATTTATGACAGAATGATCTAAAGAGACGACAAGATACGCTCTTTTGTTAATTTTTTAGTCGACTTCACTTCTTCGCTTGTCTTGAATGTGTCTAGAGGGACCTCTTGCGTGTGCTGACAAATGTAAGCATATTTGTATGAGTTAAACATATAATATAACTATTTAATATTATTGTGCACTTTTAATTTGTAAGAGGTGATCCCGATTTCATGTCCGCCTTCCTTGAATTAACCTGCATTCAAGTAATTTACAGCTCAACAATCGCAGCGGCCGATGCAGCCAACGACGCCATTGCGTGGCGATACTAACTTACGAAAAATTAGCGGAAGCGGAAAACTCGCCCGCTATTAGCATAATATTAATTTTTCTCCACAGCCGCACGAAGTTGCAGAAATACTTAGCTTTAAGATTCTTATTTTCAGTAGCATAGCCGAGACCCAGAGCCAGGACTCTGACTACAATACAATGGTTAACGGAGGTAAGAAAAATACTCTCGCGCGTGTGTGGGCCGCAATTTTAATTAATAACTAAAGATTTCTTGCTTTAAAGTTAACTGACTAGCCGAGGAAAGTAATATGAAAAGTTTATTACATTTTTCAACTTAAATATCATTTTTATTAAGGCCCACCACGTAAGTCGGCAACAATAAAAAATAATAATAACAATAATAATAATACATTAAATTACGACGGCCGACGGACGCGAGATTGGCGCCGCAACTTTGGGGCCCGATTAATATGATTCTATTGTATTGAATGTAATTATGTATGTGTCTAATTGTTGTAAAATACACTCCTGGAAATGGAAAAAAGAACACATTGACACCGGTGTGTCAGACCCACCATACTTGCTCCGGACACTGCGAGAGGGCTGTACAAGCTATGATCACACGCACGGCACAGTGGACACACCAGGAACCGCGGTGTTGGCCGTCGAAAGGCGCTAGCTGCGCAGCATTTGTGCACCGCCGCCGTCAGTGTCAGCCACTTTGCCGTGGCATACGGAGCTCCATCGCAGTCTTTAACACTGGTAGCATGCCGCGACAGCGTGGACGTGAACCGTATGTGCAGTTGACGGACTTTGAGCGAGGGCGTATAGTGGGCATGCGGGAGGCCGGGTGGACGTACCGCCGAATTGCTCAACACGTGGGGCATGGGGTCTCCACAGTACATTGATGTTGTCGCCAGTGGTCGGCGGAAGGTGCACGTGCCCGTCGACCTGGGACCGGACCGCAGCGACGCACGGATGCACGCCAAGACCGTAGGATCCTACGCAGTGCCGTAGGGGACCGCACCGCCACTTCCCAGCAAATTAGGGACACTGTTGCTCCTGGGGTATCGGCGAGGACCATTCGCTACCGTCTCCATGAAGCTGGGCTACGGTCCCGCACACCGTTAGGCCGTCTTCTCTCACGCCCCAACATCGTGCAGCCCGCCTCCAGTGGTGTCGCGACAGGCGTGAATGGAGGGACGAATGGAGACGTGTCGTCTTCAGCGATGAGAGTCGCTTCTGCCTTGGTGCCAATGATGGTCGTATGCGTGTTTGGCGCCGTGCAGGTGAGCGCCACAATCAGGACTGCATACGACCGAGGCACACAGGGCCAACACCCGGCATCATGGTGTGGGGAGCGATCTCCTACACTGGCCGTACACCACTGGTGATCGTCAAGGGGACACTGAATAGTGCACGGTACATCCAACCCGTCATCGAACCCATCGTTCTACCATTCCTAGACCGGCAAGGGAACTAGCTGTTCCAACAGGACAATGCACGTCCACATGTATCCCGTGCCACCCAACGTGCTCTAGAAGGTGTAAGTCAACTACCCTGGCCAGCAAGATCTCCGGATCTGTCCCCCGTTGAGGATGTTTGGGACTGGATGAAGCGTCGTCTCACGCGGTCTGCACGTCCAGCACGAACGCTGGTCCAACTGAGGCGCCAGGTGGAAATGGCATAGCAAGCCGTTCCACAGGACTACATCCAGCATCTCTACGATCGTCTCCATGGGAGAATAGCAGCCTGCATTGCTGCGAAAGGTGGATATACACTGTACTAGTGCCGACATTGTGCATGCTCTGTTGCCTGTGTCTATGCGCCTGTGGTTCTGTCAGTGTGATCATGTGATGTATCTGACCCCAGGAATGTGTCAATAAAGTTTCCCCTCCCTGGGACAATGAATTCACAGTGTTCTTATTTCAATTTCCAGGAGTGTATTAATGCTTGTATGAATTCTTTTACATGTACAACAACAAAACCACACCCTGAGGAGATCTGGAGAGGAAAAAGTGTAGAAAAGAAAAAGGATTGCGAGAAAGAAAAATAAGTAAGGTAAGGCCTATTGTGCAAGCATCCTGTGTAGCTCTGTGAGGAATATCGAACCCATGTGCACATGAGATACCTTCGGTGTTTTGTGTGTTTATGTGTTTATTTTTGGAGGGGATAATTATTCGTTTTGTGTATTTATGTGTTTATTTTTGGAGGGGATAATTATTTGTGTGGGTATCAGTGTTAAAGATTTGTCAGTAGCTTAAAGTGAATTTAGTACGGGTAAGATAGGACAACCTAAAGCATCCGTACCAAAAGAACAAAATTCTGTTAATATGGAAAGTGAGGGTCATTTGCAATACGCAAACGAATCCCAAGCCACCGCCTCGGATAACACAATTTCCGGAGCGGGGGGCGAGGATCTGTGGACGGTGAATGACGCTCCACAGCAGAATCGGAATAGAGTAACAACTCCACTGCCTGGGCAGGGGGGCCAACCGAGTGCTAGATTAAGCGGGGCACCAGTATGCTCACCGATTGCAGACCCATTTGCAGAATTTCTGCGCAGGTTAGAAGAAAGAGATAGGGAAAGAGATCAGAAACTGGCTCAGATGCTCCATGAGCAAGAGCAACAAAGAGAACTGAAAGAAAGGGAAAAGGGAAGAATGTCAGAACAGAGGGAAAAACAAAGAGACGAAAAACTGGCTCAGATGTTGCATGAGCAGGAGAAAAAATTAACGCAAAAGCTCATTGAGCAAGAGCAGCGCAGTGAAGCAAAACTCGACAGTATCCAAAGCGAACTAGCCGAGATGCGGGATGCGTGCAAAGAAATACCCGATCTTGCGCAAAGCTTAGCCGGCGAAATGCAAAAATTACACATATCGCAGGCTAGGCTTGAAGATAATGTCCAGACTTTAACCAACCGCGTAGATAATGTGGAGATAGATGCACGGAAAAGTATTGACGCATATTTGGAAGTGCAAGCTCAAAAAGTAGAAAAAGAATTAAATGAATGGCTAGAAGTAAAGGATCGCGAGATATCTGCAAAGATTGAAAGCGACGTAAAAACAGCTGTAGAACAAGCGACTGCGGCCGCGAGTGTAAATATGGACGCCAGCGCTGCCGCACTACGTGCCGAATTAACACAGATTAAGTCCCGTGTGACAGCGGAGTTGCCAAATTGGCAACAGGAGGTCGCGCGAAGACTGTCTGCGTTGGAAAGCAATGTAAACAGTGGCGGGCAGATAATGAATCCGACTCCGCGTACTGATTACTATTATAACGCTGACGGTGGGCAGGGTGCGAGTGCGCAACCGCAACCTAATGCGAATTATGAGCACGAACAACTTGCGATACCGTGCAGCGCAGATCACGAAGTAATGAATGTCACAGAATGTAGAAATCAGATGTGCAAAAAAGAGGACAATGTAATAAAACACAGGACATTCCAACCCTTCAATAGCGAAAAACGAAATGTCCACCCTGTTGTATTTATTAAGAGCTTCAGGAATGTGTTTCCCAGGACATGGACGGAAAGACAAAGAATACAGTTCGTGATCTCCTTTATTCAAGGTGACGCGGCACTGTGGGCCACCGATGTGTCCGAAAAATGTCTAACGATGCAACAGTTTGAAGGTGCATTCTTGCAAAAATTCTGGTCCGATAGCGTCCAAGAAAGACTACGAAAGGAGTTGTACAGTCCAGAAATGTACAATCCTAAGATGGGAACGTTACGCAAATATTTCGAAAAGTATATAAACAAAACCAGGTACTGGGACGAGCCAATGTCCGATCGTGACATAATCAGATTAATAAAAATGAAGTTGCCCAGCGAAATTAAAAGATATTTCATCAATGTGCCGGAATACGATATAGAACAATTCATGGAAATAGTGGATTCTGTTGACCTATTGATCGAAGATATGAAAACCGAAAACAAGTGGAACCATGCAGGCTGTAATCAACAAAAAGCCGATTACAATAGCAGCCACAGTAATGGTAGTAACTTAGTACCAAATGATAACGGGAATAGGCAAGAGCACCGGCAACAGAATCAAGGCACAAACAATGGCAATGGTTATAACGGCAACGGTTATAATCGTGAAAATCGAAAGAGACATCATGATGGACGCATGAGTAATGGATATAATGGTAACGGCAATCCGCAATGGCGGAACAACCGAAACCAGTGGCGTGGTAGTAACGAACCGACACCACAGTGGCAACAAAACACAGCGCCACAATGGAACGCCAACCCAGGTCCGTCACAGAATATGTCAGGGAATTACAACCGACCACCGCAAAACCAGAGCCATACACAATATCAAAATACACCATCGAGGAGGCAGGGCGGCCAGCCCAACAGTAGCAACAACAACAACCAGAACCACAATGTGAGGTTAGTGGAAGTGACAGACAACTGTCAACCCACTAATGCTCATCCGTTAAACTAAAGACAGCCACAATACGCTCTCCGTTGTTGGCTGCAGGATGGTGTAGTGAGGGCACATTCACGGATGACAGCCATAAACTTTGTATGCTGAGATACAATGAAGGAACAAAAATAGAAAAGGAACTTGTAGACATACCGCAGAAATGTAACCGAACCGACAAAAGTGTTGTGCAGGCTATATTGCAGGCAGATATGTATGGAGCACCAATACAGATAATAGTCGATACCGGTGCGTCAACCAATGTCATGAGCGCAAATTTTTACAAGTACTTGAGTCAAAATAATAGAATACCAGTATTGCCAGTGAAGAATTGTCGTGTAACAGGTGCAATAGGTGCACAATCTCATATCATAAAGCACCAGGTGCAAGTCGAGTTTACGGTAGGAAATGAAGCAATGAAAAGCTCGTTCCTAGTAGTTAAGGTTCAAAAATGGCTCTGAGCACTATGTGACTCAACTGCTGTGGTCATAAGTCCCCTAGAACTCAGAATTACTTAAACCTAACTAACCTAAGGACAGCACACAACACCCAGCCATCAAGTAGTTAAGGGATTAGGTGTTGCTTGCATCCTGGGGATGGAATTTTTACGCCAGAGGGACGCAAAAATCGACCTCTTGTGCGGGGAAGTAAGCCTTATGAATGAGGATAGACGTGTAGTTTTGCCGTTGTTGAGGACACGGGAAGTGCACGGTAAATATTGCCGGAGCTTTCAAACGAGATTCGAAGGAATACAGGTAATGAATTTATATTCTGACTTAAGTACAAGACAAGCGTATTATAAAGAATTTATTACTGATGATAAAGAGGAAAAAACGAAACTGATAGCCATGAAAGTTAGGGAGTCAGAACATTTGAATGAAGCACAACAAAACGAATTGACTCAGCTACTTACAGATTATGAGAATGTGTTTTCGGAAAAACACGGTGTTATCGAGGGCTACACCTATAACATCGAAGTGGTACCTCACGATACTTTCTGTCACGCAAACTACATCATCCTGTGGTCGAATAAGGAGGCAATTACGAAGTAAACAAGAAAAATACTTACAAAGACTTAAAGAAGTTCGCTCAGTAGAGCAACGTTTACATTTGTGTGTAGTAGGTTAAGTTTATAGTGTATTTTTTTTGTGTAAATGTTAAGATTTTAGTGTAACATTTAAAGACAATGAGGCACACAAGATTAGTGCGATTCAATTTTGTAGATATTAAGGAATAATAGTATTTTTAAACAATTGCATTTTGAAGAAAAAAAAATGAACGTAGGTTTAAGAATATGTTAAAAATTTCATGTTGAAAAATGCTTTAAAAAATATTTAAAAAAAAATTCACCAGCATGTAATGATGAAAGAATTTTTCATTAGTGTGTCATGAATATTTTTGAACTGTAGTAGTAATGAAACTTATGAAAATTTAATATTATAATGTATATGTTGTTCCATGTATTTATGTCTATACCGATCTTGAAATATGCTCAATCATAATTTACTAAACAACATGAGTGCAGGGTGTACATCACCCAAGGTACCTCATGTGTTGTGGACAAGGTACAAAGCAAATCAATAAACGCGACTACCGCTAAGCACTGTTAAAATATATTGCCATCTGCTAAGGCAGAGATTTGCACGAATTTGTAGTGTAAACAAAAGTCACAAATCTAACACTAATCTAGGAACTTGCACGCTAGGCCTAGATTATAAAATGTGTACAATAATGCGAGAGGCAAAGTTTTGTAAAGTCGAGCCTGGCTCTGGAGAGCAAGTACGCAATGAGTGGGCAGACATGACATGGGGACTTACCTCAGATGAGACGGAAATACAATTGTATAGTCAAAAAATCTGAAGGCAAGTACGACTCTAAGTGGAAAATAAAGAGAGATAATTAGTGCGAGAGACTGGTAAAATCCAGCACTAGCCAAAATCCAGTTCAGACTGAATGAAATACATTAGTGCTTGTGAACTAATCGAAACAGTTACTTTAAACAGTGTGAAATACTGTGAAGGTGAAACTGTGATATGGACAGTGAAGTGCTAGTATTGAACGTTCAACAGCGGTGAGGACGCCAAACGCCAATATTACGCACGAAAAACTGTGAATTTGCTTATAAATGTGAACTGTCAACGTGAAGTGAACCCACAGTCAATATTTTTGGGACAGACTGTAGTTTCAGTGAGCACAATAATGCGAGATTGGAATGCGATGCGTGGACTGTTGCAAAACAGCGACCGCAGAAACGGCGAATGTGTGTGCTAAGCTCGTATTGGGACACTCACCAGTGCCGGCGAGTGCGGCGAAAACATAAATAATTTTATCAAGACAAAAACTGACTTGTAATGGAAACAGTGGCGCATCAAAACTTCATTCACGGGAGAAGGTCCATGTCATGTATTCTGCAAGACAATGCTAGCTTGACACTCGGAAACTGGCGAAAACTTAACAACTTCTGCCGCACTAATAAATTCTTCTTTCCCACTAGCGTAACCACCTGCGGCGGGAAACAAATATTACGTTGGTTGTGTGTATGTTTCATGTACTACGTCGGAGATGCGTAGCAGGGCTGACTCCTGCCAACAAGAGCGGGGGGCGGATATCATCCCACTCCGCCGCGCCCGGCCGAGACAGAAGCGCATCGCCAACGGTGCAGCCGATCAGCTGATTCTGACGTTCCGCGACGGCGAGACACACGCTGGCGTCGAGCGGGCGTTGACCTCTCCGCAGCCGCCGCGAACGCCGAGCACCGAACACACCAACCGACGCCGTCGCGAGCCAAACGTCGCGGCGTAGATCATCAACGACACCGCAATCAATTGTTTTAATGACCTCATTTTTTGCATAGTGCAACAAAAATATTTGTATGCACATCCTGTACTCCAATGACATTCCAGAAACAATTAAGTGAAAGTGACCAAAGCAGTTAGTCTGTCGCTCCGCCGAGGATTTCCCCAGGTTTCCCTACGGCCGCGCCAAATGGGGAGCGAACAGTTGACACCCCTGGGACTTCAAATATTCCGGACTAACTCGTGGTTGTATACCTTGAACCTCATCTGTATTACACTTTGTGTGCAACGCACCTCAGTAATTACAACATACGATGTGACATATGTAAACTGTGAAAGAAAAATCTGCGTGTGGACACTGTGGACATGAAAGTGGAAATATTTATGTCAAAAAACACGAACATTTTTTATGACAAACATTTCGGGGGGCAATATAGCGTCCCCAGTGCCATATTACGAAAAGACTTTAAATTATTTATAAAGAAGACATTCATAATTTGTAAGAGATTTTTTTTATCATGTAGCCGTAAAATAATAATTTCTCTGTGTAGGTTTAGATTGCAAAGAAATAATTTATGACAGAATGATCTAAAGAGACGACAAGATACGCTCTTTTGTTAATTTTTTAGTCGACTTCACTTCTTCGCTTGTCTTGAATGTGTCTAGAGGGACCTCTTGCGTGTGCTGACAAATGTGAGCATATTTGTATGAGTTAAACATATAATATAACTATTTAATATTATTGTGCACTTTTAATTTGTAAGAGGTGATCCCGATTTCATGTCCGCCTTCCTTGAATTAACCTGCATTCAAGTAATTTACAGCTCAACAATCGCAGCGGCCGATGCAGCCAACGACGCCATTGCGTGGCGATACTAACTTACGAAAAATTAGCGAAAGCGGAAAACTCGCCCGCTATTAGCATAATATTAATTTTTCTCCACAGCCGCACGAAGTTGCAGAAATACTTAGCTTTAAGATTCTTATTTTCAGTAGCATAGCCGAGACCCAGAGCCAGGACTCTGACTACAATACAATGGTTAACGGAGGTAAGAAAAATACTCTCGCGCGTGTGTGGGCCGCAATTTTAATTAATAACTAAAGATTTCTTGCTTTAAAGTTAACTGACTAGCCGAGGAAAGTAATATGAAAAGTTTATTACATTGTTCAACTTAAATATCATTTTTATTAAGGCCCACCACGTAAGTCGGCAACAATAAAAAATAATAATAACAATAATAATAATATATTAAATTACGACGGCCGACGGACGCGAGAGCTACCAGACGTCAGATAAACACACAAAAGCATGTTACACATAGTACTACATAAATGAAACAAATAATACATTTTAATGTATATAAGTAAAATAAAACAGTAGTGAAGTAAAATATTCAGGTTATAATGAACCATACCAAAACAAACACACCAGTCACCTAACACAAATAAAAATAAAACATTCACGTGACAGAGGTGTTTGTTTTAAGAATACACATTGTTGTAGGTTCATATTATCTTTCATTATAGTCTGAATATTTTACTTGACTACCAGTCTTTTTCACTTACATACATTAATATGTATCATTTGTTTCGCCTATAATATTACCCCCCCCCCCCCCAAACAACCATGGACCTTGCCGTTGGTGGGGAGGATTGAGTGCCTCAGCGATACAGATAGCCGTACCGTAGGTGCAACCACAACGGAGGGGTATCTATTGAGAGGCCAGACAAACGTGTGGTTCATGAAGAGGGGCAGCAGCCTCTTCAGTAGTTGCAGGGGCAACAGTCTGGATGATTGACTGATCTGGCCCTGTAACACTAACCAAAACGGCCTTGCTGTGCTGGTACTGCGAACGGCTGAAAGCAAGGGGAAACTACAGCCGTAATTTTTCCCGAGGGCATGCAGCTTTACTGTATGATTACATGATGATGGCGTCCTCTTGGGTAAAATATTCCGGAGGTAAAATAGTCCCCCATTCGGATCTCCGGGCGGGGACTACTCAAGAGGACGTCGTTATCAGGAGAAAGAAAACTGGCGTTCTACGGATCGGAGCGTGGAATGTCAGATCCCTTAATCGGGCAGGTAGGTTAGAAAATTTACAAAGGGAAATGGATAGGTTAAAGTTAGATATAGTGGGAATTAGTGAAGTTCGGTGGCAGGAGGAACAAGACTTTTGGTTAGGTGATTACAGGGTTATAAATACAAAATCAGATAGGGGTAATGCAGGAGTTGGTTTAATAATGAATAAAAAAATAGGAGTGCGGGTAAGCTACTACAAACAGCATAGTGAACACATTATTGTGGCTAAGATAGACACAAAGCCCATGCCTACTACAGTAGTACAAGTTTATATGCCAACTAGCTCTGCAGATGATGAAGAAATTGATGAAATGTATGACGAGATAAAAGAAATTATTCAGGTAGTGACGGGAGACGAAAATTTAATAGTCATGGGTGACTGGAATTCGTCAGTAGGAAAAGGGAGAGAAGGAAACATAGTAGGTGAATATGGATTGGGGGGAAGAAATGAAAGAGGAAGCCGCCTTGTAGAATTTTGCACACAGCATAACTAAATCATAGCTAACACTTGGTTCAAGAATCATAAAAGAACGTTGTATACCTGGAAGAATCCTGGAGATACTAAAAGGTATCAGATAGATTATATAATGGTAAGACAGAGATTTAGGAACCAGGTTTTAAATTGTAAGACATTTCCAGGGGCAGATGTGGATTCTGACCATAATCTACTGGTTATGAACTGCAGATTGAAACTGAAGAAACTGCAAACAGGTGGGAATTTAAGGAGATGGGACTTTGATAAACTGAAAGAACCAGAGGTTGTAGAGAGTTTCAGGGAAAGGATAAGAGAACAATTGACAGGAATGGGGGAAAGAATTACAGTAGAAGAAGAATGGGTAGCTCTGAGGGATGAAGTAGTGAAGGCAGCAGACGATCAAGTAGGTAAAAAGACTAGGGGTGATAGAAATCCTTGGGTAACATAAGAAATATTGAATTTAATTGATGAAAGGAGAAAATATAAAAATGCAGTAAATGAAGCAGGCAAAAAGGAATACAAACGTCTCAAAAATGAGATCGACAGGAAGTGCAAAATGGCTAAGCAGGGATGGCTGGAGGACAAATGTAAGGATGTAGAGGCTTTGTCTCACTAGAGGTAAGATAGATAATGCCTACAGGAAAATTAAAGAGGCCTTTGGAGAGAAGAGAACCACTTGTATGGATATCAAGAGCTCAGATGGCAACCCAGTTCTAAGCAAAGAAGGGAAGGCAGAAAGGTGGAAGGAGTATATAGAGGGTTAATACAAGGGCGATGTACTTGAGCACAATATTATGGAAATGGAAGAGGATGTAGATGAAGACGAAATGGGAGATAAGATACTGCGTGAAGAGTTTGACAAGGCCCCGGGAGTAGACAACATTCCATTAGAACTACTGATGGCCTTGGGAGAGCCAGTCATGACAAAACTCTACCATCTGGTGAGCAAGATGTATGAGACAGGCGAAATACCCTCAGACTTCAAGAAGAATATAATAATTCCAACCCCAAAGAAAGCAGGTGTTGACAGATGTGAAAATTACCGAACTAACAGTTTAATAAGTCACAGTTGCAAAATACTAACGCGAATTCTTTACTGACGAATGGAAAAACTGGTAGAAGCGGACCTCGGGGAAGATCAGTTTGGATTCCGTAGAAATGTTGGAACACGTGAGGCAATACTAACCTTACGACTTATCTTAGAAGAAAGATTAAGAAAAGGCAAACCTACGTTTCTAGCATTTGTAGACTTAGAGAAAGCTTTTGACAATGTTAACTGGAATACTCTCTTTCAAATTCTGAAGGTGGCAGGGGTAAAATACAGAGAGCGAAAGGCTATTTACAATTTGTACAGAAACCAGATGGCAGTTATAAGAGTCGAGGGGCATGAAAGGGAAGCAGTGGTTCGGAAAGGAGTGAGACAGGGTTGTAGCCTCTCCCCGATGTTGTTCAATCCGTATATTGAGCAAGCAGTAAAGGAAAGAAAAGAAAAATTCGTAGTAGGTATTAAAATTCATGGAGAAGAAGTAAAAACTTTGATGTTCGCCGATGACATTGTAATTCTGTCAGAGACAGCAAAGGACTTGGAAGAGCAGTTGAACAGAATGAACAGTGTCTTGAAAGGAGGATAGAAGATGAACATCAACAAAAGCAAAACAAGGATAATGGAATGTAGTCAAATTAAATCGGGTGATGGTGAGGGAATTAGATTAGGAAATGAGACACTTAAAGTAGTAAAGGAGTTTTGCTATTTAGGGAGTAAAATAACTGATGATGTTCGAAGTAGAGAGGATATAAAATGTAGACTGGCAATGGCAAGGAAATCGTTTCTGAAGAAGAGAAATTTGTTAACATCGAGTATAGCTTTAAGTGTCAGGAAGTAGTTTCTGAAAGTATTTGTATGGAGTGTAGCCATGTATGGAAGTGAAACATGGACGATAACTAGTTTGGACAAGAAGAGAATAGAAGCTTTCGAAATGTGGTGCTGCAGAAGAATGCTGAAGATAAGATGGGTAGATCACGTAAGTAATGAGGAGGCATTGAATAGGATTGGGGAGAAGAGAAGTTTGTGGCACAACTTGACTAGAAGAAGGGATCGGGTGGTAGGACATGTGTTGAGGCATCAAGGGATCACTAATTGAGCATTGGAGGGTAGCGTGGAGGGTAAAAATCGTAGAGGGAGACCAAGAGGTGAATACACTAAGCAGATTCAGAAGGATGTAGGTTGCAGTAGGTACTGGGAGATGAAGAAGCTTGCACAGGATAGAGTAGCATGGAGAGCTGCATTAAACCAGTCTCAGGGCTGAAGACCACAACAACAAGAATATAATGTTACATGTGACGATGTCTTGTGGCTTCATTGTATAGGCCTGAAGAAGACGTGATTGGAAAGTCGGAAAGTTGCCTCATAAAACAATATCAAAACAACGGCTGTTGGTACATTATTCTTACATTTCATCGGCCAGCCGCTGTCCCACGCTCCTGAACCCAGGCTGGAGTTACATTTGCTTCACTCTGCTATTGGTTGGTTGGTTGATTTGGAGGAAGGAACTAAACAGCAAGGTAATCGATCCCATCGAAATGGGGAAGGATGGGGAACGAAGTCGGCCGCGTCCTTTGAGAGGAACCATCTCGCCATTTGCTTGAAGCAATTTAGGGAAATCACTGAAAACCTATATCAGGACTGTCGGACGCGAGTTTGAACTGTCGTCCTCTCGAATGCGAGTCCAGCGAGCTTACTATTGCGCCGCCTCGCTCGGTGCTATGCTACTGTAAATTTGCGGTGTACTATGAAACTTGCCGTTCGAGGTTTCTCATGCAATCATTACCGATTGCCAACAGGCAAATTCTACCACACAAAATGCTTTATCTGCATGATTCGCTGCCATTTTTAGGAAATACTGTTGGTAGCGCCCCAGTCGGCGACTTCCCGAACTCAGTTGTCGGAACCACGTTCAAAAAAACGTTTTGAGAGTGTGTTTTCACGTGCTGTATCATTCGTTACGTTCTTTTCAGCCATTTACCTATACCGTTTTTTAAAAAAAATGTTTCATGGAGTTGATAATAACCATTTACAAGTTCAGACCAGTAACGGCGTCACAAAAAAGGCCCTTTGTTTTCAAAACATATGGTAGAAGATTTTATTTTTTTTCCATCTTGTGTGTATAGTTGAGATTATGTAGAATCCAAGTTTTCGACGTTCAGCACCCTCTGGACAACGTTTTGTGGCAAAAGACACGACCAAATTTTGGCGCTCTTTTTCATATTTCCGTCTTTTACTTGAAAATTATGCATTCTACTAAAATGTTACCGTAACAAAATGAAAGCTCATTAAATTTTGCGTCGAGTGACTCCTTAAATGCGAAAATTGATGTAGCTGTTTGGCCGCAGTCAGTTGTCAAATTTCCGTCATTTTTTTTACCAACTAGGCTAAAAAATCGACTCCAACACCTATAGCACAAAACGGCTACTGCAAATTAAAAATGTCAAGTTATCAAAGCTGTAGAACATGAAATTTCGTGTTACAGAAGCGTCTAGTTTTCCAGTTTTAGGCACTATTAAGCGTTTTTGGGTCTCAAATGGAGCAATAGCATCCGTTTTCTAAGGGTTAAGTGCGCCTGGCATGAATACACTAAGCAGGTTCAGAAGGATGTAGGGTGCAGTAGTTATTTGGAGACGAAGAAGCTTACACTGGATAGAGTAGCATGGAGAGGTGCATCAAACCAGTCTCTGGACTGAACACCTCAACAACAGGGAAGTCTGCAATGTTTTCCCCAATTAGTTTCAATGTCCCCCTCACAATAAAAGCAATGTTTATTAAAATCAAATCCTTTCTTGTATGATCGAAGCTTGCGAAGATTGGAAGATGGCTGAAGTTGAAGTGAATAGAGCTTGTTAGAAGTAGTACCGTAACTCAAAACTGTTTGGATCGTCTTTGAGAATATAAATAAACAAAAGGCTCTGCATCTTTACTTACATGCTCATATTGGAAGACCAAAAGGATGCTGCTCATGTCTACAAATTTACAACTAAAGGCTGCTTCACCATTAGGTGAAGAGATGTGGCGTATGGTCCGATGATTGCAGAGCAAACTTGAATGAAGACAATGATAACAAAAAGTGGTTTAACTCACGGACGTGGGTTTTCAGATTCTGTGCTTTCAAAGTGGACATCAGGGATGGCATCCTTGCAGGATATTTATCAAAACGTTGAAGAATTCTATGGTATACCATCAGGAACAAGAGAGCAGCATGTGGATCTAAGAGATTCACTCCGAGATCGAAATTCACCACACAGTGGGAAAGTGAATGATTGGCAGTTAAAACATCTTCATTTTCCAAAATGTAATGTGCTTATGTCAATAAGCAGTGGCGTAATTGGTGATGAATGGCTGAATTGTCATGAAGCATTAGTAGAAGGAATTAAACGGATCAGCAGAATTAAAGAAGAGAACTTAAAAACCGTCTGATTTCAACGCAACCTCAAGGTTACAGAACTTGCATCCTGCGCTATGGCTCTCAAGATACGGATGAAGAGGATTTCTACCATAAACTCGTCAACATTTCTTCACAGACTGTGCGTTATCAAGCTATCTGATAAAGACTTGATGTTCTGTTTCTCATTTGAACTTTCCCCCATACCCCATGTTCACGGAAGACGGTGTCAATAAGGGTACAAAATTGTCTGTCTGTAATGCATTCACACTTCTCCAACAGAATCACCCAAAATAAAAAGCTGTATGGTGGATGGTGGTCGCCTGCTCCATAAGGGTGTCTGGCACAACAAAGGAAAGTTGGAACCATCCGTATGAAACGTGAAACCTATTTGAGAAAGTACCACGAATCAGAAATCACAATTATATTTGAAGGCTACACAAGTGATACTGCGCAAAGGGGAACAAAGAGTTTTGAAAGATTTCGTCGTTTACAGACACAAGGTTCCTCATGAGATATCATTTTCAATGAAGACAAAAATGGTGCAGTCGCACAGGGGAAGTTTATCTCAAACGAGAGCAACAGGAACCGCACGATTTTGTTGCACATGCGGAAATCTGAGAATGGAGGTATTCAAGTGCTACAGGCAGAAGAAGGTGCGGTTTCATTAATTGTGGAAACAGCTATTCCCTAAGTTGCTGAGTCTGACAGTGGGGAAGTCGTGAGCGAGGACATTGACGCGTTGTTTTCCTAACGGGCCGAGGAAACAACTACATACAACTTGTGCTTCCATAAACAGGGAAGAGGGAAATCGGCTGGAGTGTGATACTCCGGTAATCCTTTCACTTTCGATCCTGCATTTGTCGTTTTCCGCCATGCCTTGATGGGATGTGATGCCACGTTCTCTTTTTTTTGGGGGGCAAGGAAAAGGGAAATTACTAAACCTTATGGAGCAACCAGTCACATTTCAAAGTTCAAGCTGCTGAACTTATTAAACCCTCAGTGTGTCAAGACGTAATCGCATATGCAGGAAAACAGCTGGTGTTACCACTGTATGGGAATGCCAACTGTGAAACTTAGTACGAGCTTATTGTAAAGTCTGTCGCGGGAAAATCTTTCAGAGTGAAAGGCTACATCCAACATCGGACGCAGCATGGTCTCAATCGTTGCGATCCTTCCATCAGGTGCAGTCTTGGCTGGGGAAGAATAGTGATGCCTACCAGTGGTCTGGGGCTTATCAGGCTTGATTCCCGTGGTGGTGATGAAAGATGCGGCACCACACACGTTTCTGAAGATGGATTCCTGTCGCAAAGCTGAACTGAACTACTCCTCTACTTGCAAACACTGTTGTGGCTTATCTTGTGAGAGCGCCCCGGAAAACCAGATCGACGTGGATGACGGAGATCGAAGACATGTCCCACTACGAGGAAGTTCATGACGATGCCGCAATGGATTCTGAAGATCGAATGCTGTGCCGGGACCTGCTGCAGTCTCCCAACCGACCTCGTAGAAATAGAAATTTGATAAAATGTGAATCTCTGGTATTTAAATTGTGTTTTTTAAATATTTTCATGACCTTTTATTTTTTCATTTGTAATAAATTTTATATTACTCACACGTAAATACATATTGGTCATTACTACGTACATGGTTTCTAGTTTAGCAACCCACTCTTACCAATTGAGCCATTGATAGAAATGAATAAAAATACACATGAGTGAAGAAAAATAAAAATATATACATATATACACGTATGTACTCATTAGAAAGCCGTCTCCTCACTGGAAATTTCACTTTATTGAATAATGGAATTACTTTGTAAGTTAAGTGTATGAACTCTTAATAGTAGCTAAAACTGAGAAACTAGATGAAATTTCATGTTCTACAACTTTGATGACAGGACATTCATCATTTGGAGTATCTACTTTTGAATTATAGGCGTTGGAGATAACTTTTTAGCCAAGCTGGTAAAAATGAACGAACTTTTGACAACTGATTGTGACCTGGCGGCCACAGTCTTTAAGTAGATAATTCGACGCAAAATTTAATGCTCTTTCATTTTGGTAATAGTAAAATTTTCAGTAGCATGCTTACTTTCCGAGTAACAGGCGAAGACCTGAAAAAGTGCCAAAACTTCTTCGTTTTTTGGCCACAAAAAGTTGTCCTAAAGTTTTAGAGGTCGAAAACTTGGATTCAACATACTCTCAACTATATGTACAAGATAGAAAAGTAAAATCTTCTACCTCGTTTTCTTACAAGCTACATCTACCCCGTTACTGGACTAACTAACTTCTGACATCGGTTGTGAATCTCTGGGAGAAACTGTCAGAAAACGATTTTTGTGGTAACGCTCAAAGCACTGTGGTCATGTGTTGTTGGAAGCCCGCTTCCCGTGCGTCCCTCGACAGAAGTCCATGATGGAACAAGTCCTTGCTATCGAAAAAGGTGATCAACTTCGTCTTAATCTTCGATTTGACAGCGGACGTTTTTTGGGATTCAAGGAAGACGTTGAAGACCATGCCACTGACTGTCGCTTCGTCTTCGGACGGTGCTGGTAGCACAAGGTCATATCTCCTGTAACGATAGGGATATGCAACAACGCATGAACACATTGCTTCGAACGATTCCACAAGACGCGTTTGCTGACGGCTTCCAACAGCTTTTACAACTGATTTCAGAAGTGTCCTGTAGCTAATGGTGATCTGGCTCTACAACTTTGCTTCCGCCGTTTTCTCTCGAAGTTCGAGGGTTTATTTTCAAAAAAATATGCAAAACCCTACGATTCAAAGTACTGCCCATCGTTGGCCACTACTGCCTCCCGTATTTCGGGCAGCATTAGAAACCTCTTGCTGGAGAACTGGGAGTCTTTTGAGGAGATCCCTAAATAGATCCAATTTTGCACTTGTGACCGGAAGTGCTGCTCAGCCAAACCGTGTGCCGTTGATGATGAAAGGTGATAGTCAGAGCGAGCACTGTCTGGAGAATACAGCGGGTGGGGTAGGACTTCCCATTTGAACGTTTCCAAGTACGTTTTGACGGGTTTTGCGACGTGGGTTGAGCTCTGTCAAGCCGCAAGATCATCTTTTCAGGTCTATTGCTGTATTCTGGCCGTTTATCTTTTGCTCGGTTCAGACGCTTTAATTGTTTTCGATAACGATCTCCGGTGATTGTTTCCGTCGGTTTCAGTAGCTTCGAAGAAACTACTCTCTTCCACCACAATGTCGTCGGGTTTCGACTTCAGAATCACCGTTCTTGAAGCGCTGAAACCATTTTCTGAACTTTCTTTCAGTAATACTTTCATCACCACAGGCCTTACCCAGCATTTTATGAGTCTCAGTTGCAGATTTCTTCATGGTAAAGCAGAAAACTAAAACGTACCGCAAATGACGAGTATTGGAGTCGTAAACAGACATGTCACCCGAGAATAACTTTATGATGTAACCACTAATCGACTAATAATTTGATGGTGTTACATTTGCAAATGTCTAATGTTACTGTAAGATTCTATATTTCGACATTATTATCGTAAGGAGTGTGGCCATAACATAGCTCTAATGTTTATTTGACACTACAATAGTGAAGCTATAGCCACAGTACATAATGTTTTTGAAGAAAGGGGCTAAAGAAAAAAAAATTATGTACTGTGATTATGGCTTCACTATTGTAGCGTCAAATAAAAAATTACGTTATTGTCAGACATTTACGACTTACCACTTGCTCAAACACTTGCCGCTACTGTCCTCTACTGCAAAACGGTTCGAGCAAGTTGTAGACTTATTACTTTGAAGGTCACTGAAGATACTTTATTTTCAACTGTTTTTCCAGACACATCTAGTGCATCACATAGCAGTTGATTTTTTCCTTTTATTCTTCAGAGAATCACTGGCAGAGAGAGCTGGTTACTTGCTATACCCTCACCTCGGAGCCTGGGCTACAGTTACCTCTCTTGCGTGCTGACAGCTGCCTGCGGAACGAGCCACCCCCACACGGGAATCCGGCAGGGTGCGCTTTTAATCTCGATACCGGGGCCTCGTACGAACGCACACACGATCTGCTGGCAGCCAGGTGAAAGCAATTTCCGCCAAGTAAGCCCGCCACAGACTGGCTGCCGCCCCCTTCCCCCCCCCCCCCCCCCAAACTCGATAGCAGCGCCCGAAGAGGCCCAGACCTGTCGAAACACTCTAGGCCTGTCGAGGTCCAGAATGCGAGCGTTAGAAGGAAAAAAAGGAAGAAGGTAGCACTTTTTGGTGAACGGGAGGAAAAACAAAATTCTGTGCAATTTCCTGAATGCGGTATTTGTAAATGTGAACTGCAAGTTTTATATTTCATAAGTATAGCCGACTCCACACGCTGCAAAATCACTGTCAAATTCGTGTCGAAGGATACTTCCCGTAGTATCATATATTTCATACTACTGGAATGTTTCAACAGTGTTGCAGTGTGTGTTACGGAGTGTGTGTATGAGTACAATTTCAAAGACTCAGGATATTGGGGGAATTTGCAAAAACTGCAGATGGAAATCTATACCAAAACGTCAGTAGGGCTGTTTCCCACAGGCAGGTACACGATAACAATATGTGCTACTAAGAAAAATAAAGGCAACCCACTAAAGAAGATGAAACTTGACTGGAAAATACGTGGCTGAACAGAATAGAAAATACTGTTTGACGAGGCAGAATACTTTTCAAAATATATTCCTTTGGAAATAGAGCTGATCGCCGTACTGGTGCTGGACAGAAACATGGGTACATTGAGAGAAACGCATGCTTGATCATAAATGCAAATGTTAGCCAAGACTGTAGGTCCCGAAACTGTCGGAACCGAGGTGATGCAAAACTTTGTTTGGTGTGTGTATAATCTTCATTTATTCATCAACACCAACTTTGTCCCCTTCAGACTAATCCCCCTCAGATACTTGCGGCGCGGCACGTTACTATTTGCCGCCCTTCCAATGTCCAGCAATGTTCATTAGTCTAGCTGAAAGCTGTAGTAGAAAATACTAGACCACTACTGTCTATTGCAGGTCGCAACATACATAGAATTGTCCGGTAAACGGGATGTGGCTAGTACTGAAATAAAAGTTTTAACTTGGCAATGTAAATTTTCAGGTGTATTTTTACGATAAAGACCACAGTTAAAACTGCCAAGTCCGTACTAAGTGTCTACACAATGTAAAGTTCACATGCACACCACAATCACACACGTAGCCAGTTTATGGTATTTACACCCGTTACCGAAGTTAATAGAGTTCACTGGATCGTTTAGTTATGAAAATGCTCGCTCAAATGTTGTGCACTCTGCTCTACACGTAATACCTGTTCCAGTCTTAGACCGCACAACACGCCACGCGGTTTTAACTAACAGTCAAAAGCAATAATTTTGATATTCCGTCCGAAATTCCACACGGCTTCCACTATGCTGTTCACTTAAATACGCTTCGTACTACTTCGCGAACTCGTAATTAGAAATTTTCCGCTATTTTATAGTACTTTCGTCGGAGCTGCTTTCGACGAGATGTTACTAGTTCGAACCCTCAGCCCCAACTTACTTGGATCACACCAAAGGCTTTGTTCCCAGCATAGATTGGCGCGAGCCTGCATTTTTCTGATTGGCTGATATCACAAACAGCAAATCAGGTTGCAGTATTATCCCGCGCTAACCCGCGCTTTAATTCAATGACCAATCATAGTAAAACATTTCTTTCTATGGCAATTGCTAAATAAATAAATTTAGAAAAGTATCAAATATAAAATTACTCCTTCTGAAATTACCGATTAATTTGTGTTCTACTCACGATTTATTAGTATCATAAACAGACTGCACATTTAATTATAGTAAATCCCCTGCATATTTAAACTGGTACTTCGTGAATAAACAAAACAATTTTCATTTACTTCTGTTCTTCTTCACTCATACAACACTCACACTGCTAATTACTACACATATAAAACAATTATAATTATGCAAATACATTAAATATTAGTCAAACATAACTTTACAACATTGTTTTGACTACGACTGCTAGCACTGTCCGTCAACTGCTGACCTCTGCCGCCTACTAGTACAACTACGTGCAGCTCTGCAACTCAGGTCCATGTCAGCTGGTGACATCTGTCGATGACTCGTCCTAACAAGTGACAGGAGCGATACGAAGGCGCTACGCCTCATACCATACACATGAGCCAGGGCTTTTTTCAATCTTGGAAACACTCCTCAACTCACTTTTCGTTATAGTGTTTAGCTCCTTCAGGGATTCTCTTTTCATCTCATCAGTGGCGACAAAACGACGTCCTTTCATTGTTCTCTTCAACTTTGGGAAAAGAAAGAAGTCGCAGGGGAACATGTCCGGCGATTACGATGGCTTAGGCAACATAACGGTCTTGTTTTTTGCCAAAAAATCACGAACATGCATTCATGTGTGAGTGGGAGCATTATAGTGATGCCATTTCCACGAGTGTTTTTGTCACAATTCTGGCTGTTTTCTTCGGACTGCTTAACGCAAACGGCGCATAACTTCCAGGTAGTCTTCCTTATTCACCGTTCCACCATAAGGCAGGAACCCATGCCGCACTATCCATTGTGATCGAAGAAAACAGTGAGAAGAACCTTCACAAGTGTTCGAACGTGTCCAACTTTTCCGGTCTTGGCTCTTCAGGCAGTTTCCATTGGGACGATTGAGTCTTAGTTTTGACGTCGTATAAGTATACCCGTGTTTTTAATCGTCTGTAACAACTTTCTTTAGAAGTTTTGGATCGTTGTGGACATCATTCAGCAATCCATGAGCGACGTCTACGCCATGTCCTTTTTGGTCGAAATTCAACAATTTCGCCACAAACTTTGCTTCTACATGTTTCATGTCAAGAACGTCCGAAAAAATTGCTTAGTGTGAGACAAAGGATAAGCTGACATCATAAACAAACGCTCTCATGTTGTTTCGGCGATTCTGCAGTGCATTTTCTTTACTTCTTCCACATTGTTCGTAACTGATGTGCTGGGACATCCAGGGCGGTCTTCGTCCTCAACAACTACACAACCGTCTTTGGAACGTTCATATTTCTCGAAAAATCTTGTCATACTCGTAATAGATTTGCCAAAAGCCACAATCAACATTCCGAATGTGGTGCTCCAGTTAATTCTATTTTTTTATCCATGTTTTTCGAAACTAAAAATTAACCGGGCACTCGAAAACACGCATAACTATTCCGAGTATCGACATTAAACTAGATATTCGAGACAGCTGAAAATGGAAGCAAACATCAGGAACATGCGTACCAACAAGATCAAAAAAATTGAATATGGGATGTATAAAGCCCGCGATCTTAAAAATATCCCGTCACTTTTTGATCACACCCTGTATCTGTTTGCAAAATAGTTCTATGAATTATCTACAGAAGAATAGAGCGTGTAGTAAAAGCGTCCCTCGAAGGAAGAACAGTTTGGGTTCCAGAGAAATGTAGGAATGTGCGAAGTAATAACGACCCAATAACTTATCTTACAAGGTAAGATGAAGAAAGGGAACTCAACATTTATAGCATTTGTAGATTTAGAGAATGGTTTCGATAAAACTGCCTCGAATAGACTCTTCGAAATTCTCCAGGAAGCAGGGATAAAATACAAGTTATCTACAATTTGTGCAGCAACCATACGGCAGTTAGAAGAGGTGAAGACCATCAAAGGTAAGCAGTAGTTGAGAAGGGAGTGGAAACCGCATTGAAGTCTGTCCCTGTTGGTACTAAGACTGTACAGTGAACAAGGAGTGAACGAAGCCAAGCAGATAATTAGAGAGGGAATTCAAGTTCAGGGAGAAGACATAAACTTGCCCCCCTTCTTGCTGCGGTGTACCGTAGGTCTCTAGAAGAGCGGAGCGTTCAAAAGGATTGGAAAAGGGAACAGGTCATCTCCGTTTTCAAGCGGGACGTCGCAGAACTATAGACCTATATCCCTAACGTCGATCAGTTGTAGAATTTTGGAACACGTATAATGACTTTTCTGGCGACTAGAAATCTACTGTGTAGAAATCAGTATGGATTTCGAAAAAGACGAGCGTGTGAAACCCAGCTCGCGCTATTCGTCCACGAGACTCAGAGGGCCATAGACACGGGTTCCCAGGTAGATGCCGTGGTTCTTGACTTCCGCAAGGCGTACGATATAGTTTCCCACAGTCGTTTAATGAACAAAGTAAGAGCATATGGACTATGAGACCAACTGTGTGATTGGATTGAAGAGTTCCTAGATAACAGAACGCAGCATGTCATTCTCAATGGAGAGACGTCTTCCGAAGTAAGAGTGATTTCAGGTGTGCCGCAGGGGAGTGTCGTAGGATCGTTGCTATTCGCAATATATATATAAATGACATTGTGGGTAACATCGGAAGTTGACTGAGGCTTTTTGCGGATGATGCTGTAGTATATCGAGAGGTTGTAACAATGGGAAATTGTACTGAAATGCAGGAGGATCTGCAACGAATTAACGCATGGTGCAGGGAATGGCAATTGAATCTCAATGTAGACAAGTGTAATGTGCTGCGAATACATAGAAAGAAAGATCCATTTTTATTTAGCTACAATATAGTAGGTCAGCAACTGGAAGCAGTTAATTCCATAAATTGTCTCGTAGTAGGCATTAGGAGTGATTTAAAATGGAATGATCATATAAAGTTGATCGTCAGTAAAGCAGATGCCAGACTGAGATTCATTGGAAGAATCCTAAGGAAATGCAATCCGAAAACAAAGGAAGTAGGTTACAGTACGCTTGTTCGCCCACTGCTTGAATACTGCTCACCGGTGTGGGATCCGTACCAGATAGGGTTGGTAGAAGAGATAGAGAAATCCAACGAAGAGCAGCGCGCTTCGTTACAGGATAATTTAATAATCGCGAAAGTGTTACGGAGATGATAGATAAACTCCAGTGGAAAACTCTGCAAGAGAGACGCTCAGTAGCTCGGTACGGGCTTTTGTTAAAGTTTCGAGAACATACCTTCACCGAGCAGTCAAGCAGTATATTGCTCCCTCCTACGTATATCTCGCGAAGAGACCATGAGGATAAAATCAGAGAGATTAGAGCCCACACAGAGGCATACCGACAATCTTTCTTTCCACGAACAATACGAGGCTGGAATAGACGGGAGAACCGATAGAGGTACTCAAAGTACCCTCCGCCACGCACCGTCAGGTAGCTTGCGGAGTATGGATGTAGATGTAGAGTATGTGATTTGCCGATCAAGTGGTATTTCTGTAGGAGACGGCATGAGACTTGAATGATCAATTGAACGGAACGGACAGTGTCTTGAAAAGAAATTATAAGACGAATATAAACAAACTTAAAGTAATGGAATGTAGTAGAATTAAATTAGGCTATGCTGATGGAATCAGATCAGAAAAGTGTTGTAACCGCGACTGAACGATCGCGGGGTGGCCGAGAAAGTGCGGCGGGACCCAACGGAGAGCGGCCAGCGAACAAACAAACGAACGGAAAGGTCGGACACGAAACAACGACGGACGATCGACAGAGACCTTACGACGACAACACGCAAGAAGCAACGGAGTGACAGAGACAACCAAACGAATGCAAGGCGTCCACTAGTAATGAAAACAAAGAACGGCGATACGTCAAGGCGCACGCGACGATTAGACTCGCTGGCTGAGCGAGAGGCAGGTGCTTAAATATACGATCGGGGGCGCCGCTATAGGCCGCTGGGACCTCGTGTTCGACTGCGGCGCCCTCACACATGTGGGCCGGGAGGCTCTCGCCGCCACGGCTTACGGCGCGATGGCGCAGAGAGCTCTATGGGTCTTCGACGTCCATGACGTCTGGCGCGGATTCAAATACCGCGGCGCGGGGTAGCAGGGGAATGAGACACTAAAAGCAGTAGGTGAGCATTGTTATTTGGACGAAAAGTAACTACGTTGGATGAAGTAGAGAGGATATAATATGCAGATTGGTAATCACAAGGAAAAAATTATGAAAAATAGAACGTAAGGATATTCAAATGAATGTTCTGGCAGAACTCATACCGAGATGCAGAGGCTTGCAGAGGTCCAGCCCGGGTAGCCGCAAGTATTAATGCGGCCGCTTCCGAGACGGGAAGTGAGCCCGTCCGGCAGATTAACGACGATGAGCCGCTGTGTCTGCCAGTCTAGAAGCTGTTTTTAGGCGGTTTTCCACAGCCCACGAGGTGGATACTGGGTTGGTTTCCATTTTTCATCTTAAATATAAGCTACGCAAATACTTAGAACAGTTTCTCACATTTACACGCAGACGGGTTGGGTACACTGTTTCTGTACTGGGGGGGGGGGGGGGGAAGAGGCCAATGACCTTAGTTGTTTGGTCTTCTTAAACACTTAACCAGCACAGCACCACAGCTGGGAGAGAACAGACTTCCGTGGAGAGCGCTCCATCAAACCAGTCTTTGAATTGAACACTAGAACAACAACAACAATAAGTTACAGAAGTTAAAAAAACTTGTTAGTGTTGCTCCTAGAAATGAGCAGGTGTGGCGCCACCGCTCAAAGCCGACCTACGCATCTCGAAGTTGAACGCGCTCAGGAATAAGGCTAGGCGCAAATTGAGACGCGTATAGCGCGTGTGGCGCGACGCAGCGCAGCGCGTGTTTTTGTAACATCACAGGGTCAAATGGGACCGCGGCGCAAACTGCGACGCGACGCGACTGGGACGCGACACGGGCCTGCGCCAGGTCGCGCGGCGTTGTGGTTGAGGCACAGTTTCTCGCGCCGCGCGCTGCGCGTGCCTCGCTAGCACCGTGGGAACTTTGAGGCGGGGAGCGGAAAAGTAGCACGGTAATCACAGAGCTCAATAGCTTACGAAAAACCTCGTAGTATCGGTTTGCAGCAACATAACTGAAGAAATTTCATGTTTATTTTCATACTAGGAAGCTCTTGTTTCGCTAGCTGTCGATAACTCTTAAAAAATTACAGTCACTGGAGTGAAATAAATGAAAAGGGAAGTATAAGTAGTGATATATCGCCATAGATAAGAAAGTTCCGTGTGTTTAATAATTGGCAAAACACTCTCCTCCTTGTGTGCTGTCATTCGCCAAACTTTCGTTTCGATGTCTCGAACAGTTTAGGAGATACGAGAGATGTTGCGAGTATTTCATTCTCGCGGGCGTGAGATCGGAAGTGAGCGCGCTACATGGGATCCATTTTCTCGAGATCGGAGGCAGATAGAGATCTCCTCCCAAGTCTAAACAAAAATTCAGCATGTTAGCTGAATTTCATACAAAGCAACATATGGTGTAATACGCCCCAAACGCAAAATCATAGCGACCCCTAATTTTCGTTGTAAACTTTTTGAGTTTTGCGTAGTGTCTCACTAAAATGTGTACATCACAACAAGAATGGTCATTAGCGAGGTGATGGGCACTTCGTCACGAAGCTGACATATAAACGCTACAAGTAAGGCAAAAATCATATATTTTCAGAGAATAGTTTCTGTAAAATCGTTTGAGAAAGATAAGAGGTTGCGCGTGCTTCGGTTCAGTCAGCGCAGAGCGTCGCCAGTCGGCGCGTGTGAAATATGGTGTACGCGTCGCAATATGCGCTGCATCCGCGCGACCCGTGCGTATCGCGCTGTGGTCTAGTGTCACGTCACACGTGCTATACGCTTCTCAATTTGCGCCTAGCCATTAGTGTGTGGACTGTGCAGCGTCGGTCCTAGGAGGGATCCGGTTAATGAGCAGCGGGTTGCCTACCTTGTCGATACCAGCAGGGATCGGGTGGATGAGATGCGGGTTGCCTACCTTGTTGAGCGCCTCGAGCAGGTCCCTGCGGCGGAAGCCGATGGGCGGGTGGATGAGATGCGGGTTGCCTACCTTGTTGAGCGCCTCCAGCAGGTCCCTGCGGCGGAAGCCGATGGGCGGGGGAAGAGATGCGGGTTGCCTACCTTGTTGAGCGCCTCCAGCAGGTCCCTGCGGCGGAAGCCGATGGGCTTCTCGACGACGCGCTTTCCGAGCGCCAGCTCGACGGGGTAGACGCGGCTCAGCGTGAAGTGCGAGAAGGCCACCAGCTCGAACTCGCTGGCCAGCGGGCGCCCCCTGTCCAGCAGCTCGGCCGCCGCCAGCCGCTGGCGCACGTGGCGCGCGCACTCCTCTCCGGACAGGCCGTCCGCTGGAGCTGGAGGCAGCGTCTGGAGGCCGAGGACGGCCTCTGCAGAGCGCGGCGACGCGGCCGCCGGCCGGCCGGACGAGTTGCTGGGGGTGGCAGCCGCAGGGGCAGCCGCTGGCGCCACGTTACCTGCGCACGGGGAGGGGCGCATGGTAATGCAACAGTGACGGAAGCAGGCTACGGAAGTGGAAAAAAAAATGAGTCGAGGTGCGCTCACCGTTACACAGCTGATGAACCTACCGGCAAGTACAATAGAAAAAATTTTAGTGACGTGTCAGAAACACGAAGAACTGCATTGTAGCCTAAAGACAGAAGGGTTGCCGGCCGGGGTGGCCGAACGGTTCTAGATGCTACACTCTTTAACCGCACGACCGCTACGGTCGCAGGTTCGAATCCTGCCTGGGTCATGGATGTGTGTAATGCCCTTAGGTTAGTTAGGTTTAAGTAGTTCTAAGTTCCAGGGGACTGATGACCTTAGAAGTTCAGTCCCATAGTGCTCAAAGCCATTTGAACCAGAAGAGTTACCGTTTATTCTTTTCCAAAAACTGGCTCTGAGCACTATGGGACTTAACATCTGAGGTCATCAGTCCCATAGAACTTAGAACTACTTAAACCTAACCAACCTAAGGACATCACACACATCCATGCCCGAGGCAGGATTCGAACCTGCGACCGTAGGGGTCGCGCGTTTCCAGATTGAAGGGCCTAGAACCGCTCGGCCACAACGGCCGGCTATTATTTTGCGGTTTCGGTATTAGCTAGCATCCTAGCATGAAGGGAAAGCTGTAGGTTAAACGGATAAGCAATTCGTCTTTCCTTCAGATGAACTGAAAGACTTGTACATAGCAGCAGGCAGCAACTGTAGAATGACGGATACAGTGGGAATGAAACTGGGTGGCAATATGATTCCCATTGTATCCAGAACTGAAAGTGCTCGAAGTTACAAGGTCAACAAGGTTTAGAAAACAAACAAATATGAATATTGCGAGTTTATGGCACATTCGTCTACACCTAGACATATGCTCTGCAAAGTACCTTACGTTATGTGGGAAGAATTATTGTCGGCAAACGTCCGCATTACCTCTAATTTCTCGGAGTTTCTGATTGTGGTCTTTTGACGAGACGTATATGGTAACATGTAGTATGTTGTCCCACCCTGTGCTGGAGTTTGTTAAGCACCTCCTTAACGTCTTCACCTACCTGCGGCGAAACGGGCCGCTCTTCGTTGGATCTTATCTGTCTCTTTTAGTAATCGAACCCGGTAAGGGTCGTAAACGGATGGGCAATATTCATGAATCCAGTAATGTGTCGCTAATATTGTAACTGCAGAGTAGTGGATTTCATGTATTCCTGCAGTTCGGTTGCCTTCTGGCGTTGCTACCTTCTTATAGTCCGCTGCAATACATGTGAACAGCCTCACGAATCTTCCGTCGCTATCCACTAGATCATTTAATACACTGTAAACAATAAAGGTCCAATAACAGTTCCTTGAGGTACTCCTTAAAATTTCCTTTACACCTGACTTCGATCCGGTAAAAAGAAAAAAAATGGTTGAAATGGCTCTGAGCAGTATGGGACTTAACTTCTGAGGTCATTAGTCTCCTAGAACTTAGAACTACTTAAACATAACTAACCTAAGGACATCACAGACCCCAGTGCTCGAGGCAGGATTCGAACCTGCCACCGTAGCGGTCGCGCGGTTCCAGACTGTAGCTCGTAGATCCGCTCGGCCACTCCGGCCGGCTCGATCCGGTAAGAGCGCCGAGTTTTGTTCTGGTCCCATTCTCGGTGAGCTCAAGTTTTGTTTACTAAACGAAAGGGGACCTGTATGAAGTGCCTTCCTGAAGGAACAGGAAATCAGCTTTAGCGCTCTGGATCTCATGGACGAAGAGAGAGACCAGAGACCTGAAATGAGAATGAACTTTTTCGCGATGACACTCTTGCCTAAAATATTGTCGGGCGACAAATGACGCTACAAGAAGTCCGAGAACATTTTATAAAGAAGTGAGTTGATTCTTGCAATATCTGTTTGCGGAATCCATGTTGATTTTTGGAGAGGAGATTTTAGTTCCCAAAAATGTCATACTACATGAAAATAATACGTATTCCATAATTGTACAATAGATTGACGACAGATTCATGAGCCCACAATTATGCGCGTGAGGCCTGCCTTTAACAATATAGCCATGCATAATTGCGATACCCACCCATCCTCACTACTTACTTAAGCCAAGGACAGTGCATTGCCTCCCACTTTGGGAATGCTTTGTGCCTTCTGCCTTGGAAAATTGGCTGCAGCTTTTTTAAACCAAGGCCTTCAGCCGTTTTGGAGTATGGTTTCTTATTGGTCATAAAGCTTGGGCCTTCTGCCTTTTGAAAAAAAAAAAAAAAAAAAAAAAAAAAAAAAAAAAAAAAAAAAAAAAAAAAACAAACAAACTCAATCTATCTGACCAGCCAAGTCTGACGTCGCTTGGCCTTAAATACTATTTAAGGTTAAAGCCTAGGGCCTTCTATCATATATATAATTCATGGGCCTTCAGCCGTTTTAGAATTAAAGACGTTTTCTGTCGATATTCCAGCTTAGAATTTGCGCTGTAATGTTTGGACAACTAAATAAAGTGTTATGTTTGGAGTGGAACTGACAGCCGCTCATTCTGGCCCCCTCCCACAATTACTACTACTTGTCCAGTCCTGCGGGCTTAGCAGGGCGTTTCAGCCCCCTTCTGGAATCTGGATACAGATATTTTGTTTGTTACAGAATTCTCTCTTTTTTAGAAATCATTGCTGCAACTCCACTAAACTGCAGAGTTAACATCATTGAACGCAAAAAGAAATACTGCAGTCTTAGTAATCACTGCATACCTTGGGATTCTTAGGAGTCACTCAGCGTCTTCGGTTTACGTGCTGTTTTGCAATCAAGATGGATACGTACATTTGCAGAATAGTGTCCACATAATATCTTCAATCCTTTTGTCCCGTTTCCACGTTGAGCCCTAAACGAGCTGCAGAGAGGTCCGATACAACACCGTGGCGCTCGGCGACTGCCAATTCATAAATATGGGAGCAGTATATGTGCCAGTCTTCAGTCCCCAGCTCCCGTAAGGATGCCTCCCTCCCTTGATGGACGACGGAATATCAGTAGTACTTTACCATTTGTCTGTGGAAAAAGAAAACCCTCGAGGGCTCCTACATTCAGTTTTACACGACGGAGGGTTTGTAGTACGCTAAGATGAAAATAGCCATGCTATATTCTAGGTGTGAACCTCCATACTTAATGACGAATACAGCAGTTGAAATAGAAAATAGAGGGGGAAAATTTCAAGAGCGGCAAACGTGCTCTCCAGGAGTGGCACCTTATCAAAGTCTGGCAACGCAGTGCAACATGCAGTTACAGGCATACGAATTCGACATCACTGTTGGTAGGCTACTCAATAATGTGACAAACCAGAGCAGTCCTAGGATGCCAAAAGTTGATTCTACCAAACAATTTTAGTCTGAGTTATTGAAAACAGTCACAAGTCGCTTTTAGTATTTTTATTTGCCGGTTTCGCTCTTCAAATGAACAAGAGCATCATTAGAATATGCAGTTTGCAGCTAGCTAACAGCACTAAAGATTGCATTTAAAGTTGGCTGAAAGCACTAAAATTTACACTGGTTGTACGAATAGTGCAGCACTTAAACTTACGTTTAAAGCACAGTAAATTTACTACTGTAGTTTTCAAAAACATTGTTTTAACAGTCGCTCCCTCTGTAGACAAAGCCTGCACTTGCTTTCGGGAGACTTTCCACAGTCATCTCGTCATTTATTGGTTCTGCACTACACTTTATGGAACCAACCCAAAAACATTTAGTCTTTACAATATGTTTTGTCCAACTTCAGTTATGTTAATCGAAACTATCATGATGCGATAAACCCATTAATGAGAACAGCTGTCAAGTTTATAGGTAAAGTGTTATGGATGTCATCAAATTTGAATGAACCTTTTAAAAAATTTATTCTGTTCCTTCACTTCGAGGGGTATTAATGGGATATTGTTGTTATTGTCCGTCATGATTATTTCAATTATTTTTTTCCTATTTCAGATTTTTAATTTTCAGTTTCAGCCTGGAATTACAGAGGTTATTTTTGTGCATTTCTTCTTACCTCGTTTAGTAGCACTTTAGATACCCTGGATTTAATTGTGTGGGGATGTAATCTTAAATATTTTGTGAAAAATGTGGCATCCATATTCATATTAATAACATCAGAAGATATACTTTACATATGCTATTGAAACACGATTGCTGTTTCGATGCATGAGTAATCTACCTTAAAAATACTAAGCTGACAAGTATCAGTATTTTGGGGTACAATAAGTTTTGTGTACTTCTTGTGAAATTTATTTCTTGGGGCATGACAAGTTTCCAGAGTCACCAAATCAGTTACAACAAAACTTGTAAGTTTTGAACCTTTCCCTCTCTAGGAAAAATTTCTGCGAACGCCCATGCTTATAATATTAATAAGTAAGTATCGTAATCACTGGCATACCATATGGCAAACAGCTCTAGAACTTAGGATTGGGTCGTCTTTCTAACAATGAAGTTGAAACCTGGCGTGCGCAATGGCGCTATGTTTCCACACAGGACTTTTTAGTCACAGAGTGCGTCGTTAGGATGACGTCTGAGACACGGGGCGGGCTCGTTATTTACCGGCTGCAGTCGTATGCATTTTATGGTCGCGATTTAACAGTAGGTGAGTTTCTCGCACGTGTGGCACTTGTGGGATGCTGTGGACAGAAAAATACCTTCCAAGGCCCGGTCTTTTTTTCTACATCCGGAAAAGCATTACACAAGTAACTGTACAGTGAATATTAATCAGCTGTCACAAATTTTGGATAGGAAGCAATTCTGAACCATTGTTGATGCCAATCCACCTCTCAACAAAATTAAGACGGTCGTCGACGCCACCATAACAAGGCTGTAAGACTGAGGTCTAGATTAAGCCGTATTATAAATTGTAAATTTCAGTCAGTCTTTAGAAAACTGTAATTTCATTTAATATAGCGTATTTCATCATTGTTAAGTGTGTATGCTAGTCTACATTATTATCATTACCTGTGACTGGTTTTTAATACCAAGATTCGTATTTGCGTGAACTAGTATTGTAAATGTATTGCAGAATTCTAGAGAGTTGTATCAAATATTGTTCCTTTGACAAATTCATGAGTTAATGCATACGAAGAGGCCTTCATTCTAGTATTTTTTATTTAGAAGTAATTAGTTAATTTAATTTGAATACTCTCACTAAACAGGTTAAATTTGGAAAGGACTTCAGTTTTGTTTCTATGTCATTGTGTACTGATCGCTAGTGTGCAGTACCCGGCCGTATAGCCGTGCGTGTTAAAGCGCTGCTTCCGGAGCGGGGAGGTACTCAGCCCCGCATCAGATCCACCCAGCGGATTAACGACGAGGGTCAATGTTCCGGCCTGTCTGACTGTGGTATTCAGGCGGTTTCCCACATCTGACTAGGTGAATACTGGGCTGGCGCCCAAGTCCCGCCTCAATTACACGATTCGCAAACTTTTAGAACAACACTATGATTTGACAGTTGGAGGTACACACAATCCGTCCTGCAGGGTAAAGGGGTGGCGACAGGAACGCATTCGGCCATGCCTGTAACTAACCATGTCAGATCCGTTGATAACCATGCCGACCCTCCGCAGATGAGGGAGAAGGCACAAGAAAAGGAGAATAAGAAGAAGTTCTTCGCTTGGTGTGCAGCATTTCACTGTTGCTTAAACAGTTGATGTTTCATAGAGACTTTTCTACTTTTGTTATGCTTAGTTCAACTGAAAACAAATTTGGTAAGGTAAATCCTTAGTGCAATGTGACGTCTATGCATTGTCGTGTTCAACATCATTTCATTGTTGCAGTAACCTTAGTCTGTTTTCCATACTAAGATTTTTCTGTCAAAATTATTGATTACAGTGGTTCAGGAATTCGAAATTCGGCAATTGGAGGAAATATTTGCTTCAGTAGGCACGATAAATAAGTAATAGATTTGCAGGTTATGTATGGCACTGCTGCAAACAACTTGTTTGGAGTGAAGAGTATCCATAGTAGTTCGGAATTATCCAGTTCATTTCAAGCTAGCAAATAATTCAGTCAATACAAAAATATATTTTTTTGAAAGATCAGCACCAGCTTCAGTTATTTTATTCATTTAGCAAATTATTCAGCCAATACAAATATGTATTTCTTTGAAAGGTCAGCAACAACTTCAGTTATTTTATTCATTACTAATTCTATATCAAAAGTATTTTCATAATCGAGCGAGTTGTGCTTGTTTCCCAGTACTGGGGACCGATAGCCTTGCTTCCGAGAACGCTAGGTACGCTTCAACATCGTCACGTGGTTTAACGGACTGCAGTGTGGGGACGTTACACACTCACGGACAAAGGCCTAGAGTCTTTAACTATTCGCCCCACTCTGCTCTTCCGCAACATCTGGTGTTACTTGACCACCTTCCATAGCCTCGTTCTTTTGCTCTACATCTGGACAAGCATTACACAAGTAACTGTACAGTGAATGGGGGTGGGTACATCGCAATCACACCAATATTATCGATTGTCTTCCTTATACTGTTCGTGTACTGGGCGAGGGAAAGATGAACGTCTTTCTTCCAAAAAATTCCCAGTTACGTACTCAGAGTGCTTCTGTTACACCTTCGGGTGGACTAGATCAAACTGTTACGGTCCTAACAGCCCGTCTCTGAATTTGTTCGATTTCCGTTCTCACGCGTACTTGGTAGTGAATACAAACACTGGAACAATAGAACTGCTCGCACTACCGTATTCTATGCGTTTTTCTTTACGGATGTGCTCCATTTCCCAGGAAAATCGAAGCCTGCCTTTTGATAAAAGTAATTTTACGTGATCGTTCCATTTCATGTTGGTTCTTACTATTATGCGTAAATACTATGTGGATGTTACGTTAACGGCCGCTTTGGCCGAGCGGTTCTAGGCGCTTCAGTCTGGAACCGCGCTGCTGCTACAGTCGGAGGTTGGAATCCTGCATCTGGCATGGATGTGTGTGATGTCCTTAGGTTAGTTGTAAGGCTAGGGGAATGATGACCTTAGATGTTAAGTCCCACAGTGCTTGGAGCCGTTTGAACCATTTGATGTTATGTACCCAAGTTGTCCAGCATAATCTCCTAATCAGATACTATCTGGTTCTATCTATTTGTTGTCGGCATTGTCTTATATCTACCCACATTTACAAAAGGCTGCTATTAATTAGAGGAAGTGGAAATTTGTCGTGGTCTTTCTGCTCTTTCTTACCGTCGTCCAACGACCAGACTTTCCTTTACATGGCAGCATTGTCATGATCAGGTCTGATAAATCGTTTATTATTATGTTATTTACTTTTTGACCCTACTAGACCACGCGATGTACTTACAGAAATTGGTTTTGGCTTTTCTTTGCGCCCAACTCAGTTTCGTTCTGTCAGAATGGGGTCTTTTCCACTCTTGAGACCAAGTTGTTGCGGTCTCCCTGGGTTTTTCTGCCAGTCCAACAGTCCAGTTGTGAATTTTATGCCTAAAAACGTTTCTGTGCGCTTCCTTCGGGCCTTCTTTTCTGCTTCGATTCACTTTATTGTTTCAATTTTTCCTTTATTGCTACACCAATATAATTTTACAAACTATTTTGTTAGTGTGGTTGGCTTCATTCCCTTCATATGCACAAAGAATTTAATACTGCTTGCGAATTAACGATCGCACACTTTTAAGTTTATTTGTTTGATCTTCTGTATGTTCCTTCTTCAATATAATTTGGTCCTAAAATTTGCCTGGTTCCTTCTTGTTCTCTGTTTTGCATTTCTTCATTGTATTTCTGGATAAAATAACTATTTCACCCCATAAAGAGACATTGCTTTGATGACGCCGTTGTAATGTATTAGTTTTGTGTATTCTGAAATCAGTTTTTTATTGTAGATAACTTTTGTAAGTCTGAATCCTATTTCCATTTTGTAGGAACGAATTTCGTAATCAGTCTTTTCAGGCCAAAATTTTCTCTTGTTTACATTACAAGTTTGGGACCAGACCGTTTCTAGACACATATCCTGTGTTTTCAAATGATATTTTGGCCCTACTGTTTCTTTAGAAATTCTGTTTGTTTTTGTGGAAGTCAGAACATAGAATCACCAAGTCATTTTTAAAAACTAGTCAGTCTGTCTCAATATTTGGCTTCAAAATTTGATTGGTTCCTCAATGTAAGTTTTTGGCACTCTTGGATGACCTTTTATAACACAAAAATGAAAGGTTACTGAGAGAGTCCATCTCCCTTGAGTTCTAAGCTTGTTACATTTTTCTATTTTTTATTTTTATTTTTTTAAATCTGCAAAGGCACAAACCACGTTTTTATATCTGAGAATTACCTTCAGAACTAGAATTTGTTCTGGGCAAGATCTTTTTGGCCTGAAAACTGCTTGTTATTCACCTATTTTCTATTAAAGTTGTGGTTCTGCTCGGTCCAGGGAACACTGCGATAGAATTTTTGAATCGGGCAGAAAGAGGGGAAGTTATAACATTTATGACAAATTAGTCAATCCAAGTGTAACATAGTGCAACCAGGAAATCGGTGCGAAACCTTGACACTTTTATAGTTTTAAATAATGCCAGCGTTTGGAATAAATGCAGTCGTTGGGATAAGGTTAGTCGTAGGAATGAAGAGAAAACATCTTTAAAATTGAACCGAACGGCGTGAAATAACGATCATGAGTTTGTAATACAGTCTTGCATATACATTTCCAGGTGTCCAAAAATGGGTTTTGAATTCGGAATGTTTGGTTCTGGCTTATGCACTGGGCAGAGTTCAGCGGCTGTCAGTACGGCCACATAACCTACAAATTGAACTTGGCAAACATTTTCTGTTACAGTAAGCACGTTAGACCGTAGTAGCAATAGGTAAATGACAATTCAAGGTGACAATGACAAATATGTTTGTCGTTTCGGGCACTATATTTGTTTAGGAAAGTCACCTTGTAGGACGGTTGGAGATATTGGACTATCGCAGTTGTCATGGTTATTGTCCACAACAATGTTGTATATGATAATTATCGTGCTAATAAGTACTTTAAAACAAATAAAATGAAAATTATTCGTGATAAATAAGTTAGCATCGTAAAATATATGGGTGAATATGGGCATGCAAGATGCCCTTTTGCCTATAATAGTTAAACGTCAATTCTTTACGTTAAAATTTGCCACAAATAGCAAGTTTTAGCGCAAAATTGGTATACAGTGTCAGAAGCCGGTTAAAAAAACCTTTTTAACGATATCTCAGTCATCTCTGCATGATTGTCCGCCTGCTTAGCTGTGTGGCAACGCGTTCGCTTGCCGGCCGAGTTGGAGATTTTCTCCGCTCGGGGACTGGGTGTTGTGTTTTTCTCATCATCATTTCATTCTCATCTCTTACGCGCAAGTCGCCCAATGAGGCGTCGACTTAAATAAGACTTACATTTGGCGGCCGAACTTCCCTGGATGGGGCCTCCCCGCCAACGATGCCATACGCTCATTTCGTTTCTGCACGATTAGTATCTGTCGAGAAAAAGTGATGTTGAATTGAGAAATGATATAGATGATATGTAGCAAGCCCCAATGTTCAGGGAGCCGTTTACATGTTGGAGGCGTCGTTGCGGCAAGTTGATGCTTAAAAACGCACTTGGGGACGGCATAGTCGCTTACTATTGGCTCAGCCAAGCAGACCCTTAATTGGTAGCAAGGAACGTCCCGGCCTCTGAGTGGCCGAAAACTTTGAGGCAGAAAGTTGAGTGTCACAGCTCACTCGAGTCGACTGGCAGCGGTCGGACATGCAGTAAGGTCGTTCCAAAAACGTTTGCTAAATGCTTTAATTCTTACATTCTAAATGTCAATTGCGTCAAGAGAGTGCTTTATACACTGAAGCGCCAAAGAAACTGGTATAGGTATGCGTATTCAAATACAGACTTATGTAAACAGGCAGAATACGCCGCTGCGATCGGCAACTTCATATAAGACGACAAGTTTCTGGCGCAGTTGTTAGATCGGTTACAGCTACTACAATGGCAGGTTATCAAGATTCAAGTGAGTGTTGAACGTGGTGTTATAGTTGGCGCACGAACGATGGGACACAGCATCTCCGAGGTAGCGATGAAGTGGAGACTGCAGTAGAGTGCTGTCTACACGGGATGTCAAATTGAGTCCATATTTTTAGATTTCCAGAAGGATTTCGACACCGTTCCTCACAAGCGTCTTCTAACCAAACTGTGTGCCTATGGAATATCGCCTCAGTTGTTCGACTGGATTCGTGATTTCCTGTCAGAAAGGTCACAGTTCGTAGTAATGGAAAGTAATCGAGTAAAATAGAAATAATATCCGGCGTTCCCCAAAGAAGTGCTATAGGCCCTCTATTGTTCCTGCTATATATTAACGACGTAGGAGAGAATCTCAGTAGCCGTCTTAGATTGTTTGCAGATGATGCTGTCATTTACCGTCTTGTAAAGTCATCAGACGACCGAAACGAATCGCAAAATTATTTAGATAAGATATCTGTATGGTGCCAAAAGTGGCAGTTGACCATGAATAAAGAAAAGTGTGAAGTTATACACACGAGTACTAAAAGAAATCCGCTAAATTTCGATTACGCGATAAGTCACTCAAATCTGAAGGTCGTAAATTCAACTAAATACTTAGGGTTTACAATCAGAAATACCGTAAATTGGAACGGTCGCGTAGATAATGTTATGGGTAGAGCCAATCAAAGACTGTGACTCATTGGCAGAACACTTAGAAGGTGCAACAGGTCTAATAAAGAGACTGCTTACACCACGCTTGTCCGCCCTACTCTGGAGTACTGCTGTGTGGTGTGGGATCCGCATCAGGTGGGACTGACGCATGACATCGGAAAAGTGCAAAGAAGGGCAGCTCGTTTTGTATTACCGCGAAATAGGGGAGATAGTGCCACAGACATGTACGTGAATTGGAGTGGCGATCATTAAAACAAAGGCGTTTTTCGTTGCGACAGGACCTTCTAATGAAATTTCAATCACCACTTTTCTCCTATGATTGCGAAAACATTCTGTTGGCACCCACCTACATAGGGAGAAATGATCTCACGATAAAATAAGAGACATCAGGGCTCGCAGAGAAAAATTTGAGTGCCCGTTTGTCCCGCGCGCCGTTCGAGAGTGGAACGGTAGAGAGACAGCTTGAAAGTGGCCCATTGAACCCTCTGCCAGGCACTTAATTGTGAATAGCAGAGTAATCACGTAGATGTAGATGTACACGTATGGGGCTGAATAATGTTCCTAGTTTCTCCCCTAAAACACGATTCTTGAAGTTTTCTGTGGAAGAGATGCCTGTGGCCTTTCTTCTGGTGTCGGCCAGTTACGAGTTTTCAAAATTAGTGTTACTCTCTCTCTCGTCGGTCAAACAATCACCGCTCTTCCTTGCTCCCTGCTCGCTACTACCCCCGACCAGATGGTGTCGGTCGCATTGTTCAAGTATGGGTCGCATCAACCTTCTCCGAGTAATCTGTTTTGCAGTGAAACTGGTTTTTTCTCAGCAGCGTGCCAGTGAATCCTAGTCTGCCATTTCCTCTACCTGTAAACGTTAGACAGATAATTTTCAAAATCTTTTAGCAAGCTCTACTCCACAGTTCACAGAATTATATACAAAAGAATTGACGCCTGAGCTGGCCGGTGTGGCCGAGCGCTTCTAGGCGCTTCAGTCTGGAACCGCGCGCCCGCTACGGTCGCAGGTTCGAATCCTGCCTCGGGCATGGATGTGTGTGATGTCCTTAGGTTAGTTAGGTTTAAGTAGTTGTAAGTTCTAGGGGACTGATGACCTCAGATGTTAAGTCCCGTTGTGCTCAGAGCCATTTGAACCAATTGACGCCTGAAACCTCCAAAAAACTGATGCATGCATCATTAGGTTGACTCACACGTAACTGCAGAGCAAAATATTCGGAAGCACTAATTGTACTCTTAGACTTACGATAAAACCATCTGGATAGAATATTCACCTAATAATATCCGTATGATAGACTTAAAAACAAACTCCCTGAAATGAAAGGTATTGGAAACTTGCGCAAAAGAATTCACAATTTTATAAAGCACTCAGCTTCAGCGTACGCACCCCGCGTACAGGGACTGGAGAGCAGTAGTACATATATATACATAGCTCTACGGCCCCTGTCATCTACTCATGCTCTGGGCTACAGCGCGGCAGGTTCACTTAAGCTGCACTGACGTTGCTGTATTTGCTCTCCAAACACGTAACCGCTGATGGCCTTATTAATGACATTAGGCCCCCACAGCAGCCTAAGCGAGACTAATGCAAACTTTCAGGAGTGTGGAAAACTCAAACGCAACGCTTTACATACATAGACATTTTACCGTATGATGTGCATCACTAGGGTTGGACCACTTACTATCCTTCCTGATAAAACATTCTCTGGTTTGCATTACTTGAAATGGAGCCACATGAAAAGACTGAGATGCTTTCGGGACTGCTTTAAGAGCACAAAGCACGTCATAATTGATCCCAGCTATCTGATGCAAATTATGCACGATGCTGTACATAAAGTTGACAATTAAACAAGTCATTAGAAAGGTGATTAGAGAAGAGGCGGCAGAACATAATGACATTTCGATGGAAATGATCAAAGCTTCAATAAATGGTTATGTAGGTATGTACATCTGAAAGAACAGACACCATTGTGTTAAAAATGGTTCAGATGGCTCTGAGCACTGTGGGACTTAACTTCTGAGGTCATCAGTCCCCTAGAACTTCGAACTACTTAAACCTAACTAACCTATGGACATCACACACATCCATGCCCGAAGCAGGATTCGAACCTGCGACCATAGCGGTCACGCGGTTCCAGACTGAGGCGCCTAGAACCGCTCGGTCACCCCGGCCGGCTCCATTGTGTCGATTCACAGCCGCGTATATATATATATATATATATATATATATATATATATATATATGGCGATATAAATATTTGTATTTTTGCTGCTTTGAGGGCACTGAAATAACCCAATGGTGAAAGATGAAAATTGGTGCCGAACGCCGGCCGGAGTGGCCGTGCGGTTCTAGGAGCTACAGTCTGGAGTCGAGCGACCGCTACGGTCGCAGGTTCGCATCCTGCCTCTGGCATGGATGTGTGTGATGTCTTTAGGTTGGTTAGGTTTAAGTAGTTCTAAGTTTTAAGGTACTGATGACCTTAGATGTTAAGTCGCATAGTGCTCAGAGCCATTTGAACCATTTTTTTTGGTGCCGAACCGGTATTCGAACCCGCCTTTCCCGCTTTACGCGAGCGGCCGCCTTAACCGATTCGGCTATACGAGCTGGTTCCCCGGTCAACCCGAATCTCCATATGCCGCCCACGATGCCGGCATGTCGATCTTCCAGTCCAGATGCGTACTGCTGTCTGACCTCTCTCAGGAATACGGTAGGGCTGCGAGAGAAAAGGAATAATGGGCAGGAGGACACTACTCAGCATTGTGCGGCAAATCGAGATTTTGGTCTGACGGGGGACGTGCTCGGGTAGCGGAAACCATTAAGGCAACCGCTCGCGTAAGCGTAAAATCCCAGTCTAGCACCAATTTTCATCTATCGCCGTTTAATTATTTCAAAGGTATTAATGGAGAAAAACGCGAAAATTTGTTGGATCAAAAGGAATTTGCAAAATTGTGTACAGGATGTTTTAGAAACACCGTATTGTTCTCCTCCACTAGAAAGAAGATAGATGTGACTGTAGACATATCAACTCCCTTTCCATAATGTAAGCTATTCACTCAAATTTTACATTGTGGATGAAGTGTTATACTTTTGTCACGTAAAGGAACACGCTAATACAGCAAAATTGACAATTTACATTTGTAGAACGAAATTACATACAACGGATCAATGAATATGAATTACAGCTTTGTTTGGGATTCACAGATTTCGAAAAAGCCTTTCAGTGACATACTAGACATTGATTCAGCGTACGTCAGTACAAGCTTAAGTTTCCATTGAACTCTTCGAGGATAGTGAGAAACTGAGAACAGAAAGGATAATCAGTCAAGGGAACTCATTTTCACCAAAACTGCACTATCAGTCTGACGAAAATTTTCAGTCCCGAGAGCCGGGAAAGGAAGAAATCTAATAACATAACTTACGTGAGCCACCATCTTTTCGCTGCTGGAACTGTACGGTTTCTCTCTAGTGTGGATGAACTTCAAAATCGAATGGAGCAACTTAATAGAATAAGTTATTAAGTATCGTAGAAAATCAATTACACTTAAATTAGAATAATATGTAATCAGTGTATCGACAACAAAATAGTAGAAATTAATAATGAAGTCACGGAACAACTTTACGAGTTTTTATGTTTAGGGTGGTTAAAGATATGAATTGATGGACAGGAAAATAAACAAATAGATAATTAAAAACGACTTCGAGTGCGTCTGGTGTGCTAAATACAATAGGACATTCAGAATAGAGATTCCGATGTGTGCGAAATCAATAATTTACTATCATTGTTTGTTATCAAATGGTTAAAATGGCTCTGAGCACTATGGGACTTAACATCTGTGGTCATCAGTCCCCTAGAACTTAGAACTACTTAAACCTAACTAGCCTAAGGACATCACACACATCCACGCCCGAAGCAGGATTCGAACCTGCGACCGTAGCGGTAACGCGGTTCCAGACGGAAGCGCCTAGAACCGCACGGCCAGAACAGCCGGCTGTTTGTTATCAGTCAGCGTCTATTGTAATGAGGGATGGAGCTTTAACGTGAAAACGAATCGAATACAGAGCTGCTCAGCGACGAAGAAGAGACGAATGTTATCAATTACTGAGAGAGCGCCGGCCGGAGTGGCCGAGCGGTTCTAGGCGCTTCAGTCTGGAACCGCGCGACAGCTACGGTCGCAGGTTCGAATCCTGCCTGGGCCATGGATGTGTGTGATGTCCGTAGGTTAGTTAGGTTTAAGTAGTTGTAAGTTCTAGGGGACTGATGACCTCAGATGTTAAGTCCCATAGTGCTCAGAGCCATTTTGAGCTGAGGAAGAAAGAGAAACAAGCAAATGGGTCAGGAAACAATATTGGAACGTAACGAAACTGAAAACGAGTTGAGGAAGACATGTACCCACGTGAATGGATGCCAGACGGCCCAAGGTAACTTTCTGCACAGTTCCAAGAGAGAATGTACACAAATGAACTCTGTTTCAAGAAGGAAAGTGGACAGTTGCCTCTCAACAGCCAAGAAGACTGTAGAGAACTTTTCAGTTATTTAAAAAAAAAACTTATAAATTGAACTGAACCCACAAAACCAGGTCCTATAAACGAAACCAGATTAAAACAACCAAATGGAATTGGAACTGCTACATAAATCAAAAATGTCTGAAAAACAACAAAACATCTTTTAAGACTGTTGTTACAGAACTCCTGAACTCAGGTGATCCAAAAAAGTCTAAAAGAAATCACACTAATCATGCATAACATCTGACGGACTGAGAAAATTCCGGATGAAGTGTTGAAAACTGTATTGACAGTTGCGTTATAAGAAGGGCAAGAACTGATGATGGCTCTACAACACCTTCACCTCGTTGGAGTGACTGTATCTCTATCTGTATCTGACTGTAACAGACCGCCGCACAAGTGAGAGCTGTCGTCCTAGATGTAGAACATCAGGGTCACCTCGCAGTTTTCCTGTAGCTCTCATACCTGATGTTTTCTAGAAGTTTCTGTCTCGCTGCAGAAGATGACGTCGGCCGTCTCTTTGTCGATGTTGTGATGCTGTAACTGTGACAGTCTTAAAAAAAATGGTACTACTTTTGTTTGAAACTTTATTTCAAGGGATGCCATTTACTTCATGCTGTACTTCTTAACACAACAGTGTTAACTTTACTCACAATGTGTTCAAAACATGACGTACGTAACACTCGTGAATAATAATAATAATAATAATAATTACCGTTATTTCACACTCTTGCAAATTATGTGACTGCACTCAGCTCCGACTGATCCTTGTAGTTCAACATATCTTAACATCTTGCTAGAGACATAATTTACATGACTGTACAGTGGGGCTGCCGTAACTCCACTTCGACACTGAAGTGCCGAAGAAACTGGTATACCTGCCTAAAATCGTGTAGGACCCCAGCGAGCAAACAGAAGTGCCGTAACACGACGTGGCATGGACTCGACTAATGTCTGAAATTTTGCTGGCAGCAATTGACACCATAAATCCGTAAGAGTACTGTACAAGGAGATGGATATCTCTTCTGAACAGCACAGTGCAAGGCATCTCAGATATGCCCAATAACATTCATGTCTGGGGAGTCTGGTGGTTAGCAGAAGTGTTTAAACTCAGAAGTGTGTTCCTGGAGCCACTCTGCAGCAATTCTGGACGTGTGGGGTGTCACCTTGTCCCGCTAGAATTGCCCAAGTCCGTCGGAACGCAGAATGGAGATGAATGGATGTGGGTGATCAAACAGGATGCATACGTAGGTGTCACCTGTCAGAGTCGTATCTAGACGTATCAGGGGTCCCATATCACTGCGACTGAATAGCCAAAGAATGCGTATAGAATGCGTATTCAAATAGAGAGATACGCAAACAGGCGGAATACGGCACAGCGTCGACTGGCGCAGTTGTTAGGTCGGTTACTGCTACTACAATGGCAGGTTATCAAGATTTAAGTTAGTTTGAACGTTGTGTTACAGTCGGCGCAAGAGCTATGGAACACAGCATCTCCGCGGTAGTGATGAAATGGGGATTTTTCGTACGACCATTTCACTACTGTACCATGAGCATCAGGAGTCCGGTGAAACATGAAATCTCAAACATCGCTGTGGCTGGAAAAAGATCCTGCAAGAATGGGCCAACGACGACTGAAGAGAACCGTTCAACGTAACAGAAGAGCAACTCTTCCGCAGATTGCTGCAGATTTCAGTGCTGGGCTATAAAGAAGTTTCAGAGTGCGAACCGTTCAAGGAAACATCATGGATGTGGGCTTTCTGATCCGAAGGCCCACTCTTATACGCTTGAGGACTGCACGACAGAAAGCTCTCCTTGTCTAGGCCCGACAATATCGACATTGGACTATTCTTGACTGGAAAACATGTTGCCTGGTCGGACGAGTCTCGTTCCAAATCATATCGAACGGATGGACGTGTACGGGTATGGAGACAACCTCATGAATCCATTGAACCTGCACGTCATCAGGAGACTGTTCAAGCTGGTGGAGGCTCCATAATGGCGTGGGGCGTGTGCAGTCGGAGTGATATGAGAACCGTGATACGTCTAGATACGATTCTGACAGGTGACACGTACGTAAGCATCCTGTCTGATCACCTACATCCACTCATGTTCATTGTGCATTCGAACGGACTTCCAGCAGGACAATTCGACATCCCATTTGTCCAGAACTTGTACAGAGTGGTTCCAGGAAAACTTTTCTGAGTTTAAACGCTTCCAATGACTACCAAACTCCCCGGACATGAACATTATTGAGGATATCTGGGATGTCTTGCAACGTGCTGTTCAAAAGAGATCGCCACCCCCTCGTACTCTTATAAATTTATTGACAGCCCTCCAGAACTACATCAGACATTAGCCGATTCCATGCCACGTCGTGTTGCGGCACTTCTGCGTGCTCGCGGGGGCCCTACACGATATTAGGCAGGTGTACCAGTTTCTTTGGCTTTTGACTGTCGACGTGAAGTGAGAAAAAGTGCAGCACCGTCAAAGACTGATTTCAGTGGCACCAGGTAATAATATGTGGGTGCTGACGCGTTGCAGTTTTCGTGAGTCATTTGTCATGGTCATCAGTGATAACGATCAAGAGGTCATTCTTTGCACCTTCTATTTTGACACTGCAGGTAGTAATCGCGCTGAGGTTAGAGGTGAACAGTGTTTGCAGTATTCATTTTAGGGTATAGTCACGCCCCGCCGATGAGTACGTACTTCTGTTGAAAGAGTTCAGCCTTTGAGCGGGCTCGTATTGTAGGGCCTGCGAGAAGCTGCATGGATTGCTACACATGTTGAGAACTGTGTATAGCTGGCGTATCGCTGCTTTCAGCAGTTGTCTGTGGAATATTACCACAACAGTGGACCGGATTCGGGACGTCCGCATAGTGCAGACGTGCGTCAGGACCGACGCATTGTGCGAGCAGCGGTGGCCGACCAACCATCGTCCAGGAAAGAAACCCAGGCCATGTTACAACCGCTGCGTCACAGCGGACTATGATCAGCTGTACCTCTGGACACGCTACCACTGGCTCCACGACGACCAAGCGCGGCTACTCTGCAGTCATCAAAGAGTCGGCTGGAGAGTGGAATGACGTTCTGCTGTCTTCAGAGACAAGAGTAGATTTTGTCTGTACGAAAGTGGTGGACGGGTCATACTTGGTGAGCGGCCTATTCCAGAGTGCCGGGGACCATTAGTCACAACTCACGGCCACATTTGGTGTCTCTGTAAGGTAAAGTAACCAGTGCACAGATTTTTATCCACGTGCTACCGCTTTTTCTTCAACAGGAAGGTAATCTGTTTTTCAGCGGAATAAAGCACGTCCACACACGGCTTGTGTAAAGCAACGTGCTCTTCGTGGTGCGGAACAACTGCCCTGGCCACAAAGATCACCAGAACTCTCACCAACTGAACACGTATCTGACATGCTGAAATGGGAACTTACTCGTTCCCCGCAATCTAGAAGAACAGTTGCCGATTTGCTGCAAAAGTGGCAAGATGCTTGGAACTGTCTACTGCAGGACGCCATTCCGCACCTTTGTGATCGTTTCTCTGCGTGGGAGAAAACTGCGTATCGATGTGGCTGTTTGGCCACCATTTACTGTGTCGTGTGTGTTATCATGCACCCATACAATGTTGAATTATCACGTCACTTGTCAATAAAATAACTTTGTCCTTGAGGATGTTGCATTTTTATTTTCCTGCAGTACGTAAATGTATTACAAAGTAACAATGAGATAGATTTTTGAAAAGTTCCGTAGATTATATTCCGCTAGGCTTGCATTGTCACCTGTCAAATAGGTATGAAGAGCATTTTTTTTAATATTTACTTTTAGTTTCTTACAGAGGCAAGCTGCAATAATTTTACAGTTTTCTTAAGTCTTTTAATGTAAATCTTTTTTATTTTCCTATTGCAGAATGTGAAGATGACCTACTGTCGCCAAGAATGGTTATGACTGTTGTTCGATATTGTGACTCCGTCGACAGTAAAAAGAGGTATATGACGTGGGAAACAATATTTACAATAAAACCGTATACAGGGCAATGGAAAAGTACCGCATTACTACACAGTAGTGCAACTAGAATATCTCAACGCAACTGGATTATAAATTAGACAAACTAATAATTCTAGGTCATATAAGAAGCGAAGAATACTGGAAATTAAGAAACAATGACAAAATATATCAAACTATACCCAAATAACAGAAACCATAGTGAAAAGGAAAGTTTTTTGGACATTTACGTGGGAAGAGTAACAATAGATAGATATTACAGATTTTCAGTACATCTGGGGAAAGAAATGGACACGACACTGGATAGGAGAACTTTAAAAAAGATTTAAAAATGCGCAACTTAAGTAGAAGTAGCAGAAAATTTAGAAGGATTGCAAGCCAGAAGCAGTGGTTTGAAGAAAGGAAAAGAGAAACGATGAAAATGTGAAAGAATTTGATGGAAAAAAAGAAAACAAACAATTAAGACTGAAATGAAATTGTTTCTTGGTCCATTCTTGGCAGGAGGGAAGGAAGAAATAAATTAAAAAAACAGGAGGTGTATAGTGCATGAGTCACTCTTTTCCAGAGACTGCCATTGCCTGCAAGGTGGCGGTATCGTTGTAGCTGCAGACCAGTCACGCTATAATGGACACGGAGGCAGCATGTACGCGCCATCACTTCCTGCGCTCGTAGCCCGAGCCTCTGCTACGGATTCGTGGGCAAGTCTGCGTTCTCTCCTCTGAATCGGCGGCGAGTCACTAGAGGACGCGAACAATGGAAACGCCGAAGGCGCTGAGGCCAGGAGAGAGAAGCAACAGGAACAGGCAACAGGCGAGCATCGACCGTAGCTGACGGCTCCACTCAAGGCGAGAAAGAGACAGAGAGAGAGAGAGAGAGAGAGAGAGAGAGAGAGAGAGAGAGCGCTCCCAATTAATACGCGCCGCTTCCGTCCGCACCAAAGCTAATAGGCAGAACTCAGCAATCGCCGGCACAAACTTACAAACAACAAACGCTGGAAGCTTCTTTGCTTCTTATTTCGCCGCTCTGCACTTCTCACCGACGGTGACGGAACCAGCAGTTTCCATTTAACAATTTTCGTACACGTTTATTTTTCCGTCGCAGTTCCAGAATTTTTGTTAACAACATAGATTCGATGTCTTATGGTCATCTTCAAGTCAATGTAGTTACATAAAAAATCCTTCGGATCCTGCGACGAAATGGAAAAATAAAAGATGTATAACATTTTTAAAGATCAGCACAGTTGCTGCATTCTCACGCGACGATATGTCACCTATAATGACTACAGTTGTAAGGTTGTATACCTGGAAGAATCCTGGAGATACTAAAAGGTATCAGATAGATTATATAATGGTAAGACACAGATTTAGGAACCAGTTTTTAAATTGTAAGACATTTCCAGGGGCAGATGAGGATTCTGACCACAATCTACTGATTATGATCTGCAGATTGAAACTGAAGAAACTGCAAAAAGGTGGGAATTTAAGGATATGAGACCTGGATAAACTGAAAGAACGAGAGGTTGAAGAGAGTTTCAGGGAGAGCATAAGGGAACAGTTGACAGGTATGGGGGAAAGAAATACAGTAGAAGAAGAATGGGTAGCTCTGAGGGATGAAGTAATGAAGGCAGCAGAGGATCAAGTAGGTAAAAAGACGAGGGCTAATAGAAATCCTTGGGTAACAGAAGATATATTGAATTTAATTGATGAAAGGAGAAAATATAAAAATGCAGTAAATGAAGCAGGCAAAAAGAAATACAAACGTCTCAAAAATTAAATCGACAGGAAGTGCAAAATGGCTAAGCAGGGATGGCTAGAAGACAAATGTAAGGATGTAGAGGCTTGTCTCACTAGGGGTAAGATAGATACTGCCTACAGGAAAATTAAAGAGACCTTTGGAGAGAAGAGAACCACTTGTATGAATATCAAGAGCTCAGATGGCAACCCAGTTCTAAGCAAAGAAGGGAAGGCAGAAAGGTGGAAGGAGTATATAGAGGGTTTATACAAGGGCGAAGTACTTGAGGACAATATTATGGAAATGGAAGAGGATGTAGATGAAGACGAAATGGGAGATAAGATACTGCGTGAAGAGTTTGACAGAGCACTGAAAGACCTGAGTCGAAACAAGGCCCCGGGAGTAGACAACATTCCATTAGAACTACTGATGGCCTTGGGAGAGCCAGTCATGACACAACTCTACCATCTGGTGAGCAAGATGTATGAGACAGGCGAAATACCCTCAGACTTCAAGAAGAATATAATAATTCCAATCCCAAAGAAAGCAGGTGTTGACAGATGTGAAAATTACCGAACTATCAGTTTAATAAGTCACAGCTGCAAAATACTAACACGAATTCTTTACAGACGAATGGAAAAACTGGTAGAAGCGGACCTCGGGGAAGATCAGTTTGGATTCCGTAGAAATGTTGGAACACGTGAGGCAATACTAACCTTACGACTTATCTTAGAAGAAAGATTAAGAAGTGGCAAACCTACGTTTCTAGCATTTGTAGACTTAGAGAAAGCTTTTGACAACGTTAACTGGAATACTCTCTTTCAAATTCTGAAGGTGGCAGGGGTAAAATACAGGGAGCGAAAGGCTATTTACAATTTGTACAGAAACCAGTTATAAGAGTCGAGAGGCATGAAAGGGAAGCAGTGGTTGGGAAAGGATTGAGACAGGGTTGTAGCCTCTCCCCGATGTTATTCAATCTGTATATTGAGCAAGCAGTAAAGGAAACAAAAGAAAAATTCGGAGTAGGCATTAAAATTCATGGAGAAGTAGTAAAAACTTTGAGGTTCGCCGATGACATTGTAATTCTGTCAGAGACAGCAAAAGTCTTGGAAGAGCAGTTGAACGGAATGGACAGTGTCTTGAAAGGAGGATATAAGATGAACATCAACAAAAGCAAAACGAGGATAATGGAATGTAGTCAAATTAAATCGGGTGATGCTGAGGGAATTAGATTAGGAAATGAGACACTTAAAGTAGTAAAGGAGTTTTGCTATTTAGGGAGTAAAGTAACTGATGATGGTCGAAGTAGAGAGGATATAAAATGTAGACTGGCAATGGGAAGGAAATCGCTTCTGAAGAAGAGAAATTAGTTAACATCGAGTATAGATTTAAGTGTCAAGAAGTCGTTTCTGAAAGTATTTGTATTGAGTGTAGCCATGTATGGAAGTGAAACATGGACGATAACTAGTGTGGACAAGAATGTTTGTGTTGACGAAGCCACAACCTCACCTCTGCTTGCATCGCTTCATCACTATGAAAGTGAAGTGCTCAAATGTACACTCCTGGAAATGGAAAAAAGAACACATTGACACCGGTGTGTCAGACCCACCATACTTGCTCCGGACACTGCGAGAGGGCTGTACAAGCAATGATCACACGCACGGCACAGCGGACACACCAGGAACCGCGGTGTTGGCCGTCGAATGGCGCTAGCTGCGCAGCATTTCTGCACCGCCGCCGTCAGTGTCAGCCAGTTTGCCGTGGCATACGGAGCTCCATCGCAGTCTTTAACACTGGTAGCATGCCGCGACAGCGTGGACGTGAACCGTATGTGCAGTTGACGGACTTTGAGCGAGGGCGTATAGTGGGCATGCGGGAGGCCGGGTGGACGTACCGCCGAATTGCTCAACACGTGGGGCGTGAGGTCTCCACAGTACATCGATGTTGTCGCCAGTGGTCGGCGGAAGGTGCACGTGCCCGTCGACCTGGGACCGGACCGCAGCGACGCACGGATGCACGCCAAGACCGTAGGATCCTACGCAGTGCCGTAGGGGACCGCACCGCCACTTCCCAGCAAATTAGGGACACTGTTGCTCCTGGGGTATCGGCGAGGACCATTCGCAACCGTCTCCATGAAGCTGGGCTACGGTCCCGCACACCGTTAGGCCGTCTTCCGCTCACGCCCCAACATCGTGCAGCCCGCCTCCAGTGGTGTCGCGACAGGCGTGAATGGAGGGACGAATGGAGACGTGTCGTCTTCAGCGATGAGAGTCGCTTCTGCCTTGGTGCCAATGATGGTCGTATGCGTGTTTGGCGCCGTGCAGGTGAGCGCCACAATCAGGACTGCATACGACCGAGGCACACAGGGCCAACACCCGGCATCATGGTGTGGGGAGCGATCTCCTACACTGGCCGTACACCACTGGTGATCGTCGAGGGGACACTGAATAGTGCACGGTACATCCAAACCGTCATCGAACCCATCGTTCTACCATTCCTAAACTGGCAAGGGAACTTGCTGTTCCAACAGGACAATGCACGTCCGCATGTATCCCGTGCCACCCAACGTGCTCTAGAAGGTGTAAGTCAACTACCCTGGCCAGCAAGATCTCCGGATCTGTCCCCCATTGAGCATGTTTGGGACTGGATGAAGCGTCGTCTCACGCGGTCTGCACGTCCAGCACGAACGCTGGTCCAACTGAGGCGCCAGGTGGAAATGGCATGGCAAACCGTTCCACAGGACTACATCCAGCATCTCTACGATCGTCTCCATGGGAGAATAGCAGCCTGCATTGCTGCGAAAGGTGGATATACATTGTACTAGTGCCGACATTGTGCATGCTTTGTTGCCTGTGTCTATGTGCCTGTGGTTCTGTCAGTGTGATCATGTGATGTATCTGACCCCAGGAATGTGTCAATAAAGTTTAGCCTTCCTGGGACAATGAATTCACGGTGTTCTTATTTCAATTTCCAGGAGTGTATTCTTCGGGTTTTGGGAACAGATGGAAATCTGATGGGACCAAGTCGGGACTGTATGGAGGATGTTCGGTGACAGTAAACCCAAGGCGTCGGATTGTTGCAGGTGTTGCAGCCCTCGTGTGTGGTATGGCATTGTTGTGCCGTAAGAGAGCGTGCTCCAAGTCTGAACGAACTCTTGGAATTCGAAATTCGATTACAGTACCATGTTTATCACGCACCGAAATAGTTACGTTACACACCACCACGTTAGGCGCTATTACACACAACCACTCGCTCACAGAAAGATCCGTACCTGAAGAGTGGAAAATTGCTCAAGTCACACCAATACCAAGAAAGGAAAGTAGGAGTAATCCGCTGAATTACAGGCCTATTTCACTAACGTCGATTTGCAGTAGGGTTTTAGAACATATACTGTATTCGAACATTATGAAGTACCTCGAAGAAAACGATTTATTGACATACAGTCAGCACGGATTCAGAAAATATCGTTCTTGTGAAACACAACTACCTTTTTATACTCATGAAGTAATAAGTGCTATCGACAGGGGATATCAAATTGATTCCATACTTTTAGATTTCCCAGAAGGCTTTCGACACCGTTCCTCATAAGTGTCTTCTAATCAAACTGCGTGCCTACGAAGTATCGCCTAAGTTGTGCGACTGCATTCGTGATGTTCTGTCAGAAAGGTCACAGTTCGTAGTAATGGACGGAAAATCATCGAGTAAAACGGAAATAATATCCCGCGTTCCCCAAGGAAGTGTCATAGACCCTCTATTGTTATTGATCTATATTAAAGACATAGGAGACAATCTGAGTAGCCGTCTTAGATTGTTTGCAGATGATGCTGTCATTTACAGTCTTGTAAAGTCATCAAATGATCAAAACGACTTGCAAAATGATTTAGATAAGATACCTGTATGGCGCGAAAAGTGGCAATTGACCCTCAGTAAAGAAAAGTGTGAAATTATTCACATGAGTACTAAAAGAAATCCACTAAATTTGGATTACGCGATAAGTCACATAAATATGAAGGCTGTAAATTCAACTAAATACATAGGAATTACAATTACGAATAACCTAAATTGGAACGATAACATAGATAATGTTATGGGTAGAGCAAACCAAAGATTGCGAGTGATTGGCAGAAAATTTAGAAGGTGCAACAGGTTTACTAGAGAGACTGCTTGCACCACACTTCTCCGCCCTATTCTGGAGTATTGCTGTGCGGTGTGGGATACGCATCAGGTGGGACTGACGGATGACATCGAAAAAGTACAAAGAAGGGCGGCTCGATTTGTATTATCGCGAAATAGGGGAGATAGTGTCACAGACATGATACGTGAATTGGAGTGGCAATAATTAAAACAAAGGCGTTTTTCGTTGCGACGGGATCTACTCATGAAATTTAAATAACCAGTTTTCTCCTCCGATTGCAAAAAAATTCTGTTGGCAAACACCTACATAGGGAGAAATAATCATCACGACAAAAGAAGACAAATCAGGGCTCGCATAGAGAAATTTAAGTGCTCGTTTTTCCCGCGTGCCGTTCGAGAGTGGAACGGTAGAGAGACAGCTTGAAGGTGGTTCATTGAACCCTCTGCCGCGCACTTTATTGTGAATAGTCGAGTAATCGCGTAGATGTAGACGTAGATGAAAAATGTAGGTAATATTTTTTTCTTAAAGTGACATACCGCATATCAGCATTCGACAGGGTGATTTTTGTTTCCACCGTAAGGGTTGATCGATGAAAGGATTTGGAACAAACAAGGTCTAATGCACTTAAAATCGCAAATGCATGGTTTCCATGCTAGAGACCATTTATTCAATCGCACGTTGTTACGGAGACTGCGGTCTCGTGCGCGCTGTACCTTGCAGCCACAGATACAGTATGCATACTTTCTTCGAAGAGGTTGGTACTGTTCCTCTCGCGCCATAGTAATTGGTAATGTTGTGTCCGATTCACTTCTCTTGTTGACTCACCTTGTAGTGGATGTGATACAGCTTGTACACAATTGTTCCGTATTCGAATCAAGAGCTTAAAGACATGGTTTTTACATGTGGATAGACAAATTTGAACGGGCGGCGGACAGCAAGGTTGCACCAGGAGTGCTATCCCTGCCAACAAGCACAGCATTCAATGTCTGCAACAGTGTTTCACCATCCGTCTGAGTTAGGGTCGTTTCAGGAGGCAGGAAATGATGAAGGGCGCACCAGAAACGTTCGGACACAACACTTGCAGGAAAATATGATTAACACTGTAGAAGGCGACCGCCATATCAGTACCAGGCAGTTGGTCCGCCAGTACAAGGTAAGCCAGACGACCGTGTGGAATGTTATCCATGATAACTGCTACTACCCTTATCGCTTACCCTGTGTGCAGGGCTTACCAGCGACAGCCTTTCCACATCGGGAGCAGTTTTGTCACTGGTTTCTTCACCAGGAAACCATGATTGTTTCATCCATCCTATTCACAGATGACGCCATCGTTATGCGGAGTGGTATCTTCAACTTTCATAACAGTCATCCGTGGGATGGTATGCAGAAACCCTATTGTATGGTGACAGCAAATCGTCAGCATTGGTGCAGATGGAATGTGTGGGTTGGGAAAATTGGCGACCATATTTTTGGACCAGTTTTACGTCGTCTAACAGGCTCGAACTATCGGCGTTTCTTGTGGATAACTTTGCCACGCCTGCTGGAAGAAGTGCCGTTGATGATTCGAAGGGCTATGTGGCTCCTGCATGATGGTGTCCCGTCCCAATTCTCCTTTAACGCCCAGTCGGATCTCAATCGTGTCTTCCCTGATCGCTGAATCAGACGAGGGTGTCCAGTTGCATGGCCTGCTCATTCACCGGATCTCAACCCAGGTGTTTTCTAGTTATGCAGCCATCTCAACAGTACTGTGTATCCAGAGCCCACTTCAGATGTGGAGAAACTGGAGTATTGTATTCATGCTGCGTTTGAAACTGTTTGGATGCAGCGTGGCTGGTGTGAACATATGAGATAGAACATGATACGGCGCCTACACACATGCGTTGAAGCACATGGAAACCGTCTTCAGCACATACTGCAACTGTGGCTGCACGGTACAGCGCGTGTTAGACCGCAGTCTCTATAACAATGTATGATTAATTACAGACAAAAGTTCATTACACCTTTTTTGTTCCGTATCCTCTCATTGATGAGGCCCTAGAGTTTTTGCACATTGGAAAAAATCACGCTGCAATATCAAGACAGATATAACTGATGGCTATAGTTACACCATGATCGTGATACATTATCTAAAAAAAAAACTACTGACTAGCATTAAAGAATCATGATTTTATTGTCAAAACAAAGAACAGACAGGCAATACCACCATTTGTCAACGTAGATGGTTGTACGTTAGGTTAAAGAAACTGTATTTCTTTCCTCACTGAGTGCTATACTTTAGACATCTTTGAAACCTGTGAAATAACTATATTTAGCGAGAATTTGTTTTTCTAAAGTGGGTTAATTCATGTGTAAACAATACTGAAATGTATTACGCTATTTATGACTTGGTAGTGTAGTGGGACGCGAAATTGAAGCATCACCCATCCACCAGTGTCAGCCCAGTTTGCAGGTGAATATAAGTTTAATTTAGTGTTTTGTTTATGTGTTTTTGTAATCTTTGTAATTGTTGTGAATTATCTAAAGTTTTGTATTTATTTTTTATGTCTCATGTACGGAGAGGGCGGCGCAACGAACGGAGACAGCATCTTCACTGCCGGGACCAGAGAGAAAATTGCTGGCCACTATACGTCACGGGTCGACAGCCAAAGGGCAACAGAAGATCCTGAAACCGAGTTGTTGCGTCGTGCTTCTAAAAACTGAAAAAAATAAGAATTTGTAATGTTACTACAACAATGACGTCATAGAAGGTTTAATCATGTTGTAAATGGTCAGTCCTATCTTGTCAAGGCTCAGGTTCACGTCTATATGTATGAAGATAATAAAGTAGTGTATACTACAAAAGTTTAAATACGTGTTCCGAGAATTTATTTATGAAGAATTATATTAAGGAAGAAGGATGACTGATTTATTTGACATGATTATTAATTTTTTACAATATTCATCGCGAGTTTTAGTCTTGAAAGTTTATTCAATGTGATTCTAATATTTGTTAAATCAGATAACTTGCATTAATATAACTTCTGAGAAGAAACAAAACGACATCTAAATTGAGAAAAAGTTTGCGCAAACCAATAGGACTGAGTGACGTAATTCTGCGCATACGACTCAAATAATGATGTTTTACAGGTTCGTTCAAGAACCATTTAGAGACAATTTAAAAAGAATTTAAATAATTTTGAAGTGTGTTGTAACTGACGTAGGTGACGAAGTCTGCACATGGTCATATGTCAAAAGAAAATCATTTATGCAAGACTATACGTCGTTACACTACAGTAACCAGTTTGTCAAATTTGTAATCTCCCATAACTAAAGCCCATCATATTACAATAGCGTATTACTGATGTGCAAGAAAGAATTACAGATTAATTAAACCATCATGTATGGAAACAGCCTGATATGAATGGAGGGGACACGGCACTTGAGGTTACTGTAAACATCAATTTAAAGATGCTCCATGTTACTGTACTTGTATAAAATAATGGATTTGAAGTAATTTGGTGTATTATAAGATGCAGGTAAAATCTGTTTACGACTCAGCATTCACATTTGAATCTGCTTTCACAGTATTATTACATTGTACCAAAATATGGAGGACTGGACGTTGTGCAGAAAGTTCAACACTGTTTACGATTTTGTCATCAACTTATTGATGTAATTAAGTTCCTGATATCTATCTTCGTAAATAAAGAACATGGAATTAAGCTGTTATTTGCTCCATACGTCACTTTGTTGCAGCAAAACAGTATTAACAAACAAATTTGCCATCAGGAAAATTTTGGTGCAAGCACCTTAGGGTTAGTTAGTATTGTACTACACCCAAGTAGGAATGCTTTATTTCTATTCCTGTACTTATTCTTTAAATGTGTTACATAGTCCAGAACATGGATCTTCGACCTGGAACTACGCACAAAATGTGGTGCATGGGCCCTTCACGAGTCAGTCATTTATTCGTGTATGAGATTACAACCATTAAAAACATCGCAAATAGATGGGAGTTTGAAGCTGTATTGCTTTACTTCACAAGGGTGCCAAGCTGCGATATAAGCACCACTTCCATACGTGTACACTGTTAAAGTTCCTTCCTAGGTAGGTATTTTATGATGGAGAGTAACAGCACCTGTATTCTGTTTATATAGGTTGCTTGTCGTAATACATAAGTACAGTTAAGATCTATTTTCATGAATAACATCGCTTTACATCATTGATGTGGTTGTGACTGACCTGTAAAGCAGATGAAGCAATATAAATGATTTGGATGTCAAAAACTCCAAGAGATTGCTAGGACTGGTTAATATACCCCATCCAAAAGTATATAACGGGTAAACTTAACGAAACTGCATTCAATGAAACCTGTCATTATGCAACCACCTTCGTATACCTGACATAACAATCATGAAAGCAATATGGCAAACATTAGGGTATGTGCAGAGGCATATAGACAATAATTTTCTCTTCTATTACTATATGAGGATGGAAAAGGAGCGAAAATTAATATCGTTATGATATACCCTCCACCATGCATTGTACAGTGGCTTGCAGAGTATGTGTTTCAGTGTCGAAGCTATTGGGCATAAGATGGTTGGTTGGTTGGTTGTTTGGGGAAGGAGACCAGACAGCGAGGTCATCGGTCTCATCGCATTAGGGAAGGACGGGGAAGGAAGTCGGCCGTGCCCTTTGAAAGGAACCATCCCGGCACTTGCCTGGAGCGATTTAGGGAAATCACGGAAAACCTAAATCAGGATGGCCGGACGCGGGATTGAACCGTCGTCCTCCCGAATGCGAGTCCAGTGTCTGACCACTGCGCCACCTCGCTCGGTGTGTATAAGAAGATAGTGCCAGAAGTGAGTAGCAAATTGCATAGGCTCAGGGACTGGTTGAGTCTGGATGTAAATAAGTATAATGTGGTGCATGTACACAGGGAAAAAAAAAAATCCTGCACCGCTCCATTACACTATTGGTGGAAATGGTAATAGCCATATCATATCTAGGAGTACCCTTTGGAACGACCTAAAGCAGGATGACAAAAGAAAGAAGTGTGTTTTACCCATGCAATAAGTGGCTTAATAAACAGTTGCAACACTTGACTCTTTTTTGCGAATATTGCTCTTGACCCCAGGAACTTTATCGGGCTGGATTTACGAGATCCAATGAAAAGCAAACATTTAGTTGCCACCATTTCTGCCGTATATGCTACAAGAGGTGCAGTGTGCATTACAGGAAGGTTTTACTGTTGCAAACCGAGGTTGTGTGTTGTGGGCAAAACATTATTTCCTCCCAAACATGCCATGTGGAATTATCACAATGATGAATTAGAGAAAATACGGATGTTTATTGGCAATCATTCTTTCATCATGAATGGAGCAGGCATGGGTGTTAATGTACTCCCCACCACACAACGAAAGGTAGCATGTGTGTGTCACACATCTGTCTGTCAGCATATGCACTGGATCTTCTCAGAAGTCTTTAGGTTTTCGTCCACGGAATCCCACTTAAATTCCTACATAACACTTGTAGGTAGCTTCTCATAAGACACTTGTGTGTTTATAAGTCTCTGACTGCTACAATTGTGTTAGCGATTTGGAACTTAAAGGCATGAAAGTTAGTCATTCTATTGGAAGTGTCTGATCTTGGTGGTAGTATGGGAGATACTTTGAGTATGAATGAATTTTTATAATGTATAGCGGTTCTTCGTTTTCATTGTCATGCAGAAGCCATAGGAACCCGCCAATTTCGTAGTTGTGGAGACAAATAAAGGTTGATTAAAATACTGTTGGATGACTCCTAAATCTTGATGTACGGTTACAGGAAGAGAAGTTCTGATTATAATCAGAAAACTCCATTTAAGAATCAGAAATTGGGGATTATTTTACTGTTTTTTCAGTGGAACATTTGTTAATTGCAAGAATATAGGGAAAGGCAGTACACAGTAACACTCTAAAAGGGAGCTGATAAGTGTAATGTACCTTTTTAGTACAGATTTGCTGCTCAGACGATTACGAAACACCTATCAGAATATACTTAAAATGAAAGAAAGAATGATTATATTGCCTCAGTGTGCAGTAGACTAGAGATTGTGCATCTTGTTATTCCATTGGTGTTAAGAACAAAGAGCCATAACCTATTACTGTTCCCACAAATACTGTTACTCCGCATTTCTTAAGAAAAGCAATGTACCGAAGAGTGCTAGATAGATGCTGTCGATCACTACTCCACATCTCCCCCAATCTCTCTTATCTTATTCCTAAGGCCTCTATATGAGATAAGCGACAGTGGTGGTAGAATTCAAACACTCGTTTCTTAAAATTACCCAATAGAGTTTCAAGAGAACTATATTGTCGTTCTTCCATGGAATTTCACTTACTGTGTGGATGAGCAATCAGCCTGGAGTTTGCATATGCACTTGTCCAAACAACTTTCAGACTGAAATGTGTAACAAACAAATTGTCACAAATCCTGTGTGCGTAACTAAAGAGTTTTTTCTATGAAATAAGTTTTTCTCCTACCACCAGTAAAGATTTTCGTAATTGAAATATTTGTGTTTGATTCGACTGGTAGGCATGCCCCACATTAATGTCAACTAGAATGTATCAAGATACTTTTGAAGAGACAGTGTATGCAAAATTTAGATTGCATGTCACGAAGATTGAGGCAGATTCGCGCATGTGCACTTCTCGAATAAACTTTATAATTAGACTGGAGCTGCTGCCTTTAGTACCTGCACGAAGAAGAAAGGTGTGTCTATTTCCACTACTAGTGGGCTGGATGACTTGTTGAGACAGATCTGTTTAGCTCTCACCCGGCCTTCCATCCTCATCACGCTATTAACGTCATTCCATACTTCATCTCCCAGGAGGTGGCTGCTGGCAGCAGCCCTCAGATGAAGTGGCAAAGCAGTAACTGGGGGGCACCTCTGGGGCCGTCTCCAACATGTTGAGCTGGCTGTGGCGGTGGCGGTGGATGTAGCTGGGCCCATGTGGTGCGACTGGCGGCAGTTGGCTGGTGACACCTCCATGCGTCTTGTTTCTTTATAATAAAGAAGCCAATTCCTATTCCACTGGTGGTGCTAACAGCAAAAATGTGGGAAACTGTTAAAAAGTGGCATTTCAGTGTAATTTCTTTCTTTTTATGGTCGAAACGTTGCTACTTGGATATTTTTAATTTTCCGCTGTATTTACACATCCACCTTAATATGACGTTGAGAGACTCCTCTTCGTGGCCCAGATTGTGACGTCGTAGTGTGTCAGACATTGTGGTAGATGCATGCTGAATCACATGGATTTCACACATCCACCGTAACGTCAAAGTGTCTGTGTAGCTGTGACATCAGTTTGAAGGTATACGTTGTAGCAAATAAGATGATTCAGCTCGACCGGCCATTTATACATGACACAACTGGCCTAGAGGAGTGGCGGAGGAGGAAGGTGGCCTTTTATTGGGTCATAAATTATAGTGATTACATCATAAATTACACTTACATACACATAACGTAAGACAACGGCTGCGTGGTTTGTTCACGCAACGGTCGCAGGCCAAGTGGCTGATTTGTTTACACAAGGAGTACAATGGACCCATTTTGATCGTACATACCCATTCCCCCTACATTTTGAAGTTCCCGACATTTCAGTACTCAGTGATTGCCCGTGCGGTGCAATTGTTTCTTAGCTTGCAGTGCAGATTGCCTATCGAGCCGCCACCTGGGCTCCTACAGAGTTCAAACGAAGCATTCGCTTAAACCTCGTGATCTGGGTCCCACTGAACTGGATGCCATAGTCTCCATTAAAGGTGTTGTCAGTAACTTTAATTCAATAGTTTTTTTTAATCACGCTGCTTCAGAATCCTTCAGTATAAGCCACGAGGGAACTCTCGTCAAATTTAGTCCGGTAACCGTTTCCTAGAGCACGCTCAGTTAAAGAAGACTTGTTGGGACAGCTTAAGCGATGAATGTGCTCAGGCTCCTTTCTGCGTTGTTGTACAGTGCGCACTGCTTGTTGGAACTAAGACTGGCCGCACCCGCAGGGTATTTTGTAAACCGTAGGTGTTCCGAGACCTGCCGAATCTATCACTGTCTTCGCTTTTTCATGTGCTTTCCAATGCCGTTAAAAGTGTATTGCTCCTTAGGAAACCATGCTTTCTTCAGTTTACATCTACATCGACGTATATACTCTGCAAGCTACCGTATGATGCACGGCAGATGGTACCTTGTACCACTACCAGTCATTTCCTTTCCTGTTCCACTAGCAAATAGAGTGAGGAAAACCGACTTCCTGTATACCTCCGTTCGAGCCCTAATTTATCTTATTTTCGCGGTACTTACGTGAAACGTACATTGGTGGTGGAAGAATAGTTCTACAGTCAGCTTCAAATGTCGGCTTTGTGACGGAACGTCACATAAATTGACATTTCGAGAAAAATTAAAAGGTTTTTTTCGTGTGTTAAAAAATAGTGATGTGTAAACTATAAATTATTGAAAGACTGAGTCCGTGTGGGCGAAGAATATCAAATATTAAAAAAAGTGTAATTTATTATCTGTAGGGCTCGCAAACAGCGATGCGTTTAACAAATAGCCTTTTGTTCTTAGTGTCTGTGTAATGTAGATGAAGAAGAACAGAGACAATGTTTTTTGGGTTAGATTTTTTTTCCCTAGCTTGTTTCATCTAGCGGAAGGCCGCCATTGTATCACAGTCTGATATTTAATGAAAGTCTGTCTGTAAGTTATCAGAATATGTGTCCAACTGTTATTAGAAAGTGTTGGTTATTGAAGTATTCAGAACTTCGTGTTGCGGGGAGCTCTCTTTCGCTAGCAGCATTTGGTCGGCCATTGCACTGACGATACTTTTTAGTTATAAATTCAGTCTGTAATATTAAATGTAAATGTGAGAGACTTCGGGACTTCGATCTTTTAATAGTTGCAATGCCAGTAAAGTAAAGACAAATTCTATTCATTAATGTTTTCGTACTGAATGAGCTCAGTATGTTTAAGATTGGCCGCTTAACGGCAGATGAGATTCTCCTCAGTTTTTGTCTTGCAGATAGCGAATAGTAAATACAGAAAAATATTCCGTTTAATAAGCATAAAAAATATTTGCTTCTTTGTGAAAGTTCGTACATAAATGACCAGTATCCCCGAGAACCAAATTAATCATTATAGTTTGCATATTTTCTCTCCATAATAGCAGCGCTCACGCGAAATATCTGTTAGAAGGAGGTGAGTCGCGCTCTGTGTATATCATTTCGTGCGTACTTCGGAATAGCCGATGTCCGTACCTATGTTATCGTGGTATTGGGTTATTTCAGAGTCTCATACTAGCCTACAATATTTAACAGAGTAAATAATATTGCAGTATTCAGTATTTAGTTTTTTGGTTAATCACTGTATATATAGAATTTAATAATACTATCAATCCCGAGTATGGCTATAGCTTTCTAAATTTTCTCGACAGTGTTTCGCGAAAAGAATGTCGTCTTCTCTCCATGGATTTGTTTTGGAGCTGCTACGTCCCTCTGCAGTCGCTGAACGAAGACACATTCGTAACACTCGAGCTTTGATCGAACCTGCCGGTAACAAATGTAGCGGCTCGCCTCTGAATTGCTTCGATGTTTTCCTTTAATCCCACGTGATGGGGATCTCAAACACTAGAGCAGTGGTTCTCAACAGCGGCTCGCACCAGTGTTCTTGCAGACGAGCTACACTTCTGCCAATAAATCGAAGTCGACCATTCACGCTAACGTGCTCGTTACAGTTCAGATCGCTTTGCAACGTTACTCCTAGATATGTGATAGACATGACTGTAACCACAGCACTTATATTTTTCTTCTTTTGGAGCAAGCACACCGACTACAAATATTTTGTTAGTCTCCCCTGCAGTCTCTGAACTAAGACACCTTCCCGTACACCACAAGATCACCAGCATACAGCCACAGATACCTGCCCTGTCCTTCATATCTTTTATTTTTATAGAGAACAAGAGCAATTCCATCGCACTTCCCTGGGGCACCCCTTACGATACTTTTGTTTCGGAGGAACATGTGCCAGGAGGACAGCGTGCTGTGTTCTATTGCTTAAGTCTCCAACCGACTCACATAACTGGGAACCTAATTCGTTCGTTCAGACCTTCGTTAACAGTCTGCAGTAGGGCACCGTACAGATGCTTTCCAGAAATCTAGGAAAATGAATTCTTCCTGTTGCCCTTCATCCATGGATCGCAGGATACTATGTGAGAAAACGGCAAGCTGATTTTCGCACGAGCGATGCTTCCTAAACCGTGCCTGTTTACGAACAGAAGCGTACCCGTCTCAGGTAAATTTATTGCGTTCGAACTCAGAACATGTTCAAGAATTCTACAGTAAACTGATGTTAACGTTATTGGCCTGTAATTTTTTGCCTCGTTCAGTTACTTTTCTTATAGACTGGAGTTGCCAGCGATTTTTTTCAGTCAGTTGACATTTTGGGGTGAACGAGCGATTCACGATGAATGCAAGCGTAAGTAAGAGACCAATACCATAGAATACTCTCTGGAAAACCGAATTTGGATTCCATGTGGATCTGGTGACTTATATCTTTTCGACATATGTAGGTGCTTCTCTACGCCATGCATACTTACTGCTATTTCTTTCATATGGGAGTCTGTGCGACGGTCAAACGACGGTACGTTTGTACGACCCTCCTGCCTGAGTGATTTCTTAAAACATCAGCTTTTCTTTCGATGTCTTTAACTGACAGACTGGTCAACGAGTGACTGTATAAAATCACTTTATCCGCAGAGCGATTTTATATAGGACCAGAATTTTCTCTCCTTCTCGACAAGATCTTTTTCTAAGGTATAGTTTGCGCATCTGTCTTTTTACAGACGCAAAAATGTCTCCCAACTTTTGCCTGTCGTCACTGGCGCGTTCCTTTTGAACCGATAGTGCCACTTTCTCTATTTCCTTAATATTTTCAGAATTTTTTAATTGAACAACAGTGGGTCTTTTTTTTATCCTGAATCCACTTACTCGACACTGAAACTTCTTTATTTAAATGTGTGAATCTGTACCTAAATTGCTGAATGACTGAGAAGATGAAACTTCTACGTTATTTGATTCTGAAACAGCTGAGTAAAACTGAACGTACTAAGCCTACTTTCTCTTTACTTTTTCTTATCATGTCAACACTGACCCACAATATTCTAGCGCAACGCAATTTGATTGCTAAAAAAAATTACAACCTAACTTTAAATAACTGATAGATAAGAATAGCCCTGAATAAGAAGGAATCCTGATAATAACCCATACATTTCATTAATCACTTACCTCACAAAAATCATTACGCGAACTACTGCAATACAGTGAGTGTCAATACTGGCAGGTAAGTAAAAGATTCTAACTACTGCGGCCACTAACTACTAATAGGCATGTGGTTAGCAAAGGAAAGATTTTGCTGCAAACCAAATAATGTATTTTTTACCTTAATAATGTGACATCCAGTTCAAACACGAAAATAAATCGTCATTGACATCCAGTACAAAGATACATAATCATGAATAATTTTCAGTCTCCATGTCGGATACTTCCAGATTGTTAGCCTACGCTAACACTTCAGACTTCTATCCTCCATCAATGCTAACTCCTCACATTTAACATCCATCACTGCTGGCTGTTCACCCCCAACTGCCCAACAGTACTGGCGATTAACTTCCAACAACGACTCCGACCAGCCACAGATACTCTTACAAAGAAAGCGCAAACTGCCTATTGGCTTCTGTCTCGGGTTTTTCGGCCGACTGATTTTTCTGACGTTTCGCCAGCACGAGTGGCTGACATTGACAGAGCTTCACCCTCCATTGCCGGTGGTGAACTGGAGCCGAGCTCGCGGCCGCAGACTATATGTACCTGGCGCGCCAACGTCCGAGGGCTTCTCCGCGGTCATTTCCGGTGCGGTTCTCCTCTTGCTACCTGCGACTGTCGTTCGCTGCAGTACGGGAAGCCAGGATCCGTTTACCTTAAGGCTTTCCTCTTTCTTGTTCAAACTGTTCGCGTGTTTTTGTATTTCTACAGCGTCTCTGAACAAGCGCGTGTGACAGTGCTTCTCTACAGCCAGATCTTCCGTGTCGGCGAATTTTATTACGTGGTCGGTCTCATTGAGTGTGTGCTCTGCCACGGCCGATTTCTCCACCTGCCCCAACCTGCAATGTCGCTTATGCTCTTTGATCCTGGTGTTAATGGATCGTCCAGTCATTCCGACATAAACGTTTCCGCATGTGCATGGTATACGGTATATTCCAGACATTGCAAGTGGGTCTCTTTTCTCCTTCGCCGATCTAAGACACTCTTTGATCTTCCTTGTCGGTTTGAAAATCGTCTTTACGCCATGTTTGCGCAATATACGGCCGATTCTGTCCGTCACTCTGGAAATGTATGGCAGAAAGGCCGTACCCGACATTTCTTTTTCTGGTTCCTTACTTCGCCGTGTGTTGGGCTCTGTTACACTTCTAATGTAATTTGTGGAGTACCCATTGCTCCTCAGAACAGTTTCCAGGTGTTGCATTTCTCGTTTGAGGTGTTGCGGCTCACATATTCGTCCTGCTCTCGTTACGAGCGTACTAATCATGCCTCTTTTCTGGCTCGGGTGGTGGTTTGACAGTTTGTGCAGGTATCGGTCCGTGTGTGTCGGTTTTCGATACACACTGTGTCCCAGGTTTTCGCCGTCCCTTGTGACCAGCACATCTAGAAATGGCAGTTTCTTGTCCTTTTCTACTTCCATGGTAAATGTTATGTTGGCATGGAGGCTGTTCAAGTGTCTCAGGAATTCACCGAGCTGTTCTTCACCATGGCTCCACACCACGAGAGTATCCTCGACGTACCTGTACCACACCTTAGGTTTGCAAGTCGCCGAGTCCAGTGCCTGTGCTTCGAATTGCTCCATGAAGAAGTTGGCCACCACTGGACTGAGAGGACTACCCATGGCGACGCCTTCCAGCTGTTCGTAGAAATCGCCATTCGCCGGCCGGAGTGGCCGAGCGGTTCTAGGCGCTACAGTCTCGAACCGCGCTGCTGCTACGGTCGCAGGTTCGAATCCTGCCTCGGGCATGGATGTGTGTGATGTCCTTAGGTTAGTTAGGTTTGAGTAGTTCTAAGTTCTAGGGGACTGATGACCTCAGCAGTTAAGTCCCATAGTGCTCAGAGCCATTTGAACCAAATCGCCATTCCACGTGAAATAGCTCGTGGTGAGACATGCATGGAAGAGCTTTTTGATGTGCTCCAGAGCGTCACTGAGTGGCACTTTCGTAATAACGAAACAACATCAAAGCTGACCAGGATGTCGTTTGGTGCAAGTTTCAGTTTCTTCAGCTTCTCAATGAAATGTCCTGAGTCCTTAATGTATGTCTCGGTCTTCCCCACGTGTGGCTGGGGCAGGTTGGCCAAGTGTTTTGCCAGTTTATATGTCGGTGAGCCAGGAGCGCTAACGATCGGTCTCAGTGGAACGTTGTTCTTATGGATCTTGGGTAATCCATACAGCCGAGGTGGTAGGGCTTCTGTGTTGCGCAGGTTTCTCTGTACGTCCGCCGGCAGAGAAGACGCCTTGATTAATCGATTCGTATTCCATGTGATACGCTGCGTCGGATCTGCGCTTAGTTTTCGGTACGTCGTCGGATCTAATAGATCTCGGATCTTTTGCTCATAATCTTCGGTCTTCATTACGACGGTCGCATTCCCCTTATCGGCAGGCAGCACCAATATACTCTTGTCGGCGTTGAAATTCTTAATGGCTTGTACCTCTTCTTTCTTCAGGTTGCAAGCTGGTGGTTTTGCTCGGCGCAGTATCCTGGCTGTTTCAGTGCGTATTTCCTCTGCCCTTTCACAAGGAAGGGTCCGAATGGCTGCTTCGGTGTTGGCAATGATGTCCTCCATAGGTATAGTTCTCGGGATGATAGCGAAATTCCCTCCTTTTTGAAGAACAGACACTTCCTCTTCGGTCAATTGTCGATCAGTGAGGTTGGCCACTGTGTGTGACATGTCGGGAATCGCCTTGTCGGTCTGCTTCCGGCATCTTTCAAACTTTTTCTTCTGTCGCTCGGTGCAGCGCTCGAGTTCGTTCTGCATGCTCCTGTGAGTGATGCTGTCGATCTTTTCGCAGTCGTCTCGATGCATTCTGCTACTTAGTTGATAGAAAATGTCCAGAAGTTCCTGATCTGTTCTTGCCAAGTCTCTCCGTGTTGTATGTATTCGCTCACGAAGAAAAGCTCGTTCCATTCTGTCGTAGATACGATGTGCTTGGGCGGTGGTGAATGGGCGTTTGCATCTCAAGAAGTTCGGTGTAGCACATTCATCTCGGCATCGTGACAGAAAGGCGAGAGAGGACATCAGTCGCGTTTTCTTCTTCCGGCGTTGGTCAAGGCGTCGGTACGATCTGCAAATCTCCTCCCCGTAGAGCCGTAATACAAAATTGTTAACGCTTTCGTGGCCACTTGTTGACAAACTGCCTATTGGCTTCTGTATCGGGTTCTTCGGCCGACGTTCATCTACTGATTTTTCTGACGTTTCGCCAGCACGAGTGGCTGGCATTGTCAAAGCTTCACCCTCCATCCTTCGGCTCCAGTTCACCACCGGCAATGGAGGGTGAAGCTTTGACAATGCCAGCCACTCGTGCTGGTGAAACGTCAGAAAAAGCAATAGATGAACGTCGGCCGAAGAACCCGATACAGAAGCCAATAGGCAGTTTGTCAACAAGTGGCCACGAAAGCCTTAACAATTTTGTAAAGAAAGCGCAGTCAGAGATCCAATGCAAAGCGCTACACAGCGCTGCCAACACAGAAGCAGCCCACTTACAACACATACTTGTCCAGAACGCGATTTACAGTGAGTTTAAACTTCATCCATAATTCCCTCATGTCTTTCCTATTATAACTAGATGTATCCATTCACCGTCTAAGTGGGATGCTAACAATTACGTACCCGCTCCTAGTCTTCTTGATGGATTTCTTAGCTTTACTAACCATCATTGCTACGATGACATCATGGTCACTAATTTCTGCCTGTACTGTGACACTGTCCATAAAGTCAGGCCTGTTTGTACCTGCAAGACATGAAATATTTCAAAAGTGTGTGGGCTTTTGAACTGGCTTCAAGACAGTTTTCGGGAAACGTGTTCAAAACTGCTTCACGATATTGTCTGTCCGTACCACCTACAACGTATCACCGAGTGAGGTGGCGCATTGGCTAGCAAATTGGACTCGCATTCACGAGGACGACTGCTCAAATCTCCGTCCGACCATTCAGATTTAGCTTTTCCGTAATTTCCATAAATCGCTCCAGGCCAATGCCGGGAAGATTTCTTTGAGAGGAAACGGTCGAATTCCATTCCCATTCTTGACAGAGCCAGAGCCTGTGCTCCATCACTAATGACGATGATGTCGACGGGTAGTTAAACCTCAAGCCTACTTCCTTCCTACGACGTATAGATGTCCCACTCTATACTCAGCAACTTAAAGTCGCCTCCAATTAATACTGCATGCTCTTGGTATATCTACGCTACTCAACGTAGACATCCTTTGAATGATTCGAAACCCGTGACAGCGGAATTACGTGGCAGGTAAAAGCAGCCGATAATTACCTTGAGTTTACCTATGTCTGTCACTCGCGTACAGATAACTTCGCAGTCAGATCCAGTGTCAATCTTGACAAGCCCAATAGTTTTTTCCGACTGCAATGAACACTACTAGTAATATGTGTTTTCGATAAACGTTACATGTGTCGCTAAACATTTCAGGGCTTTCTACTTCGGGTTTCTAGGTTCGGAGATAAATTCAGAGGGACAACATTCCTAGAGGGCAGTGAATGCAGGAAATTTGTTACCAATACTTCGAAAATTTACTGCTGGAATGTTGACACTCGAAGCGTCTTTACTTTGTATGTTGAATATCGATTGACGAGCGTTCATTAGACGACCTCAAACTACTGCCTAGCGTAAAAATATCCAATATGTATTCCACAAGTACTCTACTATATGAGTAACTGTTTCCTTTGTTTAGTGTGTACTTCCGACGTATCAAGGAGAATATCTCAGCTGTTACAAGTGTTGAGAGGATTAAGCATAGCTATGTGGCTCTCTACGTTTCGTCACACGTCGAAAACCTCGTTTCGGTATCTTAGATAACCAGAAACGGACCCCAAACGCCCTCGGTGCTCTCCAGAAATCACCTGTCCATTTTATCCTGTTAACAAAGCGTGTTAAGTTCTGTTTCCTACAAAGCCACTTTAAGGACTCATCTGCACACGAAAGAGATAATATAATTTTTCGCGCTGTCATAGACATGATATGAAGCGCTATCGATAAACAATACGTAGTTACGGTGAAAGAAACAGCAAATGTTTTAATATTGTACTGCAGCTTTTTTTCCTCTCGTGCTACTTGGAGTGGTGAGATAGTCTGTTTCTGTACGAACGCATTTTGTCACTGCTCCGTAACTCCAGACATTTTGTTACATACTGAACATAGGCAGATTTAGAGAGGCGCATCCACGTACTCATTTATATTAATATACTGTAAAGCAACAATTATTATTTATAGGTAAGTGTCTATTCAAAACTTATGAGCTTATGTCAGTTCTTGAAGAGGCTTATATATTTTATTAACCTCTATGTCTTTTTTTCATTTTAGTAGTTTTAACAATGATGAAGCGGCTGCAACATGGCAGAGGTTAGTGTGCAATCTGATGGAAAGTTATAAAGTACTAGCACAAAATAACTATAAGTCAATCTTCACGGCAATTTTACTGCAAGAAGTCTTATATGTCACTTGGTATTGCAGAAATGCTTAGCAAGCGCACGATCTCAGCCACCAATACTATTGTTCGCACGCCAACAATGTGTATCGAAATAATATCGTTTAATCTTAATGCTTTGAAATAATATTGATTATCTGATCTGTTTTCTCATCCTCGTACGCCAAAGCAAATTATTAATATTATTATTTATATTATTTGTACCACGCACAATTAAGTGAGTTATTACAGGTCAATAGCAGGTAAGACCATAGCACCCTTTCTCCCCCAATGCATTTCAGTTTCTCTTCAGTCCATGTAATCACCTAATCTATAGCAATCTTCTGTAACACGAAATCTCAAAAACTTGGCTGTTTTCTTCTCTAGTCTGTTTTATTTATCGTCTACGTTTATTTCCATATGAAGGAATGCCCCAGAGAAATACTTTCAAAATAGATTTCCTCGCGCCTCCAGAAGTTAGCATATTTATGTCTTTAGGAAAAGCTTTTCTGGGTATTACCAGTCTGCATTTTACATCTTTTTCAATTTGGCCATCATCAATTACTTTGCTGCCCAAATAGCAAAACACATCTTCTACTTTTAATGTCTAATTTGTTACTCTAATTCTCTCAGCATCGCCTTAGTTGATTGAAGTACATTTTTTTACCACTTTAACCTCTCTCTGAAGACACTATCCATTCCACAGACCCAATCAACTACTTCCTTCGCCATTTCTTACAGAATTAGTACGTCATAGGTAAATTTTAAAGTTTTCATTCTTTTCCCCTGAATTTAAGTTTCTTTCCCAATTTTCTCTGTACTTTCCTTTACTGTATGCTCAATGTAGAGACTGAGTAATCCAGAGCATAGGCTAAAACGTCGTCTCCTTCCCTTCCCTTTCATGATGCGTGACTCTTACAACCGTACAGTGGCTTGTGTACAAGCTGTAGGTATCCTTTTGCTGCCTGTATTTCATCCCTGAAAACGGCATGATTTCAGAGTATTCCCGACAACAATGTCAAAATATTTTTCCAAATCTACTGTATCCACGGAAAAAAGAAGGTATTGAAAAGATGAAAAAATACAGACTTCATTAGTTCTCAGTGGTGCTCTTGAGCTGGTAATGTAATACTGCGTTGCTGACGGAGTTGCCGCTGTCGATATTGTTCCCCAGTTGTGACCCCCCTCTGCCCGCGACCCACACACAGACCGCACGTGGGCAGCAGCTCCTCCTGCTCCTGCACTCTTGGCTCTCTTCGCCAAACGAATAAAGTCTTTGCGTGTGGCGACCATTTGTGTGTGTGTGTGTGTGTGTCTGGAGCAGAGCAAGAGCCAGGGCAGCAGCAGCAGGGCCTCCCCCACCCCCACCCCCATCTGCCTCACCCTGCAGCGCTCTCTGATGGAGAGCCAGTTGCCTGTGCTGAGTGCTGTGACGTCACTCGCCACTGGACGCCGGAGAAAAACAACCGAGAGGCGAGACGCGCTCTGGAGAACTCGTAACGAGGCTGGCAGGTCTCACTACCAAGAAAAGAGTGCTCCTGAAAATAAGAGCATAGAACAGGACAGCATCCGCCCAAATGAGTACTTTTGTCCTACCGTTCTTCTATTCCAAGAGGTGCACGTCCGCAAAACCTTCATTATTTTACTACTTAGCCAATATCTACGCGGGACGTTGAAAAAGTAATGCAGCACATCTTTTCCTGAAAGCAGGTTGGTTTTATTCAGGATTCCAATACGCCATACTGTTCCTCACCCTTTTACCAAAAAAACACCAATTTTTCAACGAAGTCCCCATTCAGTGCGACAACTTACTGGGAGGGCCTTTATGCTACCATTGCACCACTCTACTTGTCTACGTCTGAGCCATCGTCTTGCTGCATCAATAACCTCCAACATGCTACTCCAGGCGGGTGTAAAGTAAATGTGCGCAATGGAAAATAATAAACGCTAAAATGAGGATTTGGTCCTGACTACCCTCTCAAGCAGGTCTTAGGATCTCTTAATGCTCTTTAACATATAAATTCCAACCTAAACAGAAATGAATGATTAAGGGAACTAATTATACTATATAATAAACGTTGTTGCTGCTTATACACTTATTGTATATTAAAACAATCTTTATTACAAATGTTTATATTTCCTAACTAAAATTACTGATCCATTGAACAACTCTGCCCTTTTATTATGACTGCGTGATCTAATATAAATAACGCGAATGACTGACATCTCTATGTACCAAACATGGGAAGACACTACTTTTGAAGATGGTCTACAATGGAGTGCAACTTCAGTGGATATAAAGCCTACGTGATCACAGCTGTTTAGCATTGTAGCCCCTAATAAGCCAAAGCAATTAGCAATATCACCGTATGTACTGCGTCCGGTGCGTGGGAGTGAAGGTTCTCGTACACGTCTGCGACGATGGAAGAACTCCAGCCACAAAGCAAACTGTTTCAAAGAGCAGGACGGCTGAAGGAGGTCCTTTGACTACTATACTCTAATACTGTCTTCTCCTCTCTGTGTTCTACGGACGAGAAACGCCAACTCCCAGCCACAAGGGCTGAATCCAGATAACGTTTCAACGTAAGTATAGGCAGAAGAAGTGCTCTCAATCACTGAACGCTGCGCACTCAACAACGACTTCCAACCCGGAGGCGAAGTACAGAATCGTATAAGTTCACAACAGTACAGTACCGAACCGTTCTAACTATAAAATCTCGAGCCGGCCGAAGTGGCCGTGCGGTTAAAGGCGCTGCAGTCTGGAACCGCAAGACCGCTACGGTCGCAGGTTCGAATCCTGCCTCGGACATGGATGTTTGTGATGTCCTTAGGTTAGTTAGGTTTAACTAGTTCTAAGTTCTAGGGGACTAATGACCTCAGCAGTTGAGTCCCATAGTGCTCAGAGCCATTTGAACCATTTTTATAAAATCTCGTGAGAGCAAAGACAGCAAGTCCGTCCGAACCAACAAGCAGCTGATACTGAGCGACCATTACACACGGGAGCTCAAAACCAGCGCTTGCTCCCCACCATCGTAGTTCCGAAAACGAATCTTATTCCCGAAACCACGGAATACTCTCCCTCTCTATAGATTCTTCTAAAAGCCGACAAACCATATTTTACTATTTTGTCGTCCAGCGCGGAAAGTTTGCGAGGAAAAACTTACACATGTAGAATGGTACGCTTCTGAGTAAAAATCCTTGGAAATAACCAGCCTGCGTGGTTTGCGAGGTGCCGCTTCTTCGTTCCTCTCACCTGCGTCCAACACTTTCAGCGTTTCCGAAGTATAATCCTTCCGGTTCGGCTACATCTCTGGCCGGTCGCGACTCTATTGTGCTCCAGGGCTTAGGTGCTACGACGTCCATGTTGCTGTTTCCTGTGTTTAAGCAGGACCAACACACCTGTGTGAACCTTCGACCTAGGGCTTCAGTTCCACCAGCAGTTTCATTTCCACTGGCGTTCCAACCTCTACTAGTATAGGAAATAATTCATTACGCCGTTTTTATAATAAAGACACTCCGTCACCTTTCATGCAAGAAGCGTTAACAGTTATTTACAAGACATACGTGACAATGTCAGTCTCCTTTATGTATTCATATATACGATGTTCAGCCTATCACTTGATACCTAATTGTAGATCACGGCAAACTATGTGGATGAGTGCTTGTAAGGTGCGAAATTATAGCCACCTTACAACCTCTCTATCATTCACGTACTGCTTCCCGCGGAGTCCATCCTTCATTGGGCCAAACAGACTGAAGTTGTGCGAGGTGCGGACTGTAGGGTAGATGAGGCAGAACAGTCAAATGAAGTTTTGTGAACTCCTCTCGCGTGTGCAGACTTGTGTGAGGCTTTGCGTTGTCATACAGGAGGACAAGTTCGAGTACTTTGTTAAGGCGACGAACGCGCAGAGTCCCGGCGGGGTCAGGGATTTTCTCTGCCTCGTGATGGCTGGGTGTTGTGTGCTGTCCTTAGGTTAGTTAGGTTTAAGTAGTTCTAAGTTCTAGGGGACTGATGACCATAGCTGTTAAGTCCCATAGTGCTCAGAGCCATTTGAACCATTTTTCGAACGCGCTGAGGTCTTTTCTTCAATTTTTGGACAACATGGTTGTGAAGATGGCTCAGATGGCTCTGAGCACTATGGGACTTAACTTCTGAGGTCATCAGTCCCCTAGAACTTCGAACTATTTAAACCTAACTAACCTAAGGACATCACACACATCCATGGTCCAGGCAGGATTCGAACCTGCGACCGTAGCGGTCTCGCGGTTCCAGACTGTAGCGCCTAGAACCGGGTTGTGGAGAGAAGCAGCAATTAGTATGATTAATCACTAATTGAAGAACAGACTTAATCGCATTTATTGTTCTTATAATACCGAAAAACGGTTTCAACGCGACGTAGGGGTCATCTTCTGGACGTTTACACCATCGTCGGCTGCTGGTCTCCTGTCTACATAACGGCAGGAAACTATACCGTTATGTAGACAGAAGTGACACCACCAGCAGTCGACCAATGGTGTAAACGTCCAGAAGATGACCCCTACGTCGCGTTGAAACCGGTTGGCGGTATAATACCAATAATGCGATTAAGACTGTTCTTGAATTATTGATTTTCTTCAAATTCCTGGCGCAGGCCGTTGTGGCCGAGTGGTTCTAGGCGCTTCAGTCTGGAAACGCGCGATCACTACGGTCACCGGTTCGAATCCTGCCTCGGTCATGGGTGTGTGTGATGTCCTTAGGTTAGTTAGGTTTAATAGTTCTGAGATCTAGGGGACTGATGACCTCGGATGTTAAATCCCATAGTGCTCAGAGCCATTTGAACCATTTTCAATTTCCTTTAGAGTTGATAGTTGCACCATGAGGGAGGACATAGAACGGAATAACCCCTTCAGAGTTCCAGAAGACCTCGCCATGACTTTACTGGTTGAGGGTGCGGCTTGTCTTCGAACTTTCTCGTCGGAGGAGAGTTGGTGTCACTCCACTCCAGGGATTGCACTTTTGTTTCCCGATGGAAGTGTTGAACCCACATTTCATCTCCAGTTCGACAGAAAATTGTCGCGATCAGCCTCGTAACGCCCAAGCAATTCCGCATGGATGGTCTGTAGCTGCTCTTTATGGTCCCCTGTTAGGCGGCGAGCAACCCGGCAGGCACAAACATTTAAATACCCCAACTAGTGGTCTAGTGTGTCAGCACTATCAACAGAGACGTCCAGTTGAGTAGCGAGGTGTTTCATTGTAATCGGTCGACCACCTCGAATGAGAGTGTCCGCACGCTCCGACATAGCGAGAGTCACAGCTGCGTGTGGCCGGCCGGCTCGCGGGGAGATCAGGCAGGTCTGCGATGATGGGAGACACCTCGTCCAACGACTCGTCCAGCTTTTGTTCACTATCAGGTCTCAGCAGACATTCTGCAAGCACCCCTGTATGTCTGATATGCTCTGGATTTCCGCCGAAAGAAACTCGTTGACAGCATCCTGCTTGGAACACGCCTCCGTTGTAGACGCCATTTTGAAGGCTGTGTATAGCCCCGCAACCATTCGAAACTTCATGAAACTTATAGTGGCTACAGCAGGAATAATCCACGATGTCCCACAAAAAAATTATGCATTTTATCAATCGAAATTGGCCCAGAAAAAAGTTGCATTACTTTAACACATTTCGTATTCCTACGATGACTGTTCAAAAAATTGCGGACATTTGCCCAGAACATTTTTCTTTTACTTATTGTGAAAGGCCTCCGGCGAAATACTCTCCTCCACAGTTGATACACCGCTCCCAACGCCTTTTCCACTTCCGGATGCAGTCCTGGTAGGTCTCTTGCTGGATCGCGCAAAACCACGTCTGCAAATTTTCTTTCATTTCGTCTATCGTTATCTACGTCGTTTCAACAGGGTTTTCAACTTTGGAAATAAAAAACAAAAGTTCGCAGGAGCCAAGTTTGGAGTACAGGGGATGAGGCAGCACAGTGATTTTCGTTTCTTGTGCAATAGTCACCTCCCAACCCAAATGGCTGGATGTGCGGGTGCGTTGTCGTGATGCAAGAGCCATGAATTGCCTCGCCACATTTCAGGCCGTTTCCTTCTCACATTTTGTCGTAGGTGTCACCACGAGTCCCGATAGTACCGTCCCTTAACAGTTTGTCCCCGTGGCACATGGAGAACCTTTTCCGACCCATTGTGAAAACCCTAGCTGCATGGTCACCTATGATACCTGTGTTTCGGACAGATACCATCTTCATATATATATATATATATATATATATATATATATATATATATATATATATATATATATATATATGGTGGTCCACTGATCATGAGCGGGCCAAATATTTCACAAAATAAGCGTCAAATAAAAAAAACAACGAAGAACGAAGTTTGTCTAGCTTGAGGGGGGTACCCAGATGGCGCTATGATTGGCCCGCTAGATGGCGCTGGCATAGGTCAAACGGATATCAACTGCGTTTTTTAAAATAGGAACCCCCATTTTTTATTATATATTCGTGTAGTACGTAAAGAAATATGAATGTATTAGTTGGACCACTTTTTCGCTTTGTGATAGATGGCGCTGTAATAGTCACAAACATATGACTCACAATTTTAGACGAACAGTTGGTAATAGGTAGGTTTTTTTAAATTAAAATACAGAACGTAGCTACGTTTGAACATTTTATTTCGGTTGTTCCAATGTGATACATGTACCTTTGTGAACTTATCATTTCTGAGAACGCATCTGTCACACCTTGGTTACCTGTAAATACCTCATTAGTGCAATAAATGCTCAAAATGATGTCCGTCAGCCCCAGTGCGTTTGGCAATACGTGTAACGACATTCCTCTCAACAGCGAGTAGTTCGCCTTCCGCAATGTTAGCACTTGCATTAACAATGCGCTGACGCATGTTGTCAGGCGTTGTCGTTGGATCACCATAGCATATATCCTTCAAGTTTCCCCAGAGAAAGAAGTCCGGGGACGTGATATCCGCTGAACGTCCGGGCTATGGTATGGTGCTTCGACGGCCAATCCACCTGTAATGAAAAATGCTATTCAATACCGCTTCAGTGAACCATGGACCTTGCCGTTGGTGGGGAGGATTGTGTGCCTCAGCGATAGAGATAGCCGTACCGTAGGTGCAACCACAACGGAGGGGTATCTGTTGAGAGGCCAGACAAACATGTGGTTCCTGAAGAGGGGCAGCAGCCTTTTCAATAGTTGCAGGGGCAACAGTCTGAATGATTGACTGATCTGGCCTTGTAACACTAACCAAAACGGCCTTGCTGTGCTGGTACTGCGAACGGTTGAAAGCAAGGGGAACTACGGCCGTAATTTTTCCCGAAGGCATGTAGCTTTACTGTATGGTTAATGATGATGGCGTCCTCTTGGGTAAAATATTCCGGAGGTAAAATAGTCCCCCATTCGGATCTCCGGGCGGGACTACTCAAGAGGACATCGTTATCAGGAGAAAGAAAACTGGCGTTCTACGGATCGGAGCGTGGAATGTCAGATCCCTTAATCGGGCAGGTAGGTTAGAAAATTTAAAAAGGGAAATGGATAGGTTAAAGTTAGGTATAGTGGGAATTAGTGAAGTTCAGTGGCAGGAGGAACAAGACTTTTGGTCAGGCGAATACAGGGTTATAAATACAAAGTCAAATAGCGGTAATGCAGGAGTAGGTTTAATATTTAATAAAAAAATAGGAATGCGGGTAAGCTACTACAAACAGCATAGTGAACGCATTATTGTGGCCAAGATAGACACGAAGCCCACGCCTACTACAGTAGTACAAGTTTATCTGACAACTAGCTCTGCAGATGACGAAGAAATTGCAGAAATGTATGATGAAATAAAAGAAATTATTCAGATAGTGAAGGGAGACGAAAATTTAATAGCCATGGGTGACTGGAATTCGTCAGTAGGAAAAGGGAGAGAAGGAAACGTAATAGGTGAATATCGATTGGGGGTAAGAAATGAAAGAGGAAGCCGCCTGGTAGAATTTTTTGCAGAGCATAACTTAATCGTAGCTAACACTTGGTTCAAGAAGCATGAAAGAAGGTTGTATACCTGGAAGAACCCCGGAGATACTAGAAGGTATCAGATAGATTATATAATGGAGACAGAGATTTAGGAACTAGGTTTTAAATTGTAAGACATTTCCAGGGGCAGATGTGGACTCTGACCACAATCTATTTGTTATGAACTGTAGATTAAAACTGAAGAAACTGCAAAAAGGTGGGAATTTAAGGAGATGGGACCTGGATAAACTGACTAAACCAGAGGTTGTACAGAGTTTCAGGGAGAGCGTAAGGGAACAAATGGCAGGAATGGGGGAAGGAAATACAGTAGAAGAAGAATGGGTAGCTTTGAGGGATGAAGTAGTGAAGGCAGCAGAGGATCAAGTAGGTAAAAAGATGAGGGCTAGTAGATATCCTTGGGTAACAGAAGATATATTGCATTTATTTGATGAAAGGAGAAAATATAAAAATGCAGTAAATGAAGCAGGCAAAAAGGAATACAAACGTATCAAAATCGAGGTCGGCAGGAAGTGCAAAATGGCTAAGCAGGGATGGCTAGAGGATAAATGTAAGGATGTAGAGGCTTATCTCACTAGGGGTGAGATAGATACTGCCTACAGGAAAATTAAAGAGACCTTTGGAGAAAAGAGAACCACTTGCATGAATATCAAGAGCTCAGATGGAAACCCAGTTCTAAGTAAAGAAGGGAAAGCAGAAAGGTGGAAGGAGTATATAGAGGGTCTATACAAGGGCGATGTACTTGATGACAATATTATGGAAATGGAAGAGGGTGTAGATGAAGATGAAATGGGAGATATGATACTGCGTGAAGAGTTTGACAGAACACTGAAAGACCTGAGTCGAAACACGGCCCTGGGACTAGACAACATTCCATTAGAACTACTGACGGCCTTGGGAGAGCCAGTCCTGACAAAACTCTACCATTTGGCGAGCAAGATGTATGAGACGGGCGAAATACCTTCAGACTTCAAGAAGAATATAATAATCCCAATCCCAAAGAAAGCAGGTGTTGACAGATGCAAAAATTAGCGCACTGTCAGTTTAATAAGTCACGGCTGCAAAATACTAACGGGAATTCTTTACAGTCGAATGCAAAAACTAGTAGAAGTCGACCTTGGGGAAGATTAGTTTGGATTCCGTAGAAATATTGGAACACGTGAGGTAATACTGACCCTACGGCTTATCTTAGAAGCTAGATTAAGGAAAGGAAAACGTACGTTTCTAGCATTTGTAGACTTAGAGAAAGCTTTTGACAATGTAGACTGGAATACTCTCTTTCAAATTCTGAAGGTGGCAGAGGTAAAATATAGGGAGCGAAAGGCTATTTACAATTTGTATAGAAACCAAATGGCAGTTATAAGAGTTGAGGGGCATGAAAGGGAAGCAGTGGTTGGGAAGGGAGTGAGACGGGGTTGTAGCCTCTCCCCGATGTTATTGGGCAAGCAGTAAAGGAAACAAAAGAAAAATTCTGAGTAGGTATCCATGGAGATGAAATAAAAACTGTGAGGTTTGCCGATGACATCGTAATTCTGTCAGAGACAGCAAAGGACTTGGAAGAGCAGTTGAATGGAATGGATGGTATCTTGAAGGGAGGATATAAGATGAACATCAACAAAAGCAAAACGAGGATAATGGAAGGTAGTCGAATTAAGTTGGGTGATGTTGAGGGTATTAGATTAGGAAATGAGACACTTAAAGTAGTAAAGGAGTTTTGCTATTTGGGGAGCAAAATAACTGATGGTGGTCGAAGTAGAGAGGATATAAAATGTAGACTGGTAGTGGCAAGGAAAGCGTTTCTGAAGAAGAGAAATTTGTTAACATCGAGTATTCATTTAGGTGTTAGGAAGTCGTTTCTGAAAGTATTTGTATGGAGTGTAGCCATGTATGGAAGTGAAACATGGACGATAAATAGTTTAGACAAGAAGAGAATAGAAGCTTTCGAAATGTGGTGCTACAGAAGAATGCTGAAGATTAGATGGGTAGATCACATAACTAGTGAGGAGGTGTTGAATAGGATTGGGGAGAAGAGAAGTTTGTGGCACAACTTGACTAGAAGAAGGGATCGGTTGGTAGGACATGTCCTGAGGCATCAAGGGATGACCAATTTAGTATTGGAGGGCAGCGTGGAGGGTAAAAATCGTAGAGGGAGACCAAGAGATGAATACACCAAGCAGATTCAGAAGGATGTAGGTTGCAGTAGTTACTGGGAGATGAAGAAGCTTGCACAGGATAGAGTAGAATGGAGAGCTGCATCAAACAAGTCTCAGGACTGAAGACCACAACAAAAACAACAACAACCGTTTCTACGGCATGCGTGCTATGTGCCGGACATCGATCATGTAGGAAGTACATCGCCATTCTGTCATGCAGTGAAACATCTTGTAGTAACATCGGTAGAACATTGTATAGGAAATCAGCATACATTGCACCATTTAGATTGCCATCGATAAAATGGGGGCCAATTATCCTTCCCGCCATGATGCCGTACCATACATTAACCCCCCAAGATCGCTGATGTTCTACTTGCCGCAGCCATGGTGGATTTTCCGTTTCCCAATAGTGCATATTATGCTGGTTTATGTTACCGCTGTCGGTGAATGACGCTTCGTCGCTAAATAGAACGCGTGCAAAAAATGTTTCATCGCCCCGTAATTTCTCTTGTGCCCAGTGGCAGAACTGTATGCGACGTTCAAAGTCGTCGCCATGCAAATCCTGGTGCATTGAAATATGGTACGGGTGCAATCGATGTTGATGTAGCATTCTCAGTACCGACGTTTTTGAGATTCCCGATTCTCGCGCAATTTGTCTGCTACTGATGTGCGGATTAGCCGCGACAGAAGCTAAAACACCTACCTGGGCATCATTATTTGTTGCAGGTAGCGGTTGACGTTTCACATGTGGCTGAACACTCCCTGTTTCCTTAAATAACGTAACTATCCGGCGAACTGTCCGGACACTTGGATGATGCCGTTCAAGATACCGAGCAGCATGCATAGCACACGCCCGTTGGGCATTTTGATCACAATAGCCATACGTCAACACGATATCGACCTTTTCCGCAATTGGTAAACGGTCCATTTTAACACGGGTAACGTATCACGAAGCAAATACCGTCCGCACTGGCGGAATGTTACGTCATACCACGTACTTATACGTTTGTGACTATTACAGCGCCATCTATCACAAAGCGAAAAAAGTGGTCCAACTAAAACATTCATCTTTCTTTACGTACTACACGAATATGTAATAAAAACTGGGGGTTCCTATTTAAAAAAACGGAGTATATATCCGTTTGATCCATGGCAGCGCCTTCTAGAGGGCCAACCATAGCGCCATCTGGTTTCCCCCTTCAAGCTAGACGAGTTTCGTTCTTTGTAGTTTTTTCGTTTGATGCTCATTGTTGTGACTTAGCAAGACAGCCAAGCCACTAGGAGGTGAAGCCGAAAGGCACGCGTTTAAGCTCACGCAGGCTGGCGTGAGGTCTGGAACAGGACAAGGTAATGAATATAGCAAGTAAAGTACGTAGCTTCTTGAATGCTTAACTTTAATCCATAATTGGTGAACATCTGTCTCGGCAAATGAGAGCGTAATTTGTCAGTGAACCATCGCTAGCAAAGTCGGCTGTACAATTGGGGTCGAGTGCTAGGAAGTCTCTCTTGACCCGCCGTGTGGCGGCGCTCGGTCTGCAATCACTGACAGTGGCGACACGCGGGTCCGACGTATACTAACGGACCGCGGCCGATTTAAATGCTACCACCTAGCAAGTGTGGTGTCTGGCGGTGACACCACACTTATTTCGTGAGACATTTGGCCAGGTCGCTATCAGTGGACCACCGCTTGAATTTAGGTTTTGTTGTGTTTCACGTAAAATTTAATGGAGATGCGTTGCTCCCCTAACAATGCTATTTAGAAATTTGCAAACTGTGCGACACAACTTTGTACTCAACACAGCACTGAAGAATAAGTAACAGACATAGAACAATGAAACTTTCGACAGTTACACATTCAACACAGACGTGCCCAGGGATGCCCAAAGCTTTTCTCTCCAACACATCATTGACGCGAAATAATGAATGTTCCGGGATTTTTGGAACAGACCTCGTATGTAGTGTGACTTTCTGATGTGCACGCGAAATCAGATGACGTACAGGAACTAAAGGAATATTTGTGGATCTAAGATTACACATCTGTAGCTCACAAACTGTATTTATGAAGGATATAAAAACATCTACTTTATGCTTAAAGATTTCAAGTTATTGTTTCATCTTAATAAAGTATGTTGGTCGCACATTTTGTTGAAATTTTCAGCTGTGTACATAGTGAAAGAATCTTTAACCCTGGCAAGCTTGTTAAAATGTCAATATCGTGAAATTTTTGTGTACCCGACCTCTCACTCTTACGTGTCAAACGACCTGCTTCCCGACACAGGTAGATTCAAATGTGAGTTTAAGATCCCACTATTAATGCCATTCCACCGCACATACCACGCAAGTGCGAAACAGGCGTTGCAGTGGTTAATCCACGGTGCCCCGGCCCTCCGGCTTGACCCCGCGAGCAGATGATTATCTCCGGCGAATATGGGAGTGGAGTGCTATCATTAGCCACACTGAGCGGCGATAAGCCGGCGGAGTAATTTGGAGCTGGTCCGCAGACAGGCCGGGCGGAGCCCCGGTCGGTCGCCGCCCCGCAGCGCCGCCATTTATCAGCGCCCCCTGTCCTATCCCGTCCCACCCCCGGCGGCGCTCCCTGAGCTGCGCGGCGCTCCCGCTATTCATCAACGTCGGCCCGCGGTGCTCACCTGCGCCGGGACGGCCACACCTGCTGGCGCCCTCTGGGATTGCGCCTCCCCCCACCACGCACGAGCAGTTTTACCGACAACGCGCTTATTCGCAGTCACTCTCAGTGAGGCGACGAAACTGTCGGACGTCAGCATCACATGCGCCGCCAACTGCGATTTTTTTTTTGATCAGATGAAACTACACTAAGTACCAAAGAAGTTGGTATAAGCATGCTTATTCAAATGCAGAGTTCAAATGTGTGTGAAATCTTATGGGACTTAACTGCTAAGGCCAGCAATCCCTCAGCTTACACACTAATTAACTTAAATTATCCTAAGGACAAACACACATACCCATACCCGAGGGAGGACTCGAACCTCCGCCGGAACCAGCCGCACAGTCCATGACTGCAGCGCCTAAGACCGTTCGGCTAATCCCGCGCGGCATTCAAATACAGAGATATGTAAACAGGCAGAATATGGGGCTGTCGTCGGCAACGTCTGTGTAAGACAACAAATGTGTGTGTGTGTGGTTTGAGGTTTTCGGGCGCTAAACAGCATGGTCATCAGCGCCCAAACGCATAGAAACAGGAACACATGCGGTGAAAGGACGAAGACGGACAGCGAACAAGGAAAACGGCTAAAAGACACAGACCTGACGCAGTTCCAAATCCTCACATACAGAGGCAAAACAAGAGGAGAAGAAACGCACTAGAAAAGGAAAGGAAACAAAAGGAAAAGAGAACAGAAATCGAAGTGAAACAAGTAGGTAATTGTGACTGGCGGACCTCTTACCTAAAACCTGGGTGAGCCAGTCACCCAGCAGCACATTAAAATCCTCTCCCTAAAATCCGAGGCAACGAATTGGACAGGACGCAAAACCGTAAGACCTTAACCACAGTTGTTGCGTCGTCTTGCAAATTAGAGGGCAAATCCGGTGGCAAGGAAACCACCGTCCTCTGGTCAGAGAATAAAAGACAGTCAAGTAAAATGTGGCAGACAGTAATCAGGACGCCACAAGCACTGCAGATTGGGGGATCCTCCCGCCGGAGTAAAAAACCGTGCGTTAAGGGACTGTGCCCGATGCGGAGGCGAGTGAGGAGAACCTCATCCCGCCTGCATGACTGATAGGATGTACGCCATGGCCGCGTGGTGGACTTGACCAGACGCAGCTCATTTTCATCGACTGCCAGCCACTCCTCTTCCCATTGACGCATAACACAAAAACGCAAAAGGGAGGTAACAGCACGGGGGGTGGGGGGCGGGGGACGGCACATTCAACAACGTGAGGGAGGGAACATGCATCTTTGGCAGCCACATCCGCCAGTTCGTTTCCCCTAATACGAGATGCATTCAAGTTCTAAGGCCTCCGATTTTTTTTCTCTGGATTGGAAAGAGATAGAAACATGCGCATTGTTTTAAAATGAGGCCGCATTAATTGTCAATACGTCCCAGAGATGGCAGCACCGTATGGCAGATGGAATTTTACCATCAGCAGCGAGAATGAGAACTGTTTTAAATACTTAAAATGGCAATGTTTTCCTTACTTGAACAGCGTGCAATCATTCGTTTTCTGAATTTGCGTGGTGTGAAACCAATTGAAATTCATCGACAGTTGAAGGAGACATGTGGTGATGGAGTTATGGATGTGTCGAAAGTGCGTTCGTGAGTGCGACAGTTTGATGAAGGCAGAACATCATGTGACAACAAACCAAAACAACCTTGGGCTCGCACATGCCGCTCTGACGACATGATCGAGAAAGTGGGGAGAATTGTTTTGGGGGATCGCCAAATGACTGTTAAACAGATCGCCTCCAGAGTTGGCATTTCTGTGGGTTCTGTGCAGACAATCCTGCATGACGACCTGAATATGCGAAAAGTGTCATCCAGGTGGGTGCCACGAATGCTGACGGACGATCACATGGCTACCCGTGCGGCATGTTGCCAAGCAATGTTGACGCTCAACGACAGCATGAATGGGACTTCCTTTTCGTCGGTTGTGACAATGGATGAGATGTGGATGCCATTTTTCAATCCACAAACAAAGCGCCATTCAGCTCAATGGAAGCACACAGATTCACCGCCACCAAAAAAATTTCGGGTAACCGCCAGTGCTGAAAAAATGATGGTGTCCATGTTCTGGGACAGCGAGGGCGTAATCCTTACCCATTGCGTTCCAAAGGGCTCTACAGTAACAGGTGCATCCTACGAAAATGTTTTGAAGAACAAATTCCTACCTGCACTGCAACAAAAACGTCCTGGAAGGGCTGCGCATGTGCTGTTTCACCAAGACAACGCACCCGCACATCGAGCTAACTTTACGCAACAGTTTCTTCGTGATAACAACTTTGAAGTGATTCCTCATGCTCCCTACTCACCTGACCTGGCTCTTAGTGACTTTTGGCTTTTTCCAACAATGAAAGACACTCTCCGTGGCCACACATTTACCAGCCGTGCTGCTATTGCCTCAGCGATTTTCCAGTGATCAAAACAGACTCCTAAAGAAGCCTTCGCCGATGCCATGGAATCATGGCGTCAGCGTTGTGAAAAATGTGTACGTCTGCAGGGCGATTACGTCGAGAAGTAACGTCAGTTTCATCGATTTCGGGTGAGTAGTTAATTAGAAAACAAAACAAAAATCGGAGGCCTTAGAACTTGAATGCACCTCGTACTCACGTGCCCCGGCACCCAGCAGAAAGAAACCTCCTTCCCCTGCCGTTGCAGGTGGAGTAGGGCAACATGGATGTTCTGGACGACCGTATTCGCTGGGTAAAAGTGTTGCATGGTCTGAAGGGCACTCAGGGAGTCAGAACAGATGAGAAACTTAAGACTGTGAACACATCTCATCTGCTCCGATGCCCGCAAGATCGCAAACAATTCGGCATCAAAGATGATAAACGCCGCAGGAAGCCGTAACTTGACGACTCGATCAGGGAAAACAACAGGACAAGACAACAAGTGTCTGGCGCAGTTGTTAGATCGGTTACAGCTGCTACAGTCGCAGGTTATCGAGATTTAAGTGAGTTTGAACTTTGTGTTACAGTCGGCCTACGAGTGATCGGACACAGCATCTCCGAGATAGCGATGAAGTGGGGATTTTCCCGTACGACCATTTCACGAGTGTACCGTGAATGCCAGGAATCCGGTAAAACATCAAATCTCCGACATCACTGCAGCCGGAAAATGATCCTGCAAGAACGGGGCCAACGACGACTGAAGAGAATCGTTCAACGTGACAGAAGTGCAACTCTTTCGCAAATTGCTGCAAATTTCAGTGCTAAGCCATCAACAATTGTCAGCGTGCGAACCATTCAACGAATTTTTTTTTACAGTTACTACTTCATACCTAAAAATTCATCTGTTGAGTAGAAGCAGCTGTCGTTAGTAAATTCTTTTAATTTGTTTTTAAATGTTGGTTGGCTCTGTCAGACTTTCAATGCTGTTTGGAAAATGTCCAAGGATTTTTGTGGCAGCATAATTGACCCCTTTCTGTGCTTTCGGAACCGAAGGCCCGCTCGTGTGTTCTCAATGACTGCATGGCACAGAGCTTTACGCCTCACCTGGGCCCGTCAACATGTACATTGGACTGTTGATGACTGGAAACATGTTGCCTGGTCGACGAGTCTCGTTTCAGATTGTGTCGAACGGATGGACATGTGCGATTATGGAGACAACCTCATGAATCCATGGACCCTGCATGTCAGCTGGGGACTGTTCAAGCTGGTGGAGGCTGTGTATTGGTTTGGGGCGTGAAGTTGGAGTTATATGGGACCCCTGATATGTCTAGATACGACTCTGACAGGTGATACCTACGCAAGCATCATGTCTGATCATCTGCATCCATTCTTGTCCTCCCGGGTTCGATTCCCGGCGGGGTCAGAGATTTTCTCTGCCTCGTGAGGGCTGAGTGTTGTGTGATATCCTTAGGTTAGTTAGGCTTAAGTAGTTCTAAGTTCTAGGGGACTGATGACCATAGATGTTAAGTCCCATAGTGCTCAGAGCCATTTGAACCATTCATGTCCATTGTGAATTCCGACGGATTTGGCCAATTCCAGTAGGACAATGCGACATCCCCACACGTCCAGAATTGCTACAGAGTGGCTCCGGGAACACTCTTCTGGGTTTAAACACTTCCGCTGGCCACCAATCTCCCCAGACACGAACATTAGTGAGCATACCTGGAATGCCTTGCAACGTACTGTTCGGAAGAAATCTCCACAGCCTGCTACTGCTACGGATTTATGGACAGCCCTGCAGGACTCATGGCGTCAGTTCCCTCCAGAACTACTTCAGACATTAGTCGAGTCCATGCCACGTTGCGTTGTGGAACTTTTGCGTGCTTGCGTGGGCCCTACACGACGTTAGGGAGGTGTACTGGTTTCTTTGACTCTTCAGTGTATATCGTTTTAGAGACCTTATCAAGTCTCAAAAATCTGTGATGTATAAATGTAGACTGAAATGACAAATGAAAATTTATAACATGGTCGGGATTCGAACCCGGGTCTCCTGTGCAATAGGCAAATGCGTTAGTCACTACACCACCCTGGCACAGTGGCTTTGCACTACTACATGTAGTGCCCTGGCACGCCTCCCTCCTTAGTCAAAATTTCCATTAACAAAAATGTTCAAATGTGTGTGAAATCTTATGGGACTTAATTGCTAAGGTCATCAGTCCCTAAGCTTACACACTACTTAACCTAAATCATCCTAAGGACACACACACACACACACACACACACACACACACACACACACACACACGCCCGAGGGAGGACTCGAACCTCCGCCGGTACCAGCCGCACAGTCCATGACTGCAGTGCCTAAGACCTCTCGGCTAATCCCGCGCGGCCTTTCCATTAACACCTCAGCATAGTTAGTATTCTCCCTAAACCCAAACACCATTGCAGACGCTCTCCGCCTGTGAAGGAATAGGATATCAGTATCGAAAAAGTAGATTTTTTTCTCCATCCCTGAGATTTCATGTTACTCCAGATTACCAAGCCCTCGTAAAATTTACGACTGCGGTTCGTGCTAGTTCGTTGTTCCCTCCAATCTAGTATTGTGAGCACTTATGGTATAAAACAGGACATATCATTGGAGACCTTGTAGCTATAACTAACTCGAGCATAAACTATAAATGATGTAGTAGTAAAATTTACGGTGATTTAGTAATGGTTGGTTGGTTGGTTGTTTGGGAGCAGAGACCAAACAGTGAGGTTATCGGTCTCATAGGATTAGGGAAGGATGGGGAAGGAAGTCGGCCATGCCCTTTTGAAAGGAACCATCCCGGCATTTGCCTGGAGCGATTTAGGGAAATCACGGAAAACCTAAATCAGGATGGCCGGACGTGGGATTGAACCATCGTCCTTCCGAGATTTAATAATAATGAAACATTTTTTCTCTTGTAGTGTTCTAGGGTTAATGTCCTTAGCAGCTTCTCTACTTCATGAATAAGTTTCCACTTACTGTTTAGGTAGTTTCCTTTGATCAGTAATATAGCGTTACTGTATTTGGCAAACAGACCGAAAAATACGTTAAGAGAATATTTATGGATCTATTAATCAGATATATGATATGGGAAAAGATAATTAAAAGATAGAACGTAGATTGCAGTAGTGCTTTAACCATTATTTTACTGTTTTAGATCGTATGCGCTTACCTTCCTTGAACTTTTTAACTGACTCACGACGTTCTTCACATTAATAAATCGTTTCCAGAGATTGAAGACGCGATAAGTGACAAAAAAGTATATTCTGTCTAGGAATGAAACCTCAAACATTCAGATTTGTTGATCAAACACCCTCACACTTTTTTAAAAAAAATTATTTCACCCATTAAAACATTTCACTGAGTTAAATTACACACAGCAAACTCAACTGACAGGTAATTGTGTACATTTTAACACATTCAAAATTCAGTCCTCCGTACAAAATTTGTGAGAGTAACTCTTTTACTTGTAATGGAGCTTATTTGTCTTCTATGGAGTCTGTAAACATATTTCGTTTACAACATTTAAATGTCTGTAACGTCTGCTTTCAGCTACGGTTTTACTTCTTTTTTCTCTTCTGCTACATTTATTTTAAAATTTGATAATTCAGTATGGCTTGGTTATTATCAACAATAATGCAAAGTTCTCTAAAGATTTCTTTATTTTGTTACATTCAGTAGTAATGTGGTACCAGACGACTATTCTTTTTTCATTCACATGATACGTGTGCTTCGTTAGCAAATAACCAGCAATAAGCGTTCTCTTTCATTTTAGGGTACAGTTTCTGTTCAAGAAGCAGTATGTCTTTTGTAGTTAGTGTGTGAGGCGATCTCCTCATTATCACAAACAATTTTTCCTCTTCCGTTCCCAAAAATCAGAGTTTCTTTGCTTATCAGTAATCTACTGTGGTTTGCAAGTTACCTGACGGACACGTTGTAAGACCCTGAGTCACCAAGAAAGATGGATAATGTACCAGATGTAAGAATAGACAACGAAGAGAGTAGTGCTCGAATTAAAAGGTACTTACCTCAGGGATGCAATATTTTTTCTCTGCTAATTAACTTTCAAATCGAAGAACCAATGGCGGGGCCGGCCGAGGTGGCCGAGCGGTTCTAGGCGCTACAGTACGGTGGAAAATGGGAATTAATGTTCAAGAAGAAAAGATAAACGATAAAATTCGCCGATGACATTACTATCTACTATGAAACACAGAGAGGATTAACAGAACCTGAGGAATGGCATATAGACTCTACCTATCACAGAATATGAATTGCGAGAAAGGAGAAGAAAGGCGAAAGTATTGGGAGCAGCAGGTTGCAGCTGCTTCTTGCCCGTCACCTTCTAGAGTAGCCTTCAGTACGACACCTCTCCAAACGTTTCTTGGCTCTGAACTGTCCAGTGACGTTCAGAAAATTGACATGGTAAGTCACGTGACAACCGGTATAGGGCAGCGGTTGGGGAAGACCAGTAGTTTAGAAGCTCTGAAGAGGGCCACCACAAAAGCGATCAAAATATTGGAATTAATAGCCGTTTTAGTTTAAAAATAATTGAGACATTGATGTAGAGGTGCTATTCTGAAATGCTCGTAAAGGAGAGGAAATAATGGTGAGTCGCATAAATAAACACTGTGTTTATTTCTACGTCGACAAACAAAGTTAATTAAACTGAAGATATTAGTTTCAATAGTTCCACCTGCCTACAATACACACTTTATAAGACTCGGAATCGAAGACATTCCGACATGATTTTCACGAGATTTCGTTAATTTGCTGTGTACCACGAATCTCTGCTTAGGTGCACCACTTTTCATATTTGAAAGTGACATCCCAATGATTTCAAGTGAATGACAAAGTTTGCCGATGTCTGAAGTTAGTTTTATTCAGGAAAACATACACGTAAGAGTTGATAAACATGAGAAAGCAGATGAAACAGTACTTAGATCATAACCACCCAGGCATGATAGACGTCATAAGGTTGTATCAAGTAGGTTGACGAGGAAAAAAGAAAATACCTTCAATTTCATCTCTGTTACTTTTACTGCAAACCTACACAGTGAAGTATTACAAAATGATTTGCTTGTTCCTGAAAGTATCGCTGCTTCTCCGAGGCACCTACCAGTATTTATTCTATGTACAGACATTTCTTCTCAGATTTTAATAGGAATATTATGTAATTAGAGCGGCCCTTATTGAATTAAGGTGTGCAGTAAGGCTATAAACCAGATTATCAATTTTCTACAGCTGTTCTCAGTTCTTATGAAGTAGCATCCCCCCCCCATGAACCATGGACCTTGCCGTTGGTGGGGAGGCTTGCGTGCCTCAGCGATACAGATAGCCGTACCGTAGGTGCAACCACAACGGAGGGGTATCTGTTGAGAGGCCAGACAAACGTGTGGTTCCTGAAGAGGGGCAGCAGCCTTTTCAGTAGTTGCAAGGGCAACAGTCTGGATGATTGACTGATCTGGCCTTGTAACAATAACCAAAACGGCCTTGCTGTGCTGGTACTGCGAACGGCTGAAAGCAAGGGGAAACTACAGCCGTAATTTTTCCCGAGGGCATGCAGCTTTACTGTATGATTACATGATGATGGCGTCCTCTTGGGTGAAATATTCCGGAGGTAAAATAGTCCCCCATTCGGATCTCCGGGCGGGGACTACTCAAGAGGATGTCGTTATCAGGAGAAAGAAAACTGGCGTTCTACAGATCGGAGCGTGGAATGTCAGATCCCTTAATCGGGCAGGTAGGTTAGAAAATTTAAAAAGGGAAATGGATAGGTTGAACTTAGATATAGTGGGAATTAGTGAAGTTCGGTGGCAGGAGGAACAAGACTTCTGGTCGGGTGACTACAGGGTTATAAACACAAAATCAAATAGGGGTAATGCAGGAGTAGGTTTAATAATGAATAGGAAAATAGGAATGCGGGTAAGCTACTGCAAACAGCATAGTGAACGCATTATTGTGGCCAAGATAGATACGAAGCCCACACCTACTACAGTAGTACAAGTTTATATGCCAACTAGCTCTGCAGATGACGAAGAAATTGAAGAAATGTGTGATGAAATAAAAGAAATTATTCAGATTGTGAAGGGAGACGAAAATTTAATAGTCATGGGTGACTGGAATTCGAGTGTAGGAAAAGGGAGAGAAGGAAACATAGTAGGTGAATATGGATTGGGGGACAGAAATGAAAGAGGAAGCCGCCTGGTAGAATTTTGCACAGAGCACAACATAATCATAACTAACACTTGGTTTAAGAATCATGAAAGAAGGTTGCATACATGGAAGAACCCTGGAGATACTAAAAGGTATCAGATAAATTATATAATAGTAAGACAGAGATTTAGGAACCAGGTTTTAAATTGTAAGACATTTCCAGGGGCAGATGTGGACTCTGACCACAATCTATTGGTTATGACCTGTAGATTAAAACGGAAGAAACTGCAAAAAGGTGGGAATTTAAGGAGATGGGACCTGGATAAACTAAAAGAACCAGAGGTTGTACAGAGATTCAGGGAGAGCATAAGGGAGCAATTGACAGGAATGGGGGAAATAAATACAGTAGAAGAAGAATGGGTAGCTTTGAGGGATGAAGTAGTGAAGGCAGCAGAGGATCAAGTAGGTAAAAAGACGAGGGCTAGTAGAAATCCTTGGGTAACAGAAGAGAACGACTTCTATGAATATCAAGAGTTCAGATGGAAACCCAGTTCTAAGCAAAGAAGGGAAAGCAGGAAGGTGGAAGGAGTATATAGAGGGTCTATACAAGGGAAATGTACTTGAGGACAATATTATGGAAATGGAAGAGGATGTAGATGAAGATGAAATGGGAGATATGATACTGCGTGAAGAGTTTGACAGAGCACTGAAAGACCTGAGTCGAAACAAGGCCCCCGGAGTAGACAATATTCCATTGGAACTACTGACGGCCGTGGGAGAGCCAGTACTGACAAAACTCTACCATCTGGTGAGCAAGATGTATGAAACAGGCGAAATACCCTCAGACTTCACGAAGAATATAATAATTCCAATCCCAAAGAAAGCAGGTGTTGACAGATGTGAAAATTACCGAACTATCAGCTTAATAAGTCACAGCTGCAAAATACTAACACGAATTCTTTACAGACGAATGGAAAAACTAGTAGAAGCCAACCTCGGGGAAGATCAGTTTGGATTCCGTAGAAACACTGGAACACGTGAAGCAATACTGACCTTACGACTTATCTTAGAAGAAAGATTAAGGAAAGGCAAACCTACGTTTCTAGCATTTGTAGACTTAGAGAAAGCTTTTGACAATGTTGACTGGAATACTCTCTTTCAAATTCTAAAGGTGGCAGGGGTAAAATACAGGGAGCGAAAGGCTATTCACAACTTGTACAGAAACCAGATGGCAGTTATAAGGGTCGAGGGACATGAAAGGGAAGCAGTGGTTGGGAAGGGAGTAAGACAGGGTTGTAGCCTCTCCCCGACGTTGTTCAATGTGTATATTGAGCAAGCAGTAAAGGAAACAAAAGAAAAATTCGGAGTAGGTATTAAAATTCATGGAGAAGAAATAAAAACTTTGAGGTTCGCCGATGACATTGTAATTCTGTCAGAGACAGCAAAGGACTTGGAAGAGCAGTTGAATGGAATGGACTGTGTCTTGAAAGGAGGATATAAGATGAACATCAACAAAAGCAAAACAAGGGTAATGGAATGTAGTCTAATTAAGTCGGGTGATGCTGAGGGAATTAGATTAGGAAATGAGGCACTTAAAGTAGTAAAGGAGTTTTGCTATTTGGGGAGCAAAATAACTGATGATGGTCGAAGTAGAGAGGATATAAAATGTAGGCTGGCAATGGCAAGGAAAGCGTTTCTGAAGAAGAGAAATTTGTTAACATCCAGTATTGATTTAAGTGTCAGGAAGTCATTTCTGAAAGTATTTGTATGGAGTGTAGCCATGTATGGAAGTGAAACATGGACGATAAATAGTTTGGACAAGAAGAGAATAGAAGCTTTCGAAATGTGGTGCTACAGAAGAATGCTGAAGATTAGATGGGTAGATCACATAACTAATGAGGAAGTATTGAATAGGATTGGGGAGAAGAGAAGTTTGTGGCACAACTTGACCAGAAGAAGGGATCGGTTGGTAGGACATGTTCTGAGGCATCAAGGGATCACCAATTTAGTATTGGAGGGCAGCGTGGAGGGTAAAAATCGTAGAGGGAGACCAAGAGATGAATACACTAAGCAGATTCAGAAGGATGTAGGTTGCAGTAGGTACTGGGAGATGAAAAAGCTTGCACAGTCTCAGGACTGAAGACCACAACAACAACAACAATGAAGTAGCATTTACCCCTACTGCATATGACATCATGCTGTCTGGGAAAGAGACGGATCGATACTTTTCGAGTCCTGCTATGGCACAGATTCTCTATTGTCACGACATATTGTGGCCTTCTGTTGTCTTTTTTGTTAATGAGTTATGTGGTAAACAACCCATTTTATTACGTCCCCTTGATAGCATTGGAGACTTATCTTAGGGCTTTCATCAGGAGATATTTTAAAATGTAAATGTTGAAGAAAGGCGATAGCAATGATGTCATTAAGCTCTGCCCTGTTTACATCGTTCGATAAAAATTTTAAGAAAGAAGTTTACTGTAAAAGAGTGTCTAATCATGGTAATAATAATATACTTAGGAAATCACAATTTGAATTTCAAAAGCGGTTCTCAGACGTTCTTCTTTCTTCTAGTGTTAGGTATTTGCCTATTACATCCTCTTGTTCAGTGTCTGTATTGTCTATGGCTAATTACTATTTGACTATTCGATTCCTTCTTCGTCTCCCTATTGATCTTATCCCTGTTGGTCGATAAATATTTCCTACTTCAAGCACTCCATTTTCATTCACTCTTCTGACGCGATTTCTTATTTCTACGCATGTTGATTTGCTCATGTGTGCCTTTAGCCCCTAGTTCCTACCGTATTCCTTACCATAAGATAATATATAGCTAGCTGCTCTTCTTGAAAGCCTCATTTACGCAACTTGAATTCTTCATTCATTTCCAGCTGCTCTTGTTTTGAAATTTTTATTACGGTTTCTTTCGACATCTTTTTATCCAGTGTTCTGTATATGGTCTAAGAATGTAACTGAATCTGTTCAACTGACAGTTCTGTTTATACACTGCCTCACCAAATATTACTATGACTAGATAACAACTTATCCAAGGCATTTGATCATAAATCTCAATATTTTTTCGAAAAACTGAGGTTTTTTGGAAGTCATGTTATTGGTAACCGAGGGCTCACAAAAGAGTTAACACCAAGAATGACGAAAGTTGTGCTACGTAATTAAACAACTACAGACGAAAAGTAAGTTTTTGCTTCATAGAAAATCATCAACAGAATTTCATAAGGTACGATATAAGGTCTGCTAATGTTCTTAAAACACATTTGATGCACAACGAGCCTAATCAGTTCCATTTGCAATGACACAAGTGTCATAGAAGGGTACAATAGGCAAACACCAACAGAAGAAACTGTAGGCAATGTACTTAAGGCATTTAAGACCCGCGTACGCAGGTACCAGAAATTTGTTTTATCATATGTGTTTCGTTTTATTGGGTTAAAATATTGGCACTGGTTACATTTTCATCTGTTTTCGGCTTACATCCGAAAGTGTTGTCATACAACACAAAAGTAACTCATATGGTTAATTAGAGAAAGGTGAAGAAAATATATGTGTAAGAGCGCCACAGTTTTACGTCTGTAATGGGTAGTGCGGGAACTGAAAATGAAAAGTACCCAAAATAAGTGCCAAAGATAGGAAAACTTGATAAATGTGCGTACTGCCGACACTTCTGGAAAAATGTGAAAAACAAAAGAAAAAGCAACCATTGAAAATGTTTTCATCTGGTTATACGAAATGAACATGGTAAAATAAATGCGCTATTGTAGTAGCTGTATAGCATCGTTTAAAGTGTCTCAAGCGGTAATCCAGTAAGTAAGATAACGGAAACAAGACTGAAGAAAAAATTGAGAGATGTTTATATAATTTGTCGAACTGGAAAAGGCATTGGATAATGTAAGATGGTCCATGCTGTTTGATATTTTGAGAAAAATAAGGTTAAGTGAAGGTAAATTGGTTTTATGTAAAATGTGCAAGAACCAAGAGGGAACAATAACACAGGAAGACCAAGAACGATGTGCTTAGATTAAAAAAGTGTGTAAGAGAGGAGTGTAGATTTTCGCCCCTAATGTTCGATCTATATCTCGAGGAAGCAACGAAAGAAAGATTCAAGAGTGGGATTAAAATTCAAGATATTCAGTGATAAGATTTGCTGATGACATTGTTATCCTTACTGACAGTGAAGAAGAATTGCAGGACCTGTTGAATGAAAAAAAAAAAAAACCAGTATAATGAGGACAGATTATGGACTGAGAGTACATCGCAGATGACAGTAAAGAGAAGTAGCAGAAATGAGAACAGCGAAAAACTTAACATCAGAATTGGGAATCACGGCCGGCCGGTGTGGCCGTGCAGTTCTAGGCGCTTCAGTTTGGAACCGCGTGACCGCTACGGTCGCGGGTTCGAATCCTGCCTCGGGCATGGATGTGTGTGATGTCCTTAGGTTAGTTAGGTTTAAGTAGTTCTAAGTTCTAGGGGACTGATGACCACAGATGTTAAGTCCCATAGTGGTCAGAGCCATTTTTTTGGGAATCACGAAGTACACGAAATAAAGAAATTTTGCGACCTAGGCAGCAAAATAACCCGTGATGGACAGAGCATGGAGGACATAAACAGCAGTTAAGAGTGGCAAAAAACGCGTTGTTGGCCAAGAAAAGTCTACGAATATTAAACATAGACCTTAATTTGAAGTAGAAGTTTCCGAGAATATGCTTCTGGAGCGCAGAGTTGTATGGTAGTGGAACAATGAGTGTGTGAAAACAGGGATGGAAGAGCATTTGAGTTGTGGTGCTACAAGAGAATGTTGAAAATAGGATGTACTGATAAGGTAAGGGATGAAGAGCTTCTCCGCAGAATCGGCGAGGAAAGGAGTATGTGGAAAACACTGACTAGGAGGAGGACAAGATGACAAGACATCTGTTAAGACTTCAGCGAATAACTTCCATGTTGCTAGAGTGAGCTGTAGATGGTAATAATGGTAGAGGAACACACAAAGGTCGGAATACATCCAGCAATTAATTGAGGAGATAGGTTGCTATTGCTACTCTGAGATGAAAAGTCACAAGACATGTGACTAAAAATAAATAAATAAATAAATAGTTAGATATATGCATTGGAGAGATTCAAGAAAGGAAATAGTAGTAGCCCATTGAATTACAGACCCATATCACTGACCTCAATTTGCAGTAGGATTTTGGAGCATATACTGTACCCGAACATTATGAATCACCTTGAAGCAAATGACTTATTGATACATAACCAACACGGATTCAGAAAATATCGTTCTTGTGCAACACAGCTAGCTCTTTATTCCCATGAAGTAATGAGTGCTGTTGACAAGGGATCTCAGGTCGATTCCATATTCCTACATTTACAGAAGGCTTTAGATACCATTGCTCACAAGCGACTATTTATCAAATTGCGTGCATGTGGAGTATCGTCTCAGTTGTGTGGATGGATTCGTGATTTCCTCTCAGAGAGGTCACAGTTCGTAGTGATAGGCTGTAAATCATCGCGTAGAACAGAAGTGATATCTGGCGTTCCGCAAGGTAGTGTCATAGGCCCTCTGCTGTTCCTGATTTACATAAATGATCTAGGTGATAATCTGAGCAGCCCCCTTAGACTGTTTGCAGATGATGCTGTAATTTACTGTCTAGTAAAATCATCAGACGATCATTTCCAACTACAAAACGATCTAGAGAGAGTTTCTGTATGGTGCGAAAAGTGGCAATTGGCACTAAACAAAGAAAAGTGCGAGGTCTTCCACATGGCTACTAAAATAAATCCGATAAATTTGGGGTATACGATAAATTGCACTAAGCTAAGGGCTCTCAATTCGACTAAATATCTAGGAATTACAATTACGAGCAACTTAAATTGGAAAGAGCACAAAGCCGGCCGGGGTGGCCGAGCGGTTCTAGGCGCTACAGTCTGGAACCGCGCGACTGCTACGGTCGCATGTTCGAATCCTGCCTCGGGCGTGGATGTGTGTGATGTCCTTAGGTTAGTTAGGTTTAAGCAGTTCTAAGTTCTAGGGGACTGATGACCTTAGAAGCTAAGTCCCATAGTGCTCAGAGCCATTTGAACCAAAGACCACATAGATAATATTGTAAGGAAGGCGAAGCAAAGACTGCGCTTTGTTGGTAGAACACTTAGAAATGCGACAAACCCACTAAAGAGACAGCCTACATTACACTTGTCCGTCCTCTGCTGGAATGTTGCTGCGCGGTATGGGATCCTTACCAGGTAGGATTGACGAAGGACATCGGAAAAGTGCAAAGAAAGGCAGCTCGTTTCGTCTTATCCTCGCATTAGTGGTCAGAGTGTCACTGAAATGATACGCTAGTTGGGGTGGCAGTCACTGAAACAAAGGTCGTTTCCTTTGCGGCAGGATGTATTTACGAAATTTCAATGACCAACTTTCTCTTCCGAATGCGAAAATATTTTGTTGACACCCACTTACGTAGAGAGAAATTATCATCATAATAAAATAAGAGAAATCAGAGCTCCAACGGAAAGATTTCGGTGTTCCTTTTTCCCAAGCGCCATTCGAGAGTGGAATGGTAGAGAAGTAGTATGAAAATGGTTCAATCAACCCTTTGCCAGGCAGTTAAGTGTGAATTGCAGAGTAACCATGTATAATATTTTAGCTCATTTCAGACTTATTTGACGCCACCTCCTATTCTTCAGAATTCTGTGCAAGCATTTTCACGTCTGCATACCAACTGCAGCCTACACCGCCTCTACAATTTTTAACCCCATTCTATTCCCCAGTTCTCCCACTCTCGAATTAACTTGGCGTGTTTGTCTTGAAATGGAGTTATTTATTCTTGCTTGTTCTTCTAGGATCGACTGGGACAACATTCACGCTATTCCGCTCATGTCACGTTTGTTGCCCTTATATGTGTCTCATTAATGAAGTTAACATTACTGAAAGAACCCAACAGATAAAATTATTGCTGTTTTGCGCAACGGATAGCTAGAAAGAATCGTATCTAGGAAAGGCATGGGAGTGGAGAGATGGAGACGGTGACATAAGGGATGATATTTCTATCTTAAGTTCATTACGCTGTTCATTAAATTTGACTTTTTCTCTTTTAGAGCTACACTCATGGGTATCAAATGTATTATTACTTTGGGACATTTATGTAGGAGAGAATAGGAATTGAGGAATTTAAGGAGGAAAAGGAGGAACAAGATTCATTAATCATGATTGTGAATTTATACTGCAAGGATAGGAGTTCCTATCGATATGCAATGCAAAAAAAGCATCTCTATACATCATAGGACATTTATAAGATCAACGAGGAAACATTACTTGACATTAAGAAACGGTCTGTGACACATCGTAACATAACTGGTCCCTTAACACACAAGCGGAAAATGATATTGAGGTAAAATGCAATGAAAACCCTGTTTTTTAATACAAGTGAGGCAACACAACAGGTAGGAAGAGGATACTCAACTCCCTTTCATATGGCCACATTAAGAAAAGCAGACAGCATTTTAATCAGCAACTTACTACAGTCAGTATGGTCAGAGAGCTAATGGTAGTGCCTGGGATGTGGATTGATTGGATGTATTGACGACAATCTCGTAAATGAAATAAAAATTTAAAAGTCGGAAACAAAGAGAAATTTCCTGCCAACGTAAGTACATATTTGGTGCAGTATTATGCATTCTATAAAGTGAACTTGTATCATTTAACAGCAGCAAAACAATTTAGGACATATGGTGGGCTGGCGAACAAGTGTTACTCTATCATCTAATAGTATAAAAACAATAAACAAATTGAAATTCCATACGCATCTATGTACTCACTGACTTCGTTACTTTGAGCACTATAACACGACCCCCCCCCCCCCCCCCCTTCGTAGTAGGTTAAAACGCTACCCTGTCTAAAAAAATGGCTCTGAGCACTATGGGACTCAACTGCTGAGGTCATTAGTCCCCTAGAACTTAGAACTAGTTAAACCTAACTAACCTAAGGACATCACAAACATCCATGCCCGAGGCAGGATTCGAACCTGCGACCGTAGCGGTCTTGCGGTTCCAGACTGCAGCGCCTTTAACCGCACGGCCATTTCGGCCGGCGCTACCCTGTCTGACGCAATGATTAATCTGACAAGATATAAGAAAAATCTCCACTCAGAACTTAGTTCACAGACTATTAAGAAAACATTGCCTAACTTGCAATAAGGTAACTCATGCTACTTTAACTTTTTGGTGAATAACACACACATGGTGGCTTCTCTGAAAAATGCATACCACTCACAAGGGAACCTCCCCATCGCACCCCCCTCAGATTTAGTTATAAGTTGTCCCAATGGATAGGCCTTGAAAAACTGAACACAGATCAATCGAGAAAACAGGAAGAAGTTGTGTGGAACTATAAAAAAATAAGCAAAATATACAAACTGAGTAGTCCATGCCCAAGATATGCAACATCAAGGTTAGTCTTAGCTCAGAAGCGCCGTGGTCCCGTGGTAAGCGTGAGGAGCTGGGGAACGAGAGGTCCTTTGTTCAAGTCTTCCCTCGAGTGAGAAATTTTCTTTTTTTATTTTCGCAAAGTTATGATCTGTCCGTTCGTTCATTGACGTCTCTGTTCACTGTGATAAGATTAGTGTCTGTGTTTTGCGACCGCACCGCAAAACCGTGCGATTAGTAGACGAAAGGACATGCCTCTCCAATGGGAACCGAAAACATCTGATAACAACCGATTCCTCCACAGGAAAACACGTCTGATATATTCTATACGACACTGGTGACGGCATGTGCGTCACATGACAGGAATATGTTGTCGACCCACCTAACTTGTACACTTGGCGAATGGGTAAAACAATCCTTCAACCTTGCCCGATTTAGGTTTTCTTGTGGATGTGATAATCACTTCCAAAAATGTGATGAAAACATAAGAGTTTGTTACATAAACTGCAACAAATGAATGCAACAGTTTCACAGTCGCACAGTTTTCCCTGTGCTGTGTCAAAACATGTTTTTCATACAACGTCCCCATACTACGGCGCAGTTACCTCGCATCGGACGGACAGATAATAATTGTCTGAAAATAAAAAAATTAAACTTTTAATTCGAGGGGAGACGTGAACCAAGGACCTCTCGTTCTACAGCTCATGACGCTAACCACGGGACCACGAAGCTCCCGGGTTTGCATTGTCTTTGATGTTGCCTATCTTGCGCATGCACTACTCAGTTTGTATATTTTGCTTATTTTTTTCATAGTTCCTGTTTTCTCGATTGATCTGTGTTCAGTTTTTCAAGGCCTATCCACTGTGCCAACTTATAACTAAATCTGACGGGGGTGCGATGGGGAGGTTCCCTTGTCAGAAGTAAATTCAAACACACGAAGTAAAAGAGAATCACCAACCATTTGATTCTACCACAACTGAACTATAGGCATCAATCATAATCTCGAGTTAAACTAAATAACTGCAATACAGGGTGTTTAGAAATGAATATCGGGGTTTTAACGCTTTATAATATTTATTATATTAAACTTACAGTTATAAATGATATGTCAAATGAAAGAGCAACTCAAACAGTTTTACCAAGAACCTTATAAAAGTTTAATGTGAGCACCATTTGTCACACATAAAATCTATAGCCGAGTTCTTCCCAAACGTTGATAAGTATGTCTTCAGCGATTGTAGCAACAGCTGCTTCAATCCGGTTTCTTAATTCAGGGTGGAGGCACGTACACACGATCCTTGAGGAAGCCCCAAACGAAAAAATCGCATGGCGTTGGGTCGGGTGAACGTGGAGGCCATGCAAACCAAGCCCTGTCATTGGGCCCCTTGCGGCCTATCCAGCGCTTGGGTCGGATTGCGGCGCAAACATTGCGCGCTGCGCATGCGCACTGGTGCCAAACACAACTGAGCTGCGCTTTCATTTGACATCTCATTTGTAACTGTAGATTTAATGTAATAAATATTATAAAGCGTTAAAATCCCGATATTCATTTATAAACATCCTGTATTTTTGTCAACATTATAAGAGGGCTGTTGCTAGAATCTGTCCGCTCTCCGCTAAATGGCGAGAGCTAGCTCCCGTGAGGAACTGCACTGCCAGCCGCACCCCTTTGATGTACTGGCACTGACCAACTCTCTCGTCCCTGAGGACCCCATCTACAAGGTTAAGTGAATACTGCTAGCCCACTGCTCTACTAACTCTGTATGTTAAGGAGCAATATTTGAAACATACTCATTGTCACGTCCACCCATTCGCAGATGTTATAGGAGAGAATAGAAAACCAGCGAGGTTTGCATAGATGAATATTCAAACAAATCAGCTCGTCCCTTTCCGAGTGAAGCGAAATGAAAACTGTTAGCATGCTAGGACGCCAAGTACGGCAAGCTTTGATGAAACTCATTGAATTGACCCATTACAGACTATTGTGTGATGTCTGAGGCTGTGACCAATCTATGTAGCCCTTGTTTAGTCAAGCTATGCCACAAAATCTGCTCAGCACATCTGTACTATATTACATTATATTAATACTTGTTCCATGTATCATGAATAGGGCATTTCGTAATGATATGGCACGTGTTAGTTTAACATAAGTTTTCATTGCCCAATTTTTTTTAGTTACTAGTTCATACCTAAAAATTCATATATTGAATAGAAACAGTTGTCATTCGGATATGCTTTTAATTTGTTTTGAAATGTCGGTTGGCTCTGTCAGATTTTTAATGCTATTTGGCAAATGACCGAAGATTTTAGTGGCAGCATAATGCACCGCTTTCTGTTCCAAAGTCAAGTTTAACCCAGAATAGTGAAGATCATCCTGCATTTTAGCGTTGTAGCTATGCACTTCACTGTGGGTGGGTTATTAATAACAAATTTCATAAGTAACTACAGAAGATGTATTGCGGAGGTACTCTGACTATCCCAAGCTCCTCAAATAAATATCTGCAAGGTGATCTTGGGTGGGCTCCAGCTGTTATTCTGATTACACACCATTGTGCAATGTATACTTTTATTTTAATGAGTTACCCCAAAACATTATGGCATATGAAAGCAATGAATGAAAATAGGCATAGTAGGGTAATTTACTTATATTTTTATCAACAAAATTTGCAATAACTCTGATAGCATAAGTAGCTGAACCTAACCGTTTCTGGAGATCATCAATGTGTATCTTCCAATTCAATTTCTCATCAATGCACACACCCAGAAATTTTGAATATTCTGCCTTAGCAACAGACTTCTGTTCAAAGTCTATATTTATCAATGGTGTTGTGCCATTTATTGTACAGAACTGTATTTACTGTGTTTTCTCGAAATTTAGTGAGTGTCCATTTGCAGAGAACCATTCGATAATTTTCTTAAAGATATTATTTACAATTTACTCAGCTAATTGTTGTTTTTTGGATGTGATTACTGTACTTGTATCATCGGCAAAAAGAACTAGCTTTGCATCTTCATAGGTATAGTTATCTGATCCACCAATTTAATCTTCAACATTCTTCTGTAGTAACACATTTCAAAAGTTAGAATTCTATTTACGAGGAAATACATGAAATAAAAAGAAACACATTTCAGAATTTCTTAAAAACTCTGATTGATCACTTTCGAACTCTGTGTCATTGAAAACCAAATCACTAACAAAGCCGCCTTAGAAAGTGTTCTTCTCCAATTTGTTTCATACTTATGGTGACTGGCGTATTGTGACGAGCCAGTTGCTCGGCCACCATTGATCAGACGTTTTCAATTGGTGAGAGAACTGGAGAATGTGCTGGCCAGGGCAGCAGTCGAACATTTTCTGTATCCTGAAAGGCCCGTACAGGACCTGCAACATGCGGTCGTGCATTATCCTGCTGAAATGTAGGGTTTCGCAGGGATCGAATGAAGGGTAGAGCCACGGGTCGTAACACATCTGAAGTGTAACGTCCACTGTTCGAAGTACAATCCGACCTTTATCAAAGTCGGAAACGTGATGGTACGCATTTCTCCTCCTTACACGAGGCATAACAGCAACGTTTCACCAGGCAACGCCGGTCAACTGCTGTTTGTGTATGAGAAATCGGTTGGAAACTTTCCTCATGTCAGCACGTTGTAGGCGTCGCCACCGGCGCCAACCTTGTGTGAATGCTCTGAAAAGCTAATCATTTGCATATCACAGCATATTCTTCCTGTCGGCTAAATTTCGCATCTGTAACACGTCATCTTCGTGGTGTAGCAATTTTAATGGCCAGTAGTGTACTAGTTGCTGATCACGGTAGACATTAGTCACTTAGCAGATGGCAATAGTCGGTAACTTAAGCTTTTCGCATGTGATGCTACGAGTAAATTCGTCCAGGGACGTTTTCTGAGAGTTGTGGTACAAGGGGCCTGTGGTCACCGGTGGCTCGTTACAGACTAATAGCGTAATTATGATTACTTCAATTCGCTGTCCCAGTTACTTTTTTTTTCAAAAATGGTTCAAATGGCTCTGAACACTGTGGGACTTAACTTCTGAGGTCATCAGTCCCCTAGAACTTAGAACTACTTAAACCTAACCAACCTAAGGACATCCCACACATCCATGCCCAAGGCAGGATTCGAACCTGCGACCGTAGCGGTCGCGCGGTTTCACCTTTTTTTCAGTGAAAATACTTTAGCTATAATAGTAAGGTCTGTAACGTGGAGTAATCTGGTTTCTCGTAGATTCGCAGGCCCCCGTGTTCAGATGGAAAAGTGCGGTGACGGGATTTGCCGTCGCTGTGGGAAGTGCTCAGCATAGCGCCGCTGTGCAGGTTTTCCATTCCATTCAGTGACCCAATACACGAGGCGTATATTGGCCAACTCTTAATCACTAACACTATTCGTACTGCTGTGCTTCGCTGTCAACGTACAGGTGGAACGGCCGGAAAAACTAAGCAGACACGGAATCGAGCGACGTTACTGCTATCAACACCAAGTGGAGTCAGCGAATGGATCAAGTATGTTTACGAACAAGACACTCGGCGGATGCCACCGACATTTAAAACGGTGTGCAGATATTTTCAGTGCAGTAGAGATACAAAGATGAATGGAGTGGAAAATGAAACGCAATTCAGTTAATTTGTAACGAGCCAGCGGGGACGACGCGTTTTTCATACCAAAGTACTCAGAAAATATCTCCTAGCGACTCCGAAATTTTGCCAGTGGAGTTCGGTTTTAACTTATGAATGGCAGTAATATCTACCCAGACCTTGATGAAATATCAGGCTGGACCATGTACTGGCAATTAACTCTTATTGCAGAGATAGGACAAGTGGTGCTACTTCACGAAAAGTAACGTACCGTTCTGACTACAGGATTAATGTTTCGCAACAGGAGTTTTCCGTGTCTTGCAACAGTTTAAGAGTAACAATGCGTAGAGATATGGAGGGAAGGGCCACGAAAGGTCAATAACAAGTAAAACAAACGGTAACACACGATTCATCTGTGCTACATAAGACTACTACGATGGGTAAAGATAAAGTTTTAACTGTCACCTAGAAATAATAAAGCTAAGTAATTCATGTTATTTGAGTTTGTAGGTGCATCGCTGCAGTCCTGGCGGAAATTGAAATGACTGCACCGCAGTACCGTTGCACGTCGCTAAAGGTGCTGAAGCAAAATGCCGCACCCGATTGATGGAGTATAGTTGGGTAATTCGTTTCGTTTATTAGAATGAGAACAAAGCTGTGGCAATCCATGCTATGCTGGTGAAAGTCTGCACCAAACGAACCATAGTATGACCCATTGGTTGGTTCTCACAAAAGCCTCCAGCGCCGTCAAACAAGTCTGAAAGACGATGAACTAACTTACGGCTCTAAGCACTATGGCACTTAACATCTGAGGTCATCAGTCCCCTAGACGTAGATCTACGTAAACCTAACTAACCTAAGGACATCACACACATCCATGCCCGAGGCAGTATTTGAAGCTGCGGCCGTAGTAGCTGCGTGGTTCTGGACTGAAGCGCCTAGAACGGCTCGGTCACAGAGGCCGGCGAAGTTACGGACCATCTCTTTATGAAGAATCGGAAATCGCAACAGAAGTGGCGGCTCTGGTGATCGTAGACCGGCGCAATACATTGTAGGCGGCAGTGAAGAAAGTGAAAACTGTTCCTGGATCAGATTTCAGCGTCTGGCGCGACATTTTGAACAAGACGAGGGTCGCCGCCCACTGGTTCTGCGAGTGCTCACACACATTCAGAAAGCCAGCCGTACCGAGCCGGTAGTGGCAATCTCAGCTAACACGATTGATGTTTTGACCCGCCTGACCGCCTTGGACGAGTGCTGAGTGTATTGCTGTGACCCTAAGACGAAGGAGCAAAGCGAACAGTTGTAACACGGGCACTGACCACCGCCGACAAAGACGAAGAAGATACAACCATCATCGGGCAAGATGCTGTTTTTCAATCTTCTCTGGTGATACAGTTTATACACTACTGGCCATTAAAATTGCTACACCACGATGATGACGTTCTACAGACGCGAAATTTAACCGACAGGACGAAGATTCTGTGATATGCAATTGATTAGCTTTTCAGAGCATTCACACAAGGTTGGCGCCGGTGGCGACACCTACAACGTGCTCACATGAGGAAAGTTTCCAACCGATTTCTCATACACAAACAGCAGTTGACCGGCGTTGCGTGGTGAAACGTTGTTGTGATGCCTCGTGTAAGGAGAAGAAATGCGTACCATCACGTACCCTATCGCGATTGCGGTTTATCGTATCGCGACACTGCTGCTCGCGTTGGTCGAGATCCAAGGACTGTTAGCAGAATATGGAATCCGTGGGTTCAGGAGGGTAATACGGAACGCCGTGCTGGATCCGAACGGCCTCGTATCACTAGCAGTCGAGATGACAGGCATCTTATTCGCATGGCTGTAACGGATCGTGGAGCCACGTCTCGATCCCTGAGTCAACAGATGGGGACGTTTGCAGGGCAACAACCATCTGCACGAACAGTTCGACGACGTTTGCAGCAGCATGGACTATCAGCTCGGAGACCATGGCTGCGATTACCCTTGACGCTGCATCACAGACAGGAGCGCCTGTGATGGTGTACTCAACGACGAACGTGGGTGCACGAATGCCAAAACGTATTTTTTTCGGATGAATACAGGTTCTGTTTACAGCATCATAATGGTCGCATCCGTGTTTGGCGACATCGCGGTGAACGCACACTGGAAGCGTGTATTCGTCATCGCCATACTGGCGTATCATCCGGCGTGATGGTAGGGGGTGCCATTGGTTGCACGTCTCGGTCACCTCTTGTTCGCATTGAGGGCACTTTGAACAGTGGACGTTACATTTCAGATTTATTACGACCCGTGGCTATACCCTTCTTTCGATCCCTACGAAACCCTACATTTCAGCAGGATAATGCACGACCGCATGTTGCAGGTCCTGTACGGGCCTTTCTGGATACAGAAAATATTCGACTGCTGCCCTGGCCAGCACATTCTCCATACCTCTCACCAATTGAAAACGTCTGGTCAATGGTGGCCGAGCAACTGCCTCGTCACAGTACGCCAGTCACTGCTGTTGATGAACTGTGGTATCTTGTTGAAGCTGCATGGGCAGCTGTACCTGTACACGCCACCCAAGCTCTGTTTGACTCAATGCCCAGGCGTATCAAGGTCGTTATTACGGACAGAGGTGGTTGTTCTGGGTACTGATTTATCAGGATCTATGCACCCAAATTGCGTGAAAATGTAATCACATGTCAGTTGTAGCGTAATATATTTTTCCAATGAATACCCGTTTATCATCTGCATTTCTTGTTGGTGTAGTAATTTTAATGACCAGTAGTGTAGCTATGAGGGGCAAATAGTCACCGGAGCATTCTATAGCAATCTCTCAACGAGATTACTGTGAAGACCAAGCATTGTGGGAAGCTGTCCAAGGTTGTGTTTTCACTCCACGACAATGCTGCAGCTCATTCTGCACAGGATTCACACGTACTAGTGTCTCGGGGTATCAAATTTTGCCTCGTCCCTCCGTGGCAGTCGGTGCCCTCTTCTCCTTTCCTCAGATGAAAAAAAGTGTTGCACGAAAGCCTTTAACAAAAAATGGTTCAAATGGCTCTGAGCACTATGGGACTTAACAGCTATGGTCATCAGTCCCCTAGAACTTAGAACTACTTAAACCTAACTAACCTAAGGACAGCACACAACACCCAGCCATCACGAGGCAGAGAAAATCCCTGACCCCGCCGGGAATCGAACCCGGGAACCCGGGAACCCGGGCGTGGGAAGCGAGAACGCTACCGCACGACCACGAGATGCGGGCAAAGCCTTTACCAGAACGAGGATATAATACTCGAGGTGGAACGTTTCCTGAACAGCCAGACTGCAGAATACTAGAGCTATTAACACAATATCATCCGTCCCTGGGAAAAAATAAAGCATTGAAGAATGAGTGAGTGGAGAAGCTGTCCCAGCCTGATTTCTTCGGGGTGAAGAGAACTTTGACTCTATTTAGTACATGTACCAACGAGGAATGTTGCATACCAAGGACTTGCACGGCTGATAGATGAGAACTAAAATGAAGCGTAAATCAGAATTTACCTATATGGCATAGAGAGTGAGTAGTATACACCAGGATAAAATTGCACCTGCAATAATTCTAGTATGAAAAAAAAATCGACTCAGGGAAGGGTTTGACTCGAGAGTGACAACATAGAGGTGTGAAACGAGGACCACAGGAAAAAAAACCTTCAGTGGAACTTGCAAATAGCGGGGTATTGCCTGTTCAAGATAACAATCAATAGGGCTTCACCAAGTCCATGGCACAATGCGGGCTTTCCAAATAATAAATGATGATTTGGTGTGATGGTGCGGCCCAGTTGCGGGTTTTCAAATAATAATGAAATGATGTGGCCCTCAAGTAAGTACCCTCTGACTCAGAGTTGAAATATTAAAAGTTTTGGCTGGTTTCGTTGTTTAGGCGCTGGGATAAGTAGTTGCCGCATTACAGGCCAAATACTGGTGAGTCTACAGTATACGATATGAATATACACATGAATCGAATGGTCGAGGGTTCCCATCACTCGGCAATTGCGAATTTTGAGTGTTACATAGAACTTTATAAATGAAAAATTGCAATTAAATAAAATCTGCAGGTGCTATCCTTAAAGACTTTAAATGATTAGTACGATAGTAGATGTACGTATAAGAATGGCGTATCTTACTACAAAACACTTATTGGTATCTATGGTCCAGCAATTACATAAAATATAAGTTGAATAACAGGGAAACAATAGATTCCTACTTCACGTAATTGGTTATGAACAACAACATAGCTCGCGAGATATTCACTTCTAAACACATACTACGTCTTCACTGCAAAAGCCACGAAAATCGCATAAGAGCACAAGTCGGCGCTACCACGCGCAAAACTCCTCCACTCTCCGAGACTTTCCCGCGACTGTGTTTGCATTGCGCCTTACTGTCCAGGACTCTCTCCGTGTCCTGTGCGACTGTCCCTGTTCAGAACTCCCCCTTCATTTACTTCGGCAGTCACTTCCCTTAGTAATGAGCGCTATGATTGGCGATAGCGCTCCCGTCATGTCTCCAAGCCAACGCACACTCATAAACATTTTGAAACATATTCGCAGTACTGGATTTACTTTTAAATAACTTGAAATTAAATAAATATTCCTACGGCTGGACCATAAACACGCTCTAACACACATTATTAAATACACAAACAAATTGAGTAAACATATATCAAAGGAATAGAACAGCGGTAAGCCAGTAGCCTAATGTCTCTGTGCTTTCTAAAACACAGTAAACAATTGACCAATTTCTTCCAGAATAGTATATATAGGATTGAAAAAAATTTTTTTATTTTTTTATTTTTTTGTAGCACGTTTCTTTCCTTATCCTGAGGGGAGAAGACGGGCTGTTTTAAGGCTTATCTCAGTGCCCTTCATCAGCCAGACGTTTACATCTTTATTTTATTTATTGTGCATAACTTATATTTTTGAATACGTGCTGTACATAATATTGTTTTTTTTGGTTCATTAACATATAAATAAGTGATTGGTAACATTATAAATTAAGATAATTGAAATATAAATAAAAATAGGTAAGTGATGTATCATTGAGTAATGGTTTACATTTTTTTTCCTGCTATCTTGTGCAGGAGTGTTGTGTGTTGTGGTGTTTGTACTTTTGTGTTTTCGCTTACTTCTGCGTTACAGGTTTTCCTTTCCTGTTACTACAGTACTCGGTGTTGGGTATTACAATATTTTCCTTAGTCTATGACTGTTTTTGTTCTCTTTTGTCATGTTTTGTGTGTGTTGATGTTGTGTTTTTCTGTATGATACATGTGTGTTTTCTCCGGTGTGGAGCCGTTTCGGTGTTTTGGGTATGGGTTTTGGTGCGTTATACTTCATATCATGGGCTATTGTTATGGTCTTTCGTCTAGGTGAGATGGGGTTGTTTCAGGATGAGTCAGTTGTGTCATTGTTGGTGCTAGGTCGGGGAATATTTTGGAGGTGTTTTGAGCTACTGAACGCGCTGGATAGATGTATTTAAATTTTGGTCGTCGTGTCGTTGGTGGTTTGTTTGTCAGTATGTCTTCCATGTCGGGTCTTTTGTGGAGAATATGGGATCCATATCTTGCTCTGAGTTTGGCGAGCCTTGTCTGGAGTGGTGTCATGTCTGTGGATAGAAACAAAGACATAGATGAATAAATATTTTTGTAACCATGCTGCTACCGCTTTTTGGTGTAACTGTGGAGTACTTATGGCGTGATGCGATCGATAGTAATCGGCCACTTTGACCTTCAATATCTCATGTATTATTCAAGTTAGATGTCTGTAATTTATACCAATTTAAGGTTTACACTAATAGCTTTTTAAAGACACGTCGATCGACAAAATCGAATGCACCGTTTAGATTTTGGAAATTCGTTCTGGGTGTTACTTGTATAATATGCAGTCAGTTACTAAACTTTAAACTAATAAAGACATTGAAAATCTGATTACACCATCAGAATCATGCAAATAATGGTAATGCACATGTTTCTTTTTGAAGTATCGTGATTCATCTGGCTTCTATTAATTTCTATACGAACTGTGAAATGTCTGCCATTATGGTTTCACAAAGTCCGCCACTCCCGGCATGTCTCCTTCATCGGCACAGCGTCAGCAACGGAATTCCCAGCCACGCTGTCGGCCTGGACCTCGGCTAACGTCAGGCACCACATGGCCGCCGACGAGCCGCGGCTCGCCGGGAGGCCCACGGCAACTCCGAACTTGGAATATTTTCAGGGCGCCACAACTTGCCCGTTACCTCACGTGAGGGAATACTGACCCTACGACTTATCTTAGAAGCTAGATTAAGAAAAGCCAAACCTACGTTTCTAGCATTTGTAGATTTAGAGAAAGCTTTTGAAAATGTTGACTGGAATACTCTGTTTCAAATTCTGAAAGTGGCAACGGAAAAATACAGGGAGCGAAAGGCTATTTACAATTTGTACAGAAAGCGGATGACAGTTACAAGAGTCGAGGGACATGAAAGGGAAGCAGTGGTTGGGAAGGGAGTGAGACAGGTTTGTAGCCTGTCCCCGATGCTATTCAATCTGTATATTGAGCAAGCAGTAAAGCAAACGAAAGAAAAGTTCGGAGTAGGTATTAAAATCCATGGAGCAGAAATAAATACTTTAAGGTTCGCCGATGACATTGTAATTGTGTCAGAGACAGCAAATGACTTGGAAGAGCAGTTGAACGAAATGGACAGTGTCTTGAAAGGAGGATATAAGATGAACATCAACAAAAGCAAAATGAGGGTAATGGAATGTAGTCGAATTAAATCGGGTGATGCTGAGGGAATTAGATTAGGAAATGAGACACTTAAAGTAGTAAAGCAGTTTTGCTATTTGGGGAGCAAAATAACTGATGATGGTCGAAGTAGAGAGGATATAAAATGTAGACTGGCAATGGCAAGGAAAGCGTTTTATGAAGAAGAGAAATTTGTTAACATCGAGTATAGATTTAAGTGTCAGGAAGTCGTTTCTGAAAGTATTTGTATGGAGTGTAGCCATGTGTGGAAGTGAAACATGAACGATAAATAGTTTGGATAAGAAGAGAATAGAAGCTTTCGAAATGTGGTGTTACAGAAGAATGGTGAAGATTAGATGGGTAGATCACGTAACTAATGAGGAGGTATGAATAGAATTGGGGAGAAGAGGAGCTTGTGGCACAACTTGACTAGAAGAAGGGATCGGTTGGTAGGACATGTTCTGAGGCAACAAGGGATCACCAATTTAGTACTGGAGGGCAGCGTGGAGGGTAAAAATCGTAGAGGGAGACCAAGAGATGAATACACTAAGCAGATTCAGTAGGATGTAGGTTGCAGTAGGTACTGGGAGATGAAGAAGCTTGCACGGGTTAGAGTAGCATGGAGAGCTGCATCAAACCAGTCTCAGGACTGAAGACAACAACAACAACAACAACTTGACAGTGGTATACTCCAGGATAAAATTGCACCTGCAATAACTCTAGTACGAAAAAAAACCACTCAGGGAAGAATTTGACTCGAGAGTGGCGGCACAGAGGTGTGAAACGAGGTCAACAGGAAAAAGACTTCAGTGGAACTTGCAAATAGCGAGGTATTGCCTGTTAAAGATAACACTCATAGAGCTTCACCAAGTCCACGGCACAAGGAAAAAGACGTATCCACATTTTAAGAAAATCTCATTTCAGAATCAGTCAGTAATTAGACAGCAGGTAACATTAATACGTCAAGTAAATATGAAAAGAGACAAAGTAACGGGCATCTTCTAAGGTGAGCACAGTCGACACTAGACACGAGAGAGCAGGTGTGAGTACTGTGTAGTGAGCGCCAGCTGATTTGATACTAGACAGCGCCAGCAGGTGGTGCGGTGTTGTTACTGACCGGTGAGGGCGAGCAGGCGGCGCCGCAGGTCTCTGATCTGCGCCGTCAGACGCTCCACCTCGGCGCGCGTCTCCTCCTGCAGGCTCAGCTGCTGCTGCTGCTGCGAGGCGGAGGACCCTGCAACACGCGGACACGGTGGTACAGCCTGGCCCACGCAGGCGCCGCTGCGGAACGGCTTCTACCGTGCAGGTGACGGCGGTGACAACTCGCTGCGAAATGCGCAGGCCCTGGCAGGAGAACAGCGCCTGGGGCAAAGATTACTGTCTCGCTGTAAACATGGGGGACTGCAGTGTTACTTATGTAAATAGTCGAATGTATCCGATGTTTCACTGAGTGATTAGTGACGGTAGTCAGTCATCACTTGGCTAGAACATTGTTTCAGTGTGGAGCGACTTAAGGGGCAATTATCACGTAAATCTAGCTCTAAGATTAGCAGATGCAAGGCATATCTATTGTAAAGATCTCAAGGAAGTTCAAATACTGTAGTTAGTGAGGAGCTGCGAGTTGTGAGGTGTCAAGCCACAAAAGATATAAAATTTGAATTATAAAAGACAATTTTATTATTTTAAAGGGTATTCCAAATACAGGGTGGGGCAATTTAAACTGGCCTGAAGAACAGAGTTGCAGGGTACGAAGAAACACAGCACAGGAAAGGAAATACAGTTCTAACCTGATTACAGCAGGTATTGAAAGTGACCTCCATTCATCTCTTGGCACTTTTGGGCCCTGTCCAGGAAGTTGCTGAAAGTGGATCGAAGCTGACCTTCTGGAACTGGTGAAATCTCACCCCAAACATTCTGCTGTAGTTCTTGAAGGGTTGTTGCGATACACCTTAGACTTGAGGGCTCCCTACATAAAGCAGTCACACACTGACAGATCAGGTGATCTGGGTGGCCAGCTAAGGCCACCAGGAGAGGGTCCTCTTCTAACAACTCTGTCAGGTGTGAAGATTGTGTAAATGTGCTCCACGGTCCGGTTGTATGGTCAGTTCCTGCATTCAGTTGGGGTGTGGTTACATGCGTACATGGACGTCCAGTGGTATCCATTCGTCCGGCTCACTTTTATTTAAGCTACCCTCTAGTTACGTCTTTGTGTAACATGTATGGTGTAAAAAATTCAAACGAATGCAAGCAAATGAACAGTAAAATTTTAGAATTAGGAATTGTACGATTTATCCTAAAATATCAAACCACTGAGTTTCTATTTCAACGGAACACGTAAAGCATATTATGAACTTCACTGAAGCGCCAAAGATACTGGTATTGGCGTGAGTATTCAAATACAGAGACATGTAAACAGAGAGACTACGGCGCTGCTGTCGGCAACGGTTATATAAGACAAGAAATGTTTGCCGCAGTTGTTAGATCGGTTACTGCTGCTATCAAGATTTAAGTGTTACAGTTGACGGATCTATACGATTTACGAAGATTCTAGTGCTCTTTCTGAAACAGCCGTCAAACCTTCAACGTGTTTAGAACAAAAACAAAATATTAGTACATAACTACGGTTTAGTTTTCTGGCAGTTGTTGCAGTGTTTATTCGAATTTCATTTCATTACATCGTACACATTAAGTTATACTGTGGTTTGCTGAAAACAACTTAATTATTGTAACATGTACAACAATAGATAATTATACACTGCTACCTTGTGTGTTAAACGACCTGGAATAAAAACGCAAGGGCAGGTCTTGGTCAAACGACTATAAATAAATAGATAAGTTCATTTTAGATGCTGAAGTTAAACGGAATGAGTGAATGGGCCATTAGTGTATGAACAAGGGAAACCGATGTGGTATAGGTTATGAAACACTTTAAGCTGAACCTATTACGAATAATATTATTTCCACCTTTTCTGTATCTCAGTTTTGTTTTTTATGATGTGAATATCTCAGAAAGTTATTACGTGCTATAATGTGCTTTAAAACGGTCATGAACCACTAGATTGAAAACATACGTTTTAAAACGTTTATTTGTTTTCTGTCGTTACTAATTCATTTTGTTCACCATCAGATAACTGCATTGGTAATTTAGTGCAACTATCTTGGGGCTAACGAAATGTTGGGGACTAGTAACTACAAAAAATAATTAAACATTTTAAAAGTGTTATCAGTTTACTGGTTGGTAGCTGTTTTGAAACGTATACATCATACCACCACTATGTCCTCCAAATGCAATTTACAGAAAAAATAGCTTTTTCCGCAATAAGTTAGATGGGTAGGTCAATGAGCAAATGTCAGGGTCCAAGTGCAAAAGGTTCAGGGATCGATTTGTTATGTCATTTATAGCATCTTCCTCTTCTTCTCCTTCACTTCATATTTTAGGCACATTGGCCATTACGGTAGTACATTTCTCGTACGTTTCTTCTTACATTTCTCCTTCCTCCCCCCCCCCCCCCACGGTCTACATGTTCGTTTTATTTTGTCTTGTTTGGCTTTATTTTTTCGTTTACATTATGTACAGGGTGATTCAAAAAGAATACCACAACTTTAAAAATGTGTATTTAATGAAAGAAACATAATATAACCTTCTGTTATACATCATTACAAAGAGTATTTAAAAAAGTTTTTTTTCACTCAAAAACAAGTTCAGAGATGTTCAATATGGCCCCCTCCAGACACTCGAGCAATATTAACCCGATACTCCAACTCGTTCCACACTCTCTGTAGCATATCAGGCGTAACAGTTTGGATAGCTGCTGTTATTTCTCGTTTCAAATCATCAATGGTGGCTGGGAGAGGTGGCCGAAACACCATATCCTTAACATACCCCCATAAGAAAAAATCGCAGGGGTAAGATCAGGGCTTCTTGGAGGCAGTGATGAAGTGCTCTGTCACGGGGTGCCTGGCGGCCAATCCATCGCCTCGGGTAGTTGACGTTCAGGTAGTTACGGACACATAAGTGCCAATGTGGTGGCGCTCCATCCTGCTGAAATATGAATTGTTGTGCTTCTTGTTCGAGCTGAGGGAACAGCCAGTTCTCTAACATCTACAGATACTGTAGTCCAGTTACAGTAGCACCTTCGAAGAAAAAGGGATCAAAAACTTTATTGGCTGAAATGGCACAGAAAAGTTCACCTTAGGCGAGTCACGTTCATACTGAGTTGTTTCCCGCGGATTCTCAGTGCCCCATATACAGACATTGTGACGGTTGACTTTCCCGTTAGTGTGGAAAGTTGCTTCATCACTAAACACAATCTTTGAAATGAAAGATTCATCTGTTTCCATTTGAGCAAGGATAAAATCACAGAAATCGATTCTTTTAATCTTATCAGCTACAGACAGTGCTTGAACCAATTTCAGACGATAAGTTTTCATAACTAACCTTTTTCGTAGGACTCTCCATACAGTTGATTGTGGAGTCGATTTTCCTGGGCTTTGAACAAATGCTTGCTGGATGCGTGCTACGTTTTCATCACTCGTTCTCGGCCGTCCAGAACTTTTCCCTTTGCACAAACACCCATTCTCTGTAAACTGTTTATACCAACGTTCAATACACCACCTGTCAGTAGGTTTAACACCATACTTCGTTCGAAATGCACGCTGAACAACTGTCGTCGATTCACTTCTGCCGTACTCAATAACACAAAAAGCTTTCTGTTGAGCGGTCGCCATCTTAGCATCAACTGACGCTGGCCCCTAGTCAACAGCGCCTCAAGCGAACAAATGTACAACTAAATGAAACTTTATAGCTCCCTTAATACGCCGACAGATAGTGCTTAGCTCTGCCTTTTGTCGTTGCAGAGTTTTAAATTCCTAAAGTTGTGGTATTCTTTTTGAATCACCCTGTATTTCTAAATCTTTCCTTGTACTCTCGTTTCTTTTACGTTCGAAATACAATATGCGGAAACACGCTTCACAACAAGAATTGCAGTTATTCTCATTACGTCACATTCGTTAGCCCCACTATCTGCCAGTTTTCAACGTTGCCTAGACCTTGGGCTAAGCTAGAGATCAGTGTGTCACCACAACTTACATTCCGAAAGACAGACATAAAATAAATATTGACTGTGTCCGGATTAACCACTGTTTGCACATGTATGAATTCATACATCATTAAGTCAGGGTTGAATTCCGACGACAGGTATCGATAAAGTCAACCGACCCTTTATTTCACCTCTAGCAATGATTAGTTAAAGTGAAGACATCCAGGATGCACTTTAGTTTAGAGTCCACTCTGAATTGTCAGTCCTCTATGACCGGCTGGTTAAGTCATTTCAGAGGACGGAGGAGGTGAACAGTGTACCGCGTGCGACGTTTTATACAGGGTGTTACAAAAAGGTACGGCCAAACTTTCAGGAAACATTGCTCACACACAAATAAAGAAAAGATGTTATGTGGACATGTGTCCGCAAACGCTTAATTTCCATGTTAGAGCTCATTATAGTTTGTTCTTCCACCTACGCTCAATGGAGCACGTTATCATGATTTCATACGGGATACTCTACCTGTGCTGCTAGAACATGTGCCTTTACAAGTACGACACAACATGTGGTTCATGCACGATGGAGCTCCTGCACATTTCAGTCGAAGTGTTCGTACGCTTCTCCACAACAGATTCGGTGACCGATGGATTGGTAGAGGCGGACCAATTCCACGGCCTCCACACTCTCCTGACCTCAATCCTCTTGACTTTCATTTATGGGGGCATTTGAAAGCTCTTGTCTACGCAACCCCGGTACCAAATGTAGAGACTCTTCGTGCTCGTATTGTGGACGGCTGTGATACAATACGCCAATCTCCAGGGCTGCATCAGTGCATCAGGGATTCCATGCGACGGAGGGTGGATGCATGTATCCTCGCTAACGGAGGACATTTTGAACATTTCCTGTAACAAAGTGTTTGAAGTCACGCTGGTACGTTCTGTTGCTGTGTGTTTCCATTCCATGATTAATGTGATTTGAAGAGAAGCAATAAAATGAGCTCTAACATGGAAAGTAAGCGTTTCCGGACACATGTCCACATAACATATTTTCTTTCTTTGTATGTGAGGAATGTTTCCTGGATGTTTGGCCGTACCTTTTTGTAACACCCTGTATTTTATGCGTCATGTTCCGTAGCACCAAGTTGAGGAGCAAGTCTCCATGATCATGGAATGAGTCAGTACGTGAAATTGTAACAGAGGAGTAACGATAGATAAATTGAAACGGTATGAGTCCTACGCAAGCCCTAAGTTTAAATAACATAATCAACAACGTAACACAGAAATTGGCTTATTTTTTAATTTTTCGAGGAGTTTCTCGGAAGAATAGATCACTGCTGAGATTTTTGGATTGCTGTGGCAACTTGGTGAAAACGGATGCAGAAGAGTACTGCACGCCTTTCTGCACGAGGGTAACGTAGGTGCATTCCAAGTGTAGATTGGATTTCCACCTGGTATTAACTGAGTGGAAACTGCTAACTCTTGCGAATAAGATGGTATTTTTAACAACAAACGACAGTGAAGAAAATATATATTGTGAGGCCAATGTGCGAATTCCCAGGCTACTGAACAGGAGTCGACAAGAGGTTCGTGAACTTACACCACATATTACGCGAGCCGCCCGTTTACGACACAGAGGCACCCTTTTTGAATCATAAAACGTACCCAAAAAATAAAAACATATGTCACAAGCGAATGAAAATTAGCAAATTAGACTACTTTGCGTGATGACCTATCTCTTATTTCAGATACTGTTCTAATACAAAGCAGGATTCAGTTTTTGAACAAGATCCTGAATGTGGGCTTTACATGATAGCTTACTATCTATGTGAACGTCCAGGAATTTGAACTGTTCAGTATCACTAATTATAGGCCCATTAAATGTCAGTTTTTTTTGTGGAATTGGTTGTTAGAAACTGTAAAAGCAGTGTTATTGTGATTTAGCATTAATTTATTATCTATGAGCTACGAACTTATATCTTGAACTGCATTATTTGATATCGCGTCAGTATTGCACACAACATCTTTCACTACCAAGCTGGTGTCAACAGCGAACAGAAATATTTTAGAATCACCTGTAATACTAGAAGGAATAACGTTTATATAAATAAGAAATAGTAGCGACATCAGCAACGATCCTTGGGGGTCACTCTGTAACGCCGGAAATGCATATCCTCGTATTTCCATCTATTGTACTATAATTTTTTTTCCTTGTTTTGTTACCTCAAGATATGACATTTCTGTGTCTTTATATATTGTAATTGTTTTAATATTTGTATATATATATATATATATATATATATATATATATATATATACATTTATGTCGATGTATAATTGGTTGTTTTGTAAATATTATTTGTATTTTTACGCTGGGTCTTGCCTAGGGAAAACCGAGCGAGGTGGCGCAGTGGTTGGACACTGGACTCGCATTCGGAAGGACGACGGTTCAATCCCGGGTCCGGCCATCCTGATTTAGGTTTTCCGTGATTTCCCTAAATCACTCCAGGCAAATGCCGGGATGGTTCCTCTGAAAGGGCACGGCCGACTTCCTTCCCTAATCCGATGAGACCGATGACCACGCTGTCTGGTCTCCTTCCCCAAACCAACCAACCAACCAACCTTGCCTAGGGAAAACTATGCTATCGAACGAATACATCGATAGGTCGTGTGAAGAACGAAAGTGTGTAGGATCTTTGGTACTGTTAACTCTGCCGCGTGGAGCGCGGGCAGAGAGAGAGAGAGTCTGGTTGGAGTAATGCGATTGAGCAGGGGTGTTGCGTGACGCTCCCGCAAGTTGCCGGACTTTCGGGGTTTGGCAGCATGTAATTGCGATCGACTGGCTATGGTAGTTTCTAGCACGGTGTCGCGGACGGGAAGCATTAGCTGGCACACATCAAGAGCCCGTTTCGCCTGGTGACCGTGTCGAGAAGAAGGCGCGCCAGCATCCAGTTTCTGCAACAGCGACGGCCGACAATGAGGGACTGTCGCCACCTCCTCGATCGGCGACTTCAAACCTTCAATCAACCAACAAGGAAGACTAAAAGCACGTAAAGTTTCAGAACTGTATGGCAGACCTCAGCTTTTCAAACTGTTCAAATCACAAAATTACAGCAACGTAGCATGAACCTTTGTTGCTCATTGTCCCAATTGCATTGCCAAGCAGGGTTCCTTCCTTTTCATAAATGAACCCGAGTGTCGTTGAAATTCAAACGCCAGCATTAAAATAATATAATTCGATTTCACTGCTTTAATTTCAAAGTTCAGTTAAAGTATTCATAGCTGGCTACAATATTTAGATTACACGAGCACAAATTAAGAGTGCGAGCTTTGTTAGCATATTTTAGCTTACCTGTGACTGCAGCTCAGCTTGGTACGTACTAAATTTTACTATTGTTAATTGTTCGGAATCATTTAATTCAAGTTCAAAGTTAAATCTCTTATTTCTAAATTGCGTAGATTCAAGTAGCTTTTGAAATGATTGTTGAGGTAGCCCAAGACTAACTGTATTTTACTAAATTTCGATATGCTTCAGAAACAAAGTTCACTATTAATTTCAGTCACTAAATTAACTTTCAATTTTCCGGTTTTATTAATTCTTTTGCTAAATTAAGTCAGGGTGTAGCGAAATTTATTACTTCAGACAAACATTCAGTTTTCACACAAAACGTGTCAACCTTCAGTTGCCACGCTTCTAGTGCTAATTATATGTGTAATAACCTTTCTTTTTCAGTTTATATAGTAATTGTCCTTAGGACTGGCGACCGTAATTTCCCCCAAATCTCAAATATCTAATTACCGCTAGTTGATTGTTGACGTAACGGCCGCACATTTACTTTCTTTATTAACTTTACCCCATTTGAAAATTAATTTCCACCAGTTTCATTTGCATTTTTCCTTTCATTTAGATGTAACCCTTTCCTCCCTCTTTACCGACAGATTAACTTCGGTGACGATTGCTTTTCCCAAATTTCCATTAGGTACACGCGGTTTAATTTTTCACTGTCATTAAGGTCGATAAGTGAGGAGGAGGTTACAACTCCCTCCCCCCCCCCCCCCTTTAGCTGTGCCCCATTGGGTCTGAACTTCGTAGCCGTTCTCTGTACTGCAAAAAAATGACCTTCTACTGTCTGTTGTTAAAGTAAGAGGTAAACCAATTGTGAGGTACTCCCGTTATTTTATAATGGTCCAGTTACTGTGGCAATATTTTGTGATCAACACAATTTAACGCCGTAGGTAAATCAAGAAAGATGTCTAGAGCTCCCAACCTTTTATGTAATCCGTCCAGAGCCTCACAGAGAAAAGTGAATACAGTATTTTCAGTTGTTGAATTACTTCTGAGATCAAACTGTACAATTTACAACAAATTATGTGAACTGATATGATCATATGTCCTTGTGTATACAGATTTTTCAATAACTTTAGCAAACACCGATGGCATGGGAACAGGTCTAAAATTGTCCCTTTCTCCTTCTTTATACAGTGGCTTCACTGGCAAGCAGAAAGAAAAAGTTACAGATATGTCCAAGTACTGGGTTAACTTATGCAGAACAGTACTTCAGTGTTCTGCCAGATACCCCGTCATATCCATGAGAGTCCTTAGCCTTTAGTGATTTAATTGCTGACTCAATGTCCCGCTTGTCAGTGTCATGGAGGAATATTTCAGATAACTGTCAAGGAAAGCTATTTTCTAAGTATATGGGTCTCTTTAGGAACTAAATTTGTATTTAGTCCATCTGTTATATTCAGAAAGTGATAAAAACAAATGTCGTGTGACGAGGGCCACCTGTCGGGGAGACCGCTCGCCTGGTGCAAGTCTTTCTATTTGACGCCACTGCGGCGACTTGCGCGTCGATGGGGATTAAACGATGATGATTAGGACAACACAACACCCAGTCCCTGAGCGGAGAAAATCTCCGACCCATCCAGGAATCGAACCCGGGCGCTTAGGATTGACAGTCTGTCGCGCTGACCACGTTTCTTTATTTATTTATTTTTTTTTTTTAAATCTCATTTTGTTCGTTTTCGTTTCTTGTATCTGCTAGGGGCGGACGTCGGAAGACACCCGTTTCAGTTCGTCGTTGACCCATTAACTCAGTTTTCTTTTATTACAGAGGGCAGCTATCCCTCTGACCGAACACGCTGAGTTACCGTGCCGGCAACCACTCAGCTACCGGGGGCGGACAGAAAGTGATTATTAAATAGGATACAAGCCAAATAAAGCACCGTGGTGTTCAGACCTATCTTTGGTCTGATGAAAGTTGTAACTTTACATTTTATAAATGATATATGTAAACTACGGCTCTGCTGTTTTCCCTTTTTTATCGCAATGAATAACATAGTCAGTATCGCAGGTTAAGTTGCGCGGCTGCTACACTGTTCGTGCAATCCAAATTGACACTCGGCACGTTGGCTAGTATGAGAAACTCTAAATGGGAAATGCCTTTACGGTCGCTACCATCAGCCACCGTGCCATGTCAGCTTGGATTGTGCCAATAGTACACAGCGTCACAGCGTAGCGGAGGAATAGTACACACCACAGTAGCGTAGCTACGCAATAGGGCACGTGGAGTGCACGGGTCGCAGTGGCAGATCGTCACAGCCCACCTCTCCCACCCTCCCCTCTGGTGCGCGCACACACACACACACACACACACCCACACAGCCTCGACCACATACATCCCTGATCCCCCGACTCTAGCACTCGACCGCAGCGGCAGCAGCTGGTCTGGGGCAGCCCGTGTTAATGGCTGGGGCCTCGCCGCACGGCGGGCGATTACTGGCAGTGATAACCAGGCAGCAGCGTGCAGTGCGGGCTGTTTGTGCTGCGCCTATCGATTGAGCCGACACTGTGGCGGCTATAGGCGCCTCTCCCCCTCCCTACACCTCCTCCCCCCCCCCCGCCCCCCCACTCCACCGCTAATGAGCACTCCTGGCCGCCCTGAACAGATTGGCGGCTGGGCTTTCACGCTTTTCAGACGAGAATATCGACAGCTTCTGCCGACAGGAGGGACATCTCAATGAAATCCCACCGGTGGGGCGCTCTGAATAGAAGTCATTCTCGCTCTTAAATTACAACTCGCTTTGGTCGAAGGCTGCATTTGGGGGCAAGTCCCCGTTACAGTGAAGATTGCGTCTCCTTCGTGCTAACCATCCCCAAATGGGATGGCCACGCAAGCAGACACTGAGATTTATAAATGGAAGAAGTGACCGAGAGGGGGATGTTCTTCACATCCTGTCCACGTGGAGGTCATAAGAACTTTTATTCATTTTTTGTTGGTAGTTAAAATAAAACGACATACAGAGAGCAAATGAATTAGAGCAGAATTATAACGTAAGTCCGCATTTTTAAAATTTTCTCACATGATTTCTTAGAAATAGATGTTTTACAATCAGTGTGTAATGCTGGGTGAAAATATTGCTCTATATTGTCTTGTAACAAAACAAGACCTCATATCTTAAAGATATGAGCAAGTGAAACGCACATATGGAAATAATATTACAATCAAGACATGTATATTCTTTGTTGCTTCCTATTTTTCCAATACAACATCTTCCCATGTTGTCTTTTCCTTTCTTCCCTCCGCTTTGTTCCCGATTTCTTATTTCTTCTGCCTTGAAAGCCTTCTAAATTTAGTATTTTATATATTTTTTGTTATTTCTGTTTCTTTGTAGATCTTGTCTTATTTCTGTAATTCATGCCATTATCGATTTCTTTTTCTTCAAATACAAGAATACTGGCAGAATTAAAGCTGTGAGGATGAGGCGTGAGTCGTGATTGGGTAGCTCAGTCGGTAGAGCACTTCCCCGCGAAAGACAAAGGTCCCGAGTTCGAGTCTCGGTCCGGCACACAATTTTAATCTGCCAGGAAGTTTCATATCAGCGCACACTCTGCTTTAGAGTGAAAATTTCATTCTACAAGAATATTCTTTTCGTTAGACTGTTCCTCTTCATTACTCAGAAATGTTCAATGTTAATCTTCGCTTTGCTATTATGTCAGACATTTTCTGTATATTTTCATATATCTTCTTGGTACTTCTCATTTTCCAACCATCTACAGTTTGTGTAGCACCCATTAATTTTCTAAAAATCCCTCTTTCAGATATCTCTTTTCTATCCTGTTTGTAGATCCTTAAGCATTCACGTCCATATAAACATTCTGGTCTTACCACCGTAAAATGGTGTTTTAGTTTGGTTTTTCTAGATTTATCTATTGTTGTAGATATTTTTTGTAAAACCATATTCTCCTTCCATTTAATTAACTCTTACACATATTGCAGAATATTCTAGACCATTGTGCTCTAGAACTCCAAGATATTCAAACATACTGATTCGCTCCGTTTTACATATCTGACTTGTGTGTATTTTTCTGCATTTTGCAGTATTTGTCATAAATTCTGATTTTAGAGCTGAAATTTTGTTACAGACTCTGTTAGCTATTTTTTTCCAGAAGATTGATTTGAATACCTTTTCCTGTCAGATATTCTGAAAGTATTGCAAAATCGGCTGCAAAAGCCAGGCAGTTTACTTTAATTCCATTTGTTTTCCGTCCCAGAATTATTTGTTTAGTTTTGCAATCTTTTGTATTCAAATTCCAGATCCTTATAACTTTCCTGTAACGTAGTTAAACTGTAAGGGTTGTCCCCCGTCTGCCTTCAGTTTTTATTTCAAATGGCTGGAATACTTCTTGCGTAAATTTATCTTTAAATATCCTATTTTTTTGTCTGCTAATTTTGCTTTGATGCAAAATTCTTCTCAATTTAAATTTTTTTTTTTTTCTGTCTTGAGTAGAATTGGGGAGAAGAGGAGTTTGTGGCACAACTTGACTAGAAGAAGGGATCGGTTGGTAGGACATGTTCTGAGGCATCAAGGGATCACCAATTTAGTATTGGAGGGCAGAGTGGATGGTAAAAATCGTAGAGGGAGACCAAGAGATGAATACCCTAAGCAGATTCAGAAGGATGTAGGCTGCAGTACGTACTGGGAGATGATGAAACTTGCACAGGATAGAGTAGCATGGAGAGCTGCATCAAACCAGTCTTAGGACTGAAGACCACAACAACAACAACATTTTTTTGTCTGCTAATTTTGCTTTGATGCAAAATTCCTTAATGTTGGTATCTATTATTCCTTTGTTCACCAAATCTAATGTTTTCTTGAAATCAATCATTGATACTGACATAGATCTGGTGGTTAACATTCTGCAACAGCTTATTGATTTAATTTAAAAATCTGTTCAGTGCAAAAACTACCCTTTCTTAAACCGCCCTCCTATTCTACAAGAAATCTTTCTAATGTTTCTTCATTTCTATTCAGGAGAATTTTTGATAACATTTTGTATCCCACTGGAAAAGTTTACAATCATCTCTAATTTTAGATATTTACTTTCACTCCCTTTTTACGCAATGACTGCATTAATGCTATTTTCCACTCTGTAGGAATATCTTCTGCTTTCCAAAGTTCTCAGAAAGGAAGTGTAGTTCCCTTATAATTTTTGCTTCTGACCATTCCAATAATTCTGCTATAATGGCGTCATCAACTGTTTTGTTGCTTTTGAGTTTCTCTAGGTCTACTGGTGGGGAAACTTCCTTAATCTTTTTTGATTTTGTTGGAAATTCAAATTTAAATGCTGGAAATTCAAATTTAACTGAACTAGGTATTAAGAGTCTTTCAAAAAAGTTGCTAATATTTCGAAATGTTCTTTGTAATTTAATCCCATTTTTCCATTTTCACCTTTAAACCAGATACTTTGTGCATGATACCATTTAAGTGTGTTTAAAAGTTTGATAAAAATTTCTAGTGCTACCCAGGTCTTTTTCGCTATTTCTTTCCTTTGTTATCTGAATTTTTCTAGGTGTTCTTTTTTCGAACATCTTAATTTTCTTCATTTTTAACTCTTTTAGTACTTTTTTTGGAGTCCGTGATTCCACCATGTGTTCTTTTTCTTCCTTGGTAAATTCTAATATTTTCTTTGTACTTCAGTAGTTTATAACTGGAGTTCATGCTAATCACGTTTTTTAGCTGCCTCAATTTCTTCTCTACTTTTTTTAAAAAAAAATTCTGTTCTGATTTGTCTATACTGGAGCTGTATCTGATTGATTTCTCGGTTTTCTTTTTAGTTTTAGATGGAAGTAATAATCTGAATCAAATTTTTGTAATTATGCTTCTTGGGGATATGTACTAAAAATTAGAAAAAAATTTCTTAACAACATTCTGAGTAGGCCTACTCTGTTCCATTTAAATTTAAAAAAGTTTCTCTTCTTTCATTTCTTTGCAGACCCTTCATCTTTACTGACCCTGTTCAACATCTAACATTAGTTGTCCATCTTCCTCAGTATCCCTTCCCCCTCTCCTTAAAGCTCTGATGGAAGCGTTCAACTTGCCCTTCACTATAATGTTCTAGATTTTCAGGGAAGTAATCAATATGTGATTGCAGGAAGTGAACTTTTTCACTCTTGTTAAAACGAAACTACCTGAATTTTTTCTATAAGGTTTGGACAGTGCTCTATTACTTTGAATGTTTTCTATTATTAGAAAATTTTCAGCAACAGATCTGAAAGCATTTCCTGTAAGTTCATTGTATTCTGAAATTCATGATCCTACATCAGTTTATGAATCTGGGACCAAGAAAAATTTGGGATTTCAATTTTTACTTGACTAACGAAAGGAAATTACATAAAAAGGCATTTAAAGGAGAATCCGTGTGATGAAAGAGCTCTTACAAACTACTTCATCAAACTCAGTTTGAAGTGTAGTGATGGAAACAAATTTGTTTTGGTGCTCCACAAACGGTTCATTCACATGCCTGTTTTCATGTAATGCAGAGGCTCTTGACGTAACTGCTGAGTATTTCTAGAACTCCAGTGTCGATTGTTCTAGAGAGTTCAGGTACCACCTGTAAATGCAGCCACGCTTCAACAGGAAAAAATAAAATAAAATTGCAATGTGCTGGTAATAGCTAGACGTCGCATCGTCTATGCACAACAGCTGATAGCAGCCTCGCAGAAATGCTTTTCAGAACTAGGCGCCCAGGGGAAAGAGACTCTCCACCGGGCATCACGTAGCAGCTTCTGTTAAGGTTCAAATTCTCGACGCACAGGATGCGGTCTTCCTGCTTTGTGGAGTGTGGCGTGCGTTGCCGACTGAAAGACACATCGTCAAATTCTAGATAAGGAGACGTTAGCAGACGCACGGGCTGTACGTGATAAATGGACGAGTCCGGACGACGCGAGACGTCAGTTCGTAGCAGACAACATGGAGGTTGCTTGGTGTAAATAGCTTTTTAACATCTCTGTGTGGTCCTTCGCTGTGAGAAATGGGGGAGCGATCGCAGACCTAACCCACTGTCAAGCTGAAGCGAAGGGGCACATTAATAACAGAGGCAGAGGTGACAAATGGACGCGTGCAGACGACACTGAACATCAGTCAGTAACGGTTTTAGGACTAGGCAAAATCCTTTTGCTTTGCCTGGTTACCGTGTCCACATAAGAAAACTGAGTTTTTCTGTAACCAGATTGGTGTCCGAGTAAATTTCCTGTAACTAAAAATAAACTAAGCTTTTATTCTCTCCTCGGTCGTCGATCTACCGTAAGTGCCGTACAGACTTCGCCTTGCCCCAACTGGCCTCCAAGAACGCTTTATTTGAGAATATGTCGTTGTTCTGTATGGATTTTGTGATAGGATCCGTCTATGTGCTTCTCCTTCCAATAATTTTCGGTGAAGAATGCTCCCATGTACCAGCAGGAATAAATGATCGCAAAAGTATATGACTAATCTCAGCGTGGAGGGCACATTGAACATTTGTGAAAACTGAACCAGCACCTTAATCCTTAACGTAACTGACGCAATGGATGTGTGATGCGTTGCTGGGAAACTAGTGCCCCTAACTGTACAGAGTTCCAGCACGTTGTCCAGACTGTCTGGCAGGTAGAGTATCGGATTCGGCTGAGACAACGCGTGAGATGCGGACTTGAAAAGTAGTTTGAGAAAATTGCTGGTTCATTTAGCACTCCAGACTGGTGAGTCACTAGCATCTTGCCATAGAAATGTGGACAAATCCAATCTGGAACTTTACAAATGAGTGGTAGTGCAGCAACTGATCAATTCAGATATTGTTTCTCGGCGTCGGTGCTGCAGCCAGGTATTGCAGACTGTGAATGACTGAGAGGTCGACAATGATTTATTTTTTATTTTATAGCGTTCAGCCTGTGCGCTGTTTCGATATGTACACGAAAAATATATATAACTCCTGTGACCGTAGCTAAACAATTTCACATCTTGCCAAGGGTCGTAAGCGCATTCTGCCGCGCTAAGTTATCGGCGGCCCCCGTTTGTTCGCTCTCAGTCGTTTCCCACCGATAGTTGGAGGATCGTCGATTAAGGGAGAGTACTGGCTTTTGACCAATTACTCGATTGCATATTATTTCGAGTGAACGGGTGGCGCTATTCTATCAACTTGCCCGTCTGAGAAGCAAGTCACTCTTATTTGGTAGATGACGCCCGTGATACCCACTCTGTTATTTATGGATACAGAATACATGGGCAAAGTGGGATTATTGAATCATAATCAGTAACACCCATTGGTCGATCTTGGTTAGGACGGTAGTGGGTAGAGAGTACGAACATTCAGAATCATCCGCTCTATTGTAGGTATGTATGTTTTAGAAGGCAGCTAATTTAGTTAATCACCTGTGGCTAAAGCTTTCTGTCTCTTTATGGCAGTCATTGCTGGTTAGTGGGGTTGAGCCAGGGTTTTAATTTATTTGCATTTGTGCCGCCTTTGTGTCACTTAATTTGGTACTGAAAATTAATGTAACTGCTTAATGTTTTGTGGAAGCCTTTTGAGCGTTGTTATTTTAATGTTATTTTAAAGTTCTGTTACGCAATCAGCTTGTGTAACTGGCAAATTTATCTAAAGAGTTCAAATATTATTATTTCGATTTAGCAAAGGCCTATATATGGTTCCCCTTTGGTTGTTTGATTTGCTGCGTGTGCAGGCCTCAGCTGTGTTGAGTACTGATTTCTTTTTCTTGGGAACATGTGTTAACGGAAAATTTTCTGTGTGTTCTAGTAACGGCTGAATTTTCAGATTGTGTTTCATTAAAAATTACTTTCACTGAGAATTGTTTAAATATCAGATGTTAATGGTTCATCGGTAATTTTCTTGCGTTTACTGAAATTTGTCCAGTTTCACATCTCAGAAAGAAACTCATAAGAACATTGCGAAAACTACACTACTGGCCATTAAAACTGCTACACCACGAAGATGACGTGCTACAGACGCGAAATTTAACCGACGGGCAGAAGATGCTGTGATATGCAAATGATTAGCTTTTCAGAGCATTAACATAAGGCTGGCGCCGGTGGCTACACCTGCAACGTGCAGACATGAGGAAAGTTTCCAACCGATTTCTCATACACAAACAGCTGTTGACCCGCGTTGCCTGGTGAAACGTTGTTGTGATGCCTCGTGTAAGGAGGAGAAATGCGTACCATCACGTTTCCGACGTTGATAAAGGTCGGATTGTACCCTATCGCGATTGCGGTTTATCGTATCGCGACATTGCTGCTCGCGTTGGTCGAGATCCAATGACTGTTAGCACAATATGGAATCGGTGGGTTCAGGAGGGTAATACGGAACGCCATGCTGGATCCCAACGGCCTCGTATCACCAGCAGTCGAGATGACAGGCATCTTATCCGCATAGCGGTAACGGATCGTGCAGCCACGTCTCGATCCCTGAGTCAACATATGTGGACGTTTGCAAGACAACAATCATCTGCACGAACAGTTCGACGACGTTTGCAGCAGCACGGACTTTCAGCTCGGAGACCATGGCTGCGGTTACCCTTGGCGCTGCATCACAGATAGGAGCGCCTGAGATGGTGTACTCAAGGACGAACGTGGGTGCACGAATGGCAAAAGGTCATTTTTTCGGATTAATCCAGGTTCTGTTTACAGCATCATGATGCTCTCATCCGTGTTTGGCTACATCGCGGTGAACGCACACTGGAAGCGTGTATTCGTCATCGCGATACTGGCGTATCACCCTGCGTGATGGTATGGGGTGCGATTGGTTACACGTCTCGGTCACCTCTTGTTCGCATTGTTGGCAATTTGAACAGTGTACATTACATTTCAGATGTGTTACGACCCGTGGCTCTACCCTTCATTCGATCCCTGCGAAACCCTACAATTCAGCAGGATAATGCACGACCGCATGTTGCAGGTCCTGTACGGGCCTTTCTGCGTACAGAAAATGTTCGATTACTGCCCTGGACAGCACATTCTCCAGATCTCTCACCAATTGAAAACGTCTGGTCAATGGTGGCCGAGCAACTGGCTCGTCACAATATACCAGTCACTACTCTTGATGAACTGTGGTATCGTTTTGAAATTCCATGGGCAACTGTACCTGTACACGCCATCCAAGCTCTGTTTGACTCAATGCCCAGGCGTATCAAGGCCGTTATTACGGCCAGAGGTGGTTGTTCTGGGTACTGATTTCTCAGGATCTATGCAACCAAATTGGGTGAAAATGTAATCACATGTCAGTTCCACTATAATATATATTTGTCCAAGGAATTCCCGTTTATCATCTGCATTTCTTCTTGGAGTAGCAATTTTAATGGCCAGTAGTGTAGTTTTCCAGAGGCATGAAGAGGTTCTATTTACATTCATATGCTTGTCCTTTAGTTTCACAGCTGAGCCTATTTCTGGCCATCCCTGTAAACAGCCTTGACACCACGTTCGTAGTTGGCCCTCCGGACCTCTGGGAGTGACGTGATACGTGTGACGTCGCACGCGCTGCCGCCCAATGCATCAGGAGTAGCGGAGTGGTGGCGCGTGTCCTTCACTGGCTGCAGCTGTCTGTTGTCACAGCAGTAGGCGCACCTGGTCTCCTGGTCGAGCAGAAAGGCTGCCAGCGCTCCGTTCCGAAAATTGCTGGAGAGGGAGGAGGAGGAGGAGGAGGAGGAGGAGGAAGAGGAGGAGGAGGAGGATGAAGCGAGTGTGGAAGGGGGATGGGGGATTAATACACGTAGTAATCTTCTGCTCATATGAAGCGGCTCTCAGCCCGTCTGCTGGCGTTAACAGCCCGCACAGTATTCGGTAATGGCCTTATTGTGAAACATGGAAAATAACTTTTCCCTTAATATTTTTAGAAATATACCTTTCATTCGGTTCCTCTTGAAAAATAAAATACGTTATTTGCCTTTAGAAACGTTGGAAACCATAGGTTTGGTTCCTAAATAAAAGAAAACAAAGAAAACGGGACAGGAAGTTTACCAACTGAGCTGATACTATTAATAGCAATGGCAGACAATGACACTTGAAACACCATCTTGATTGGCTCTGTTCCCCTACTTAAAACGATCAAGTATGATGTCACCGACTCGATGTATAATAAATCAGTGTGATGACAGAAAGGACCATATAAAAACGAGAATATACCCCCGTAAATTCCGTTCGTGGAGCTATTGGACGATATGGCTTGAAGCGGCATAGTAGGCCTTCTAGATGTCAAAAAACATACCCATTAAGTTACGTCAGCACTGGAAAGCCTGTTTTACTACCGCTTCCAGGAGGATCATGTTATCAAAGGTGGAGCTACACCTACCGAACCCACACTGAAAGTGGCAAAGTAGCAGCCTGGCTTCTATGATCGAGACAAGGCGACCGTTGACCATCTGATCCAAGGTGAGAGCAACAGTGGGATATTTGCTCGCGTATGGGTGGTCACTCCCCGGAGTCAAAAGTGGAATTAAAATTATTTCCTGCCAGAAGCAGGTAAAGTATCCTGACACCAGAATGAGGTTATAAATTCAGTGGAGGATTTCCTTACATCGCTTCTTAAGCTTCCGTAAAGTATTACGATGGACCCTATAGTGGCCAAGTGACGTGTCACGAGCTACAGGTAAGGCAGAAAGCATTTCCCAATGGAGAAGATGTTGTGACCGCACACTTCGGATATGGTAGCGCCTACTGCTTCGGCATCCCACTTTACAGCCAACCATCACGGGATGCCTGCGTCACAGGGTGTATGTTGTTGTTGTTGTGGTCTTCAGTCCTGAGACTGGTTTGATGCAGCTCTCCAAGCTACTCTATCCTGTGCAAGCTTCTTCATCTCCCAGTACCTACTGCAA